>NC_058087.1:102855628-103522430 GCF_014858855.1 Bufo gargarizans
GCTTCACGTCACCCAACATTGGAACAGTCCATTGGCATATATTTAGGCCCCGGCACCCAGACAGAGGAGAGGTTTATTCAACTTTGGGTAGCCTCGCAATATAATGGTAAAATGAAAATAAAAATAGGATTGAATGAGGAAGTGCCCTGGAGTACAATAATATATGGTTAAGGGGAGGTAGTTAATGTCTAATCTGCACAAGGGATGGACAGGTCCTGTGGGATCCATGCCTGGTTCATTTTTATGAACGTCAGCTTGTCCACATTGGCTGTAGACAGGCGGCTGCGTTTGTCTGTAATGACGCCCCCTGCCGTGCTGAATACACGTTCAGACAAAACGCTGGCCGCCAGGCAGGCCAGCACCTCCAAGGCATAGAAGGCTAGCTCTGACACGTGGACAATTTAGAGACCCAGAAGTTGAATGGGGCCGAACCATCAGTCAGTACGTGGAGGGGTGTGCACACGTACTGTTCCACCATGTTAATGAAATGTTGCCTCCTGCTAACACGTTGCGTATCAGGTGGTGGTGCAGCTGTGGCGTGTTGATAAAAGTTTTCCACATCTCTGCCATGCTAACCCTGCCCTCAGAGGAGCTGGCCGTGACACAGCTGCCTTGGCGACCTCTTGCTCCTCCTCTGCCTTGGCCTTGGGCTTCCACTTGTTCCCCTGTGACATTTGGGAATGCTCTCAGTAGCGCGTCTACCAACGTGCGCTTGTACTCGCGCATCTTCCTATCACGCTCCAGTGCAGGAAGTAAAGTGGGCACATTGTCTTTGTACCGTGGATCCAGCAGGGTGGCAACCCAGTAGTCCGCACAGGTTAAAATGTGGGCAACTCTGCTGTCGTTGCGCAGGCACTGCAGCATGTAGTCGCTCATGTGTGCCAGGCTGCCCAGGGGTAAGGACAAGCTGTCCTCTGTGGGAGGCGTATCGTCATCGTCCTGCCTTTCCCCCCAGCCACGCACCAGTGATGGGCCTGAGCTGCGTTGGGTGCCACCCCGCTGTGACCATGCTTCATCCTCATCCTCCTCCACATCCTCATCCTCATCCTCATCATCCTCCAGTAGTGGGCCCTGGCTGGCCACACTTGTACCTGGCCTCTGCTGTTGCAAAAAAACTCCCTCTGAGTCACTTCGAAGAGACTGGCCTGAAAGTGCTAAAAATGACCACTCTTCTTCTTCCTCCTCCTCCTGGGCCACCTCCTCTTCCATCATCGCCCTAAGTGTTTTCTCAAGGAGACATAGAAGTGGTATTGTAACGCTGATAACGGCGTCATCGCCACTGGCCATGTTGGTGGAGTACTCGAAACAGCGCAACAGGGCACACAGGTCTCGCATGGAGGCCCAGTCATTGGTGGTGAAGTGGTGCTGTTCCGCAGTGCGACTGACCCGTGCGTGCTGCAGCTGAAACTCCACTATGGCCTGCTGCTGCTCGCCCAGTCTGTCCAGCAGGTGCAAGGTGGAGTTCCACCTGGTGGGCACGTCGCATATGAGGCGGTGAGCGGGAAGGCCGAAGTTACGCTGTAGCGCAGACAGGCGAGCAGCGGCAGGATGTGAACGCCGGAAGCGCGAACAGACGGCCCGCACTTTATGCAGCAGCTCTGACATGTCGGGGTAGTTGTGAATGAACCTCTGCACCACCAAATTCAGCACATGCGCCAGGCAAGGGATGTGCGCCAAACCGGCTAGTCCCAGAGCTGCAACGAGATTTCGCCCATTATCGCACACCACCAGACCGGGCTTGAGGCTCACCGGCAGCAACCACTCGTCGGTCTGTTGTTCTATACCACGCCACAACTGCTGTGCGGTGTGGGGCCTGTCCCCCAAACATATGAGTTTCAGAATGGCCTGCTGACGTTTACCCCGGGCTTTGCTGAAGTTGGTGGTGAAGGTGTGTGGCTGACTGGATGAGCAGGTGGAAGAAGGAGGAGGAGGAAGCCGAGAAGGAGGAGGTGGCAACAGGAGGCAAAGAATGTTGCCCTGCGATCCTTGGCAGCGGAAGGACGTGCGGCAAACAGCTCTCCGCCTGGGGCCCAGCTGCCACTACATTTACCCAGTGTGCAGTTAGGGAGATATAGCGTCCCCGGCCGTGCTTACTGGTCCACGTATCTGTGGTTAGGTGGACCTTGCTACAGATGGCGTTGCGTAGTGCACACTTGATTTTATCGGATACTTTGTTGTGCAGGGAAGGCACGGCTCTCTTGGAGAAGTAGTGGCGGCTGGGAACAACATACTGTGGGACAGCAAGCGACATGAGCTGTTTGAAGCTGTCTGTGTCCACCAGCCTAAATTACAGCATTTCATAGGCCAGTAATTTAGAAATGCTGGCATTCAGGGCCAGGGATCGAGGGTGGCTAGGTGGGAATTTACGCTTTCTCTCAAATGTTTGTGAGATGGAGAGCTGAACGCTGCCGTGTGACATGGTTGAGATGCTTGGTGACGGAGGTGGTGGTGGTACATCCCCTGTTTGCTGGGCGGCCGGTGCCAACGTTCCTCCAGAGGCGGAGGAAGAGGCCGAGGCGGCAGCAGCAGAAGAGGCCGAGGCGGCAGCAGCAGAAGAGGTAGCAGGGGGAGCCTGAGTGACTTCCTTGTTTTTAAGGTGTTTACTCCACTGCAGTTCATGCTTTGCATGCAGGTGCCTGGTCATGCAGGTTGTGCTAAGGTTCAGAACGTTAAGGGGTTGTGTCTTTTTATCATTTACATTAGACTTATTCTTTTTGTTTTGTTTCACTGGATTAATATTTCCCGATCCAGCTTTGCTAAGTAGGGCATCACTAGGGCCACATCTAGGCTTAGGTACGGGGGCAGGGTGTCTCCACCACTAGGGGACATCCCTGTGCTGCAGGACATAGTTCCGTAGGGTCGTCTAGGGAGAGAATTTTTCCCACAGACTTACCCATTATCATCCCCGTTACTATAGTGATTTATTATTGTACCACCTATCTATAATAGGAGGTTTTTTGTTTGCATTTTTATATCAGAGCATCTGAGTGTATCGATCACTCTTGCTCATACCCACTTATTAATAAAGGTATCAAGTTTCCTAATTAAGCACGTCAATTCTCAATTTTCTTCAGAACGTTAATGCCTCGCTTCAGGCTCTGATGGCACAGCGTGCAAACCACTCGGGTCTTGTCGTCAGCACATTGTTTGAAGAAGTGCCATGCCAGGGAACTCCTTGAAGCTGCCTTTGGGGTGCTCGGTCCCAGATGGCGGCAGTCAGTAGCAGGCGGAGTCTCTTGGCGGCGGGTGTTCTGCTTTTGCCCACTGCTCCCTCTTTTGCTACGCTGTTGGCTCGGTCTCACCACTGCCTCTTCCTCCGAACTGTGAAAGTCAGTGGCACGACCTTCATTCCATGTGGGGTCTAGGACCTCATCGTCCCCTGCATCGTCTTCCACCCAGTCTTGATCCCTGACCTCCTGTTCAGTCTGCACACTGCAGAAAGACGCAGCAGTTGGCACCTGTGTTTCGTCATCAGAGACTTGCTGAGGTGGTATTCCCATGTCCTCATCATCAGGAAACATAAGTGGTTGTGCGTCAGTGCAGTCTATGTCTTCCACCGCTGGGGAAGGGCTAGGTGGATGCCCTTGGGAAACCCTGCCAGCAGAGTCTTCAAACAGCATAAGAGACTGCTGCATAACTTGAGGCTCAGACAGTTTCCCTGATATGCATGGGGGTGATGTGACAGACTGATGGGGTTGGTTTTCAGGCGCCATCTGTGCGCTTTCTGCAGAAGACTGGGTGGGAGATAATGTGAACGTGCTGGATCCACTGTCGGCCACCCAATTGACTAATGCCTGTACCTGCTCAGGCCTTACCATCCTTAGAACGGCATTGGGCCCCACCATATATCGCTGTAAATTCTGGCGGCTACTGGGACCTGAGGTAGTTGGTACACTAGGACGTGTGGATGTGGCAGAACGGCCACATCCTCTCCCAGCACCAGAGGGTCCACTAACACCACCACGACCATGTCCACGTCCGCGTCCCTTACTAGATGTTTTCCTCATTGTTATCGTTCACCACAACAACAAAAATATTATTTGGCCCAATGTATTGAATTCAAATTCAGGCCTTTTTTTACAGACACCTAACACTATCTGGCTATCTATTTAGGTACCGTATTACACTAATACAGGCACAGCAGTAACCACCGATTTAGCTGACTATGAATTTGAGGCCTAGTATTTAGGCGCTGGGTGACAGGTATACGTTTTACGGACAGAATTAGACTGGGATATGCACAGTAGCGTGTGCGTGAAGTTATTGAGAATGACCCTATCAGTACCTTGATTCTGATATACCCTTTTAGGGATGTATTTAAAGTAGGCCTGATACAGCAGAAACCACTAAATTAGGAAATTGCTAAATTGGGAATTGTATTTCAACCCAGAACAAAAAAATGTGCTTTGACGGACACTAAATAACTTGCCCAGCCACAACAGTAACAACAGATTTAGCTAGATATAAATTTGAGGCGCTGGGTGACAGGTATAGGTTTACTGACAGAATTAGACTTGGAAATGCACAGTAGCGTGTGTGTGAAGTTATTCAGAATGACCCTATGTGCACCTTGAATATGATATACCCTTTTAGGGATAGATTTCAAATAGCTCTGATACAGCAGAAACCACTAAATTATGAAATTGCTAAATTGGGAATTGTATTTCAACCCAGAACAAAAAATGTGCTTTGACAGACACTAAATAACTTGACCAGCCACAACAGTACAGCAGTAACGACAGATTTAGCTGGATATAAACTTGAGGCCTAGTATTTAGGCGCTGGGTGACAGGTATAGGTTTACTGACAGAATTAGACTGGGATATGGCCAAAAAATAACCACACTATTGATGGTTAAATGCACTTGGTGTGACAGCTTGACCAACCACACTACTGAGGGTTAAATGCACTTGGTGACAGGCGCAGCTTGCCCCTGATGTAGTATATGGCAAAAAAATAAACAGACTATTGCTGGTTAAATGCACTTGGTGTGACAGCTTCACCCTGATGTAGGATTTAGCCAAAAAACAACCACACCATTGAGGGTTAAATGCACTTGGTGACAGCTTGCCCCTGATGTAGTATATGGCCAAAAAATAACCAGACTATTGTTGGTTAAATGCACTTGGTGTGACAGCTTCACACTGATGTAGGAATTAGCCAAAAAACAACCACACCATTAAGGGTTAAATGCACTTGGTCGCAGCTTGTGCTGGCACACCACAAGACACAAGATGGCCGCCGATCACCCCAGAAAAAAGTGACTGACAAACGGTCTGGGCAGCCTAAAAACAGTGAGCAATTGAGTATCAGCAGCTCAATGATCCACAGCTGCAGATCAATCAATTAATCAAGTCCTTTGGAGGAGTTAATCTGCCTAATCTCGCCCTACTGTCGCAGCCACAACCTCTCCCTATGCTGATCAGAGCAGAGTGACGGGCGGCGCTATGTGACTCCAGCTTAAATAGAGGCTGGGTCACATGGTGCTCTGGCCAATCACAGCCATGCCAATAGTAGGCATGGCTGTGACGGCCTCTTGGGGCAAGTAGTATGACGCTTGTTGATTGGCTGCTTTGCAGCCTTTCAAAAAGCGCCAAGAAAGCGATGAACACCGAACCCGGACTTTTACGAAAATGTCCGGGTCCGTGTCACGGACACCCCAAAATTCGGTACGAACCCGAACTATATAGTTCGGGTTCGCTCATCCCTAGTCCTGAGTTTATCCATGTTGAAGAAAATCGCTCCAGTACAGCAGAGGCCTTATCCAAATACCCATCCAGTAAACAATTCTGCGAAACAGGGACACAAACTGATTTGTCACTGTTGAATATGCAAATTATCCTGAATAATGGTCAGGTTATCTGTCAGGATCTTCAAATGGAAAATCCAAATACTCACAGGGACCTAAGCAAACGTTTTCAATCTACACTGCTGACCAAGGTGACAACCAAGGTCTCTGTGTAACAGTCCTACAGGCTCACCTGTGTCAGAGGACCGCTGGCTGGAGGTAGGAGTGGAGTCCAGTGGCAAGGACCGCAGGCAGGTAGTAAGCGTGATCAGACAATCCGGATGGCAACGGTGGTAGCAGTTCAGTAGGTAGGGATAAGGCAGAAGAGTAGTCGGTAGGCAGGCGGTGGGTCAGGGCAGGCGGCAGTAAGCGTGGTCAGACAATCCGGATGGCAACGGTGGTAGCAGTTCAGTAGGTAGGGATAAGGCAGAAGAGTAGTCGGTAGGCAATTCCTGGTCAGCAGTGGACTTCCAGCAGTAGCAAGAGCAACAGATGAGGAGAAGCTTGATCAAGGCTCAGGAGCTCAATAATCAGCAAGCTAGAGTGCAAGGGGGCTGGACTTATATAGGGAAGTACCAGGTGTGGGGAATCAAGGGTGATGAGCAAGGCTTGGCAAGACTGAGGTTAACTAATAGGTTTCAGGGATGAATGTCCAGAGAGGATGGTAGCCTAGTAAGCAGGGCTACTGCCTGGGATGTGGCTGGTCACGGGTTCGAATCCCGACAGTACTCCCCCCCCCCCCCCTTCCAAGGTGACCTCCGGGCACCGCAGGGGCAGGCTTACCGGGGTGCCGTTGGTGGAACTCTTTTACCAGTCTGGGGGCGTGGACATTCTCTTCTGGCTCCCAGGAGTTATCCTCGGGAGGGTAACCCTCCCACCCAATTAGGTATTGTAGTCTTCCCCGGTGGATCCTGGAGTCGAGGATCTTTGCGACAACGTATTCTTCTTCACCCTGTACCCTCACGGGTGGTGGTGGGGGCGAGTGGCGGCCTGTGAAGGTGTTCTCCACGTATGGCTTGAGGAGAGAGCAATGGAAGACAGGGTGCACCCTAATGGAGTCCGGAAGGTCGAGCCGGAACGTGACCTCGTTGATTTGTGCGGTGATCCGGAACGGACCCATGTATCTTTGGGCAAATTTTTTGGAGGGGACCTTCAATCTGAGGTTCCTGGTGGACAGCCATACCTTGTCTCCCACATGGAAGCCCGGGGTGGGTTTGCGACGTCTGTCTGCTCCCTGTTTAAAGCGCCTCTGGGCAAGCTGGAGGTTGTCTATAATGTTCTCTTGTGCCTCCTGTAGGGTTGTTAGGCGTTCGGCCACTGCTGGGAGGGTGGAGGCAACGGGTAGGTGGGGAATGAACACCGGGTGTGAGCCTGTGTTAGCAAAGAAGGGGCTGTGCTTGGTTGAGCTGTGCTCAGCATTGTTGTAGGCGAACTCGGCTGTGGGGAGATGATCAAGCCAGTCATCCTGCAAGTGGGAGCTGAAACAGCGTAGGTATTGCTCTAGGGTCTGATTAGTTCTCTCCGTCTGCCCGTTTGACTGAGGGTGGAAAGCAGAGGACAGGTTCACTTTAACCCCGAGCGCCAGGCAGAAGTTCTTCCAGAACTTTGAGGCAAATTGTACACCTCGGTCGGAGACCACGTCGTCCGGGATCCCATGCAGCCTGAAGACCTCTCTGAGAATAAGATCGGCCGTCTGTTTGGCTGTGGGTAGGCCTTTGTAGGGGATGAAATGGGCCATCTTGGTGAGACGGTCGACCACGACCAGGATGGTGTTCATCCCTTTTGAAGGAGGAAGGTCTACCACAAAGTCCATGGAGATCGAGCCCCAGGGGCGGGAGGGAATTGGGAGAGGTTGTAACAGACCCACGGGAGAGGAACGAGGAGTCTTATTGCGGGCACAGACCGTGCACGAGGAGATGTACCTCTTGATGTCCTCCCTGTATGTTGGCCACCAGAAGGAGCGGGAGAGAAGCTCCTGGGTCTTTCTTGTGCCAAAATGGCCGGCCACCTTGGAGTCATGGTTGAGTTTGAGCACTTCGAGCCGTGCGATTTCTGGTACATATAGTTGTAGGTCCTGATGAGACCAATGACCGTTCTTAAACGTAAGTCTGACATTGCCTGTGGGGTGGGAGAGGAAGGGTTCATTTTCATATCCTTCTTTGATTGTGCCCAGGAGTTCTTTAGAGTAGGTGGCCCCTACGACCCTTCTCTCGGGCAAGATGTTATTTTGGCCCTTGTTACTCTGTGAGGGCTCAGAAAACATTCTGGAGAGGGTGTCGGCCTTGCCGTTTTTTGATCCAGGGCGATAGGTGATGAGATAGTTGAAGCGGGAAAAGAATAGGCTCCATCTGGCCTGTCTGGCTGAGAGTCTCTTAGCGCTGCGGATGAACTCGAGGTTCTTGTGGTCAGTTAGTACGATTATGGGGTTGGTGGCTCCCTCCAGCAGGTGTCTCCACTCGGAGAAGGCATCCTTGATCGCCAGTAGTTCTTTGTTCCCGATGTCATAGTTCTTCTCAGAGGGGGACATCTGGCGGGAGAAATATGCGCACGGGTGTAATAGCATCCTCTCCCCTGTCCGTTGTGACAAAACTGCCCCCACCGCAGAGTCTGATGCATCCACTTCGACTGTAAATGGGAGCTCGGGGTTCGGGTGGATTAGGATTGGGGCAGAAGTGAAGAGGAGTTTCAACTTGGTGAAGGCCTCCTGGGCCTCGGGTGTCCAGGAGAAGGGGACTGCCTTCTTGGTGAGTTGGGTGATTGGTGCTATGACCTTGGAGAAGTTCCGGATAAACTTCCGATAGAAGTTGGCGAAGCCAATGAATCTTTGTATCTCCTTTTCGTTTTTCGGAACGGGCCAGTTCATCACAGC
The DNA here is from genome assembly GCF_014858855.1 of Bufo gargarizans. Lineage (NCBI taxonomy): Eukaryota > Metazoa > Chordata > Amphibia > Anura > Bufonidae > Bufo > Bufo gargarizans. The sequence goes on from NC_058087.1 coordinate 102,864,286, forward strand.
TTGGACCTTCCCCGGGTCCATACTTAGGCCCTCTGGGGAGATGATGTATCCGAGGAACTGAGTGGTGGTTCGCTCAAACTCGCATTTCTCTAGCTTGATATAGAGAGAGTTCTGTCTGAGCCTCTGCAGTACCCTGCGGACGTGTTCGCGGTGCTGCTCGAGGTCTTCAGAGAAGATCAAGATGTCGTCCAGGTAAACGACTACAAACAGATCCAGCATGTCCCTGAGGACGTCGTTAATGAAGTGCTGGAAGGTGGCGGGAGCATTGCAGAGTCCGAAAGGCATGACCAGGTACTCGAAATGACCATAACGTGTCCGGAAGGCGGTCTTCCATTCGTCCCCAGGGCGGATTCGGACGAGGTTGTAGGCCCCTCGAAGGTCGAGTTTGGTGAAGATCTTCGCTTCCCGGAGTCTCTCAAGGAGTTCGGAAATCAGTGGGAGCGGGTACCGGTTTTTTACGGTTATGTCATTAACCACTTCAGCCCCGCTAGGTGAAACCCCCTTCATGACCAGGCCACTTTTTACACTTCGGCACTACACTCCTTTCACCGTTTATCGCTCGGTCATGCAACTTACCACCCAAATGAATTTTACCTCCTTTTCTTCTCACTAATGGAGCTTTCATTTGGTGGTATTTTATTGCTGCTGACATTTTTACTTTTTTTGTTATTAATCAAAATGTAACGATTTTTTTGCAAAAAAATGACATTTTTCACTTTCAGCTGTGAAATTTTGCAAAAAAAACGACATCCATATATAAATTTTTCGCTAAATTTATAGTTCTACATGTCTTTGATAAAAAAAAAATGTTTGGGCAAAAAAAAAATGGTTTGGGTAAAAGTTATAGCATTTACAACTATGGTACAAAAATGTGAATTTCCGCTTTTTGAAACGGCTCTGATTTTCTGAGCACCTGTCATGTTTCCTGAGGTTCTACAATGCCCAAACAGTAGAAAAACCCCACAAATGACCCCATTTCGGAAAGTAGACACCCTAAGGTATTCGCTGATGGGCATAGTGAGTTCATAGAACTTTTTATTTTTTGTCACAAGTTAGCGGAAAATGATGATTGATTTTTTTTTTTTTTTTTTTTTTTTTTTTTTCTTACAAAGTCTCATATTCCACTAACTTGCGACAAAAAATAAAAAATTCTAGGAACTCGCCATGCCCCTCACGGAATACCTTGGGGTGTCTTCTTTCCAAAATGGGGTCACTTGTGGCGTAGTTATACTGCCCTGGCAATTTAGGGGCCCAAATGTGTGAGAAGTACTTGGCAATCAAAATCTGTAAAAAATGACCGGTGAAATCCGAAAGGTGCACTTTGGAATATGCGCCCCTTTGCCCACCTTGGCATCAAAAAAGTGTCACACATCTGGTATCGCCGTACTCAGGAGAAGTTGGGGAATGTGTTTTGGGGTGTCATTTTACATATACCCATGCTGGGTGAGAGAAATATCTTGGCAAACGACAACTTTTCCCATTTTTTTATACAAAGTTGGCATTTGACCAAGATATTTTTCTCACCCAGCATGGGTATATGTAAAATGACACCCCAAAACACATTCCCCAACTTCTCCTGAGTACGGCGATACCAGATGTGTCACACTTTTTTGCTGCCAAGGTGGGCAAAGGGGCACATATTCCAAAGTGCACCTTTCGGATTTTGCAGGGCATTTTTTACACATTTTGATTGCAAGGTACTTCTCACACATTTGGGCCCCTAAATTGCCAGGGCAGTATAACTACGCCACAAGTGACCCCATTTTGGAAAGAAGACACCCTAAGGTATTCCGTGAGGGGCACTGCGAGTTCCTAGAATTTTATTTTATTTTTTTGTCACAAGTTAGCGGAAAATGATGATTGGGTTTTTTTTTTTTGGTTTTTTTTTCTTACAAAGTCTCATATTCCACTAACTTGCGACAAAAAAAAAAAAATTCTAGGAACTCACCATGCCCCTCACAGAACACCTTGGGGTGTCTTCTTTCCAAAATGGGGTCACTTGTGGGGTAGTGATACTGCCCTGGCAATTTAGGGGCCCATATGTGTGAGAAGTACTTTGCAATCAAAATGTGTAAAAAAATGGCCTGCAAAATCCGAAAGGTGCATTTTGGAATATGTGCCCCTTTGCCCACCTTGGCATCAAAAAAGTGTCACACATCTGGTATCGCCGTACTCAGGAGAAGTTGGGGAATGTGTTTTGGGGTGCCATTTTACATATACCCATGCTGGGTGAGAGAAATATGTTGGCAAACGACAACTTTTCCCATTTTTTTTATACAAAGTTGGCATTTGACCAAGATATTTATCTCACCCAGCATGGGTATATGTAAAATGACACCCCAAAACACATTCCCCAACTTCTTCTGAGTACGGCGATACCAGATGTGTCACACTTTTTTGCAGCCTAGATGCGCAAAGGGGCCCAAATTCCTTTTAGGAGGGCATTTTTAGACATTTGGATCCCAGACTTCTTCTCACGCTTTAGGGCCCCTAAAAAGCCAGGGCAGTATAAATACCCCACATGTGACCCCACTTTGGAAAGAAGACACCCCAAGGTATCCAATGAGGGGCCTGGCAAGTTCAAAGAAATTTTTTTTTTTTCGCATAAGTTAGCGGAAATTGATTTTTTTTTTTTGTTTTTTCTCACAAAGTCTCACTTTCCGCTAACTTAGGACAAAAATTTCAATCTTTCATGGACTCAATATGCCCCTCAGCAAATACCTTGGGGTGTCTTCTTTCCAAAATGGGGTCAGTTGTGGGGTGTTTGTACTGCCCTGGCATTTGAGGGTCTCCGCAATCATTACATGTATGGCCAGCATTAGGAGTTTCTGCTATTCTCCTTATATTGAGCATACAGGTAATGAGATTTTTTTTTTCCGTTCAGCCTCTGGGCTGAAAGAAAAAAATGAACGGCACAGATTTCTTCATTCGCATCGATCAATGTGGATGAAAAAATCTCTGCCAAAAAAAAAAAATGGAGGGGAAAGGCGTCTGCCAGGACATAGGAGCTCCGCCCTACATCCATACCCACTTAGCTCGTATGCCCTGGCAAACCAGATTTCTCCATTCGCATCAATCGATGTGGATGAATAAATCATTGCCGGGATTTTTTTTTAAATATATATATATATATATATATATATATATATATATATACAAAGTGCTTGCCAAAGCATAGGAACGCCGCCTCCTCCTCAGCTCGTATGCCTTAGCAAACATATCTGTCACTGCAGAGGAGAAAATCCCGTCTTGCAGCGCCGCATACACCGACTTGCGTGTAATCTGACAGCAGCGCAATGCTTCTGTCAGAATGCACATCGGTGCTGCAGCTAGTAGATCGGTTGGTCCACCTGGAAGGTAAAAAAACAAAAAAAAAAAAAAAAGAAAAAAACAGGCCACAACGCAATAATTTTATTAACTTTGGAACAGAACATGTAACTTTAACTTTTGGAACTAAACATTAACCTGTTTGCTTACCTGTTTTTTTTTTTTTTTTTTTTTACCTTTATAGAACAAACCTCTCCTTCCCCATGGGTCAATGTGCAAAGCGCAAATCGCCCAAAGATGTGGCGAAGTGCGTTATGCACTTTGTCCCATGTGAAAGGAGACGTTTGCAGCAGCAGTGAGTGAATGGGCCCTAATAGCCCTGTGTGCCTGTCCTGGTGAGATGATCCCTATGCTAATAGTGTACCTGTGAGTGGTACTTCCGGAAACACTCTCCAAAGCATAGGGCAGGGTGGTCCGGACAGTCAGGACAGAAATAGCGGGTGTCACGCCTTATTCCACTCCTGCTACAGACACGACATCTTTTTCGGGGTGACGGTTGGGTTGAGGTACCAGGAACGACATTGGGGAAATGTCGCTCGTGTAGACGGCTAACTACACTGGTGGTTGGGGCCACGGAACCTCCTGGATACAGGAGGTTCTCGATGATCTCTTCCTGAAATTTGAGGAAGGATCCAGTTCTCCCAGCCTTACTGTAGAGAACAAAACTATTGTACAGAGCCAATTGAATTAAATATACAGACACCTTCTTATACCAGCGTCTGGTGCGTCGGGAAACTAAATACGGAGACAACATCTGGTCATTGAAGTCGACCCCTCCCATGTGGAGGTTATAGTCGTGGACTGAGAGGGGCTTTTCAATGACACGGGTTGCTCGCTCAATTTGTATTGTCGTGTCTGCGTGAATGGAGGAGAGCATGTAAACGTCATGCTTGTCTCTCCATTTCACTGCGAGCAGTTCTTCGTTACACAGTGCGGCCCTCTGCCCCCTTGCAAGACGGGTGGTAACGAGCCGTTGGGGGAAGCCCGCGCGACTAGTTTGCGCGGTACCACAGGCGCCAATCCGTTTTAGAAACAAATGCCTAAAGAGGGCCACACTTGTGTAAAAATTGTCCACATAAAGATGGTACCCCTTGCCGAATAAGGGTGACACCAAGTCCCAAACTGTCTTCCCACTGCTCCCCAGGTAGTCAGGGCAACCGACCGGCTCCAGGGTCTGATCTTTTCCCTCATAGACCCGAAATTTGTGGGTATAGCCTGTGGCCCTTTCACAGAGCTTATACAATTTGACCCCATACCGGGCGCGCTTGCTTGGGATGTATTGTTTGAAGCCAAGGCGCCCGGTAAAATGTATCAGGGACTCGTCTATGCAGATGTTTTGCTCTGGGGTATAAATATCAGCAAATTTCTGGTTGAAATGGTCTATGAGGGGCCGAATTTTGTGGAGCCGGTCAAAAGCAGGGTGGCCCCTGGGACGGGAGGCGGTGTTGTCACTAAAGTGCAGGAACCGCAGGATGGCCTCAAAACGTGCCCTGGACATGGCAGCAGAGAACATGGGCATGTGATGAATCGGGTTCGTGGACCAATATGACCGCAATTCATGCTTTTTTGTCAGGCCCATGTTGAGGAGGAGGCCCAGAAAAGTTTTAAGTTCGGAAACTTGGACTGGTTTCCACCGGAAAGGCTGGGCATAAAAGCTTCCCGGGTTAGCGGTGATAAATTTGTGTGGCATACCTGTTTGTTTCGGCCACAACTATGTCTAAAAGCTCCGCAGTCAAGAACAGCTCAAAAAATCCCAGGGCCGAACCGATCTGAGCCGTCTCAACCCGAACTCCAGACTGGGCAGTGAAAGGGAAAACTACAGGTGCGGCTGAAGTTGGGGACTGCCAATCAGGGTTTGCCAGCACCTCTGGGATTCTAGGGGCTCTACGGGCACGTCTTTGCGGTGGCTGCGACGGGGTCACTACTGCACGTGCCACCGTACCAGCTTCAACTGCCCTTCTGGTGCTCGCTACTTCACCAGGTTGTACGGCAGTGCTGGTACTAGGTCCAGGGAGGGCTGGGCTGCTGGTGTATGCCTCACCACGTATTCCGACAGCACCAGCCCCACTCTGCTGCTCTTGAAGCGGATCCTGCGGTCTAGCGACACGGGGCCGGGTACGCCTGGTGGTATCAGGGACCTCAGCCTCCTCGTCCGAACTTTGGGTCAGAGAGCCACTGCTTTCTACAGGTTCGTATTCTGACCCGCTGGATTCATCAGATGAGGGTTCCCACTCCTCATCCGACTGGGTCAGAAGCCTGTAGGCCTCTTCAGAAGAATACCCCCTGTTTGACATGTGGGCAACTAAATTTAGGGGTATTCCCTGAGACTACCCAAGAAAAAAAAATCAAGCCTGTCTTACAAAGGGGAGGCTAGCGAAGTACCGGAGGCCGCTGCGGTTGATAAAAAATATCAAAACTGATTTTTTTTTTATCGCCGCAGTGATCAAAAAAAAATTTTTTTTTTTGTCACTGCGGTGGGGCGGGTGTGGGCGAACGCACGTGTGGGCGACCGATCAGGCCTGATCGGGCAAACACTGCGTTTTGGGTGGAGGGCGAACTAAAGTGACACTAGTACTATTATAGATCTGACCGTGATCAGTTTTGATCACTTCCAGATACTATAAAAGTACAAATGCTGATTAGCGATATGCTAATCAGCGAATAACGGACTGCGGTGCGGTGGGCTGGGCGCTAACTGATCGCTAACTACCTAACCAAGGGACCTAAACTATACCTAAAACCTAACGGTCAATAACAGTGAAAAAAAAAAGTGACAGTTTGCACTGATCACTTTTTTCTTTTCACTTGTGATTGACAGGGGTGATCAAAGAGGTGATCAAAGGGTTAATAGGGGTTCAGGGGGGTGATCAGGGGCTATAGTGTAGTGTTTGGTGTACTCACTGTGAAGCCTGCTCCTCTGCTGGATCCAACCGACGAAAAGAACCAGCAGAGGAGCAGGCAGCCATATAACAGATCATATTTACAAATATGATCTGCTATCTGGCACTTTGATTGGATTTTTTAAAAATCAGCAACCTGCCAGCCACGATCATTGGCTGGCAGGTTGCTGACGAAATACCTCTCGATGAAATGCCGGCGCGAACTGCGCACGCGCATACTCGCGTCATCTCGCGAGATGACGCGTATATGCGTGACTGTGCGCCAGCCTGCCACCTCCGGAACGCACATGTGCGTTAGGCGGTCCGGAGGTGGTTAAGCTTTCTGTAGTCTATGCAGGGACGCAGGGAGGAGTCTTTTTTTCTCTACGAAGAAAAAGGGGGCTCCCGCGGGAGAGGTGGAGGGCCGGATGAACCTCTTCCTCAGGTCCTCGTCCAGGTACTCTTTCAGAGCCTTGAGTTCAGGCTCTGAGAGGGAGTAGATACTGCCAAAGGGTATTTCGGCCCCGGGCAACAGTTCTATAGGGCAGTCGTAGGGTCGGTGTGGTGGCAGCTTGTCTGCGTTTTTCTTGTCGCAGACATCCTGGAACTCGCTGTATTGAGGGGGTAGCAGATCCTTGACAGATAGTTTTGAGATGGTGGTGTCTTCGGGTGGAAGGACGGGTTTGTGGGAGCAATTTAGCGTGCAGAACTCGGACGGGAATCGTATGCAGCGGGTTTCCCAGTCCACCGAGGGGTTGTGGGTGGCCAACCATGGGATGCCCAAGATCACTGGGAACTTCGGGGAGGCGATCAGAGAGAAGTGGATCTTTTCACGGTGATCTGGTTCTATGAGGAGTTGTAGTTCGGTGGTCTCGTGAGTGGCCGGCCCCGAGGAGAGTGGGGATCCGTCGACGGTTTCCAGGTCAACGGGGGCTGCCTTGATTGTCAGTGGAATATTCTTTTCGCGGGTGAAGGTTAGGTCCATGAAGTTGCCTCCCGCCCCGGAGTCTAACATCGCTGAACAGGGGAGTTGTCGCCCCTCAATCTCGATGAGGATGGGGACGATGAAGTGGGATCCATGAGCCGCCGTGTTGTTATTTTCAGGGGCTGCTGGTGGGGTTGGAGTCTGTGGTTGCTCCTTTAGTTCCGTGACGGCAATAGTCTTTCGGATCTTATGAGGACATTTGATGGCAAAATGACCCACAGTAGAGGCAGAGGTTTTCGGCCAGCCGTCTCTCCTTCTCAGCTGTGGATAGAGACCTATGTAGAGCGTCGACCTGCATAGGTTCAGTTTCTGACCGGGGGTCGCGCTGGGCGGTGGAAGAGAAGGAATAAGTGGGTCTGTGGTCCAAGGACCAGAGTCTTTCTTTCTTCCTCTCGGAGAGTCTTTGATCTATCCGGATGCATAACTGAATGAAGTCATCCAGATCGTCCGGGGCCTCAACTCTGGCGAGTTCGTCCTTTATTAATTCGGACAGGCCTCGCCGGAATTGGCTCCTCTGTGCCGCTGGGTTCCAGGTGGTGTCCGTGACCCAACGGCGAAACTCAGCGGTGTATTCGGCGACGGAGCGTCTCCCTTGCCGCAGACTATGTAGTCGCACAGCGGTGATGAAGTTGTTTAGGTTGTTCAGGAGCTGACTGTTAGTCTCCACGTATGGTGATGCCCATGCTAATGCTTCATCCGTCAGGAGATTGACCATGAATAGCACCTTCTTCTTCTCGGTGGTGAAGGGGGCCGGGTAGATCTGAAAATAAATGCGGCATTGGTTTAGAAACCCCCGATACTGACGTCTATCACCGCCGAATCTTGGTGGGAGTGGCATGCGGGCGTCTGCAGCCGTGCCGCGGACGTCCAGGAGTTGCCTCTGTAGTTCAATAATCTCGCTCTGTTGGCTTTGGACTACGACTTGGAGCTGGGCAAATTTCTCCTGATATGTAGTACCAAATTCTTGAAGTTCAGAGACCTGCTTAAGCAGAGTGGCCATTGCAGACTCCATAGTGTGGCTGATTATTCTGTAACAGTCCTACAGGCTCACCTGTGTCAGAGGACCGCTGGCTGGAGGTAGGAGTGGAGCCCAGTGGCAAGGACCGCAGGCAGGTAGTAAGCGTGGTCAGACAATCCGGATGGCAACGGTGGTAGCAGTTCAGTAGGTAGGGATAAGGCAGAAGAGTAGTCGGTAGGCAGGCGGTGGGTCAGGGCAGGCGGCAGTAAGCGTGGTCAGACAATCCGGATGGCAACGGTGGTAGCAGTTCAGTAGGTAGGGATAAGGCAGAAGAGTAGTCGGTAGGCAAATCCTGGTCAGCAGTGGACTTCCAGCAGTAGCAAGAGCAACAGATGAGGAGAAGCTTGATCAAGGCTCAGGAGCTCAATAATCAGCAAGCTAGAGTGCAAGGGGCTGGACTTATATAGGGAAGTACCAGGTGTGGGGAATCAAGGGTGATGAGCAAGGCTGTCATGGTCTTACCTTCTTGCTGTTCTCCTTCGTTTGACATGTGCTGGCGGCCATCTTGGTTTCTGGGTTTCTTGTAGCCTCCCACCCTGCGGCTTCTCCTTCCCACTGGGAGGAGCTGGATGCCTAGCTCATATATATAGGAGGTCTGTGGCTTCAGTTCCTTGCTTGGTCCTCCTGTGTTCACATGCTTCTAAGACTGCTGCTGCTTCTGGTTCCTGATCCTGGCTTCGTCTGACTACCCTGCTGGTTCCTGATCCAGGCTTCGTCTGACTACCCTGCTGGTTCCTGATCCAGGCTTCGTCTGACTACCCTTCTGGTTCCTGACCTCTGGCTTCGCAAGACCCTGCTTCGGTTTAGCCATCCGTTTGGACTTTTGCCTTGCAGCTTGATTTTCAATAAAGCCTTCTTATTTCCACTTATCTCTTGTTGTACGTCTGGTTCATGGTTCCATGACAAAGGCTTGGCAAGACTGAGGTTAACTAATAGGTTTCAGGGAGGAATGTCCAGAGAGGATGGTAGCCTAGTAAGCAGGGCTACTGCCTGGGATGTGGCTGGTCATGGGTTCGAATCCCGACACTCTGCTAATTCAACGTTTACTGATTCCCTATTGAAGAAACGTCCTAATCTTGTTCCAGAATTACATACTGTTTCAGAGGACATAATGTTTAAAGGAATAGAGCCGTTATCGCCAATTGTTAGTGAACCTGAAGAGGAAGGACTTTCACCCAAAGAATCTAGTCTATATGTATCTTTTACCGAAAATAGTTCAAAAGATCCAAGCTATGTACCTGAGTTGCCGAGCATGGATTCCTCCGACATCCAAGATTGTGGATTAAATTTTCCAAAGCTACGGAAGCTTCCAACAGTATCCGTTGATGAAGAAGATGAACATAGTATTGTGAATGACCGAAAATGTCTTGTCTTCGAATCTTGTTTAGACCAATTGGTCAAAAAAAGTGAAGTGTCAGCAAGATGAAGACTGCAACTTCATGGTCCAATCTTTCAAAAAAATAACCGAGGGAACATATTGCAAAATTATCGGTCAATGTTATCAAGGACACAGATTCACAGTCTTCGAAAGTCAACCCAAAGTTGGACGTTACTGTGCCGGTAATCTCTTAACTGCCGCTGCAATTCTATGTAGTGGACAAAACTTTATGAAGACTCTAGAATTTTTCAATTTACTTGGCATGGTGACTATTAGTGAAAAAAGTTACTATCGTTATCAATCCCTCTTCCTTTTTCCCGCTGTTGACAATGCATGGAGTGCAGAGAAAATAGCACTAGAATCTGCCTTCCAAGAAAGACCGATTTGTGTAGCGGGAGATGGACAGTGCGATAGCCCTGGTCATAGTGCTAAGTACTGTGTCTACACTCTCATGAACACCGTCAGTAATAAAACTTTTGATTTTGAGGTGGTTCAAAAAACCCAGTTTACATCTTCGGTGGCCATGGAGAAATTAGGTTTTCAAACTGTAATGGACCGGTTTCTGGCCAATGGTGCGAACATCAAAATTTTCGCTTCGGACAGACATGTCAGCATTAGGAAATTAATGCGTACCGACTATGCCAGTATTAAGCACCAATTCGATGTCTGGCACTACGCCAAATCTATAAAAAAAAAAATGCACAATGCAAGCAAACTGAAATTTTGCAAGGAAATCACACCCTGGGTAGACAAGATTAGCCTTCATCTTTGGTGGTGCATCAAGACCTGTGAAAACAATGAGGACTTATTGAAAGAGAAATGTTTTTCTTTGCTCCACCATATAGCTGATGAGCACCAGTGGCAAGGAAGACTGTACACGCAATGCCAACACGGTCCACTAGAACAAAATGAGGATGACAAAATATTCTGGCTTTCGAAAGAAAATCCGGCCTTTAAAAACATTACCAAAAATGTCACTAGTGATGCCATACAGAGAGATTTTAAACATTTAGTTCACAATTGTCACACTGGACAATTAGAAAACTTTCACAGTTTGGCTCTCAAATTTCGCTCAAAGCGTATCCATTTTGGCATTGATGCTATGGAGGCCAGAACCAAACTCGCTGCCCTTACACACAACCACAATGTGGGCAGAACCCAAGCAACAGTGAAAGTAGCAAGAAAAAATACTGAACCAAAGGGTTCCAAGCGAACCAGACAAATTTTTCTAAAAGGCAATACTCGCTGGATCATTAGAAATGTTTACGAAAAAATCTCAGTTGATTTTATGGAAGACATATTGGTCGATATTCTGAAAATATGCAAGGGAAAACAAAGCTCTAATTGGCAGTCTAGAGCTCAAAAGCTTCCTCCAAATATAGCAAATGTTGAAAAACCAATCAAAGAAGACATAAAAAAACAACAAATCAGTAGATACAGAGCTTCAGCAATCCCTACTGTATAACATAAAACAGCGATCATGTGAGTACTATTTAATTCTTTGTTATAAAAATTATCTAAAATAGTGTGAAAAAATGTTTTTTTAAAATATTTATTTTTAATTTGAATTTTTTTTTTTTTTCTACAGGCAAACACAACTGGAAAAGATTGCTTTCAATTTCATTACAAATTGTAAAAAATTGTTTGGATTTTGGATGTTTCTATAGTTTGATTTAACAAAATTGTTAATATTAATTGTGTTGATTAATAAAAAATTCTCTACAACACTACAGAAAGTTTTGAATTGTTAATAAAATTTTAAAGAGATATGTCCTTCCTACATTTTCACATTCCATTATGTTGTTTCTTTGTTTGAATATGTATGATATTGACTAAACATTCGATTCTTATTAAAATGATTGTCTAAATTTTAATTTGTGGTTGTGCATTCATATTAGTTTTTATATAGTACATTGGAAGTGAATCATCTATAATATTTCTTTAAAATATTTTGTGTGCCATAAGACGCACTTATGTATTTTGTGAGGAAAAATAAAAATGTGTACTTTGGTTGTTTGGTTTTAAAGGAATGGAAGATCTGTGGATGACGGACTATTATTGTGAATCTGTGTATGTCGTCCACAGATCCCCATCCTTCAACGGTAAAATACACAGATAACATTGCCGTACACAGACCCCCCCACCCATTCACAGTGCCATCCACAGATATCACCAATAAAAATGTTATCCGCAGATCCATCCTACTCCCACCCCATTGGCGCTACAGTGCTGCACTTTAAAAAAAATATTTCTTTCTTTAAAAATATCTGCCAAGCCTTTTGTATATCTGTCTATATAATCACACCATTTTTGGTCGAAAAAGTTTGGCCCGCCGGGCGGAAGGGTGACTCATTGACGTCATGTTCCTACGCTGCCTGCTTCATTAATAAAGTAGGCGGCGTACGCAAGTGACAACAAGTGAGTGCATTCATAAAAAAACCTGTGTAATCAGATATAGAGATATATAAAAGAAGGGGGTAGATAAAGTTCGTCACTGTAGCTCTGGCAGGGCCAGACTTTGGGCTGTGCGTTCTGTGCGGCTGCAAAGGGCTCCAGATCATCAGGGGACATCATCCGTGCGTCTGGCACATCTGCAATGCTGCATTTCACAAATTACAATGGCCAATCTGCATTTTTCATTACAAAAATCATTCTGTTGATTTGAAAGTGTGTAGGACTGGAGCAGCAGGGGCTCTGTTTGTATCCCGAGTCATCCCTGTGTTCAACTCACTAACCCTGAGTTCACACCTGAGCGTTATACAGCGTGTTGCTATGCGCTGTAAAATGCTCAACAAGGAGAAACCAATGCTTCCAAATGGGAATGGTTCTCACCTGGGCGTTTTACAGCGCGTACTATTGAGGTGTAAAACGCCCGACAAAGTTTGTGAGCTTCTTTGGGGCGTTTTGTCGTGCGTTCCCCTACATAGACTTTTGGGAACGCGCGACACTGGGAGTTCGCTTCTCTCTGTATGCGCGATTGTAAACGCCATTACAATCGTGCTAACAGAGCGCTCCATCGTTAACGCTCATGTCTGAACCAAGCGTTACGTCCCGTTCGGACGAGTACATGCCACAACAGGACAGAATAAAGGACTGCTCAGGAGTCTAACCGGACCATGAGTTACCTAATAGGATGGATAGCCAGCCAATGCAAAGATGACTACATCAATCATTTATATATTTTTTATTGTTGTTGGTGGGGGTTGAGAGGACAGGGGGCCATTATTTTGTGCACCGTTAACTCTGACTTAAAAAACTTTCTGCTTATGTTGACTGTGTACATAGCAACCAATCATATCACCCTCCCCCCAGCACATCAGTTACCTTTAGGAGGGTGGGGGATATGTTAGGTGGCTATGTGCACCCTCCGCATGTTGTATTTTGTTGAGGTGCATAAGGATTTAACAGTACACCTTAAAGCACTCCTTAGTGGTTGAGTAGTGTTCTGTTCCGTTTGTCAGCTCATGATTTTCCGACAAATGTAAAAAAATGGGTCTGCATCTGTGATCAGGAAAGCAAATGACCAATGCCGGTATAGTGCTAATCCGCTAATGCAGTCTGCAATACTGTGACAGGCACCATTTACCGGTTTTAAACCGGTGTTACGGTGTCAAAAAATATATATATATTTTTTTAGATATCTTGTATGTTCCAAGACAAATATTCTCTTTTGAAAATATGTCCACAATTAGACTAGTGAAACAAGTGTCTGCCCTTGTTATTACAGGTGTTTTGATCTAACCATCTGTTTGGTTCTAGAGATGAATAATTCATAAGGGCGTATATAGAGACATATATTTTTCTGTGGAATTGGAAATTATTGAAAAGTTCGATTAAAAGTGAAATCTAACCCCCTTACGCTAAGAAATGGTAGCTGCCGGGGCATTCAGCACTATAGTTGTATTCCACGGTAGTGGCTTTACTAGTTAGTGACAAGTGGCCCTAATGGAAAAAAATCTCCATGTTCAATTTTGGATCTTTTATATTTCTACCTACACCTTGAAACAGACTAAATTTTTTATTTATTTCTTGAACCAAAAAATTTGTCAATTATAATTATATAGAATATTTGACACAGTCCTGACCTCAGTATCCGAGGAAAGGGATTTAGGAGTAATTATTTCAGAAGACTTAAAGGTGGGAAGACAATGTAATAGAGCAGCACGAAATGCCAGCAGAATGCTTGGATGTATAGGGAGAGGTATAAGCAGTAGAAAGAGTGAAGTGCTTATGCCGCTGTACAGAACACTGGTTAGACCTCACTTGGAGTATTGTGCGCAGTACTGGAGGCCATATCTCCAGAAGGATATAGATACTCTAGAGAGAGTTCAGAGAAGAGCTACTAAACTAGTACATGGATTGCAGGATAAAACTTACCAGGAAAGGTTAAAAGACCTTAATATGTATAGCTTGGAAGAAAGAAGAGACAGAGGGGATATGATAGAAACTTTTAAATACATAAATGGAATCAACTCTGTAAAGGAGGAGAGCATATTTAAAAGAAGAAAAACTACCACAAGAGGACACAGTTTTAAATTAGAGGGGAAAAGGTTTAAAAGTAATATAAGGAAGTATTACTTTACGGAGAGAGTAGTGGATGCATGGAATAGCCTTCCTGCAGAAGTGGTAGCTGCACAAAAAAAAAAAAAAAGACTATATTTTTACACTAAAATGTGCATTGTCACAATGTGTTTACATATATATAAATTCAAAAGTCATTTTGAAATAAAGGTTAAACTAATTTATAGATACCAAGTTTTGTATTTATTTTTTTATTAAATAATATATTATTGCCTTTTTTAATATATTAAAACACTGTATAAAACCAGAGACAAAATAACATTATAAAACCAGTAATAATTAAAAATAATGCAGACAATAGTGATGACAAAAAGTATAAATATATCCAAAATAAACTTTTTTTTATAACTATAAAGTTTCCATTATTTATAACTTTGGATAAATAATTATTATTATTTATGTCATTTTAATTATTTTATCACAAAAATAAAATTAATTATAAACGAAACTGTTTGAATATAATTTATTTTTTATTCAAAGGCCATAAACTCAGCTGGGCTATCACGATGTACTTTGAAACCCATGTACTCTTCCTCTGGGTCAGGAAAGGATAGACGAACACTGTTCACGACACATGAAGGAATAGGTCGACGGTTGCCCATGCCCAAATAACCATGAATCCAGGCGGTGAATGAGCGATAAGCAGCCTTTCTTTTCAATCTATAAATAAAATTGAATTAAAAATATTATTTTGTTTTATATATAAATTACAATTATTTTATTACCCCCAAAAAAAATTCATAAGATGAAAATCAATAATAGTCCTTTCAGATGTTTGGTTTTCAAAACAGAGCAACTTATTTGTTGTTATATTATATAACAGTTTTTGAAGTGACACTTTAAAAACCATATATCTTGGTTCTTTCACTTTAATTATTTTTTTGGACTAAGAAAACATTTGTACAGTTGGTATAATTTCATTTGTGGTCGGGGTTAATGATGGCGAGAAGGAACTGACCCCATCTGCGGCCCCCTCAACTCTAAAGCGGCTAGAATTATGCCGTAACCCCGGCGATGTAGGGACGCCTGAATAGAGGGCATCCCCTTAAGAGTGCTAATATGAAAGGGAGGGTGGGAGGGGGAAACAAGACGAGACGTTCATTGAGGGAGGGGTGTATGCCGGATATAAAGGCAGCTACACCCCTCCCACAAATGCAGGCCAATAAATCGGCCTTTACACTTGTGGTCGTGGTTAATGATGATGAGAAGGAACTGACCCCATCTGCGGCCCCCTCAACTCTAAAGCGGCTAGAATTATGCCGTAACCACGGCGATGTAGGGACGCCTGAATAGAGGGCAAAAACAGCAAACTTAAAAGGCAGGATTTTCCTTTATTACAACACAAAATTATAGAACCAGATTCTGAAAAGCAAGCGACATTTCGACCTTAGGATGAGGAATATACCTGCTAAAACACGATAACCGCCAGCGTCCTAACTTTTGGATGACGTGCGTCGGCACCTGATTTTTTGAAGCTGCGGATGCAGCCCCGATGCGGAATGAATGACTCGACACCGAAGCTGGATCCACACCTAAGCTGGCCAACAGAGGGCGTATATGGGACACAAATTGGTGGGTTGTGAGAGGCGATTGGCCAAAAGGCAATAATGGACTACTCGTCCCAAGGCCATCTAATGCTGCCAGTAACTGATTGAGTACACGGACGGGGCACCAACGGTGTTCTGTGGGGAAGAATGACACCTGAGCCGGAGGACCCACCTGTGATGTTTCGACGCTGGCAACAGAAAAGAGAAACTCTCAACACTCGGAACCAGTTGGCTAATCGCTACGAACTTACTGCTGTTGGAGGAGCTTGTGAACTCACCAGAAACACATAACACATAAAAGGCTAAATAAATAGCAGCTTTGAGCACTAGGCTAAGGAGGAAACCATAAGGACCCTTGTCTAAGGCGTCAGAGAGATCACGGAAAACCTGACCTGAAATAGCCTGTCTACGGACCCGTCCTTTCACGCTACATTTACCCAGACCCCTCAAAGCGGCCTTAACAGCGTGGACAGAGAATAAGGATCCCCGATCCGGGTAGCTCACAGCCAGAAAGTGCTGAACCCCTGCTAGGTAGGACCTAACCGTATTATGGGATAACTTCGACTCGGAGTGACAAAACCCTATGAAAGCAAGAACATATTCTACAAAGCTGGACTGCCCCTGAGGGAACCGCTCCTGGAACCTAAAATATGTGTTCCACCCTGTGTGGTAAGCTCTGGCCGTATTAGGTGAGAGAGATTTAGCAAGCGACATGTGCGCAGTAGTTAGGTGTTCAGTTAGACCAGGACTAGTGACTCGTGCGGAGGAATCATGGCACCTGTGATGTCCGCTTCTGGCATGATCTGAAAGAAAAGGGAGGTATTAGCTCGTGACAAGGCATCCGCTGCCATGTTTTGTGTACCAGGCAAGTGTGCACAACTGAAATGGAAATGATGCATTAATGAAAGTTGTACTAGACGCCTTAGGAGACTCATAATATGTAAGGACTTAGACAAACCGCTGGTTAAAATATCGATAACAGCTGCGTTATCTGTTACAAACAAAACTGAGCAATTAGACCAATTGCTACCCCAAACACGGGCGGCCGCGACCATGAGATACAACTCAAATAGTGCTGAGGTCTGCAAGAAACCCGGGATTCGTCTGACTCCAACTGGCCACTCGCCTGCCAACCAATGGGTGCCAAAAATGGCTGCAAACCCTGAACTTGCAGCTGCGTCAGAAAAAATTACAGGAGAACTACTACATATTGCGGGAATGAAAGTGATCCCACATGTGAAGATCCGCTGACAGAAAAATGTTTGTGTCCATCTATAAAACTGAAGGGTGACTGAACTTTTTGAACATCAAAATAAATAAAACATTTATTTGTCGGCAATTCATACTAACTGCAATGCAAACAAGCCCTGATCAACAGAAAATTTACAATCTATAGTCACCTGTTCACATGCTTTTGCGGAGGTGTATTTTGAATTTGTCCAATGGTCCTTACAATAATATCGACAGTCTTTTCGCGCTCACAGAAAATGTTGAAAAACTCATGTTCAATTATACAACTAAAATCGCCAATGTAGTATTCGGCATTAGATATTTCTTTGCTACTCTAAGGTTGTTGGCATCAATATACAATTAGTGCAGGTGCACCAATTTAACAGTTGTGTTCTGTCCTCAGTATGCTCTGACAAAAAAAGTCTGTACTGTGAATTAGTGCTCAATAATGGATTTGTTTGAAAACATCCTATCTCGGATGCATCCGATGCATATTTCAGCCTCAGCTCTTCTAATAAGATTGCCAGCTGAAATAAAAAAGCAAAAACAAATGTAGAAAATGAAGAATACATAGTTGGATAGGACACATATTTAAAAATGTATTTTAGGCCTCATGCACACGACAGTATTTTTTCACGGTCCGCAAAAACGGGGTCTGTAGGTCCGTTTTTTCGTCCGTGGGTCTTCCTTGATTTTTGGAGGATCCACGGACATGAAAAAAAAGTCATTTTGGTGTCCGCCTGGCCACGCGGAGCCAAACGGATCCGTCCTGAATTACAATGCAAGTCAATGGGGACGGATCCGTTTGACGTTGACACAATATGGTGCCATTTCAAACGGATCCGTCCCCATTGACTTTCAATGTAAAGTCTGGAGTTCTTTTATACCATCGGATTGGCGTTTTCTCCAATCCGATGGTATATTTTATCTTGAAGCGTCCCCATCACCATGGGAACGCCTCTATGTTAGAATATACTGTCGGATATGAGCTACATCGTGAAACTCAGATCCGACAGTATATTCTAACACAGAGGCGTTCCCATGGTGATGGGGACGCTTCAGGTTAGAATATACTTAAAAACTGTGTACATGACTGCCCCCTGCTGCCTGGCAGGTGCTGCTGTACTCGTTATTGCTGTACTGTTGTGGCTGGTCAAGTTATTTAGTGTCCGTCAAAGCACATTTTTTGTTCTGGGTTGATATACAATTCCCAATTTAGCAATTTCATAATTTAGTGGTTTCTGCTGTATCAAAGCTATTTGAAATCTATCCCTAAAAGGTATATCATATTCAAGGTGCACATAGGGTCATTCAGAATAACTTCACACACCCGCTACTGTGCATTTCCAAGTCTAATTCTGTCAGTAAACCTATACCTGTCACCCAGCGCCTAAATACTAGGCCTCAAATTTATATCCAGCTAAATCTGTCGTTACTGCTGTAGCTGGTCAAGTTATTTAGTGTCCGTCAAAGCACAGTTTTTGTTCTGGGTTGAAATACAATTCCCAATTTAGCAATTTCATAATTTAGTGGTTTCTGCTGTATCAGGCCTACTTTAAATACATCCCTAAAAGGGTATATCAGAATCAAGGTGCTGATAGGGTCATTCTCAATAACTTCACACACACATATCCCAGTCTAATTCTGTCTGTAAAACGTATACCTGTCACCCAGCGCCTAAATACTAGGCCTCAAATTCATAGTCAGCTAAATCGGTGGTTACTGCTGTGCCTGTATTAGTGTAATACGGTACCTAAATAGATAGCCAGATAGTACTAGGTGTCTGTAAAAAAAGGCCTGAATTTGAATTCAATACATTGGGCCAAATAATATTTTTGTTGTTGTGGTGAACGATAACAATGAGGAAAACATCTAGTAAGGGACGCGGACGTGGACATGGTCGTGGTGGTGTTAGTGGACCCTCTGGTGCTGGGAGAGGACGTGGCCGTTCTGCCACATTCACACGTCCTAGTGTACAAACTACCTCAGGTCCCAGTAGCCGCCAGAATTTACAGCGATATATGGTGGGGCCCAATGCCGTTCTAAGGATGGTAAGGCCTGAGCAGGTACAGGCATTAGTCAATTGGGTGGCCGACAGTGGATCCAGCACGTTTACATTATCTCTCACCCAGTCTTCTGCAGAAAGCGCACAGATGGCGCCTGAAAACCAACCCCATCAGTCTGTCACATCACCCCTATGCATATCAGGGAAACTGTCTGAGCCTCAAGTTATGCAGCAGTCTCTTATGCTGTTTGAAGACTCTGCTGGCAGGGTTTCCCAAGGGCATCCACCTAGCCCTTCCCCAGCAGTGGAAGACATAGAATAGACTGACGCACAACCACTTATGTTTCCTGATGATGAGGACATGGGAATACCACCTCAGCAAGTCTCTGATGATGACGAAACACAGGTGCCAACTGCTGCGTCTTTCTGCAGTGTGCAGACTGAACAGGAGGTCAGGGATCAAGACTGGGTGGAAGATGATGCAGGGGACGATGAGGTCCTAGACCCCACATGGAATGAAGGTCATGCCACTGACTTTCACAGTTCGGAGGAAGAGGCAGTGGTGAGACCGAGCCAACAGCGTAGCAAAAGAGGGAGCAGTGGGCAAAAGCAGAACACCCGCCGCCAAGAGACTCTGCCTGCTACTGACTGCCGCCATCTGGGACCGAGCACCCCAAAGGCAGCTTCAAGGAGTTCCCTGGCATGGCACTTCTTCAAACAATGTGCTGACGACAAGACCCGAGTGGTTTGCACGTTGTGCCATCAGAGCCTGAAGCGAGGCATTAACGTTCTGAACCTTAGCACAACCTGCATGCAAAGCATGAACTGCAGTGGAGTAAACACCTTAAAAACAAGGAAGTCACTCAGGCTCCCCCTGCTACCTCTTCTGCTGCTGCCGTCTTGGCCTCTTCTGCTGCTGCCGCCGCCCAGCAAACAGGGGATGTACCACCAACACCACCACCACCAGGCCCGTCGCTAACACACAGGCAAAACAAGCAATTGCTTGGGGCCCCAAGCTGGCCCGGGGCCCCAAGCAGAGCCGATGCTTGTTTTGCCTGAGCGGCTGAGGCTGAGCGCTTGCCGCTCTAAAGAATCCTGCCTGCTGTGTCTGCTCTGCCTCTATGCTGTTGTTAATGTAGCGTGGCCGAGCTCTGTTCGGTCCGTAGTACAGGAGCTTTTGTTTCCTGTACCCGGCCGGACTGACAGGAAGTGCTCACTTAGTGTGCACTTCCTTTCAGTCCGGCCGGGTACAGGAAACAAATGCTCCTGTACCGCAGACCGAACAGAGCTCGGCCACGCTACACTAGAGGTGACAAGGGAGGGGGGGAGGAAATGAGAGAGAGTGACAAAGGAGGGAGGGGGGAGACAGTGACAAAGGAGGGAGGGGGGGAGATAGTGACAAAGGAGGGAGGGGGGAGAAGAGAGTGACAAGGGAGGGGGAGAAGAGAGTGACAAGGGAGGGAGGGGGAGAAAAGAGTGACAAGGGAGGGGGGGAATAATGAGAGTGACAAGGGAGGGGGGGAATAATGAGAGTGACAAGGGAGGGGGGTAATGAGAGTGACAAGGGGGGGAATAATGAGAGTGACAAGGGGGGGGGAATAATGAGAGTGACAAGGGAGGGGGGAATAATGAGAGTGACAAGGGGGGGGAATAATGAGAGTGACAAGGGAGGGGGGATAATGAGAGTGACAAGGGAGGGGGGGAATAATGAGAGTGACAAGGGAGGGGGGGGGGAATAATGAGAGTGACAAGGGAGGGGGGAATAATGAGAGTGACAAGGGGGGGATAATGAGAGTGACAAGGGGGGGGGGAATAATGAGAGTGACAAGGGAGGGGGGAATAATGAGAGTGACAAGGGAGGGGGGTGAATAATGAGAGTGACAAGGGAGGGGGGGGATAATGAGGGGGATAAGGGAGGGGGGGAATAATGAGAGTGACAAGGGGGGGAATGAGAGTGACAAGGGGGGGGGGGAATGAGAGTGACAAGGGAGGGGGGGGGGGGGTATTGAGAGTGACAAGGGAGGGGGGAAATGAGAGTGACAAGGGAGGGGGGAATGAGAGTGACAAGGGAGTCCGCAGAGCCAGACTGCAGCCAGAGACCAGATCATCTTATTGTCCTGGTGGTAAGTAGACAATGCAATGTTTATTATGTAATTGTTTAGTTATTAATACTACATTGGAAACTAATTTACCTCACATTTAGGGTCCATTCACACATCCGTGTGTGTTTTGCGGATCCACAAAACACGGACACACGGCAATGTGCGTTCCGCATTTTGCGGACCGCACATTGCCAGCACTAAGAATATGCCTATTCTTGTCCGCTATTGCGGACAAGAATAGGACATGTTCTATTTTTTTCAGGATCGGAATTGCGGATCCGGGTACATAGCAATGTATGGGTCCGCAATTCCGTTCCACAAAAAGAGACAGCTACAAGAAGCTGGATTAACCCTAAGGGAAACATAGCAGTTCTTTTAATTTAAAAGCTGAGAAAGGGGTGGGGTGGGCGTCAATTTTTATCTTGCCTAGGGCGGCAAAAAGTGTGGGTGAACTTAAACTGTATGGCTATACTGTGGGGGCCTCCATGTCTATTTTGCTTGGGGCCCCCAAATTCCTTCAAACGGCCCTGACCACCACCTCCGTCACCAAGCATCTCAACCATGTCACACGGCAGCGATCAGCTCTCCATCTCACAAACATTGGAGAGAAAGCATAAATTCCCACCTAGCCACCCTCGATCCCTGGCCCTGAATGCCAGCATTTCTAAACTACTGGCCTATGAAATGCTGTCATTTAGGCTGGTGGACACAGACAGCGTCAAACAGCTCATGTCGCTTGCTGTCCCACAGTATGTTGTTCCCAGCCGCCACTACTTCTCCAAGAGAGCCGTGCCTTCCCTGCACAACCAAGTATCCGATAAAATCAAGTGTGCACTGCACAATGCCATCTGTGGCAAGGTCCACCTAACCACAGATAGGTGGACCAGTAAGCACGGCCAGGGACGCTATATCTCCCTAACTGCACACTGGGTAAATGTAGTGGCAGCTGGGCCCCAGGCGGAGAGCTGTTTGGCGCACGTCCTTCCGCCGCCAAGGATCGCAGGGCATCATTCTTTGCCTCCTGTTGCCACTTCCTCCTTCTCGGCTTCCTCCTCCTCTTCTTCCACCTGCTCATTCAGTCAGCCACACACCTTCACCACCAACTTCAGCACAGCCCGGGTAAACGTCAGCAGACCATTCTGAAACTCATATGTTTGGGGGACAGGCCCCACACCGCACAGGAGTTGTGGCGTGGTATAGAACAGCAGACCGACGAGTGGTTGCTGCCGGTGAGCCTCAAGCCCGGCCTGGTGGTGTGCGATAATGGGCGAAATCTCGTTGCAGCTCTGGGACTAGCCGGTTTGACGCACATCCCTTGCCTGGCGCATGTGCTGAATTTGGTGGTGCAGAAGTTCATTCACAACTACCCCGACATGTCAGAGCTGCTGCATAAAGTTTGGGCCGTCTGTTCTCGCTTCCGGCGTTCACATCTTGCCGCTGCTCGCCTGTCTGCGCTACAGAGTAACTTCGGCCTTCCCGCTCACCGCCTCATATGCGACGTGCCCACCAGGTGGAACTCCACCTTGCACATGCTGGACAGACTGTGCGAGCAGCAGCAGGCCATAGTGGAGTTTCAGCTGCAGCACGCACGGGTCAGTCACACTGCGGAACAGCACCACTTCACCACCAATGACTGGGCCTCCATGCGAGACCTGTGTGCCCTGTTGCGCTGTTTCGAGTACTCCACCAACATGGCCAGTGGCGATGACGCCGTTATCAGCGTTACAATACCACTTCTATGTCTCCTTGAGAAAACACTTAGGGCGATGATGGAAGAGGAGGTGGCCCAGGAGGAGGAGGAGGAAGAGGGGTCATTTTTAGCACTTTCAGGCCAGTCTCAGAGGGAGGTTTTTTGCAACAGCAGAGGCCAGGTACAAGTGTGGCCAGCCAAGGCCCACTACTGGAGGACGAGGATGAGGAGGATGAAGCATGGTCACAGCGGGGTGGCACCCAACGCAGCTCGGGCCCATCACTGGTGCGTGGCTGGGGGGAAAGGCAGGACGATGACGATACGCCTCCCACAGAAGACAGCTTGTCCTTACCCCTGGGCAGCCTGGCACACATGAGCGAACAACATGCTGCAGTGCCTGCGCAACGACAGCAGAGTTGCCCACATTTTAATGTGTGCGGACTACCGGGTTGCCACCCTGCTGGATCCACGGTACAAAGACAATGTGCCCACCTTACTTCCTGCACTGGAGCGTGATAGGAAGATGCGCGAGTACAAGCGCACGTTGGTAGATGCGCTACTGAGAGCATTCCCAAATGTCACAGGGGAACAAGTGGAAGCCCAAGGCCAAGGCAGAGGAGGAGCAAGAGGTCGCCAAGGCAGCTGTGTCACGGCCAGCTCCTCTGAGGGCAGGGTTAGCATGGCAGAGATGTGGAAAAGTTTTGTCAACACGCCACAGCTAACTGCACCACCACCTGATACGCAACGTGTTAGCAGGAGGCAACATTTCACTAACATGGTGGAACAGTACGTGTGCACACCCCTCCACGTACTGACTGATGGTTCGGCCCCATTCAACTTCTGGGTCTCTAAATTGTCCACGTGGCCAGAGCTAGCCTTTTATGCCTTGGAGGTGCTGGCCTGCCCGGCGGCCAGCGTTTTGTCTGAACGTGTATTCAGCACGGCAGGGGGCGTCATTACAGACAAACGCAGCCGCCTGTCTACAGCCAATGTGGACAAGCTGACGTTCATAAAAATTAACCAGGCATGGATCCCACAGGACCTGTCCGCCCCTTGTCCAGATTAGACATTAACTACCTCCCCTTAACCATATATTATTGTACTCCAGGGCACTTCCTCATTCAATCCTATTTTTATTATCATTTTACCATTATATTGCGAGGCTACCCAAAGTTGAATGAACCTCTCCTCTGTCTGGGTGCCGGGGCCTAAATATATGCCAATGTTCTGTTCCAATGTTGGCTGACGTGAAGCCTGATTCTCTGCTATGACATGCAGACTGATTCTCTGCTGACATGAAGCCAGATTCTCTGTTACGGGACCTCTCTCCTCTGCCTGGGTGCTGTGCCTAAATATCTGACAATGGACTGTTGCAGTGGTGGCTGACGTGAAGCCTGATTCTCTGCTATGACATGCAGACTGATTCTCTGCTGACATGAAGACAGATTCTCTGTTACGGGACCTCTCTCCTCTGCCTCGGTGCCGGGGCCTAAATATCTGAGAATGGACTGTTCCAGTGGTGGGTGACGTGAATCCAGATTCTCTGCTATGGGACCTCTCTCCAATTGATATTGGTTAATTTTTATTTATTTTATTTTTATTCATTTCCCTATCCACATTTGTTTGCAGGGGATTTACCTACATGTTGCTGCCTTTTGCAGCCCTCTAGCCCTTTCCTGGGCTGTTTTACAGCCTTTTTAGTGCCGAAAAGTTCGGGTCCCCATTGACTTGGGGTTCGGGTTCGGGACGATCGGGTTCGGATCCCGAACCCGAACATTTCCGGGAAGTTCGGCCGAACTTCTCGAACCCGAACATCCAGGTGTCCGCTCAACTCTACTCAGGACAAAAATCTGGAACAAACTCGGGAACAGACTGAGAGTTTGTTTTCGGTAATTTTCTTTTTCTGGTTGATGGTCGTAGTTTCTGCAAGTTTTCCTCTATTACTTTTTCACCAGCGTTTGGCATTGAGAAAATTGTTGGAACCGCATCTGCTCTGAGAGTTCTTACTCTTGCATCAATGATATATGAATCATCGGTAAAATGCAATGAGCAAATTCTATATTTGTTTTGAAGCGTTCCTTCAAAAACTTTTTCGGCCATACTATGAATATTTTCAAAACACTGGTTCATATTCTGCAACCACAATGTAATCCTAGCAAGGTCCTTAGGAAAACGGTGAAGTTGTATATCTTCATCTTGGCCTTTTTTTTCACTTTTGCTCAGACACCGATTTATAATACAAGCCGGCATTCTATAAAAATAAAAAACTTTTATTGTATTTAAAATATACATAGTGAATAAATTAATAAAATACAATAAAAAATTGTGATTACTTATTGAGCATAAATCATACATAATTGTTTGAGTTACCTGTAATGTTTTTTTATTTTGAAAAAATACAAATCCGAAAATTTAATAACGAAAACCTATTAAAAAATAAAAATAAAAAAATAAATATTGAATGAAGAAAATTTCAAACAATATATCACAGGTTACTAAACAAATTCTATATATTATTTCATCTTTAGAGCCTGTATTTGTGATACAAATTCTGCAAAAATGCTTGTGTATTTTGCCACTAGCCGGGTATGCATGTGCGGGTGAACCGAGAGTGCATGCGACTTTTGCCACTAGCCGGGGATGCATGTGCGGGTGAACCAAGAGTGCATGCGACTTTTGCCACTAGCCGGGTATGCATGTGCGGGTGAACCGAGAGTGCATGTGACTTTTGCCACTAGCTGAGGATGCATGTGCGGGTGAACCAAGAGTGCATGTGTATTTTGCCACTAGCCGGGGATGCATGTGCGGGTGAACCGAGAGTGCATGTGACTTTTGCCACTAGCCGGGGATGCATGTGCGGGTGAACCAAGAGTGCATGCGACTTTTGCCACTAGCCGGGGATGCATGTGCGGGTGAACCGAGAGTGCATCTGACTTTTGCCACTAGCTGGGGATGCATGTGCGGGTGAACTGAGAGTGCATGCGACTTTTGCCACTAGCCGGGGATGCATGAGCGGGTGAACCAAGAGTGCATGTGACTTTTGCCACTAGCCGGGGATGCATGTGCGGGTGAACCGAGAGTGCATGTGACTTTTGCCACTAGCCGGGGATGCATGAGCGGGTGAACCGAGAGTGCATGTGACTTTTGCCACTAGCCGGGGATGCATGTGCGGGTGAACCAAGAGTGCATGCGACTTTTGCCACTAGCCGGGGATGCATGTGCGGGTGAACCGAGAGTGCATGTGACTTTTGCCACTAGCCGGGGATGCATGAGCGGGTGAACCGAGAGTGCATGCGACTTTTGCCACTAGCCGGGGATGCATGAGCGGGTGAACCGAGAGTGCATGCGACTTTTGCCACTAGCCGGGGATGCATGTGCACAGAGTGGTAAATTTGTTTGTACTGTAGGTTTTTCAAAAATAAAAATATAAAACGTGTGTGTATATAGATATAAAAAACTACACACACCCGTATCTATAGTGCACCCTTAGATTGTGTGTGTGTGTGTGTATGTATGTATATATATAGTTACACCCACGGTTACACCCACGATATATGCATTACCAAAGATACATAAAAGGTTGGTTGACCCTCCAGGTCGGCCGATAATCTCGGGTAGGGGCTCTATACTATCTAATATCAATGTATTCCTGGATAAGATACTGAGAGAATATGCTATGGGTGCTAGATCGTATGTTAGGGATACCGGAGACTTCATCACCAAGATTAAAGGGATGCAGGTACCAAAGGGGGCGATTATAGCCTCCTTTGACATAGTGTCGTTATACACCTCGATTGACCACAATAAAGGCCTGTCGGCTGTAGCGGAGATGTTGGCACATTCAGAGCATCCCGCTCCAGTACGACAATTCATATTGACATTGTTGGAATTGTCCTTGAGGAACAATTATTTTGTGTTCCAGGGACAATTTTTTTTGCAAAAGATGGGCGCGGCGATGGGCTCTAATGCCGCGCCCACTTATGCAAATATTTTTGTGCGGTCATTTGAGGAACGTCTCGTCTATGTATCTCCCCACTTCAATCAAGTTTTGTCGTGGTGGAGATACATAGATGACATTTTCCTCATTTGGGGTGGCACCATGGATCAGCTGATGGATTTTCACATACACTTGAACTCCCTTGACCGGGAGATCCAGTTTACGTCAACGGCATCGACTGACCGGGTGCAATACTTGGATACACAAGTATATATTGAGGATGAACAGGTGCATATGGATTTAAACATTAAGGCCACAGATAAGAATACATTGTTGCATTTCACTAGTGGGCATCCAAGAAGGATGGTAGATTCTCTGCCGTTTAGCCAAATGCTCCGGGTGCGGAGAATTGTTGATAAAGATGAGAATATGTGCTCAGCAATGAAAAATATGGAACAATCTTTTATAGATAGGGGATACCCTAGAAAGTTAGTGAAAAGACATGCAGAAAGGGCTAAAAAAATCCCCAGAGATGAGTTATTGACCCCGAAAACTAGGAGAACTAATGACAGAATGCCGTTTGTATCATCATATAACGAGTTGAGTCCCGAAATTGAAAAAATAATAAGGCGACATTGGAGTTTACTGAGTAGTGGACACCCAAATGTTGCTGCATTTAGAAGTGTGCCGATGATGGCATATAGAAGAGCAGGCAACATCAGGGATAAGGTAGTACACTCCAAAGTACCAGACAAAGGACAATCTAGACAGACATTTCTTAAAACAAGGCGCACGGGCTCTTTCCCGTGTCTGGGATGTGTGAACTGTAAACAGATGGTCAAGGGATCGACGTTCGCACATCCAGACACGGGCGAGACCTTTGATATAGGGCATTATCTCACCTGTGATTCGTCATGGGTGATATATGTACTATGGTGCCCTTGTAAAAAATGATATGTTGGTGAAACCACTTGCGATCTAAAGACTAGGTTAAATAATCATAGGCAATCCATCAGGAATAAAAGAAGAGATCTGCCTGTATCAAAGCATTTTGCCGAAAAAAATCATAAAGAAAGTGACTTGAAATTTATGATTATAGACCATGTTAAACCATTGGAAAGAGGAGGTGATCGATTAAGCAAACTAAAAAAAAACTGAATTAAGGTGGATTTTTCGGCTTGATACCCTAAAACCCAAAGGGTTAAATGTAGAATTTAGGGTGACAGGAGGAATGGTTAGCTAGATACCCATCTTACATGGCCTATACCCTGATGTTGTCTGCTCTCTATATGCGGTGAATTAAATGGAAGCTACAATGATTTGTCTGAACTAAAGATATACAGACGTGGACAAAATTGTTGGTACCCTTTGGTCAATGAAAGAAAAAGTCACAATGGTCACAGAAATAACTTTAATCTGACAAAAGTAATAATAAATTAAAATTCTATAAATGTTAACCAATGAAAGTCAGACATTGTTTTTCAACCATGCTTCAACAGAATTATGTAAAAAAATAAACTCATGAAACAGGCATGGACAAAAATGATGGTACCCCTAGAAAACACAGAACATAATGTGACCAAAGGGACATGTTAATTCAAGGTGTGTCCACTAATTAGCATCACAGGTGTCTACAACCTTGTAATCAGCCATTGGGCCTATATATATGGCTCCAGGTAATCACTGTGTTGTTTGGTGATATGGTGTGTACCACACTCGACATGGACCAGAGGAAGCAAAGGAAAGAGCTGTCTCAAGAGATCAGAAAGAAAATTATAGACAAGCATGTTAAAGGTAAAGGCTATAAGACCATCTCCAAGCAACTAGATGTTCCTGTGAGTACAGTTGCACATATTATTCATAAGTTTAAGATCCATGGGACTGTAGCCAACCTCCCTGGACGTGGCCGCAGGAGGAAAATTGATGACAAATCTAAGAGACGGATAATCCGAATGGTAACAAAAGAGCCTAGAAAGACTTCTAAAGAGATTCAAGGTGAACTTCATGCTCAAGGAACATCAGTGTCAGATCGCACCATCCGTCGTTGTTTGAGCCAAAGTGGACTACATGGGAGACGACCAAGGAGGACACCATTGTTGAAAACGAATCATAAAAAAGCAAGACTGGAATATGCCAAACTACATGTTGACAAGCCACAAAGCTTCTGGGAGAATGTCCTGTGGACAGATGAGACAAAAATCGAAGTTTTTGCCAAGGCACATCAGCTGTATGTTCACAGACGAAAAAATGAAGCATATCAAGAAAAGAACACTGTCCCTACTGTGAAACATGGAGGAGGCTCTGTTATGTTCTGGGGCTGCTTTGCTGCGTCTGGCACAGGGTGTCTTGAATCTGTGCAGGGTACAATGAAATCTCAAGACTATCAAGGAATTCTAGAGAGAAATGTACTAGCCAGTGTCAGAAAGCTTGGTCTCAGTCGCAGGTCATGGGTCTTGCAACAGGACAATGACCCAAAACACACCGCTAAAAACACCCAAGAATGGCTAAGAGGAAAAAATTGGACTATTCTAAAGTGGCCTTCTATGAGCCCTGACCTCAATCCTATTGAGCATCTTTGGAAGGAGCTGAAACATGCAGTCTGGAAAAGGCACCCTTCAAACCGGACACAACTGGAGCAGTTTGCTCATGAGGAGTGGGCCAAAATACCTGCTGAGAGGTGCAGATGTCTCATTGACAGTTACAGGAAGCGTTTGATTGCAGTGATTGCCTCAAAAGGTTGCGCAACAAAATATTAAGTTAGGGGTACCATCATTTTTGTCCATGCCTGTTTCATGAGTTTATTTTTTTACATAATTCTGTTGAAGCATGGTTGAAAAACAATGTCTGACTTTCATTGGTTAACATTTATAGAATTTTAATTTATTATTACTTTTGTCAGATTAAAGTTATTTCTGTGACCATTGTGACTTTTTCTTTCATTGACCAAAGGGTACCAACAATTTTGTCCACGTCTGTATATGTATGCTGACTTTTTGCCAGTGCCGGGCCTTTTTTGGATGGAGACGAGATAAATATGGGAGTTATGGAGGCATGATATTATTGCCCAAAAACATTGCCTGAAGTAAGATGGTGGATATGGACTCGTGATGGGGCGCGGACGATCTGTCTATACGCTGACGCAGACTTGCCTGTGCGCGGCGCCTGGACGTGATCGACCGTACGTCATCACGCTGGTTTCCACCGTAGAGGCGACGTAGGAGTATTAGAAGCTGCGTGAACAGAAGGGGGTTGAATACATGCGCAGTAAGGAGCAGAGGACGCGGATGAGTGGCGTGTTCCGACACAAGTAGAGACGCCTTCTCCACAAACTATCTCGGTTCTCCATCAGGCCTGAGGCAAGGTAATATAGTCAAGGATTTTTTAAATTGCACGGTTCACTTTATTATATACACTTATGTACACATATGATGATGAATTATTATTGAATGTATCACTGATATACTCCGACTGAAGTTGGTATGTACGGTAACAGATGGAGCTAATTATATGAATTGTAGTCCACCCATGAATGGGAGTGCACTAGTACTCTATTGGCTGATAATGGATTGTGTCATGCTGTAGAGATGTATTTATTTTTGCACTATGCACTTTTTTGTTCACTTGACTTGAAAAAGGTCCTGTGAGAGGACCGAAACGTTGTCTGACATGTGTGAATAAATTACACTTTTTTACTTAAAGGAGTGCTGCGGACTTTCCTTCTCTACTGAATTTGTCCCATATCGAGGGACCACCGCGGGCACCTGCACTACTACATTTGCACTGAAGGGAGTGCTGCCTGAATCTTTCCATGGATATAGATATATATATATATATATATATATATATATATACAGTATATATACTGATATTGTGGGAATGATAATATATATATATATATATATATATATATATACACACACTACACAGCCCCTTATATAAAGTGCCGCCTGAATGGTTTGTGTATATATATTTATATATATCCATAGATTGTGGTCATGATGCTAATTTATATAGATATAGATATACATATATATATATATATATATATATATATATACACACACTACACACCCACTTATGTATATTGCCCCCTGGGTGGTATGTGTCTATATATATATATATATATCCTTAGATTGTGGTCATGATGCTAATTTATATAGATATACATATATATATATATATATATATATATATATACACACACTACACACCCACTTATGTATATTGCCCCCTGGGTGGTATGTGTCTATATATATATATATCCTTAGATTGTGGTCATGATGCTAATTTATATAGATATACATATATATATATATATATATATATATATACACATACACACACTACACACCCTCTTATGTATATTACCCCCTGGGTGGTATGTGTGTATATATATATATATATATCTGTTTATTCGAATGTCTGCCCAGTCACTGTTGATAAAAATGAGGTTATTACCTTAGAAAAACTGAAGTGGGAATAGACCAATATAATTGAATCCTCCGGTGGGTCTTTGAAATGAGCTGTGGGCAGACGTGCTGCTCCTGACAGCTCTTCGCGGGATCTGACTGGCTGGCGCCAGTGTTCAGGTCAGGGGAAGGTTGAGCGAAGTGCCGGCGCATGCGCACTTCGCTCAATAAAGCTGAATGTAGAAGTCCGCACGGGCGCATCAGGCACAGGCCTGTGCGCACGCGCGGGATCTTAGAGAAGAAGGAGGGGGAGTGAGGGAGAGCCGGAGGCGTTGAAAACGATTCTAAGGCGGCGCTGATGACTGCATAGGAGGAGCTGGGCACATCGCTGATGACAGAAAAGGAGGAGCTGGGCACATCGATGATGAAAGCAAAGGAGGAGCTGGGCACATCGCTGATGACAGAAAAGCAGGAGCTGGGCACATCGCTGATGACAGAAAAGGAGGAGCTGGGCACATCGCTGATGAAAGCAAAGGAGGAGCTGGGCACATCGCTGATGAAAGAAAAAGAGGAGCTGGGCACGAACGGCGGCGGGCGGCATCTTGGAGACATGAGCAACCTCCTGGGCACCTTAATCTGATGATGGACAGGTTAGATAAAACGTTTTTTACGCTAAATGAGCACACAAATTTAGCTTATAAGGCCACATTAGGAATCACAAGGGCACCATGAACATAACCATATTTTTAAATGTGGGGGTCAAAAACTGGTGACAGAATTCCTTTAAAATATGGTACCCCCCATGACCAATCACAGAGCGGCCAAGCTCCGCCCCCTCCCTGCGTCCCTCCCTCGGCTCCTAGGCATGATGTGCGCTGTTAAAATATGGTACCCCGAATAACCAATCACAGAGCAGCCAAGCCCCGCCCCCCTCGGCTCCGATGAAATGATGTGCAGCATTAAATTATGGTATCCCCAATGACCAATCACAGAGTGGCCAAACCCCGCCCCCCTCCCTGCGTCCCTCCCTCGGCTCCGATAGCATGATGTGCACCGTTAAATTATGGTACCCCGAATAACCAATCACAGAGTGGCCAAACCCCGCCCCCCTCCCTGCGTCCCTCCCTCGGCTCCGATAGCATGATGTGCACCGTTAAATTATGGTACCCCGAATAACCAATCACAGAGCGGACGAACCACGCCCCCCTCCCTGCGTCCCTCTGCTCCTAGGCATGATGTGCACCGTTAAATTATGGTACCCCCAATGACCAATCACAGAGCGGCCAAGCCCCACCCCCCTCCTTGCGTCCCTCGGCTCCTAGGCATGATGTGCACCGTTAAATTATGGTACCCCCATGACCAATCACAGAGCGGCCAAGTTCCGCCCCCTCCCTGCGTCCCTCCCTCCCTCGGCTCCGATGGCATGATGTGCACCGTTAAAGTATGGTACCTTGAATGACCAATCACAGGGCGGCCAAAACCCACCCCCCCTCCCTGCGTCCCTCCCCTCGCTCAGGTCCTATAAACTAAAATTTTACATTGCAGCCAAGCCTATTCGCGCATGCGCGGTGGGCCGTAAATCCAAGGTTCCCTCCCTCCCTCTGCGCTTTCACAGCCGCTGTTCCGGAATTTTCTGCTACCCGGAATAATCTGCTACCCACGTCACTTCCGGTAGTGACGTGGGAGGTGTGTCACTCACCTCCGCTCCTCATTGGCTCTACCGGCGCAGGATTCAGCCGTCGCGTGAACGCGCGCCTAAGGTAGCAGAAAATTACGGGCCACTGCGCATGCGCGAAAACGACAGCCGACAGTAGCAGAAAATTCCAGCTTCGCGCATGCGCAGTAGGCCGAATTTTTTTGCTACCTTCGGCTCCTACTGCGCCTGCGCCGAACCGTCTTGTTTAGCAAGCAGAAGGTAGCAGAAGATTCCGGTCTACTGCGCATGCACGAAGCCGGAATTTTCTGCTACCTTCGGCTCCTACTGCGCCTGCGCCCAGGACCAATAAGATTTGAACTACTCTAGGCGTGCATGCGCCGTGGCCTGTCATTTTAACCTCAGTGCAGCAAGCGAGCCTGTTATACTCGCGCTTGCGCATGGACATGTAAAAATTTGCAAATCATTTAACTGACTCGGCATTATAGCTGACACTGATATGGGGGCACTAGAGCTGGCACTGATATGGGGGCACTATGGGTGACACTGATATGGGGCACTATAGCTGGCACTATGGCTGGCACTGATATGGGGCACTATGGGTGGCACTGATATGGGGCACTATGGGTGGCACTGATATAGGGGCACTATGGCTGGCATTGTTATGGGGGCACTAGAGCTGGCACTGATATGGGGGCACTATGGCTGACACTGATATGGGGCACTATGGCTGGCACTATATGGGGGCACTATGGCTGGCACTGATATGGGGCACTATGGGTGGCACTGATATAGGGCACTATAGCTGACACTGATATGGGGGCACTAGAGCTGGCACTGATACGGGGGCACTATGGCTGGCACTGATATAGGGGCACCGTGGCTGGCACTGATATAGGGGCACCGTGGCTGGCACTGATATAGGGGCACCGTGGCTGGCACTGATATGGGGGCACTAGAGCTGGCACTGATATGGGGCACTATGGGTGGCACTGATATAGGGCACTATAGCGGACACTGATATGGGGGCACTATGGGTAACACTGAAATAGGGGCACTATGGCTGACACTGATATGGGGCACTATGGGTGGCACTGATATAGGGGCACTATGGCTGGCATTGATATGGGAGCACTAGAGCTGGCACTGATATGGGGGCACTAGAGCTGGCACTGATATGGGGGCACTAGAGCTAGCACTGATATAGGGGCACTATGGCTGGCACTGATATGGGGCACTATAGCTGACACTGATATGGGGGCACTATGTCTGGCACTGATATAGGGGCACTATGGCTGGCACTGATAGCACTCTAGCTGATGGTATACATTTTTAGTGGAGAAGACATAATCTACATCACAATCCATCAGCATCACTGACTGAGGCACACAGCCACATAAATTCCATTGGTATACCGGTGTTCCGGAATTTTCTGCTACCCGGAATATTTTGCTACCCACGTCACTTCCGGTGGTGACGTGGGAGGTGTGTCACTCACCTCGGCTCCTCATTGGCTCTGCCAGGGGTTTGGTGGCGCAGGCGTGGAGGATTCACCCGTAGCGTGAACGCGCCGAAGGTAGCAGAAAATTCCGGGCCACTGCGCATGCGCGAAAAAGACGGCCGAACGTAGCAGAAAATTCCGGCTTCGCGCATGCGCAGTGGGCCAGAATTTTTTTGCTACCTTCGGCTCCTACTGCGCCGAGCCGTCTTGTTTAGCAGGCAGAAGATTCCGGCCCACTGCGCATGCGCGAAAAATACGACTTAGCGCAGGCGCAGTAGCGCCGAGTCAGTTAAATGGCTCGCACATTTTTACAGGTCCATGCGCAAGCGTGAGTATAACAGGCTCACTTGCTGCACTGAGGTTAAAATGACAGGCCACGGCGCATGCTCGCCTAGAGTAGTTCAAATCTTATTGGTCCTGGGGAAGTTTAAATCTTATTGGCCAGTGTGCAATCTTAAATTAAATTGCTGGATCGAGCCGTGTTGCAGCACACTGTATTAGGGGAGCAGTATGTGGCAGCACACTGTATTAGGGGAGCAGTATGTGGCAGCACACTGTATTAGGGGAGCAGTATGTGGCAGCACACTGTAGTAGGGGAGCAGTATGTGGCAGCACACTGTAGTAGGGGAGCAGTATGTGGCAGCACACTGTAGTAGGGGAGCAGTATGTGGCAGCACACTGTAGTAGGGGAGCAGTATGTGGCAGCACACTGTAGTAGGGGAGCAGACATAGATGTTTTTCCTTCTTGCTCCCGCCTCATCTTGGTGCCATAACTGTATCGTGCCCACAAAGATTAGAGTTATATCACCATAGTCACGCTAAAAATAATATCTCCACACAGATATGGCCAACCCCAAGATAATAGCGCATGTGCAGTGGCCCGGAATTTAATTCTACCTTCGGCTCAGCGCAGTTTGCTACTGCGCCGAGCCGTCTTTTTCAGCGTATGCGCAGTGGGCCGGAATTTTCTGCTACCTTCGGCTCCTACTGCACCTACGCTGAGCCGTCTTTTTTAGCGAACCGAAGGTACCAGAACATTCCGGGCCACTGCACATGCGCGGAAAAAGACAGCTTGGCGCAGTAGTGCCGAGTCCAGTTAACAAAATACGAATATCTAGACCTCTTCAGCACCTCTGTGACGTTTACTTGACAGTATTTTTATTAATTGGTCACTCAGACCACATTACGTCTAGCGTGAAGTGCTGACTAATAAAAATTTTTAAATCCTTATTCCATTTCCTTCAAACTATCTTCCACAAAAAAAAAAAGGGCCGAAGGTAGCATTAAATTCCGGGCCACTGCACATGCGCTATTATCTTGGGGTTGGCCATATCTGTGTGGAGATATATCACCATAGTCACGCTAAAAATAATAACTCTAATCTTTGTGGGCACGCTACAGTTATGGCACCAAGATGAGGCGGGAGCAAGAAGGAAAAAAATCTATGTCTGCTCTCCTACTACAGTGTGCTGCCACATACTGCTCCCCTAATACAGTGTGTGCTCCCCTACTACAGTGTGCTGCCACATACTGCTCCCCTAATACAGTGTGCTGCAACACGGCTCGATCCAGCAACTTCTCCAGGACCAATAAGATTTGAACTACTCTAGGCGCGCATGCGCCGTGGCCTGTCATTTTAACCTCAGTGCAGCAAGCGAGCCTGTTATACTCGCGCATGGACCTGTAAAAATTTGCGAGCCATTTAACTGACTCAGCGCTACTGCGACTGCGCTAAGTTGTATTTTTCGCGCATGCGCAGTGGGCCGGAATCTTCTGCTTGCTAAACAAGACGGCTCGGCGCAAGCGCAGTAGGAGCCGAAGGTAGCAAAAAAATTCTGGCCCACTGCGCATGCGCGAAGCCGGGATTTTCTGCTACTTTCGGCCATCTTTTTCGCGCATGTGCAGTGGCCCGGAATTTTCTGCTACCTTCGGCGCGTTCACGCTACGGGTGAATCCTCCGCGCCTGCGCCACCAAACCCCTGGCAGAGCCAATGAGGAGCCGAGGTGAGTGATACACCTCCCACATCACCACCGGAAGTGACGTGGGTAGCAAAATATTCCGGGTAGCAGAAAATTCCGGAACATGTGATGTAGATTATGTCTTCTCCACTAAAAATGTGTACCATCAGCTAGAGTGCCATCAGTGCCAGCTCTAGTGCCCCATATCAGTGCTAGCTCTAGTGCCCCCATATCAGTGTCAGCTATAGTGCCCTATATCAGTGCCACCCATAGTGCCCTATATCAGTGCCACCCATAGTGCCCCATATCAGTGCCACCCATAGTGCCCCATATCAGTGCCAGCCACAGTGCCCCCATATAGTGCCAGCCATAGTGTCCCATATCAGTGCTAGCCATAGTGCCCCATATCAGTGCTAGCCATAGTACCCCCATATCAGTGTCAGCTATAGTGCCGAGTCAGTTAAATGGTTTGCAAATTTTTACATGTCCATGCGCAAGCGCGAGTATAACAGGCTCGCTTGCTGCACTGAGGTTAAAATGACAGGCCACGGCGCATGCACGCCTAGAGTAGTTCAAATCTTATTGGTCCTGGGCGCAGGCGCAGTAGGAGCCGAAGGTAGCAGAAAATTCCGGCTTCGTGCATGCGCAGTAGACCGGAATCTTCTGCTACCTTCTGCTTGCTAAACAAGACGGTTCGGCGCAAGCGCAGTAGGAGCCGAAGGTAGCAGAAAATTCCGGCCCACTGCGCATGCGCGAAGCAGGAATTTTCTGCTACTTTCGGCCGTCGTTTTCGCGCATGCGCAGTGGCCCGGAATTTTCTGCTACCTTCTGCTACCCGGAATTTTCTGCGCCTGCGCCACCAACCCCTTGGCAGAGCCAATGAGGAGCCGAGGTAAGTGACACACCTCCCACGTCACTACCGGAAGTGACGTGGGTATCAAAATTTTCCTGGCAGCAGAAAATTCCGGTGTTCTGCCAGATTTCTATAGCTTGCCGAAAGTCTATAGCGGAAGTGACGTGGTGCGCTGCGCAAGCGCACTTCCATAAATCATCCGAATCATTGCGTTAAAGTGACAGTCACCTCCAGTAAAATACAGCATCTACATGAATTTGGACGCTCGCCACGCATCGGGCTCGGCCTCGCTGCGCTCGGCATTTAGTAAAACTAACTCTATGCCGCCATTGATAGTAAAGAAGGAAATGGATGGTAAAGAAAGAGACTCTCCATCTCTTTCTTTACCATCCGTTTCCTTCTTTACTATCAATGGCTGCATAGAGTTAGTCTTACTAAATGCCGAGCCCGATGCGTGGCGAGCGTACAAATTTATGTAGATTAATGGAGATGACTGTCACTTTAAGAAAGCTATACCCTTAAGTCTGCGCACGCGCGATGTGCGAACTACTCCAGTGGAGGCAGCAGGAATGCTTCGCTGAAGTACGCTTGCGCAGCGCACCACGTGACTTCCGCTATAGACTTTCGGCAAGCTATAGAAATCTGGCAGAACACCGGTGGATGTGCGCTTGCGCAGCGCACACCCTCCTCCAGCTGATTCCTGTGCTGCCGCATCACTTCCAGTATAGACTTTTCGCAAGGTATAGATATCTGGCCGAACACAGGCTATTTCCCATGATTGGGGAGTTCCCTCTGAGTCATAGGATTTAGTCACAACCTCAGGGAAAATAGCTCTCTGCTCTTCCGACCAGCACCCCCCACCCCCAATCGTCTGGTCACATGGGCAATGACGTCAGCAGAGGTCCTTCAGCCCACTAGGAAACTCATTGTTATGATGGTCATTTAATCATGAAAAAAGCATTTCTTCTAAGAAAACGTTTATATTGCCGCATGCATGCACAGGTGCATGCGTCTTCTCGCTCTGTATGAAAAGCAAGTACACGTGCACGGCTCAGCACAGGCTCCTGGGGCGGCTGCTTCTCCTAGCTCCTCCCATCCATGTGACTGATCACCTGATCGTGACACCATCAAAGGTCCTCACCAGGTCTTGTCGTTGTCACAGCTAGAAGTGTGGTAGGAGCATGTGACCAGTGACGTCACAGACCTCGTTCTAACAACTCCACTCTAGCATCTACCGTGTGGTAAGGTTACGGTTGAGACTAGAACTCCACTCTAGCATCTACCCTACCGTAAGGTTACTGCACGATCCTGCAATGCTGAGGTCCTCGTTAAGGTAGGCTGGCACAGCTGTCTGCTCCCTGTATGGAGCAGCACATGGACTGGTTGTTATGGTTTGTTACTGGATTAACAGCTATATATACTAGGACAGACATCTCTACTTAAAGGGGTATTCCCATCTTAGACAATGGGGAATTATCTCTAGGATATGCCCCCATTGTCCCACCGTTGGGACTCGCACCTATATCGAGAACAGAGTGGGGAGCGCTGTGGCTGGAAGACCCCAGATTTCCTGGGGTCCGTCCACCACCAAGTGCTAATCCCCGCCTCTCTTGTAGAAGTGAATGGGAGCGTGCCGTGCATGCGTGCGCCCTATGCTCCCATTCATTTCTATGGGGCAGACGGCAATAGCCGAGCCAGCAATCGGCTATTTTCGGTGGCCCCAAAGAAATGAAAGGAGGGCGGCTGCGCATGCGCAGTGCGCTCTCCTTCACTTTCGGGGCTCTGTTCTCAATATAGGTGCGGGTCCCAGCGGTGGGACCTGCACCTTATAAGAAAATGGGGGCATATCCTAGTGACCTGACTGAGCCCTGTTTTAACCACCTCAGGACCGCCGTACGCAGTATTGCGTCCTGCCGGCGGTCCTGCTCTTCTGGGTGGACGCATATACGCGTCCTCCCGCGAGAGCCGAGATTTCCTGTGAACGCGCGCGCACAGGCGCGCGCGCTCACAGGAACGGAAGGTAAGCGAGTGGATCTCCAGCCTGCCAGCGGCGATCGCTCGCTGGCAGGCTGGAGATCCGAATTTTTTAACCCCTAACCGGTATATTAGACGCTGTTTTCATAACAGCGTCTAATATACCTCCTACCTGGTCCTCTGGTGGTCCCTTTTGTTAGGATCGACCACCAGAGGACTCAGGTAGGTCAGTTCAGTAGCACCAAACACCACACTACACTACACCCCCCCCCCCCCCCGTCACTTATTAACCCCTTATAAACCCCTGATCACCCCTGATCACCCCATATAAACTCCCTGATCACCCCCCTGTCATTGATCACCGCCCTGTCATTGATCACCCCCCTGTCAGGCTCCGTTCAGACGTCCGTATGATTTTTACGGATCCACGGATACATGGATCGGATCCGCAAAAAGCATGCGGACGTCTGAATGGAGCCTTACAGGGGGTGATCACCCATATACACTCCCTGGTCACCCCCCTGTCATTGATAACCCCCCTGTAAGGCTCCATTCAGACGTCCGCATGTGTTTTGTGGATCCTATCCATGTATCCGTAAAAATCATGCGGACGTCTGAATGGAGCCTTACAGGGGGGTGATCAATGACAGGCAGGTGATCACCCATATACACTCCCTGATCACCCCCCTGTCATTGATCACCCCCCTGTCATTGATCACCCCCCTGTCATTGATCACCCCCCTGTAAGGCTCCATTCAGACGTCCGCATGATTTTTATGGATACATGGATCGGATCCGCAAAACACATGCGGATGTCTGAATGGAGCCTTACAGGGGGGGTGATCATTGACAGGGGGGTGATCACCCTGATCACCCCCTGTCATTGATAACCCCCCTGTAAGGCTCCATTCAGACGTCCGCATGTGTTTTGTGGATCCGATCCATGTATCCATGGATCCGTAAAAATCATGCGGACGTCTGAATGGAGCCTTACAGGGGGGTGATCAATGACAGGCGGGTGATCACCCATATACACTCCCTGATCACCCCCTGTCATTGATCACCCCCCTGTAAGGCTCCATTCAGACGTCCGCATGATTTTTACGGATTCATGGATACATGGATCGGATCCGCAAAACACATGCGGATGTCTGAATGGAGCCTTACAGGGGGGGTGATCATTGACAGGGGGGTGATCACCCTGATCACCCCCTGTCATTGATAACCCCCCTGTAAGGCTCCATTCAGACGTCCGCATGATTTTTACGGATCCATGGATACATGGATCGGATCCGCAAAACACATGCGGATGTCTGAATGGAGCCTTACGGGGGTGTGATCATTGACAGGGGGGTGATCACCCTGATCACCCCCTGTCATTGATAACCCCCCTGTAAGGCTCCATTCAGACGTCCGCATGTGTTTTGTGGATCGATCCATGTATCCATGGATCCGTAAAAATCATGCGGACGTCTGAATGGAGCCTTACAGGGGGGTGATCAATGACAGGCGGGTGATCACCCATATACACTCCCTGATCACCCCCTGTCATTGATCACCCCCCTGTAAGGCTCCATTCAGACGTCCGCATGATTTTTACAGATTCATGGATACATGGATCGGATCCGCAAAACACATGCGGATGTCTGAATGGAGCCTTACAGGGGGGGTGATCAGTGACAGGGGGGTGATCACCCTGATCACCCCCTGTCATTGATAACGCCCCTGTAAGGCTCCATTCAGACGTCCGCATGTGTTTTGTGGATCCGATCCATGTATCCATGGATCCGTAAAAAATCATGCGGATGTCTGAATGGAGCCTTACAGGGAGGGTGATCAGTGACAGGGGGGTGATCACCCTGATCACCCCCTGTCATTGATAACCCCCTTGTAAGGCTCCATTCAGACGTCCGCATGTGTTTTGTGGATCCGATCCATGTATCCATGGATCCGTAAAAATCATGCGGATGTCTGAATGGAGCCTTACAGGGGGGGTGATCAGTGACAGGGGGGTGATCAGAGAGTCTATATGGGTGATCACCCCCCTGTCATTGATCACCCCCCTGTCATTGATCACCCCCCCCGGTAAGGCTCCATTCAGACATTTTTTTTGGCACAAGTTAGCGGAAATTTTTTGTTTGTTTTTGTTTTTTCTTACAAAGTCTCATATTCTACTAACTTGTGTCAAAAAATAAAATCTCACATGGACGCACCATACCCCTCACGGAATCCAAATGCGTAAACATTTTTAGACATTTATATTCCAGACTTCTTCTCACGCTTTAGGGCCCCTAAAAAGCCAGGGCAGTATAAATACCCCACATGTGACCCCATTTCGGAAAGAAGACACCCCAAGGTATTCCGTGAGGGGCATATTGAGTCCATGAAAGATTGAAATTTTTGTCCTAAGTTAGCGGAAAGTGAGACTTTGTGAGAAAAAAACAAAAAAAAAAATCTATATCCGCTAACTTATGCAAAAAAAATAAAAAATTCTAGGAACTCGCCATGCCCCTCATTGAATACCTTGGGGTGTCTTCTTTCCAAAGTGGGGTCACATGTGGGGTATTTATACTGCCCTGGCTTTTTAGGGGCCCGAAAGTGTGAGAAGAAGTCTGGGATCCAAATGTCTAAAAATGCCCTCCTAAAAGGAATTTGGGCCCCTTTGCGCATCTAGGCTGCAAAAAAGTGTCACACATGTGGTATTGCCGTACTCAGGAGAAGTTGGGGAATGTGTTTTGGGGTGTCATTTTACATATACCCATGCTGGGTGAGAAAAATATCTTGGTCAAATGCCAACTTTGTATAAAAAAATGGGAAAAGTTGTCTTTTGCCAAGATATTTCTCTCACCCAGGATGGGTATATGTAAAATGAGCCCCCAAAACACATTGCCCAACTTCTCCTGAGTACGGCGATACCACATGTGTGACACTTTTTTGCAGCCAAGGTGGGCAAAGGGGCACCTTTCGGATTTCGCAGGCCATTTTTTACACATTTTGATTGCAAGGTACTTCTTACACATTTGGGCCCCTAAATTGCCAGGGCAGTATAACTACGCCACAAGTGACCCCATTTTGGAAAGAAGACACCCCGAGGTATTCCGTGAGGGGCATGGCGAGTTCCTAGAATTTTTTATTTTTTGTCACAAGTTAGCGGAAAATGATGATTTTTCTTTTTTTTTCTTTTTTCCTTACAAAGTCTCATATTCCACTAACTTGCGACAAAAAATAAAAAATTCTAGGAACTCGCCGTGCCCCTCACAGAATACCTTGGGGTGTCTTCTTTCCAAAATGGGGTCACTTGTGGGGTAGTTATACTGCCCTGGCAATTTAGGGGCCCAAATGTGTGAGAAGAACTTTGCAATCAAAATGTGTAAAAAATGCCCTGCAAAATCCGAAAGGTGCACTTTGGAATATGTGCCCCTTTGCCCACCTTGGCAGCAAAAAAGTGTGACACATCTGGTATCGCCGTACTCAGGAGAAGTTG
Source organism: Bufo gargarizans (assembly GCF_014858855.1). Classification (NCBI taxonomy): domain Eukaryota; kingdom Metazoa; phylum Chordata; class Amphibia; order Anura; family Bufonidae; genus Bufo; species Bufo gargarizans. Next base: position 102,906,799 of record NC_058087.1, read on the forward strand.
GGCAATGTGTTTTGGGGTGTCATTTTACATATACCCATGCTGGATGAGAGAAATATCTTGGCAAAAGACAACTTTTCCCATTTTTTTTATACAAAGTTGGCATTTGACCAAGATATTTTTCTCACCCAGCATGGGTATATGTAAAATGACACCCCAAAACACATTCCCCAACTTCTCCTGAGTACGGCGATACCAGATGTGTCACACTTTTTTGCTGCCAAGGTGGGCAAAGGGGCACATATTCCAAAGTGCACCTTTTGGATTTCACCGGTCATTTTTTACACATTTTGATTGCAAAGTTCTTCTCACACATTTGGGCCCCTAAATTGCCAGGGCAGTATAACTACGCCACAAGTGACCCCATTTTGGAAAGAAGACACCCCAAGGTATTCTGTGAGGGGCATGGTGAGTTCCTAGAATTTTTTATTTTTTGTCGCAAGTTAGTGGAATATGAGACTTTGTAAGAAAAAAAAACAAAAAAAAAATCATCATCATTTTCCGCTAACTTGTGACAAAAAATAAAAAGTTCTATGAACTCGCTATGCCCATCAGCGAATACCTTAGGGTGTCTACTTTCCGAAATTGGGTAATTTGTGGGGGTTTTCTACTGTTTGGGCATTGTAGAACCTCAGGAAACATGACAGGTGCTCAGAAAGTCAGAGCTGCTTCAAAAAGCGGAAATTCACATTTTTGTACCATAGTTTGTAAATGCTATAACTTTTACCCAAACCATTTTTTTTTTTTGCCCAAACATTTTTTTTTTATCAAAGACATGTAGAACAATAAATTTGGCGAAAAATTTATATATGGATGTAGTTTTTTTTTGCAAAATTTTACAGCTGAAAGTGAAAAATGTCATTTTTTTGCAAAAAAATCGTTACATTTTGATTAATAACAAAAAAAGTAAAAATGTCAGCAGCAATAAAATACCACCAAATGAAAGCTCCATTAGTGAGAAGAAAAGGAGGTAAAATTCATTTGGGTGGTAAGTTGCATGACCGAGCGATAAACGGTGAAAGGAGTGTAGTGCCGAAGTGTAAAAAGTGCTCTGGTCATGAAGGGGGTTTCACCTAGCGGGGCTGAAGTGGTTAAGTCAGTGGTATCTGCCGTGTGATGCATCTGTAGCAGCACAACTGCCTTTCCACAGCGACTCTGTTGCTGTGGCCATCAGCCCATCTGACAATGTTGCTGGTTGAACTATTGGGGAGCAAGGTTGCAGTACCAATCGGGCTTAGCACTGGTGTCACATGCTTCCTGAGGGTCTACTATTTAAAAAGGCAGCTGCAGGCCACAGTTGCCTGTGATTGATATTCCTGCCTCACTAGCGACTTTGTTTCCCAAATTTTGCCTCTGATGTGACTTCCTGGTATTTGATATTGGACACTATTTGGTATTAGGCTCTGATTGTTTGTGACCTTGCCTTTGCCTTGCCTTTACACGACGCAATGTACAGTGCTGTGCCTAGTAAGCTGAGAGAAGGCTGCATTTATATTGAGAGTGCTAGTACTTCTCAAACAGCTGATCAGTGTCGGACCCCCACTGATCAAGTACTGATGACCCCAGTAAAAAAACTTTTAGAAACCCCTTTAAGTAGCTGCTGCATGTTACAATATCTGTTCACGATTCCAACATGTGCTGTATACTTGCGGTGACACTTTGATCTCATGACATTTTGAATGCACACAAGCTGTGCTATGTTATCAACTGTCTGCTGCAAATTGCAAGTTGTTAGAGAGCCGTGCACAACAGAGAAAATCACACTGACATCCCTCTAGGATCTCCTCATGGTTGTTAGGGGAGATATACGTCTTCCCCACAATCACCAGGTGCAGTAATCACCTGGGGATAAAGGAATCCTCCGAGAGAGAGGGGGTGGGGACTTGCACACAGAAGGCTGGAGTGAGACCACTATCCCCCAAGAGACACTGGTGTGGGAGCAGCCTGGAGGTTGGGCTGGGAACGCCACATCTCATCACGGGTGTGAACTGTGGTACGCTTTAGGCTACTTTCACATTTGCGTTCAGAACGGATCCGTCTGCATTATATTGTAAAAAAAATTCTAAGTGTCAAAGTAGCCTCAGACGGATCCGTCCAGACTTTACATTGAAAGTCAATGGGGGACGGATCCGTTTGAAAATTGAGCCATAGTGTGTCATCTTCAAGCGGATCCGTTCCCATTGACTTACATTGTAAGTCATTGTATTGTTTGCCTCCGCACGTCCAGGCGGACACCCGAACGCTGCAAGCAGTGTTCAGGTGTCCGCCTGCTGAGCGGAGGCTGAACGCTCCCAGAGTGATGCATTCTGAGCGGATCTGCGTCCACTCAGATTGCATTAGGGCTGGACGGATGCGTTCGGGGCCGCTTGTGAGCCCCTTCAAACGGAACTCACAAGCGGAGCCCCGAACGCTAGTGTGAAAGTAGCCTTAGGTGGGTCAGGGAAACCTATGTGTTTAGATAGGGCCCAGATGGGCAAGGTATCTTATTTTGGCTTTGTATGTTGTTGTTTTTTTCTTTCTGTATGCCGTGTGCCACAAGAAAGCACAATTTGCCCCCAGGCTCGTGGCATTGTGCCATTGGTCATTATATAAAAATAAATTTTCACTTCTCAGTGCTCCAGACTAAAAAAAAATACCTAGTAGCCATTGGCTCCTGAACTGAAAAAATTTAGGAGCCAAATAATAAATATAACTAAAAAATTGTGAATTGCATGGTATTTATTTCTGTTACGGCGCTCACCGCATAATTTTTCACGGATCCGTCTTCAAAATGCTTTCAGTGTTACTATGGCACCCAGGACGCTATTAAAGTCCTGGTTGCCATAGTAGTAGTGGGGAGCGGGGGAGCGGTATACTTACAGTCCGCGCGGCTCCCGGGGCGCTCCACAGTGACGTCAGAGCGCCCCATGCGCATGGATGACGTGCCATGCGATCACGTGATCCATGCGCTTGGGCGCCCTGATGTCACTCTGGAGCGCCCCGGGAGCTGCACGGACGGTAAGTATGCCGCTCCCCGCTACACTTTACCATGGCTGCCAGGACTTTAGCATCCCGGCAGCTATGGTAACCATTCAGAAAAAGCTAAAGTCGGATCCGGCAATGCGCCGAAACGACGTTTAGCTTAAGGCCGGATCCGGATCAATGCCTTTCAATGGGCATTAATTCCGGATCCGGCCTTGCGGCAAGTGTTCAGGATTTTTGGCCGGAGCAAAAAGCGCAGCATGCCGCGGTATTTTCTCCGGCCAAAAAACGTTTCGTTCCGGAACTGAAGACATCCTGATGCATCCTGAACGGATTTCTCTCCATTCAGAATGCATTAGGATAAAACTGATCAGGATTCTTCCGGCATAGAGCCCCGACGACGGAACTCTATGCCGGAAGAAAATAACGCAAGTGTGAAAGAGCCCTAATCAGTTCAGTCTTTTTGACTGATCAGGCAAAAGATAAAACCGTGGTGATGGAGCATGTGATCTGATGTCACCACAGGTCCTTTAGCCCAAGCCCACAGCTAGCAAAGAATAGACCGGGAACGAACTACGCGAACAAGAGGAGAAGGTGAGTTAACTTTTTTTTATTTTTTTAACCCCTCCAGCACTATTATACTAAGCATTCTGTATTCAGAATGCTATTATTTTCCCTTATAACCATGGTATAAGGGAAAATAATACAATCTTCAGAACATCAATCCCAAGCCCGAACTTCTGTGAAGAAGTTCGGATTTGGGTACCAAACATGCGCGATTTTTCTCACGCGAGTGCAAAACGCATGACAATGTTTTGCACTCGCGCGGAAAAATTGCGCATTTTCCCGCAACGCACCCGGCTCTTATCCGGGCAAAAAACATGACGCCCGTGTGAAAGAGGCCTTAGTGTTTGTGTGTGTTTTTTCTTTTCTTGCTATTAGCCTCCTTAGGGGCTGGAACCCTTTGTCCTATTCACTCTTCGTGAACGCATTGCACCCGCACTGAATCCGGACCCATTCACTTCTATGGGGCTGTGCACATGAGCAGTGATTTTCACGCATCACTTGTGCGTTGCGTGAAAATCGCAGCATGCTCTGTTGTGCGTTTTTTCATGCGCAGGCCCCATAGGAGTTAAAGGGGCTGCGTGAAAATCGCAAGCAAGTGCGGATGCGGTGCGATTTTTCGCGCGTGGTTGCTAAGATGAAAGTCTATTCACTGTGTTATTTTCCCTTATAACATGGTTATAATGGAAAATAATAGCATTCTTTAATACAGAATGCTTAGTAGGTCAATTAACCTCTTCAGGACACATGACGTACCGGTATGTCATGTATACAGGGCTCCAGATGGCGACCAAAATGGTCTCCAATGCGACTTAGAATTTACAAATGGCGACAAGACTTTTTTAGTTTTGTTGCCATTTGCGACTAGACCCAGCTCTGCTGTTGAACAGCGGCGGGGCACAGGAGATGATAGTTCTCTGCCCCGCCGCCGATGTTCTTCTCAGCAGCGCAGTGGAGGAGTCTCTCCCTCCCCCCTGTGCTCTGCTGCCGCCTGCTCCGCTAATGAGAAGAGACGGGAGGAGGGGCTGTGGCCACTGCGCCACCAATGAAGAAAACTGACCTGTTAATACAAATACAGGAGGCGGGTGCCGGAATCAAATTGCTGGCACCCGACCTTTTTGACAGGGAGCTGCGATCAGCGGCAGTTAACCCCTCAGGTACCGCACCTGAAGGGTTAACTCAACTGCTGCTGATCGCAGCTCCCTGTCACAAAGGTCGGGTGTCGGCAATTTGATTCCGGCACCCACCTCCTGTATTTGTATTAACAGGCCAGTTTTCTTCATGGGTGGTGCAGTGCACCCCCCCCCGGTATAAGAAACATAGGTGGCACAGTGCGCCCCCCCCATCCCCCAACACCCCAGTATAAGAAGCATTGGTGGCTCAGTAGGAAGTGCCAATGAGGGTTAAAAAAAATAATAAAAATAACTCGCCTCCTCCAGTTGATCGCGTAGCTGCCGGTCTCCTGTTCTTTCTTCAGGACCTGTGGTGACCTCACTGAACGTGATGGATCATGTATCATGTGATGAGCGATGAGCAAAGTGATGTCACCACAGGTCCTTTGACAGGTCCTGATGAAAGAACAGGAGACTATCAATTGGAGGAGGTGAGTTAAATATTATTATTTTTTTTTTTAAGGGATTCTGTCACCTCCCCTAAGCCAAAAAACGATTTTAAAGCAGCCATGAAGCACAGCTTACCTGGATTAGGCTGTGCTCTTTTATCTTGAAATCCGTCCAGCAGTTTCTGCAAAAAATGACTTTGATTGATATGCAAATGTGTCCTGAAGGTGCCCAGAGGGGCGTTTTTTTCTTCTTAGAGAGCCCAGTACCGCCCCTCTTTCAGTGCCCAGCCCGCCTTCCTTGTACTGTCTAACCGCCGCCTCCAGCCTGCCACAGCCTCTCCTCCCTCTCCTCCCCCTCCCTCACGCCGAACGAACTCTCGCACAGGCGCAGTACCCACTGAGGGCTGCGCCTGTGCGATCATCAGGAGACTGAGGGCAGCAGCTTCATCTTCGTCACTGGGCATGCGCCGAGCCCAGTGACATCCGATGCTCGCTCTTCCCTGCTGACTGAGAGAAGAGCGAGCATCGGACGTCACTGGGCTTGGCGCATGCCCAGTGACGAGGATGAAGCTCCTGCCCTCAGTCTCCTGCTGATCGCACAGGCGCAGCCCTCAGTGGGTACTGCGCCTGTGCGAGAGTTCGTTCGGCGTGAGGGAGAGGGAGGAGAGGCTGTGGCAGGCTGGAGGCGGCGGTTAGACAGTACAAGGAAGGCGGGCTGGGCACTGAAAGAGGGGCGGTACTGGGCTCTCTAAGAAGAAAAAAATGCCCCTCTGGGCACCTTCAGGACACATTTACATATCAATCAAAGTCGTTTTTTGCAGTAACTGCTGGACGGATTTCAAGATAAAAGAGCACAGCCTAATCCAGGTAAGCTGTGCTTCATGGCTGCTTTAAAATCGTTTTTGGGCTTAGGGGAGGTGACAGAATCCCTTTAACCCTCATTGGCACTCCCCACTGCGCCACTAATGTTTATTATATTGGGGGGGGGGGGGGCACACTGCGCCACCAATGTTTATTAAAGAATGCTATTATTTTCACTTAACCATGTTATAAGGGAAAATAATACAGTGAATAGACTTTCATCCTATCAACCATGCATGAAAATCACACCACATCCGCACTTGCTTGCGATTTTCACGCAGCCCCATTAACTTCTATGGGGCCTGCGTTGTGTGAAAAACGCACAACATAGAGCATGCTGCAATTTTCACGCAACGCACAAGTGATGTGTGAAAATCACTGCTCATGTGCACAGCCCCATAGGAGTGAATGGGTCCGGATTTAGTGCGGGTGCATTCCGGTATTTAATACATTCCTATGGGGAAAAATGCTGTAACCGGCATTCAGGCAAATCTTCAGTTTTCCTGTCGCCCATGACAGCACCACCAGAGAGGAGGATCCGCCCCCACGAAACCTGCAGAATAAAAATGGCGGACACTCTCCTCCCCTTCAGTGTGGTTTCCTGTCTCTGGTGGGAAGCCTGCAGCATGGATGCAACAGATCCCTCTTTCTGGTGGTGCTCCGCTACTGACCTGCGGTCCCTGGAAGATTGGCGGCATCGAGGTGCGCTGAGGGCTGAGCAGAGGCACAGCTGAGCTCCGGAGGGGGTACTCAGTGTGCTGGAGCAGGGTAAAGCGGCACCTTCATGGAGGTGCCACGAAGATTGAACGCCGGCCACCAGGGGGAGGAAGAGGAGGGGCTTCGGCAGTGAGAAGCCGGATAGCGCTCCTGTGGTCATGTGACCGGCGTAAGCGTCGGCAATGACGTCATCCTCATGCGCCCTATGAGAGGAGCGCGATTTTCTTTGCCGGCGTCTGTTTGCGACCTGGCTGAGCTGTCTGCATCATGGAGTAAGACAAGCTCTCTGAGGAGCCTGCTGTCCCTCCTGCTCCGGTACCTCTGAAGGGGTGAGTGTGGGTCTCTTATAACTTAGATACTCTTTAACTGACAGGCATTGCTGTTTAATTGCAGGTTAAGCCTAGGAAAGTTGTGGCCAAAAAGAAGAATAGAGAATGTGTATTGTGTAAAGTGGGGTTACCCTCCGACTGGGATAAAAAGATGTGCCAGACCTGTATAGACAAAATGGTAGCAGAAGAATCGCCTTCCTTTTATAAATGTCTACAGGCGTTGGTTCGGTCAGAGGTTAACTCCTCCATGACTGCCAAAAAGGAACAGAGGCCTGTTCGTAAAGAATCCTGGCGAAATCCCATTTTTTTCAGAAGAGGAAGATTTTCCTTCTTCAGTAGTTGAGCTTTCTGATGTCTCATGTCAATCTTCTCCTGATGAGGAAGAAGGTCAGGGGCGGAGACCGTGTTTCCCTGTGGAAGATACGGAGAAGCTTTTAAAGGCCGTTCGTTCAACTATGGGCATAGAAGAGACCCGGGAGCCCCGTTCCTTTCAGGACATTATGTTCGGGGGGTTAGAAGTCAGACAACATGGTACTTTTCCAGTACACAAAAATGTGGCAGCTTTGATTAAAGGGGAGTGGAAGAAACCCAATAAGAATGTTTATATCCAAAAATCTCAAACGCAAATACCCCTTTAAAGACGAAGACTCTGCCTCCTGGGATAAGGCTCCCCGTATTGATGTGGCCATCTCTAAAGTCTCAAGGAAGACGGCCCTGCCATTTGAGGATACCGGTATACTGAAAGATCCTCTAGATAAAAAGGCAGATGCTTTTCTTAAAGGAGCTTTGGAGGCATCAACTTCATCCTTTAGGCCCAGTATAGCCTCCACCTGTATTACCCGATCCTTAATTGTTTGGCTGTCTGAGCTAGAATCTCAGCTAAAAAAACAGGAGTCCCCGTGAGGAGATACTGGCCTCCCTCCCTACGATTAAAAAAGCAGCTGACTTTTTGGTGGATGCGTCTGCCGACTCGGTCAGATTGGCCGCTAAGTCAGCAGCCTTATCCAATTCGGCTCGGAGAGCACTTTGGATAAAAAATTGGAGTGGCGATACTGCCTCCAAGACAAAGCTCTGCGGAGTGCCGTGTGAGGGGGAGTACCTCTTTGATCCTAATTTAGATGACCTCCTGGATAAGGCGGCTGACAAAAAGAGTTTCCCGGTTTTCAGAGCTCTTTCCCCAGTAAAAGCAGATTTAGTCGCTCCTTTCGTCCCTTTAAAGGAAACCAGGAACAGGATAGAAAGCCTAGAGAAGACCGGTTTAGGGGTCAAAGGAAGAACAGGAATTTTTTCTTTAGCCAGCCCTCCTCAGATAAGAAGTCGTCAGACCAACAATGACGCCAGCACTCCGGTAGGGGGCAGACTGAAGGATTTTGCATTAGAATGGAGGAAAATTTCCTTAAGCCCTTGGGTACTCGATACCATATCCAGAGGCCTAAATCTGGAATTCCTTCAGTCTCCTCCTGCCAGATTCTTACCCACCGTAGTTCCTTGTTCCGTGCGAGAAATTTCCATCATGGAAAAAGAGGTGTTGAAATTATTAGAAAAATCCGTTTTAATCCCGGTATTAGAAGAAGAAAGAGGAAAAGGGTTCTATTCACCACTATTTCTTGTCAAAAATCCAGACGGTTCCTGGTGAACCATCATAAATCTAAAGAAGCTAAACCTCTTTCTTCAGCCGAAGAAATTCAAGATGGAAACGATAAAATCCGCGATCAATCTCTTATACCCTCAGTGCTTTATGGCAGTTCTCAACCTAAAAGACGCATACTACCACGTCCCCATTGCTGTAGAACATCAGAAGTTCCTAAGGGTGGCAGTTTTCTTAGACGGTCATCTTCAAAATTTTAAATACCAGGCTCTCCCTTTCGGGCTTTCCATGGCTCCGAAAGTGTTCACAAAATTGGTGGCAGAGATGGCGGCCCACATAAGGGAAAGGAATATTCTTTTTATCCCTTACCTAGACGACTTCTTAATCATAGGTCAGTCAGAAGAGGCTTGCAGTTCTAGAGGTCCGTACCATCTTAGGGAAGTTGGGTTGGATGATAAACAAAGAGAAATCAAGATCCGTCCACTAAAGAAACAGGTGTTCCTGGGCTTAATTTTGGACTCTTCTCTCCAGAAATGTTTTTTGCCTATAGAGAAGATACAGATCGTCCAAAACAAGATTACAAGTCTAACCCAAAGACCAGTGACATCTATAAGAAAGGCAATGTCAGTCTTGGGATCCCTCACGTCCTGTATTCCAGCAGTAAGGTGGGCACAATTTCATTCCAGGGCCTTACAGTGGTAGAATCTGGCCAGTTGGGAGAAGAGCAAGTCACTGGATGCCAGTTTGGAAGTCTCTACCCAGACTATCCAGGAATTAGCCTGGTGGCTAGTAAAAGAAAATCTCACACAGGGGACCCCGTGGAAGATTGAAAATTTGGTTTGCCTGACTACGGACGCAAGTCCTTGGGGGTGGGGGGCCCACATTCAAGGTTCATCCTGTCAGGGCCGTTGGAACACCCTTCAGAGAAGTCAATCCTCAAATCTAAAGGAACTGATGGCGGTAGGCCTAGCTATGAGGAATTCACTTTCAAAAATAAAAGGAAGGAATTTAAGAATTCTTTCAGACAACAGGACTGTAGTATCCTATTTAAACAAACAAGGAGGAACAAGATGCAGAGCTCTTATGAAGGAAGCTTTCTCTATTCTGGAGCTAGCAGAGAGAACGTGTACCTCGATTTCAGCTGTTCACATAGGGGGTGTGGAGAACAAACAAGCCGATTTCCTGAGCAGTCATACCCTGTCTCAGGGGGAGTGGTCTCTGAATCCGTTAATCTTCCAGAAAATCGTAGATCTTTGGGTCCTTCCGGAAATCGACTTGTTTGCTACCCATTCAAACAAAAAAGTACCATAAGTTTTTTTTTTTTTTCTCTAAGTCAGTCGGGGTCCCCTTGTGGGATGGATGCTCTGTCCCAAGAGCGGAAGTTTCGCCTGGCTTGCGCCTCTCCCCCCCCCTTTTCCCCCGATTTTGAGGAAAATTCGGGAAGAGAAGGCCAGGGTAAGTCTAATAGCACCCTTTTGGCCCAGGAGGGCCTGGTTCACGGGGCTCAGGACCATGTCTGTCTCCGATCCTTAGGTTCTTCCTTCGGCCCGGGGGCTTCTAAGCCAGGGACCAGTGATACATCCAGCCGTGGAGAACCTACACTTAACGGCCTGGAATTTGAGAGGTGGTTACTAAGCAAGGAAGGGTTTTCTGATGCCCTAGTTTCTACCCTGCTAAAAAGCAAGAAAGAGGTAACTGTAGGAATTTATAGCAGAATCTGGCATAAATTTCTAGACTTCGCCCAGATCCATTTAGGGAGCATCCCTGCAGTAGCCCCCTTACATACTATCCTGGAGTTTCTCCAGAAGGGGCTAGAGCTAGGCCTAGCAGTCAGTACTCTAAAAGTTCAGGTCTCAGTTCTTTCTGCCTTGTTTAACCAGAACTTAGCGGGGAATCCATGGGTTTCCAGATTTTTTTTTAGGGCTGTAGATAGAACCTCCCTAGTTTCAGTTCCTAGGCCTCCTCCCTGGAGTTTAGAGGTGGTGCTGAAAGCCTTATCGGAGTCTCCCTTTGAGCCTATTAGGTCCTTCACTATTAAACATCTGACCTTCAAGCTAGCCTTGTTAATAGCCTTAACCTCCGCCCGCAGGATTAGTGAGATTTAGGCCATCTCCATAAACCCTCCGTACACCTTAATATTAGAAGACAAGGTCATCATTCGTCCTGACCCGGCTTTCCTCCCAAAAGTCGTCTCCAGATTCCACCGTTCTCAGGAGATTATTCTTCCTACCCTTTTCCAGAATCCTTCCACTGAGGAGGAAAAGTCTCTCCATTGTCTAGATGTCAGAAGAGCTCTTTTAGCTTATCTATCCTCTACATCTGCCTGGCGGAAGTCTTCTTCACTGTTCCTTCAGTTTCAGGGAGTGAATAAGGGTTCTGCTGCCTCTAAGTGTTCCATCGCCCGATGGATCGTTGCTGCTATTTCCTTATCTTATCTATCCTCTGGTCTGTCCCCTCCTGTTGGGTTAAGGGCTCACTCGACCAGAGCGGTTGCAGCATCTTGGGCAGAGAGGTCCTCGGTTCCAATCGAGAAAATTTGCAGCCACTTGGTCTTCACCCTCTACCTTCTTTAAACATTATAGGTTGGACCTAAACTTTTCGGGGGGATTCTTCCTTTGGTGAAGGGGTCCTTCTTTCTACCTCCCACCCTTAGAGTTCCTCTAGTAAATCTCTGGTGGTGCTGTCATGGGCGACAGGAAAAAATGGTATTACTTACCGGTAATTTTATTTTACGGAGCCCATGACAGCACCACGGCTTTCCCTCCCTATGTGTCCTTCCTTTTGCACGGGTGAAAAAAACAAACAAAAAAAAAACATTATTTACATGTCTAATATATGTTGGCGGCCTTCCTCCGATACTTGGAAAACTCACTGAAGGGGAGGAGAGTGTCCGCCCTTTTTATTCTGCAGGTTTCCTGTCTCGTGGGGGCGGATCCTCCTCTCTCTGGTGGTGCTGTCATGGGCTCCGTAAAATAAAATTATCAGTAAGTAAGGCCTCTTTCACACTTGCGTTGTCCGGATCCGGCGTGTACTCCACTTGCCGGAATTACACGCCGGATCCGGAAAAACGCAAGTATACTGAAAGCATTTGAAGACGGATCCGTCTTCAAAATGCTTTCAGTGTTACTATGGCACCCAGGACGCTATTAAAGTCCTGGTTGCCATAGTAGGAGCGGGGAGCGGGGGAGCAGCATACTTACCATCCGTGCGGCTCCCGGGGCGCTCCAGAATGACGTCAGAGCGCCCCATGCGCATGGATCACGTGATCCATGCGATCACGTCATCCATGCGCTTGGGGCACCCTGACGTCACTCTGGAGCGCCCCGGGAGCCGCACGGATGGTAAGTATGCTGCTCCTCGCTCCCCACTGCACTTTACCATGGCTGCCAGGACTTTAGCATCCCGGCAGCCATGGTAACCATTGAGAAAAAGCTAAACGTCGCATCCGGCAATGCGCCGAAACGACGTTTAGCTTAAGGCCGGATCCGGATCAATGCCTTTCAATGGGTATTCATTCCGGATCCGGGCTTGCGGCAAGTGTTCCGGATTTTTGGCCGGAGCAAAAAGCGCAGCATGCTGCGCTATTTGCTGCGGCCAAAAAACGTTCCGTTCCGGAACGGAAGACATCCTGATGCATCCTGAAGGACGGACTGTCCATTCAGAATGCATTAGGAAAATCCTGATCAATATTCTTCCGGCATAGAGCCCCGACGACGGAACTCTATGCCGGAAGAAAAGAACGCAGATGTGAAAGAGCCCCAATACCATTTTTTTTTTCCGCCGGAGATAAAACCGTAGCATGCTGCGGTTTTCTCTTTTGCCTGATCAGTCAAAATGACTGAACTGAAGACATCCTGATGCATCCTGAACCGATTACTCTCCATTCAGAATGCATTGGGATATGTCTGATCAGTTCTTTTCTGGTATAGAGCCCCTGTGACGGAACTCTATGCCGGGAATGAAAAATGCTGGTGTGAAAGTACCCTAAGGGCTCTTTCACACTTGCGTTCTTTTCTTCTGGCATCGAGTTCCGTCGTTGGGGCTCTATGCCGGAAGAATCCTGATCAGTTTTATCCTAATGCATTCTGAATGGAGAGAAATCCGTTCAGGATGTCTTCAGTTCCGGACCGGAAAGTTTTTTGGCCGGAGAAAATACCACAGCATGCTGCGCTTTTTGCTCAGGCCAAAAATCCTGAACACTTGCCGCAAGGCCGGATCTGGAATTAATGCCCATTGAAAGGCATTAATCCGGATCCGGCCTTAAGCTAAACGTCGTTTCGGCGCATTGCCGGATCCGACGTTTAGCTTTTTCTGAATAGCGCCTTGGCAGCCATGGTAACCAAAGTCCTGGCAGCCATGGTAAAGTGTAGTGGGGAGCGGGAGGAGCAGTATACTTACCGTCAGTGCGGCTCCCGGGGCGCTCCAGAGTGACGTCAGGGCGCCCCACGCGCATGGATGACGTGATCGCATGGCACGTCATCCATGCGCATGGGGCGCTCTGACGTCATTCTGGAGCTCCCCGGGAGCCGCACGGACTGTAAGTATACTGCTTCCCCGCTCCTACTATGGCAACCAGGACTTTAATAGCGTCCTGGCTGCCATAGTAACACTGAAAGCATTTTGAAGACGGATCCGTCTTCAAATGCTTACAGTTCACTTGCGTTTTTCCGGATCCGGCGTGTAATTCCGGCAAATGGAGTACACGCCGGATCCGGACAACGCAAGTGTGAAAGAGCCCTAAAATATTAAGTTTAAATCCCCCCCCCCCCCCTTTTCCAATTTTACATATAAATATGTAAAAAATAAATAAACATATTACATAGCGCTGTCCAAACTATTACATTATTAAAAAATATCTCCTATGCGGTGAGCATTCGCCATTTTTTAGTCACTGCAAAAAATAGGATAGGACTGTTCTATTATGGGCCGAATGTTTCATAAAATGCGAAATGCACGCAGATTCTAATGCAAAATCGGAAGCATGCATCGCTCATCTGTACTCCACTAAGTACAATGTGGATGTCCAAATGACAGTCTGCCTGGGCCATACACCTAGTTTGAAAACATAGGGCCAGATTTATCATTAGCTCAGGTCAGAATAATGGAGTGAAAAAGTCCCAAACACTAAAATTGCGCACCAATTTGCGACTTTTTTCTGCTCTGCACTATGCTCGCCAGTTTTCTGAAAGTGGCCGTGTTTTCTTATGTAAATGAATCTCTAGACAGATTTACTATTGGGACTATTTAAAAAGTAGCAATTTCACTCCAGTGAGGACCATGCTTATCTTATGCGACTTTTTAATAGAACGTGCGACTTTTTCATAAAGATATGTGACTTTTGTAAAGCTGCTTACTGATGGATAAACTGCTACCATCTGCTGCTACCGTCAAACCACATTTATTACAGTCTTAAAAGGCCGATCATAAATCTGACTTGGCTAAAACTGACTTTAGCCATATGTTAAAGTGGAGTGAGCTGTCAGTCATGATAAATCTGGCCCATAATCTATAGACACCATATATCTTACCTTTTGCATCTCTAGGGTTCTTCGTAGGAACCCCAAGGCGGCAGCATAGCGGTATTCTCGCCTCGAGGTTCCTCCTGACCCACTTGGGCGCTGAATTTCCTCATTAAAGGCCTTCTTGTATCGGTCCCTGATTGAGCGCCACCGAACCATGATCGTATCCCCTATAAAGTAGTAAATAAAAAAAGGATGTATATTATAAAAATCTGTGGTTTAATCAAAGTTAGTTTACAATTTAATTGAAACAGCCACAAGAAGAATAAAAAATATTTTTTATTCTAAAAAATTTCAGTGGCGATGGTAAAAAAAATAAAAATAAAATATTGACTGTAAACCACTTTTGATAAAAAAATGTTTTACGTGTCTGCTATCTACAAATTAAATACTTTATACTTACGGCATTGCCCCTGTTGCCTTTCTCTGAGGTCGTCCCAGTTGGGTAGAATGGCCGCACATATCTCGTTCCAGAGGAGCCGTGTTCGCTGATGGTCTGCGTGGCAGCTGTTGGTATGGTCCCACAACGGTGTACGCTCCTCTACCATATGAATGATGGGGTCATTGTCGATATAAAATAGTTTGACGTCCTCCTCTTGCCTTCTGGTGGAGATTTGGGAACCCTAAAAGAAAAAAAAAAAACATATAGAATTTATTTTTTATTTTTTTAGGTTAATCTTTGATAAATTTGAATTTAATAAAAACCATAACTTTACAATACTCACACGACCGCCGCGTGCTCCACGATGTCCTCTGGCAGATGGTAGATGACCTCTCTGACTGGCAAAAAAAAAGAAAAAATCTATCCTCTTAAAAAAAAATGTATAATGCCTAAAACTTTTATTATCCAACCGTTTCTCCTCCATGCCCGACTTCCTCCTCCGGGACAACTCTCCTCCATAGATGCTGACTGATAAAAGAGCTCCCGGCCTCACTTGATGACAAGATATGCCTAAAAAATAATAATAATTTAATATTTGAACTTTAAATAAAAGAACAGACCGACGAAAATAATACTTGTCATTTGAATTTTACTGAAAATCTGCCTGTCTGGATTGCTTGATGGCTGGCTGGCAGCAAATTTTTTTGTTGGTCTAAAAAAAATATTACAATTTTGACAGGTGGTCATATTGTTGAACATACAGTACATAGGGGTTTGCAGGTAATGTAAGTCCATAGTGGATGCTAGGAGTAGTAATAGTAGTAGACAGGACTACTACTCCTAACATGCACTATGTACTGACAGCTACTATGTACTTATAGCTCCTAAGTACATAGGAGTTGTTTATATGTCTTATTTATTTTTTCTGTCAAAAAATAAGAAATAAAAATAACATATACTCACCTTCTCTGGCTTGCTTCAGACTCCCTCGCAGGCAGGATCCAGACAGGATGGCGTAAAACTTGCTCCTCCTCTATCCGGAGCAGGCGCAGAGAGGATATCCGGATCAGTCGTTCGCCGGAACATTTTAAGCCAGATCCGTCCTTAATGCAATTCAATGGGAATTAAGGACGGATCCGGCGTTACGGCGAATGCTACGGCTTTTGAGACTGAGAAGAAAAATGAGCATGCTACGGTTTTGTATTTCGAAGGAAACGTCGAAAAGACTGAAGCGGAGCAATCCTGAAGGACTTACTCTCCATTCAGAATGCATGGGGATAAAACTGATCAGTTCTTTTCCAGATTTGAGCCCCTAGTACGGAACTCGGCGCCGGAAAAGAAAAACGCTAGTGTGAAAATACCCTTAGGCTGAGTTCACACGAGCGTGTCCGGATGCGTCCCGGTGTATTGCAACAAACCCGCGCGAGTATGGACGCAATTGCAGTTAGTTTCAACTGCAGTTGCGTTCCGATGTTCAAAACACTGCAATGTGTTTTGCACGCGAGTGATAAAAAAACCGACTGTGTAGTACCCAGACCCGAACTTCTTCACAGAAGTTCAGGTTTGGGTTCGGTGTTGTGTAGATGTTATTATTTTCCCTTATACCATGGTTATAAGGGAAAATAATAGCATTCTGAATACAGAATGCTTAGTAGGTGGTCAAATGAGGGTTAAAAAAAAAATAATAATAATAATAATAATAATTAACTCCCCTTCTCCTCTTGATCGCGTAGCTGCCGGTCTCTTCTTACTTCTTTAATGATGAGCAGCCGGCTGAATGACCTGTGGTGACATCAGATCACATGGTCCATCACCCTCAATTGACCACCTCCTAAGCATTATGTATTCAGAATGCTATTATTTTCCCTTATAACCATGTTATAAGGGAAAATAATACAGTGAATAGACTGTCACCTAGCAACCATGCGTGAAAATCACTTGCTTGCGGATGCTTGCGATTTTCACTCAGCCCCATTCACTTCTATGGGCCCTGCGTTGCGTTATAAACACAATATAGAGCATGCTGCGATTTTCACGCAACGCATAAGTGCACAGCCCCATAGAAATGAATGGGTCCAGATTCATTGCGGGTGCAATGCGTTCACCTCCTGCATTGCACCCGCGCGGAAGTCTCGCCCGTGTGAACTCTGCCTTAATCAGCCCCATAAATATAAAAAAAAGTAATGGGTCAGAATATGGGTGATACAGAGAAGATTTCTTTTTCAGTTTTTATTTCTTTGAAAGTTATAAAGAAACAAAAAAGAAAACGATGAAAATGTTGTATTACTATAATCGTACTGACCTACAGAATGAAATTATGCCATCGCATAAAACTAGTGTGGAATTCCGTTTTTTTTTTCAAGTTTCACACTAGATCGTATGCTATAGTAAATGGTACCATTAGAAAGTACAACTTGTCCACTACAATAAATAAGCCCTCATACGGCAATGTGAACAGAAAAAAATAAAAAATTATGGCTCCTTAAACAAAAAAAATAAATTTAAAACCTGCTGAGCCAAGAATGGCTTAACATGTGACTTTGTCATCCATGCTTCTTCTGTGTAATTCAACTGATATACTTACTGAGAGCTGAAGTTCCTGAGTCAGAAGGTCCAAGTTTACAGCATTACTACGTTTTGTAGCACTGCCAGGTTCTGAGAGGTCTTTTATTAATGTTTCTTGTTTCTATTATGAAATATCTAATTGGATTTATGTTTTTTTTAGGTCGATGACCAGTAACAGATTGCAAATAATTTTTCAGCATTTGGTAAGTACGTGTCAACTAAATTATGTTTATTATGATCATAACATTTACCCTATATTCACATTAGCGCTTTGAAATCCAGCGGTTTGATCCAGTAGAGGAACAACCTACCAGAGTTCACCGTCTTCGGGCATAGTTCGAAAATGTAGTGAAACGCTGGATCCCGATCAGCTACACTGGGATCTGATGGGTATCTGACCACTTTCCGGCATAATACCGGCTTTTGCCAGGACTTTTTGTCTGGCCAAAAGTTGGCGGATCCCCATCTGATCCTGTTGGCACTGTGGATCCAGCGGTTCCGGGCATTATCTGGCTATCCCAGATATGGTGAACTCTGGCAGGCTGTTTTCTCTTCCGTACCAGCCTGCCGGATTTCAAAAACCTTGATGTGAATGTAGCCCCAAGAAGTTTCCCCACACAAAGTATGTATTATTTATCTACAGGATAGTTGATTAAAAATAAGATTTCTGTGGGTCTGACTGTTGGGACGCCCAAGGATACTGAGCACAAGGGGTCCTGGAGTTCCTTCTCTTAATGGAGTGGCAGTGGGCATGTCTATCGACTGCTACATTGATTTCTGTGGAATTCACAGAACACTTTCTATGCATAATAACCAAACAAGGATTTAACTTTACTACATTGATCCATACATCTATTGTATAACCATCAGCTCCTGATGTGACCTTTTTTATATTGACTTCCTGCTTACTTGTTTTGTGGATATATTCGGTTACTAATCTGAACAGCACTGGATCCAAGGCGAAAGGTCTTTTTACACAGACCAATGCTCTGGCAGATTAGCAGGGATGAGTGTTTTTATAAATGGTTTCTGATAATCTGTCTGTGTAAAAGATGCAGCCAATCGCCCAATGAACAAGCAAATGCTCAGTCATCAGGTGTTCTACCCGCACCAAAAATCTGCGTTCCTGTGCAGCAGATTGCCCTGTCTAAACAACTGATGCCCAGGAATAATGTTATATTGATTGCTTGTCCCCATAAAGTAGAGGTGATTGCTGCATGTAAATGCCACCCTCATCTCCGCTGATAATCAGGCAGTTATTGGGAATGTCTGCTTAGTTCTTAATAATCTACCAGATCATTGGTCTGTGTAAAAGGACTCTAAAGCCACTTTCTCACACATTGTGTCAGGATCTATTCAGGAAAAAACGGATGGTTTTGCACGTAAGTTCAGTCAGTTTTGTCTGTGATTGTGTTCAGTGTGTGCATTTCTTCTGTCCGGATTGCATAAAAGACCAAAGAATAACAATCTACTGTACATCTCCCACTAGCCATCAGTGAAAAACGCATTGCATCCGGATGCCTTTTGTTTTTCATACAAGCCCCATTGACTTCTATGGAGTCAGAGCTTTGTGAAAAATGTGCAATATAGTTAGAACACTCGAAAAACGATGCTCGTGTACACAGACCCACTGAAATGAAGGGTCAGATTTTTTTTTTTTTATAGGGTGTTCACTATGCGGTAAAACTGACTTGACTCTCTTTTTTGTTTTAACACGTTAAGGACCCAGGACGAGAATGCTCGTCCTAAAGGGCCAGTACTTGGTGCCCCAGGATGAGCATTCTCGTCCTGCGGCCCTTCCTCCCCCCTGCGTGCGGTAACGCAATCAGCGGCAGAGATGCGGCTGTTACTGACAGCCGGATCCCTGCTGCATCCACCAGCATCGGTGATAACGCCAATGCCGGTGGATTAACCCCTCATATGCTGCGGTCGACGCTGACCGCGGCATATGGGAAGTTTGCTCTCCCTCACCTCATCCATCGAGTCCCCGCCACAGCAGCCATGGCAGCCCCAAGGCTTGGGGCCCAGCATGTACAGAGGCCCAGCCCCCAGGCTGCGTCTCCTAGGCAACTGTTGGCTTCTTACAGTGTAAGGCACTAACAGTTCAATACAGATGTGAAACAGGGATCAGACCCTGTAATGTAGAAGTCCCAGAGTGGGACAAATAATAAAGTGAAAAAACAAAATTGTGAAAATAAAAAAATTTGTTTCAAATAAAAAAATAAAAGCGTCCTTTTCCCAAAATAAAGTAAATTTTTTTTTTGGGGGGGGGAAATAGGAATAAAAAATGAAAAGTAGACATATTGGGTATCGCTGCGTCCGTATCGACCAGCTCTATAAAAATATCTCGTGACCTAACTGCTAAAAAAGCCTTTTTTTTTTTGGGCATCTTGCATCACTAAAAGTGCAACACCAAGCAATCAAAAAGGCGTATGCCCCCCCAAAATAGTACTAATCTAACAGTCACCTCATCATCCTACAAAAAATGAGCCCCTACCCAAGACAATCACCCAAAAAATAAGAAAAATATGGCTCTAAAACACTAAAGACACTAAAACATTTATTTATCTATAATACATACACACTCTCGATTGGGGCGGCACTGCAGTGTATCAGTATCAACGGAGTGCCAGCAGCTGTGAAGGCGATTCCCCCTTCAAACGGTTAGTATGACAAATTTCCACGGCACCTCCAAGGCGCAAAATCAGAAAATACTTTTATTCACCAGACAGCGACGTTTCAATCCTCCTCCTGGGATCTTTCTCAAGCAGTGACAAGCAATACTAGTGCTCAGCATATAGTTATACAACTTGCATCCTTGTTCAATCAAATTATAACAAGTATCCATTAATAAAGCCATCAAGAAAAATCTAAATATAACCCTCAAAATACATCAAATATAAGGTGTAAGTAGTGACATTATAAGTGTATCGTGCAATAAATGTACGAGAGAGAGAGAGAGAGAGAGAATTAACGTGTACTCAAATACCATATTTAAAAATACAGACATCATAATTCATCAATTCCTAGACATCTACATACAGGTGTGCCTATAAAAACAATTACATACAGGTGTACCTTTAAAAACCAAAACAAGACAAGTCCTAGAGAGCGTGGAAGGAGATCAGTGAGGGGTTTGGCGTGCCGGGCTTTCACCTGCGCATGTCGCAGGACCTTAGAAAGCTTCCGGATCACGTGACTCAAAGTCCGATCACATGATCACTATGTGTAGATGAATCCGACGTTCTGCGTTCCAGCGTGGAACGCAAAGCGTCAGTATACGTCACCGCGTCTGTATTCAATCGGAGCTTGCGTTCCACAGATCAAATGGAACGCAAGCACCTCCAGAGCGACCTGACGTTCAGTCATATGGGAGGGCAAACTCCAGTGTATGCCCTAGGTCCGTATTCAGGCACAGCACACAGCATGGGTCCAAAGTGGCAGCGCAGGGCACACTCCACGATCGGAGGCAACCTGGAATACGGCAGATGGGATAACTGTCTATACATACATCAAAGATGTATACAGTGAATACCTAAAGAGATCTAATTAGTAGTAGAGATCAGATCAACTATATCAGGCCAATGCATCAATGTATGATGCCTCAAACTGGTCTATATTAATTGTAAAAATATAAAAACAGTATCCATGTGCTAAACATAACCCCTAGTCATACGAGGAGTCTGACCAGAGTATCCCTGTTGTTCACACAGGGAAACTCGTCAAAGTGCTATCGCCGTCAGTAGACTGCCACTCCTGGCAGTCAATCTGACAGGTCGACAGTCTCCTCCTCTAGATTACGGGGATATTGTCCCTACTCTATAGGTCAAACTGATTAAATAGTCCATCTCCAGGTAAAACCCCAACAAAAGTGGGGCACCCACCGGTGCCAATCTGACAAAGAGTCAATGACTCGCATGCTGTCGCAATGTCCAACACGGAACCCGTGCACCGACCAGAGAAGCCCAAACCCACAGCAAACGGCATATGGCTACAAAATATATATGATAAATCACTAACGGTCGGGACAGTATAATAATAACATGTGTGTGTGTATATAGAGCAATAACTTTATTCTTGTAGAAATTAGATTGTTATATTCAAATTTCAGTGCTTCCTTCTATCCATCAATCTCATTCCAACGCTCCCCCTTCACATTAAGGACCACTCCTGAGTGATGAGCTGCAAGAGAGTAAAAAACAAAACAAACAATTGATTAGTTCCATACAACCACTGTATAGAACAAGGGGCGCTAGTACATGTGCCCAAGAGCAAACGGCCAGCAAAATCCGAAATAACCCAATCGGGATAATATCCAAGGTCTATAGTCTACATTAAGTCCCTGAGGTTTTAATGTGTTCAGTTTCGAGATCCATTGGATCTCACATTTTTTTTAAAGTAACTGTCTGTTTCCACCCTGTCAAGGAGTGGGAATATGATCTATTAACATAAATCTCAAATCTCTTTCCTGATGTCCAAGGTCAACAAAATGTTTGGGGACTTGGAGATCTAAATGTTTCTTTCGAATCGTGTATCTGTGTTGATTGATTCTCTATTTAAAATCTAATGATGTTTCCCCAACATATAGCAGTTGACACGGGCACCAAAGTATATATACACAACAAACTCCGAATCACATGTCAGAAAATGTTTAATCGGATACTTCTTTTGTGTCATGGGATGCAATAAGAAGCTACCCTTATGCATGTAGCGGCAATTTACGTAGTTTAAACAGGGAAAACTCCCTAGTTTAGGACAGCGTAAAAATGTTTGACCAATTGGACGTTGTGGACCTATATCGGTGTGCACCAATTTATCCTTCAGATTTCTTGCTCGTTTGAAAGACATGAGAGGAGGAAGTTTGAATTCTTCAATGTCATCATGTCCACTTTTCAGAATAGACCAATGTGGCGAGACAATCTGTCGAATATGCATACTATCCTCAGTGTAAACCGTGACCAATGGAATCCTGTTACTGCTCTTCCTAGTTGATTTCCTCCTATTTAGCAACTCAGTACGGGACCTTCTTTGTATAGTATCTAGATGTTCATGTAGTAATGGTGAGGGGGAGGGAGAAAAAAATGCATTGCAAGCCACCTTATCGTCTTTACTTTCCACTGATGAGTACCATGACCATATATCCAAACTGAATCCCTTTTTGGATAAATTAAAAGGGGAAATACAAGATACTAAGCGCAGTAAATGGCAACTTGATGCTGCGGACTACAATACAGGGACTGTATACAATTGGTCTACTAATTACCAACCTCCATCTCAAATATGCAATTCAAGATTGGGTAAAAAGACTTTTAACAAGGACTCTATTGCCTCACAACGCAATAACATTACACATGAGTCTTTTTTAGACCATACAATCAGTCAAGCATCAAGAGACCAACACGACGTGGAGACAGAAAACGCCGACAGCACCGCTTACACAAAGACCAGGAGCAAGAGACCACCTGTAAAAAAGCGGAATTGATTTCCGATATCTTGATAAATATTTCATCACATGTATTATCTGATGTTCAATTGAAAGTCCTGGGCAAGGGATTGAGTTTCTGTCCTAATAGTAACACCAATTGGTTGCAACTTGAAGCAGACTTATACCAATTTTTTCGTAGACTAAAACTGAAAACCTGGTTCACGACTCACTCATCTAAAAACAATATGTGTACCAAAATTACTGAAATGAGGCTATGTGATTTATGATTTGTTTAACAAAAGTGAGTTTATACCACCTGTATCCTCGCTTGCCATTGATTTGTTTATTGAGGCAGTGATGAAGGATGTGACGGCTTTAAAAATTAGTGATAAAAAGAGGTTTAGACATCCCAATATGACTGAACTAGAGTGGCATGCTATTGATGAGTTAGTCCATGACCACAGTCTCACCATCAAACCTGCGGATAAGGGTGGTGCGATTGTGGTCATGGACACTCAGTATATAGCAGAAGCACATAGACAACTTGAGGACCATGAGGTTTATCAGAGGTTAAACACTGACCCTAGATGGGAGATAGAGAGGAAAATTCAGAGTGTGTTACATAAGGCAGTTACTGCTGGCTTCATAGATGACAAGCTCAGAGATTTTCTCTCAGTTACACATCCAATGACACCCTTCTTATATCTTTTACCCAAGATTCATAAGAACTTAAATACTCCGCCAGGAAGACCTATTGTCTCGGGGAGGGGTTCACTACTGTGCAACATATCTATTTATTTTTAGATAGAGTGTTGAGACAGTATGCGATCTCTGCTAAATCCTATATTCAGGACACTTCAGATTTCCTGAATAAATTGACTGACGTTACATTGCCACGTTACATTGCCCTCAGGCGCTATTTTGGCTTCTCTTGACATAGCTAGCCTTTACAACTCAAATCAGACATGATTTTGGATTGGAGATAGTAACTAAAGCCCTGATTAATTCTGCTCTTTCAGCAGGTTGTCAGGACTTTATCTTATTACAAGTATTACACTTGGTGCTCACATGCAATTATTTTCTTTTTGGTGATTACTTTTATCTCCAGAGGAAGGAGACCGCCATGGGGTCCAATGTGGTGCCGACTTACGCCAACATGGCGGTCTCCTTCCTCGAGGAGACACACATCTATGCATCGCCCCACTTTCGCCATGTGCTGAGGTGGTGGCGATACATAGATGATATATTTTTTTTGATTTGGACTGGATCTGAGGATCAACTCTTGGAATTTTTACATTTTCTGAACACCATAGATGTGGATATTAAATTCACTTTGGAACACTCTAATAAACAGATTCATTTTCTTGATACTCTGATTACAGTAACAGATCAGTCACTTTCCACTACGTTGTACCGTAAACCAACGGATCGGAATACATTATTGACTTTCAATAGTGCACACCCCAGAGCAATGGTAAAATCCTTGCCACTTAGTCAATTTTTACGTGCTAAACGTATTGTGAGTAATGACCAGGAACTGACTGATACACTGGACATTATGTCACAATCGTTTAAGGATAGAGGCTTTCCCTCACCATTACTACATGAACATCTAGATACTATACAAAGAAGGTCCCGTACGGAGTTGCTAAATAGGAGGAAATCAACTAGGAAGAGCAGTAACAGGATTCCATTGGTCACGGTTTACACTGAGGATAGTATGCATATTCGACAGATTGTCTCGCCACATTGGTCTATTCTGAAAAGTGGACATGATGACATTGAAGAATTCAAACTTCCTCCTCTCATGTCTTTCAAACGAGCAAGAAATCTGAAGGATAAATTGGTGCACACCGATATAGGTCCACAACGTCCAATTGGTCAAACATTTTTACGCTGTCCTAAACTAGGGAGTTTTCCCTGTTTAAACTACGTAAATTGCCGCTACATGCATAAGGGTAGCTTCTTATTGCATCCCATGACACAAAAGAAGTATCCGATTAAACATTTTCTGACATGTGATTCGGAGTTTGTTGTGTATATATACTTTGGTGCCCGTGTCAACTGCTATATGTTGGGGAAACATCATTAGATTTTAAATAGAGAATCAATCAACACACATTTAGATCTCCAAGTCCCCAAACATTTTGTTGACCTTGGACATCAGGAAAGAGATTTGAGATTTATGTTAATAGATCATATTCCCACTCCTTGACAGGGTGGAAACAGACAGTTACTTTAAAAAAAATGTGAGATCCAATGGATCTCGAAACTGAACACATTAAAACCTCAGGGACTTAATGTAGACTATAGACCTTGGATATTATCCCGATTGGGTTATTTCGGATTTTGCTGGCCGTTTGCTCTTGGGCACATGTACTAGCGCCCCTTGTTCTATACAGTGGTTGTATGGAACTAATCAATTGTTTGTTTTGTTTTTTACTCTCTTGCAGCTCATCACTCAGGAGTGGTCCTTAATGTGAAGGGGGAGCGTTGGAATGAGATTGATGGATAGAAGGAAGCACTGAAATTTGAATATAACAATCTAATTTCTACAAGAATAAAGTTATTGCTCTATATACACACACACATGTTATTATTATACTGTCCCGACCGTTAGTGATTTATCATATATATTTTGTAGCCATATGCCGTTTGCTGTGGGTTTGGGCTTCTCTGGTCGGTGCACGGGTTCCGTGTTGGACATTGCGACAGCATGCGAGTCATTGACTCTTTGTCAGATTGGCACCGGTGGGTGCCCCACTTTTGTTGGGGTTTTACCTGGAGATGGACTATTTAATCAGTTTGACCTATAGAGTAGGGACAATATCCCCGTAATCTAGAGGAGGAGACTGTCGACCTGTCAGATTGACTGCCAGGAGTGGCAGTCTACTGACGGCGATAGCACTTTGACGAGTTTCCCTGTGTGAACAACAGGGATACTCTGGTCAGACTCCTCGTATGACTAGGGGTTATGTTTAGCACATGGATACTGTTTTTATATTTTTACAATTAATATAGACCAGTTTGAGGCATCATACATTGATGCATTGGCCTGATATAGTTGATCTGATCTCTACTACTAATTAGATCTCTTTAGGTATTGTGGGGATCCGCTCTGGTAGGCAGTGGTAGCGAGTGCAGTATAGAGGCAACACAGAATGGTCTTGGTGTAAAACACGATGCTTTGTTTATTCACACGGTGCATACAAGTGAAAGACGGTGCAGTTCATAGGGAGGGTGATCACACACAATAGCAAAATAATAATTCAAACACAGCAAGTCCCTGCTGCCGGCTACTTGAGGCCTGTTTCAGTCACATAAAGCAAAGTCTATTTAAAGCCAGGAGTAATGTCACCTTTTTCTCCTTGGTGAAGTAAGTCCATGGGTCTTGCTTCTAGCCACAGGACACGGATCCCTCCTGGGTTCAGCTGCAGGATCCTGCACAGTCCTCCACAGGCCTCAGCACACAGCCCAGCTCACCTCCACTTCTCACTCTCACAGCCAGAGAACACAGAAGCTTCACATTGCACACCACACCCTTGTTGCTGGTCAGGTTTTAACCCTTCCCTGCAAAACCTGGCCTGGACCGTGGGGAGACAGGCACCCGCCCGCATATCTGCCTGCTCCCAATTAGAGCCGGCCCGGATCCGCTGTGTTAACAGCATAACCGCTGCAATATGCACTTTTCTGGCTCTTACTCCACCGGTGCCAGGACCCCCGGTGGCACGTACCTGCCGTCTATTACCACCCCAGGTACTCTCCTACAGTATTCACTGTATACATCTTTGATGTATGTATAGACAGTTATCCCATCTGCCGTATTCCAGGTTGCCTCCGATCGTGGAGTGTGCCCTGCGCTGCCACTTTGGACCCATGCTGTGTGCTGTGCCTGAATACGGACCTAGGGCATACACTGGAGTTTGCCCTCCCATATGACTGAACGTCAGGTTGCTCTGGAGGTGCTTGCGTTCCATTTGATCTGTGGAACGCAAGCTCCGATTGAATACAGACGCGGTGACGTATACTGACGCTTTGCGTTCCACGCTGGAACGCAGAACGTCGGATTCATATACACATAGTGATCATGTGATCCGGAAGCTTTCTAAGGTCCTGCGACATGCGCAGGTGAAAGCCCGGCACGCCAAACCCCTCACTGATCTCCTTCCACGCTCTCTAGGACTTGTCTTGTTTTGGTTTTTAAAGGTACACCTGTATGTAATTGTTTTTATAGGCACACCTGTATGTAGATGTCTAGGAATTGATGAATTATGATGTCTGTATTTTTAAATATGGTATTTGAGTACACGTTAATATTCTCTCTCTCTCTCTCTCTCTCTCTCTCTCTCTCTCTCTCTCTCTCTCTCTAATTTGATTGAACAAGGATGCAAGTTGTATAACTATATGCTGAGCACTAGTATTGCTTGTCACTGCTTGAGAAAGATCCCAGGAGGAGGATTGAAACGTCGCTGTCTTGTGAATAAAAGTATTTTCTGATTTTTTGTACCGTTTATGAACAGTTGTCTGAATCAGTTAGACCTGCTCATAGAGTAACTCAGTGGTCTCAATATGTGTCTAGTATGTACTGAGTGTGCCTTATATTATTTATTTAATATTTAACTTTTAATTATATCTATTTAAAAAGATATTTGAGACTTACTGGAATAGAATAAATTCCTGCGCTTTGTAGAGAGGTTAGCATAGGTGCTGAATAGATAGAGTGTATTCCTATAGGAGTGCCTGAAGGGAATATAATACATAGAGGGAATGGGTCTAAATAGACCAATAACTTTCCCTATACATTAACCCTACTTGGCCTGGTCTAATGAGTGGAGGGGCCTCACTGGCTGTAGTCGGGGCACTCGTCCTTGAAAGGACGACCCCCAGCCTCCGGAACCTCGGACCTACACTTAGTATCCCTACGCTCTTACCTCTCTGATGATAGGCATGCTCTGTGTCCTCCTCCGACGCGTTTCACCAGGTAAGGGCCTGGCTCTTCAGGGAGAATTGAGGATGGGCGCCTGGAGCAGTGGCTGTGCGCCTGTTAGGATCAAGCGGCAGTGGCAAACAAATGATTAGTTTCTGTCTCTTTATGTGCGCCTAGCTCCACCTATGGTTCGACTGACCAATCCGTCAGCAGGTGGGATGTGCGCTCAAACTTTTCCCCCCTCCCCTCGTTACCTGTCAGATCCAGGAGGAGAAGTGTTCAGCCAGATGCCGCTTTCTTACTTGAGCGGTCTCGCTGCTCTCCGCCGCTAAACCGGAAGTGACATGGTACTGGGGAGTGGATTAGTTGTCATGGGGATCTCACACCGCGTCCCCGGCTGGCTCTCTGTATTATAAGGTTCTAGTCCGCAGTGGCTATGGTAACATAATACCAGATAAGAATCAAAAAAGGAGTTAGTAGATGTATATTAACGTTTTATATAACCCCTAACTGGTATCGATGTTTAAAAGCATCTTTTGTCTACATGCAGACAAGCTGCATGCCGCTGGCATGCACATCATACTACATGATTACTAATTGAAAGATATTCTAATGGAGATCCTTCTATATTTTATTGATGGTATGATTCACTATTTAGATTCTTTTTAGTAGTTCAGAAAAGAACTAGTATAGTGATATATTGGGTTCATTTTGGAAAAATATGTATATGGATCCATGCATGCACATATGCACCTGTGGGCGCATGCATATAAAAGATGCCTCCACATGCTAACATACATACATATACATCCCTATATGCATAAGTGCATACGTGCATGCATGCACACGCGCACTCCACGCCTCCATTAACATGGTTGCGTACAGTGCGGGTTTTTACAGGAAGGGTTTATACGACAGGTATTCGTTAAGACCATTCGGTGTTACTGATTTCAATTTATAGATCCATCTAGTTTCGGCCCTCAGGATCATTTTGTCCCAGTCACCTCCCCTCCTGGGTCTAGGCACCTGTTGGATGCCTATGAATTTGAGACAGGCGGTGTTGCCGCCATGACAAAGGTTAACGTGCCGTGCTACTGATGTGTCTTTATTGTTTTGAATGTCATTAAAATGGTCTCTAATACGTCGTCTGAACTCTCTTTTTGTTTTCCCTACATAATCAAGGGGGCAGGAGCATTGTGCCAGGTAAACTACTCCCATTGTTAAACAGTTCACATAATCACGGATGACGTAGTTAATGCCGGTATATGAACATGTAAAGGTCTTGGTCTTGGATACCTGGCTACACGCTACGCACCTGCCACATTTGTAGGTACCAGTAGGTTTCTTTGACAGCCAATTGCCAGGGTTGGTGGGAGGCTGGTAGTGGCTGTTAACCAATCTGTCTTTGAGGCTTCTTCCCTTCCTATAGGTGATCATGGGGTATGGTCCTATCATGTCCTCTAAATCTGGGTCCGTTTTGAGGATATCCCAGTATTTTGAGAGTACCTTTCTGATCTCCTGATGAGCATCATCAAAGGTCCCAATGATGCGAGTATTGTTTGCTGATGTGATAGGTCCCAGCCTCTTTTTCTTTGGTATGAGGAGCATGTCTCGATTTTCTGAGCATGCTCCCTTATAGGCTACCCTGAGTACTCCGTCTGGGTATCCCCTCTCTTTGAATCTGTACCTAAGATCCTTTGCTGCATTCTTAAAGTTTCTCATAGTAGAACAATTGCGCCGGAGTCTCAGGTACTGCCCTTTGGGTATGCCCTTACGTAGAGCATAGGGATGGGAGCTCTCCCAACGGAGTAGACTGTTGGTGGCTGTCTCTTTGCGATACACCGAGGTAACAATGTTGTTATTTGGGCCTCGTTCTATAAGTACATCTAGGAACGGTAAAGACCCACTACTGAATTCCGAAGTGAATCTTAGACCCAACAGATTATCATTGATTACCTCCATGAAATCCGTAAAAGAGTCTACAGTCCCTCTCCATAGGACAAAGACATCATCTATGAACCTCAGCCACAGAACTATTTTGTCTTGCCACTTTTCCATCTGATCTGAACCTATCACATTGGCTTCCCACCAGCCCAGGAGCAAATTTGCATAGGACGGCGCACAGGAACTTCCCATCGCCGTCCCCCTGAGCTGGTGGTAGTGGCGACTGTCGAAGACAAAACAGTTCTTAGTGAGGCTGAAGTTCAATAGTTCAAGTACAAATTGGTTATGACCGAATAATCTTTTGTCTCTCATAGATAAATAACTCTCCACTGCCTTGAGGCCTAGGTTGTGCCTGATAGAGCTGTATAACGCTTCAACATCTATAGATACAAGCATAGTCTCATCGTCTATACAGACACCACTCAGTCTCAACAAGAGGTCAGAAGTGTCCCGTATATACGATGGCAGTGTCTCCACAAATGGTTTTAGAATTTTGTCAACATAGACACCTATGTTTTGCCCTAGACTTCCTACCCCTGACACTATCGGACGTCCTTTTAGGGGTGTAGTGCCCTTGTGGATTTTAGGGGTGGAGTAGAAGGTCGCTGTAATCGGATATTTAGGAAGGAGAAAATCCAGTTCTGTCTGGTCAATGATTTTTTCTCTCAGTCCACGGTTCAGAATTTCCCTGAGTTCTGAGAGAAAGAGGGGTCCTGGATCTTGTGATAATATAGCATATGTGTCCCTATCCTTCAGAATATCAAGGCACATATTTTTGTATTTATCTTGGTCCATTATAACCAGATTTCCCCCCTTGTCTGCTGGCTTAATTATTATGTTTCTATCTTTTTCCAGACTAATTAAGGCTTGATCTTCTTCCTTACTCATGTTCGATGCCCCCCTACTACTGTTTATTAATTCCAGGTCCCTTGACACTAATTTGTGAAAAATGGACACACTTGAGTCTGGTAATGGAGGTGGCATTTGGGTGCTTTTTAGTTTTAGCTCAGTAAATGGGCCCTCTGCCCTGTCTTTCTCACCTTCTTCCATAAGTTCTACAAGAGTACGAGTGGCTTCCAATTCTCTGGGATTCATATTAAGCTCCTCGAGTTTTTTTCGGTCCTGAAGGCGGAAATGTTTGTGCCAGAGTAGTTTGCGTGTAAAGAGAGCTAGATCTTTGCTCCATTCGAACATGTTGTATTTTACCGTGGGGACAAATGACAAACCTTTGCTTAGGAGAGATATGTCATTAGAAGACAAATTGTAGGAAGAGAGATTAATAATTTGCATCTTATTGGGTGTGTTATTTTGTTGTTGTACGTATCCCCCTACACCTTGTTTCTTAGGTCGTAAGGCATCTGTGTGGGGGCCCGGGCCAAAAAAGAGGAGGATGATGCAGCTGAGGATGAGTGGGCAGGTGTGGATCCTACTGTATTGCATGTTTGATAGCTCTCCCCGTAGGTATTCCTAGCTGTTCTGGGTCTACCTCTGCCCCCTCTCCCTCTGTATCTTTGCCCCCTACCTCCTCTTGTTCTACCTTGTTCGTTTTCAGATCCTTCGGCTTCTGATGAAGAGATCTCACTAGGTATTTCTTTCTGTTGTGTTTTATTCAAGAAGAGATATGCTCTGTTTTCTTTGAATTCCGTCGAGTCACGCACGTATTGCTGATGCTTGCGGTCTCTAAAGGTAAAATGAAACCTCTCAATAGTATTTTGCAGAGCCTCTTCTTTAACGATGAATTGAGCCTCGTCTCTAAATCTGAGGGCCTGCTCTCTCAGGTTATCGACCCTTTTCTGCTTGTGGTCCAGGTTCTGCTTTTCCTCCTCTAGCAGCAGGCGCATGAACCTATGGGAACTGGCCGTGGCTTCTTCCTCCCACTTTTTGATAAGATTTGTATTTCTCAACCTATCTGCAGGGGTCAGATTGATTCTAAGACCCTTTGGAACAATATTTTCTTTAAGGTAATGGTCCAGGGATTGTATTTCCCACCAGGATACAATTAGGTCTTTATATGCTCCTGTCAGATCTTTAAACACGTTTTTAATGTTGGTAGTCGAGTTTGTCTGAATGTAGTCAGTGTCTGAGAAAACGCTTTTGGCCTCTGTGGCCCATGCTTCCAGGTTTGGACTTACAGACAGGAAAGCCTGCCATTTGCGTTGTATATATATATATATAAATTCAAATCTTTTGTACCGTTTATGAACAGTTGTCTGAATCAGTTAGACCTGCTCATAGAGTAACTCAGTGGTCTCAATATGTGTCTAGTATGTACTGAGTGTGCCTTATATTATTTATTTAATATTTAACTTTTAATTATATCTATTTAAAAAGATATTTGAGACTTACTGGAATAGAATAAATTCCTGCGCTTTGTAGAGAGGTTTAGCATAGGTGCTGAATAGATAGAGTGTATTCCTATAGGAGTGCCTGAAGGGAATATAATACATAGAGGGAATGGGTCTAAATAGACCAATAACTTTCCCTATACATTAACCCTACTTGGCCTGGTCTAATGAGTTGAGGGGCCTCACTGGCTGTAGTCGGGGCACTCGTCCTTGAAAGGACGACCCCCAGCCTCCGGAACCTCGGACCTTCACTTAATATCCCTACGCTCTTACCTCTCTGATGATAGGCATGCTCTGTGTCCTACAGCCAGTGAGGCCCCTCAACTCATTAGACCAGGCCAAGTAGGGTTAATGTATAGGGAAAGTTATTGGTCTATTTAGACCCATTCCCTCTATGTATTATATTCCCTTCAGGCACTCCTATAGGAATACACTCTATCTATTCAGCACCTATGCTAATCCTCTCTACAAAGCGCAGGAATTTATTCTATTCCAGTAAGTCTCAAATATCTTTTTAAATAGATATAATTAAAAGTTAAATATTAAATAAATAATATAAGGCACACTCAGTACATACTAGACACATATTTTCTGATTTTGCGCCTTGGAGGTGCCGTGGAATTTGTCATACAATGTAGTGAAGGCTATTTGTGGGAGGAGCTGCCTCCTCTATTTATAGCCAGCAGCCAGGAGTCAGGGGGTGTCGTTCTGTGCTTCAGGTTCCTCCCTTGAGCTCCTGCAGGCAGGCTGTCAGACGACCGCAACGTCACTTCCGGTTCCGGCTACTTCCGGTTTCGATCCCCCAGCGTGCGGCCCGGCAGTGAGTAAGGATTGCCGTGTCTCCTGCCTGCACCAGCCTCCCCATGGCTAAACGGCCGAATCGTTCCCCAGC
Organism: Bufo gargarizans; assembly: GCF_014858855.1. Classification (NCBI taxonomy): domain Eukaryota; kingdom Metazoa; phylum Chordata; class Amphibia; order Anura; family Bufonidae; genus Bufo; species Bufo gargarizans. Next base: position 102,939,376 of record NC_058087.1, read on the forward strand.
TGGTACGGGTCCGCAGCAGGCCTCTCTGCGGCCTGGCAGGGGGCTCCCGTCGCCGGACTGTCCGCCCCGGTCTAGCGCTCCCAAAATTCATATATCACGGCTGGTAGTTCCCAGCACCAATAGCTATGTGAAATCTGCTTTACCTACCTGTCTCAACATCTATTGGGTCCCACAGTGCATATCATTGCCTCTAGCCTAGGTTCGGTTTGCTGCCATTCATCACACTATTGTATTGCCATTTGCTTGTTTTCCTTTCAAAACTCCTTGATACTGGTATCACGCGCTCATGGGAGCTTTTTCGGCAGTCTTGTTTGTCACGAACTATGGATCCGATCACTCCGGATCCCACAGCTGTGACGTAGTGGTCTGTGACTGAGTCTGCGCACACACAGAGACCTCACGTGACCGGGGTATTGCCATTCGGCTAACACCCCCCCACTACACTTCGGTAACTGCCACCACGTGGGTTCCCGGTCCACGAGCCGACTATCCGGGTCATTCACTATCACACAGATCAGTGGATGAACCGGATATCACTTACTGATTAACCGCAGTCAATCACCCCTAGCCAGTGGCGTAGCGTGGGTTGCCAGCACCCGGGGCAAGCCAAAAATTGCGCCCCCCCCCCCCCCCCCCCCCCCCCCCCCGCTCCTACCCCAGGCACGCCACTTTTAACAGATACTGTAGTAGATCACTAGCAGTCCTATGTAACACCTCAGATAACACAGAGATAACACAGAGATAACTCTCTGAGTACAGATAATGTAGTAGATGGGTGTGAGGCCCCAGAATTCAGAACACAGTGTGACCTGAAGTCTGGGGCCAGAATGCGGCAGTATGGGCCAAATTCTCAATCTTCTCCCCCAACCCTACCATGAAACAGATATGTGGATTGGCATTATTATTACAGTAGAATACCGCACCATACCTGTTACATCCGGCAGTGACGTCTCCTGTGATGTAGACTTTCCTCGACGTCTTCATTCAGAGATAAGACCACCATGATAACTTCTTTCAGCCGCTTCTCGTCTCTGCAGAGTTTCACCGAAAAAAAATTAGGTTCCTCACTTTACTATAATGCTCTCCTTCCTGGTATCTCAACACTGTCATCCTGCTGCCCCCCAATACTGAGCTAGAGCCAGACAGATAGCTTTCATTCCCCATAATATTATTCCCCCTGTATATTATAATGGCCCCCTCTTTATTATTAATGTACTGGCCCCCTCTTTAATAACAAAGAGGGGGCCGTTATATTAGCAAAGAGGGGGCCATTACATTAATAATAAAGAGGGGGCCATTACATTAATAATAAAGAGGGGGCCATTACATTAATAATAAAGAGGGGGCCATTACATTAATAATAAAGAGGGGGCCATTATATTAATAATAAAGAGGGGCCATTACATTAATAATAAAGAGGGGGCCATTACATTAATAATAAAGAGGGGCCATTACATGTATTACAATCGCCCCCTCTTATTACCGTGCCAATGCCATTTAATGGGATAGCCTTTCTGCTCCAGTCCTCTCCTCTCCCACCCCCATACTGCCCCCAGAGCCTCTGCAATTAGGTAAGGTAACATAGAAAAAAAAATACTTACCTATCTCCATCCCCGCTTGTTCCCGCCGCAGGCGGTCACGAACGCCTCACTGTGCCTTCCTGCGCCGCGTCATCGCGTCATCTCGCGAGACCCGACGCAGGAGGTCACAGTGAGGTTATCGTGACCGAGTCCTGCATCGCTCTACTGCCTTATAGGCTATGCCTGAAGCCTATGGGGCATAACGGAGGGGACGGGAGCCATAAGCCCTCATTGAAATGTCGGATGCCTGGCGTCCCCTGCAATTTGGCGCCCGGGGCAATGGCCCCTCCGGCCCCCCCCACGCTACGCCCCTGCCCCCAGCTACAATTCCTAAATGCAATTTAACTAACTACCTGGTAACGTCTCTTCAAAGGCAAGGTACGTTGTTCAGCAGCTTAGAATATGGAAGACTTGGCTATTTAGATTTTATAATCTTTAATAAGCGGTAAAAAGCAGTGCATACAAGTCTAATGAAAATGACTATAAATCTACAGAATAATAATAACAATATAAATAATCACGACAGTTCAAATGAAAGGGAAAAAGATGAAAGAATACTTAGTTTCTCTGGAGGGTTTCAGATGGTTGTTCATATGTCCTTTTTGAATCCTTGCAAACCCCTTTTCAGTATGTATCAGGGGAGACCTTCAAAGTTCTTCTGATACAGGGATATGCCGTCAATGTCCAATTAAGTGTCTGGTGATGTTCCATGGGTCTCTCTCCTCTGTCCTTGTGCACAGATTTTTATGAACTCTCCCATGGGCAGGAGACTTACTCCTGTCAGCCAATGGCAGCAGAGTGACTGTGAAGCCTAGGGATTGGCCCCCAAGTGTTTTATGACCCCATCAAAGTTCAGTTCCTACAATGAGGATTATACTTAAGCTCGTATCTCCTTGATACATCGGCATATTTTTATACAGAATACATATTTGCGATCCTTATTTATTTACCTACAGAATGAGACCACACACGGTAATGCTGGGACCTGTAGTTCTTCTACCACCCATAGGTCAGCTACGGAATCACATCCTCTAGTCATATTTGATACCCAATTAACCACAATACTCTATAGAGCAGGGGACAGCAACCTTTTACATACTGAGTGCCATTTTTGAAACCATCAGACAACCGGGTGCCAGTGAACAACAGCGCTCCATAGTGTTAGTTAGATTTTCATTTTTATACTTTATATACAGTACAAGTACATAGTTGTACTGCTAATAGTAAGTTAAACTCACTAATTAATTAAAGGTGTTTACCTTGCCATTAGCAAAATTTAATAACTGGTGCACACACAAAACATTGTTCATTTTTACATGTGCTGAAAAGTAAACAGGACTTACAGTTTTAGTGTGATCCCTGTGCTTGTGTTTCACGGCTCAGTTGTGCTATGTCTGGCCTGTAGGATGTTACTTTCAGCTGCACACGCCTCCGAATTATCAGTTGTGAGTCGGCTTCGAGATGGACTTAACACTGTCTTCATGTGAGAAAAAAAATCTGTTCGCACATATATGTGGATTCAAATGCAGAGATTAATGCAAAGGCCACCTTTTTTAAACATACAAATTTTCCTGGTAAACTCTCCCAACAAGCCACAATGGATGCTGCTTGGTCAGTGTCAGGGTTTTCAAGTTTTTTGCGGAGCTCTGTGAATTTACATGTCCACAGCAAAGAGGTTTTAAACTCAATATGCTGCATTTCAAACTCCTCAATCCCCATCCATTCAAAATGAGGTAAAGACAGGTCTTTCTCTTCAAAATGTTCTGGATGAATCAAAAATGAAAACAATGGGCCATTTTGCTCAAAGTCCCTAAACCTGGTGGAGAATTCAAGCTTGAGTCCTTCAACGTACTGAATGATGGCATCAGGATTGACAGCTTGTCGTGACGATAAACTCTTTAAGTGGCTGAAATAATGAAAGCTTCCAGTTTGAATATCACGAGAGAATACTTTAATTTTCACCAGAAATGCCTTCCATGCATCAAACAAAGCTAACACAGTTTGTCCTGCGCCTTGTAATTGCCGATTGAGTGTGTTGAGATGTCCTGTAATATCTGTCAAAAACATAAGTTTTACTAGCCATTGCTCATCCTCTAGCTCTGGGTAGTGCAAACCCTTCTCTTTTAAAAATGTGTGGATCGCATCAAAACACTCCACAAACCGCTCCAAAACCTTCCCGCCACTGAGCCATCTTACAGGGCAATGTAGAGGCAAATCTTTATAAACACTCTCCATTTCCTCCAGTAGTGTTCGAAACTGTCGGTGTATTAATGATGAGCGAGCAATAAGATAGTTAACAATTTTAACTACTGTGTTCATAACAGCACTCAAATCAGAATGAGATATTTTGGCACATAAATTTTCTTGGTGAATAATGCAATGAAATTTCATGACTGGGTGACCGATCTGACTTTCAATTAAACTCACAAACCCCTTTTGCTTCCCCACCATAGAAGGGGCACCATCTGTTGTGATGGCAAAGATTTTCTTCATGTCTATATTTTTTTTCTTAAAATGGTCAGTAAATGCTCTTGCCACATCTTCTCCTCTTGTAGTGTCATACATGGGTCTAAGGCAGAAGAGTTCCTCTCGCATTCTGTTTCCACCACAGTATCGTGCAACAACAGCTAACCGTGGGATGTCATTGATGTCAACACTTTCATCCACAGCCACACTGAACACCGGTGCATCTGTCAGTCCATCAGATTGCTGGGAACAGATATTTTCTGCCATTAGTGAAATCCTTCGTTCTACAGTTCTTGCTGAAGCTGGCAAATCTTTAATTCTTGAAATAATTGTCTCTTTGTTTGGTAACCCATCAACTAAAATGTCTGCACTGCTTAGGAAGGTATCTTTCAAGTACTCTCCATCTGTAAATGGTTTTCCATGTTTGGCAATACATTCAGAAAGTTTAAAGCTGGCTTGTGTAGCCAGAGTTCTAGTGTTGCTTAGGCCTTTAAACACAACACTTTGCTTTTCATATTTTGCCACAGCTCTCCTGATACTTTCTGCTCTGTCTGCTTCATCTTTGAACTTTTTCTCATGCTTTGTTTCAAAGTGACGCCGCACACTCGATGTTCGGCACACAACATGTTCACAACATAGAGAACATATGGCTCGATCTCCTCTCTTAACAAAACCAAAGTCATTTGTCCACGCCATTTGAAAAGAACAACTGCTGCACTTGGCTGCCATTTTTGTACTGTATTAAGGTTCTGGCTAGCTGGTTATGTCAGGACTTCCGGAGCCTGGAAGAGTTAGGAAAAGATTAGGAATTGCTTTATGCGGCCCATGCTCTCTGTATACAGCCAATGTTGGTCCTTAAACCTGCATACACGCAGATCCCCACAAATGCACTGCAGTATCTTGATCCACAAATAGCTTTGATTTTATTCCTGTCCTAATATATAGGACCGGAATAAAATCAATGCTATTTGTGGCTGATACAGCTGTGCACTTGTATGAGTCTGCATGCCAGGGGAGACTTCCTCCCGTCACCCTAAGCTCAGTATAACGCGAGCTACAGCTATGTGCATGTGTTAGCTCACCTCCCGATCTACTGAGCCGACCTGTGACAGTCTCATTGTCACAGGTTGGCTAGAACTATGAGGTGAGTGAAAAGCACTCACCTCATAGTTCTCCTTTAAGGCATTGAGAAATTCTATTCCACATTACAAAAAGACCTCAGATCAGCCCTAAACACTGCACCTTCATAAAACACAGGGTTTTTACTTACCTGATGGAGAGCTGAGACAAAAGACCGGAGGCGTGTGGGCTGTAGTCGTTCAAGCTGTAGACTTCTGACTGTAGGTTACTGGCAGGTATTTCCTTCTGGTAGACTGGAAGAAATACAAAATAATTATTACTTACAGAAAATAATTTCTAACAGGCCTACAGCATCACCAACAGACCTCACGTCAACCTCAAACCTTTTACCAGACCTCAGACCAGCAGCAATACACAGGAGACCTCAGAACACCACCAATGCACAGCAGACCTCATATTAGCAGCAATGAGTGGCAGACCAACACCAATCCACATACTTCAGGCTGCAACAGCCCCAATTTTGAAATGAAAAAGAAAACAAGTATTGTAGCAGAAGTCTCCCCTGGCATGCAGACTCGTACAAGTGCACAGCTGTATCAGCCACAAATAGCATTGATTTTGTTCCTGTCCTATATATTAGGACAGGAATAAAATCAAAGCTATTTGTGGATCAAGATACTGCAGTGCATTTGTGGGGATCTGCGTGTATGCAGGTTTGAGGACCAACATTGGCTGTATACAGAGAGCATGGGCCACATACAGTATTCCTGAGCAGTATACGGAGAGCATGGGCCACATTAAGTAATCCTGAGCATACAGAAAGCATGGGCCACATTAAGTAATCCAGAGCAGTATATGGAGAGCATGGGGCACGTAAAGTGGACGTACCCTAAAACGTACAATCTGTGTACCTCCAAACGCGATGACGTAAGACACGATGGCGCTGACAGACGTGTGCACCATAATAAAAGCGATATCTGTCACGTGGCACGCACCCTGCCACACACAGAAAGGCCATGAATGAGGTGACCCAATGTTAAAAGTAGTGCACATAACTCCCTGGGAGTTGTAGTACTGGCAGTTGTCTAATATGATGGGCTTCTTACTAAATGCCAGGGTAACTGGGTGACATGAGCATGATGCCTGTCACAACTCCCCAGGTGCACAAAGGCCCTTGCCCCAAATACAGTGCATCCCACCCCTGCCAGGCCGGCGCCATGTACACACGCCCACAGTCTTACACGTGAAGTGACAGCAGCTGCTGTGTACAGCGACGCACGCCCCTTGGACTGGGGATTATTTACCAGGCACCATAACGCCACTACCGTGCCCTGCTGCTGCTTGCTCTCTCCTCCTCCTCTTCATGCTAAAAGAAGGAGGAGGCAGCAGTAGCATGGCAATATTTGGTAGGCGGCACCCTGCTGCGCTAACCCTGAGCTGCTGCGCGGCCGGCCGCCCACCCGCGCAGCTTAGAGGGAACACAGCCGCCACCTCCTCTCGGTTACTGCCCGCACCTTCCCCAGTTTTTTTTCAATTTGTGGCTTATCGCCGTGACGTCACCAGAGCACCGCCCACCTCAGGTCGCTATAGGCTGAGGGTGCCGGGATCAGCCAATGACGTGAGGTCGGCAGAGTTTAGCCCCAAGTTGGCCGGCGCGTGCGCAGTAAGCCAGCGAGTAAAGGGGAGGGAGGAGCCGCCATTGCTGTGGCCGGTGTGACAGGAACCGAGAACTGAACTAGAGCCCACACGTGCAGCTTAGAGGGAACACTGCACACGTGCCAGCAGAGACAGACTAGCGTGCCGTGCCGGGGGTTGCCGACCCCTGCTATAGAGCCTGGATCTGGTGTCAGAAAGGGCATAAGTTGATTCATAAATGAAATATGAAAGTGGACTGGTTTTATGCCCAGAGCTAATTAAGGGCTATTAGCTCTCCTCAAACCAGACCTGGAAATTAATGACGTCACGCTCCAGCCAGGCTTGACAGCGAGCTGATCTTATCTTAAAGAACAGGATGAGCTGGGCCTGGTATAGCTTTTATGACCTTTTATAGCCGGCCTCAAAGAGTAGTGGTAATAAAAGTGTCCATCTATATCATAGGTGACCCAGGCTTCGGGAAGATGAGAGTTCACAGTTTTTTTTACATATGCCAGAAGCATATAAGATGGCTACCCAGAGGAATTATGTATGTATGCCGGCACACCTCCCTCTTTTAAAAGGTTGCCTGGGGAAATGGCCACAAGCCTATTCCACAGCAACCCAGCCGTCTCCGGCCGATTCTCCCTGCCGCGACAACCCGTCGGCATTTCCATGTAAACTACCTTTTCTGTGCTGCACGGTGAAGTTGTACTGCTGCAAAATCGGGATCCATCTCAGCAGTTTCGCATTGTCTCCTGCGAGATGTGCCAACCAGCTGAGGGGATTGTGATCAGTAATCACTGTGAAATTGCGTCCATACAGGTAGTGTTGTAGCTTTTATAGGGACCACACAATAGCTAAATACTCCTTCTCTATTGTGGAGTAGCTGGTCTCCCTGGCCAGTAACTTACGGCTCAGGTATAGTACAGGATGCTCCTCCCCGGCCTGGTTCACCTGACTCAGGACTGCACCCAGACCAAAGACGGAAGCATCCGTCTGAGTGAAATCTGGGGCCTGAAGCACAGGAGCACTGGCTAGACAGTGGGAAGACAATGTAATAGAGCAGCACGAAATGCCAGCAGAATGCTTGGATGTATAGGGAGAGGTATAAGCAGTAGAAAGAGTGAAGTGCTTATGCCGCTGTACAGAACACTGGTGAGACCTCACTTGGAGTATTGTGCGCAGTACTGGAGGCCATATCTCCGGAAGGATATAGATACTCTAGAGAGAGTTCAGAGAAGAGCTACTAAACTAGTACATGGATTGCAGGATAAAACTTACCAGGAAAGGTTAAAAGACCTTAATATGTATAGCTTGGAAGAAAGAAGAGACAGAGGGGATATGATAGAAACTTTTAAAAACATAAAGGGAATCAACTCGGTAAAGGAGGAGAGCATTTTTAAAAGAAGAAAAACTACCACAAGAGGACACAGTTTTAAATTAGAGGGGCAAAGGTTTAAAAGTAATATAAGGAAGTATTACTTCACTGAGAGAGTAGTGGATGCATGGAATAACCTTCCTGCAGAAGTGGTAGCTGCAAATACAGTGAAGGAGTTTAAGCATGCATGGGATAGGCATAAGGCTATCCTTCATATAAGATAGGACCAGGGACTATTCATAGGATTCAGATATATTGGGCAGACTAGATGGGCCAAATGGTTCTTATCTGCCGACACATTCTATGTTTCTAGTGCATCCTTCAGGGCCTGGAAGCCTTGCTCGCATTCCGGCGTCCATGACACCATCCTGGGCAGCTTCTTCTTGGTCAAGTCTGTCAGAGGCTTGGCCAGGGCGCTATAGTTCGGGATGAACTTCCTATAGTACCCGGCCGTTCCCAAGAAAGACATGACCTGCTTCTTGGTGAGAGGTGTTGGCCATCTCGTAATGGCTTTCACCTTCTCTATTTCAGGCCTCAGTGTGCCTCCTCCTACTCTGTGGCCTAAGTAAGTGACCTCATTCATGCCCAGCTGGCACTTGCTAGGCTTAACAGTTAGTCCAGCCGCAGCAAGTTTGTCCAGTACTTGCGACAGGTGCACCAGATGCTCCTTCCACGTGGGGCTATACACGGCAATGTCGTCTAAATAGGCGACAGCACATTCTTCTAGTCGTTCCAGCAAGTCATTCACAAGCCTTTGAAAGGTGACTGGCGCATTCTTCATCCCAAACGGCATTACAGTAAATTCGTATAAGCCGAAAAGGGATGATGAAGGCCGACTTCTCCTGAGCCTCCGAGGACAGGGGAATCTGCCAATACCCCCCGCTCAGGTCCATGATTGTCAGGTAGCTGGCTCCTGCCAACTTATCTAACAGTTCATCAATCCTGGGCATGGGGTAAGCATCCGGGGTTGTGATGGCATTCAGTTTCCGATAATCCACACAGAACCTGGTTGTCTGATCTTTCTTCGGGACCAGAACCACCGGTGAGGCCCAAGCGCTGTGGGATTTCTGAATGACCCCGAGCTGCTTCATTTCCTCGATCTCCCTCCTGAGGTCTGCCTGGACCTCCATTGAGACACGGTAGGCGGACTGCTTTGTGGGAGCATGTGTACCTGTGTCCACATGATGGACTGCAAGGTGTGTTCTCCTGAGTTTCCCTGTAAAAGTGTCACGGTGAGCCGTCAACACTTCTAAGAGCTGAGATCTCTGCTGGGACGAGGGTTGAGGGTTAAGTCCACCTCCAACTCTCGAGTGTCAGCTAGCAGATCTAGTAGGGGGTCGGCCTCCTCCCTTTCGGGCAGGCTGCAAACCGGCATAACATGTGGCGTTCTCTCGTGATTCTCCTTGAGCATGTTGACGTGAAACGTCTTCTGTCTCCTACCTCCCTCTCCAAGGCCCACCACATAATTTACCTTACTCAGACATTTGACAATGGGGTACGGCCCTTCCCATGCAGCTTGCAGTTAGTTTTGCCTCATTGGCAGCAGGACATAGACCTTCTGCCCCTCCTGGTAGATTCTCTCTCGGGCAGTGCAGTTATACCACTGCTTCTGTTTGCTTTGGGCCTGCACCATATTCTCCTGTACCAGACCTACCAGCGACTCCATTTTGTCTCGGAACCTGAGGACATAGTCTACTACAGAGACTTCAGTTCCGGCAAACTTGCCTTCCCAAGACTCTCTGATTAGGTCTAGGGGACCTCTTACTCGTCGACCATACAGGAGTTCGAAGGGCGAAAACCCGGTTGACTCCTGGGGAACCTCTCTGTAGGCAAATAGCAGGTGAGGTAGATATCGTTTCCAGTCCTTCCCTTGCGCCTCCACGAACGTCTTCAGCATCTGCTTCAACGTCCCGTTGAAGCGCTCACAGAGGCCGTTTGTTTGTGGGTGGTAAAGGCTGGCTACGATATGGTTCACCTGTATTTTCCTACAGGGCCCCTGCATTAGTTCAGACATGAACTGAGGTCCTTGGTCGCTGAGAAGCTCAGCTGGGAACCCCACTCTCGTGAAGATCCCCAGCAGGGCGTCTGCAACCTTGTCCACCCTAATGGAGGATAACGCCACTGCTTCCGGGTAGCGCGTCGCGTAATCCACCAGGGTTAATATGAATCGTTTACCTGAACTGCTGGGGATGGCCAGTGGACCAATGATGTCCACGGCCACCCTCCTGAAGGGTTCATCAATTATCGGTAAGGGATTCAATGGAGCCGTGAATTATTATTCTATCAAAACTAATGCACTGTGCTTGGTCTTCCAGAATTTTTCAATCCTTTAGTACAGAGTTATGGACATAACTTCATGCACTAATATTCTAAGCATACAGAATCCCGTAAGCTGCCACCAGAAAATGTCACAAACTATGGATCCGATCGCTCCGGATCCCACAGCTGTGACGTAGTGGTCTGTGACGGAGTCTGCGCACACACAGAGACATCACGTGACCGGGGTATTACCATCCGGCTAACACCCCCCCACTACACTTCGGTAACTGCCACCACGTGGGTTCCCGGTCCATGAGCCGATATCCAGTTCATCCACTGATCTTTGTGATAGTGAATGACCCAGATAGTCGGCTCGTGGACCGGGAACCCACGTTTTGGCAGTTACCGAAGTGTAGTGGGGGGGGGTGTTAGCCAGGTGGTAATACCCCGGTCACGTGAGGTCTCTGTGTGTGCGCAGACTCCGTCACAGACCACTACGTCACAGCTGTGGGATCCGGAGCGATCGGATCCATAGTTCGTGACATTGTTGTCATCCAGTTCCTCAAAATAGCCAACTTAAGGACTTTTCCCCAGACACTTAAAGTACTTTTCCCCAGACACCTCCTGCTGCATGTTTTTATATAGGGCACGTGTTCATCCATTATGATGCGACGCACGGAGTCGCTCAGGCTGGGTCCATTTGCATCGCCCAGGCGTTCAGGCCATTATTCAGGTATATTGTTGACTATTGACGTTCCCAAACCACGTATGGTTGCCGGGATCCCTCAGGTTATCCGCCTTACAGGCCAACGCATTTGTTTGTTCGCTCACATTCGTCTTCCGGCAGGGGTTTGGTGGTTCCTAATGCCATTCATGCCATGTGTCGGTCATGTCTGTTGCCTGATGCACGCAGGTGCAGGTTTTAAATGTCACGTTGATTCCGGATTTAGCTTAGGCCATATGCAGTTGCCTGAATCGCTCAGTTCTTTTTCCCTTACAGGGTGACACAGGCTCCGGTGCTCTAAGGTCAGGTAAAATTTCCTTTTTGGTTGTTCAAATCCGCTCAGGTGGTCTGTTTAGTTTGGTACATTCATTCCGGAGTTTCTCAGGTTTCATGTAATTGCCTGAATCGCTCAGGTTTCATGTAATTGCCTGAATCGCCCAGGCTGCATTCTAGTCTCATGGGGGGCCGTGCCGGTTCCGTCAGGTCGCGCATTGTTGGCTTGGTCTTCCTGATCCTCAGGCCATACGGTCATCTTCATACGGTTATTTCTGTTACTATGCTCGCCTCTCCAGGTCATGTGTCAATGCAGCTTGTTTTTGTTTAAGCAGTTCCCCAGGCCCGGAATTCCCGGTCCAGCTTCGTTCGCTTTCGTGATATTTCTCCATTACCGTTCATTCCTTGGTGTCAGGTTCCAGGTAAGTTTAGAAACTAGGTTACGGCATGCGGCAACACCACGGCTTAGGGGTTTTTCCCCCCTTTTTCATTGCGAGCTTTCATTTCTAGGTCTCCGGTCCCATCAGAGAAATTAGTCAGGGCTGACTGTTCCGGGTAGGTTTGTTTCATTTTTATGCCTCGTTTTTTCCTGTTTTCCTCACCGCACTCGCCCGGTCATTCTGTCACAACTCAAAAAAAAAAAAAAATGAAAATATATATTTGTTATAAAAGGGGGAAAAAATTAAATATGTATGTATATATGCTTGCCTCTTTCCTATGCAGCCTGAAAGATGTCTCAAACGTCGGAAGTGGATGACAACATGTCATTACCTGGTTCGTCAGGACACGCCAGTAACCAGTCCCTTCGCAGCTGGACAATACCAAAACTTATTTCAGAGCTTAATAAGAGAGGAATCCATCACCCCGCGTCAGCAAGGAAGGCTGAGCTCTACCGTCTCCTGATGACTGAGTCGGGGGGTGCGAATGAACAGCCCTCTCTCTTTTCCATCCAGCTGTCCCTGCTGCAGCTGCAGTCCACCATCGGAAGCTTGGCCGGGTCGGTGGCCAATATTCAGTCCAGGATGGGGGAGTTGGAGTCTCGGCCGCAGGTGACGCCACCGCCACCATCTCCGCTGCCTATCCCGTCCACTTCCCACGAAGCAGCTCCAGGTACGGCCTGTGCCAGCCCCCAGATCGCTCCCTCACATTTTATCCCGGAGAACTTAAAAAGGGATATCCTAGCAGGAAAGGATGTTAATCTAGCATCCATTCTCATTGCGTCCCAGGACGTTTCAGAGAACAAAATTATCAATTGTGGGGAGGATTCGGTTGTGCTCAGGGCCAAGGACGCCCGCTTGAATTGAAAGCTGTCAATCCCAGAATTTGTCCTGGCGTTTAGCCTGTACAGGGACACTATTTGCTCGGTACAACCCCACAGGCGCAAGGAGTTGGATTCATATTTATACCGCATCACAGACTTGGGTTACAAGTACGGTGGCACAAATTTTTACGACTATCATAGGACGTTCTCAGCCAAGGCAGCCGCAGCACTCTCCCAGTTCCAGTTTATTACTGACTGGGTGAACCTCGACATGAAGCTCTTCTGTTGGCATTTCGCCGGTCTGAGGGCTCCTATTTGTGCTGCTTGCCAGTCGATCCTACATACAGCAGACTGGTGCCCCAACCTGCCTACCCCGGCTCGGGAGGGGTCCCTACCAGGTCCCTCTAGCGCCCAGCGGTACCAGGCCTCCACAGATAAGCTGGAGGCTTCCAATAAAAAAAGGTTGATTTACGACTTGTCTGCTCCTCACATGTCAGCCATTCGCAGCTTAAATTTGTTAATCCCATCCGACGAGTTCGCTATGAGGTACTCATCCATCGATGAGGCTATCCAGTATATGGGGCTTGGTTGGCTAAGGCTGGCATAGCAGATGCATTCAAGTTGCTCCCTATTCTTCCCCAGTTGTGGCTCACTTTCGGATCTAAGAGCAGCCCATGGCTTTTTGATCGTCTTGCATGCGCCTTGCACTGGATCCTGGTTCACCATGGGGGGCTGGACATGGTCATCCATTATCTCGATGACTTCCTCATCAAAGAGAGCCCCCAGAGTGAACCTACAGGTTTAGGAAGTTTGCTGCAACTTTTCGCCAAGCTAGAGGTTCCCGTGGCCACTGCAAAGACCGAGGGGCCGGGCACTAGGGTTACCTTCTTGGGCATCATCCTTGATTCTGTCCGCATGGAGGCCAGCCTCCCCGCAGCAAAGCTTTCCAAGATGCAGGCCGCTGTCTCCTCCGCGGCTTTGTCCAGGGTCCTGTCCAAGCGGGAGCTCCAGTCCCTGTTAGGTTCCCTAAATTTTGCTTTTAGGATCATGCCCCAAGGTAGATCTTTCACGTCCAGGCTCCTCAGTCTCCTCCCTTCTGCGGCGGATCAGGATTCCGCCATCCAACTAGACAATCACGCTGTGGACGACTTACAAATGTGGCAATCATTCCTTTCTAGGTGGAACGGCATTTCTCTGTTTGTGCCTTCCCCAGATTCGGAGTCACCCACCGTCTTCACCGACGCCGCAGCCTCTCGCGGGTTCGCGGCGATTTTCCATCCACACTGGTTCTTTGGCTGGTGGAATTCCTCTCCGGTTCTCTGAGGTCATCCCCATTATTAGAGCTGTACCCGATCGTGGCAGCCGCCCAAGTCTGGGGCTCTCTCTGGATATTTTGGACAGACAGCCAGGTATTGGTAGATGTCGTCACGAAAGGGAGAGTAAAGTCCCAGAAAATAATGTCCCTCTTGCGTAAGTTAAACTGCAGGGAAAGCCAGACTAATTTTCATTTCTTTGCATTTCACATTCAGGGGGCTAGGTATGTCGTGGCGGATGCATTGTCCCGTTTTTTAATTACGCTGTCTTTTTTCAGGAACTACCAGACGCAGACCCTGTCGGTTCTCCAGCTCCACCGTTCAGCTCCCTACTGATGGACTACGGTCCCTGGTAGCTTCTGCACGGATCTTAGTTCAGCATTCTTTAGCAGCTAATACTGCCAGGAACTACAAAGCAGAATTTAAGATCTTTCTTAAGTTTGTAGACACCCATCCACAGGGTGACTTGGACGAGGTCACCTTCCTCATGGCTTTCATAGCTTATTGCCATTCTCATCGCCACCTTTCTTTCAATACCATCAAGCTGTATCTCGCAGGAAGTCAGCACCACCGGATGCTCAGCGACCCCTCTGGCAAGTCCATCATGGCAAACCAGGCCATCAAAGCCACACTTAGGGGTATTCAAAAGAATAGCGTAGGGGTTCAGGTCCGCAGGCAACCGGTCTCAAGCGAACTGTTTTGCAAGTTGTCTCTAGCCCTGGACGGTCTTCCTTTTGGGCACTCGGCCAGCATCGCCATCAAGGCGGCCATGTACCTCGGGTTCTATGGGTTCCTTAGACCTGGGGAGTTCACCTGCGGCTCTCTGTCGTACCACCCTCCTCAAGCGGCATCTCATCTGGCATGACAACCATTTCACGCTATACATTCCATCCACCAAAACTAACCAGGTGGGTCCTCCCACTGAGGTCGAGTTTTTCCCCATGTCCAATTGCTGGTGTCCTGTCAAGGTTCTCAAGGAACTTCTTTCCCTTCCTCAGTCAGCTGCCTCTGACGGCCCGTTGCTCCCGTTAGATGGCAGGCCCCTTTCCGCTGCCCATTTCATCACCAACATCCGCATACTCGCGGACCGTTTGGGCTATAATCCTAGCTCAATATCCGGGCACTCCTTCAGAATAGGAGCAGCTTCCAGGCATCAGGTTCCGGACCATGTGATCCGTAAGATGGGTCGCTGGCGGTCGTCATGCTACGCTCAATATTTTCCCAATCCACAGGTTGAAATATCCAGAGCCTTTTGTTCTTTAGCTTTGTAAGTCTTATTTTATTCAACAAATTATTTGCACCCTCTACAGTGCCGGCTGTCATCTTTTTGCCCACATATCCAGGCCTTACCTCTCACCTGGCTCCGGGCACACTCCAGCCAGATAGGTCAGGGCTGTGTACAGGCATGCCTCTTCTGTCCTGCTCTCAGCTCATACCACAAATTTTATATATATATATATATATATACAGTCATGTGAAAAAATTAGGACACCCTTTGAAAGCATGTGGTTTTTTTGTAACATTTTTAATAAAAGGTTATTTCATCTCCGTTTCAACAATACAGAGAGATTAAAGTAATCCGACTAAACAAAGAAAACTGAAGAAAAGTCTTTTCAAGATCTTCTGTAAATGTCATTCTACAAAAATGCCTATTCTAACTGAGGAAAAAGATAGGACACCCTTGCCCCTAATAGCGAGTGTTACCTCCTTTGGCTGAAATAACTGCAGTGAGACGGTCCTTGTAGCCATCTACCAGTCTTCGACATCGGTCTGAGGAAATTTTACCCCACTCCTCAATGCAGAACTTTTTCAGCTGTGAGATGTTTGAGGGGTTTCTTGCACGTACAGCCCTTTTCAAGTCACCCCACAGCATCTCAATGGGATTCAAATCTGGACTTTGACTTGGCCATTCCAGGACTCTCCATTTCTTCTTTTTCAGCCAATCTTTGGTTGATTTACTAGTATGTTTTGGGTCATTGTCATGTTGCATGGTCCAGTTCTGCTTCAGCTTTAATTTTCTAACTGATGGTCTCACATGTTCTTCAAGCACCTTCTGATACACAGTAGAATTCATCATGGATTCTATGATGGTGAGCTGACCAGGTCCTGCTGCAGCAAAGCAGCCCCAAACCATGACACTTCCACCTCCATGCTTCACAGTTGGTATGAGGTTCTTTTCTTGGAATGCTGTGTTTGGTTTACGCCAAACATGTCCTCTGCTGTTGTGTCCAAATAATTCAATTTTGGACTCATCTGTCCAAAGAACATTATTCCAGAAGTCCTGGTCTTTGTCAACTTTATTTCTGGCAAATGTCAGTCTGGCCTCGATGTTTCTCTTGGAAAGCAAAGGTTTCCTCCTTGCACACCTCCCATGCAAGTTAAACTTGTACAGTCTCTTTCTGATTGTAGAGGCATGTACTTCTACATCAACAGTAGCCAGAGCCTGCTGTAGTTCTCGAGATGACACTTTAGGGTTTTTGGAGACCTCTTTTAGCATCTTGCGGTCTGCTCTTGGGGTGAACTTGCTGGGGCGACCAGTCCTGGGCATGTTGGCAGTTGTTTTGAAAGCCCTCCACTTGTAGACTATCTTCCGGACAGTGGAATGGCTGATTTCAAAATCTTTTGAGATCTTTTTAAATCCCTTCCCAGACTCATAGGCTGCTACAATCTTTTTTCTGAAGTCCTCTGACAGCTCTTTTGCTCTCACCATGGTGCTCACTCTCACTTCAACAGTCAGGAGCACACCAAACTAAATGTCTGAGGTTTAAATAGGGCAAGCCTCATTCAACATGCAGAGTAACGATCTACTAATTATGTGCACCTGGTGTGATATACCTGTGTGAGATCTGAGCCAATTTAAGAGGGAATACATGTGAGGGTGTCCTATCTTTTTCCTCAGTTAGAATAGGCATTTTTGTAGAATGACATTTACAGAAGATCTTGAAAAGACTTCTTCAGTTTTCTTTGTTTAGTTGGATTACTTTAATCTCTCTGTATTGTTGAAACGGAGATGAAATAACCTTTTATTAAAAATGTTACAAAAAAACCACATGCTTTCAAAGGGTGTCCTAATTTTTTCACATGACTGTATATATATATATATATATATATATATAAAAAATATAAAGTGCTGTTATTGTGTAAGACTTAAGTAAATAAAAAAAAAGTATACATACTAGGTTTCGCCACGTCCGTAAGAACCTGCTCTATAAAAATATCACGCGACCTAACCCCTCAGGTGCACAACAATTTTTGGTCACCTTATATCACAAAAGGTATAATAGCAAGCGATCAAAAAGTCATATGCACCCCAAAATAGTGCCAATCCAACTGTCATCCCGTCCTGCAAAAATGGTACCCTACCTAAGATAATCGCCCAAAAACTGAAAAAACTATGGCTCTCAGACTATGGAGACACTAAAACAGGATTTATTGAATTTTTTGGTTCAAAATTATATTATTGCGTAGGACTTAAATAAAAAAAAGTATATACATTAGGTATTGCCACATCTGTAATAACCTGCTCTATAAAAATATCACATGACCTAACCCCTCAGTTGAATACCGTTAAAAAAATTCAAATTAAAACTGTGTAAAAAAAGTATTTTTTTTTTGGTCACCTTACATCACAAAAAGTGTAATAGCAAGCGATCAAAAAGTCATACGCACAACAAAATAGTTTCAAACCGTAATTTCACCCCCCCAAAATAGAGCCCAAAAAAATAAAATAAAATGATGGCTATATATATATATATATATATATATATATATATATATATATAAATAAAAATATTTCTTTGACATGTTTAAAAAAAAAAAAAGTCATATTTGATATTGTCACGTCGGTGACAACCTGCTCTATAAAAATACCACATTATCTAACCTGTCAGATGAATGTTGTAAATAACAAAAAATAAAAATGGTGCCAAAACAGCTATTTCTTGTTACCTTGTCTCACAAAAAGTGTAATATAGAGCAACCAAAAATCATATGTACCCTAAAATAGTACCAACCAAACATAGTAGTTTCTAAAATGGGGTCATTTTTGGGGAGTTTCTACTCTAGGGGTGCATCAGGGGGGCTTCAAATGGGACATAGTGTCAAAAAACCAGTCCAGAGTCCAGCAAAAAACATATGGCATTCCTTTCCTTCTGCGCTGTGCCGTGTGCATATACAGCTGTTTACGACCACACATGGGGTGTTTCTGTAAACTACAGAATCAGAGCCATAGATATTGAGTTTTGTTTGGTTGTTAACCCTTGCTTTGTAACTGGAAACAAATTATTAAAATTGTATCTCTATTTTCCATTAATTTATGTGGAACACCTAAAGGGTTAACAACGTTTGTAAAATCAGTTTTGTATACCTTGAGGGTGTAGTTTGTAAAATGGGGTCATTTTTGGGTGATTTCTATTATGTAAGCCTCACAAAGTGACTTCAGACCTGAACTGGTCCTGCAAAAGTGGTTTTTATTCTGAAAACTATCAAGATTTGCTTATGAAGTAGACATATGGGGAATGTAAAGTAATAACTATTTTTGGAGGTAACATAGTACATCAGGCCGAAAAAAGACATTTGTCCATCCAGTTCGGCCTGTCATCCTGCAAGTTGATCCAGAGGAAAGCAAAAAACCCCTGTGAGGTAGAGCCAATTTTCCTCACTTTAGGGGAATAAAAATTCCTTCAATCAGGCAGTTACTAATAAATCCCTGGATCAACGATCTCTCTCTAGTAGCTATAGCCTGTAATATTACGCTCCAGAAATACATCCAGGCCCCTCTTGAATTCCTTTATTGTACTCACCATCACCACCTCCTCAGGCAGAGAGTTCCATAATCTCACTGCTCTTACCGTAAAGAATCCTCTTCTATGTTTGTGTACAGACGCAGAGGATGTCCCCTTGTCACAGTCACCGTCCTGGGAATGAATAGATGATGGGATAGATCTCTGTACTGACCCCTGATATATTTATACATATTAATTAGATCTCCTCTCAGTCGTCTTTTTTTCTAAAGTGAATAACCCTAATTTTGATAATCTTTCAGGGTACTGTAGTTGCCCCATTCCAGTTATTACTTTAGTTGCCCTCCTCTGGACCCTCTCCAGCTCTGCTATGTCTGCTTTGTTCACTGGAGCCCAGAACTGTACACAGTACTCCATGTGTGGTCTGACTAATGATTTGTAAAGTGGTAGGACTATGTTCTCATCACGGGCATCTATGCCCCTTTTGATGCAACCCATTATCTTATTGGCCTTGGCAGCAGCTGCCTGACACTGTTTTTTGCAGCTTAGTTTGCTGTTTATTAAAATTCCTAGATCTTTTTCCATGTCAGTGTTACCGAGTGTTTTACCATTTAATAAGTACAGGTGACTTGCATTATTCCTTCCCATGTGCAGAACTTTACATTTTGTCAGTGTTAAACCTCATCTGCCACTTATCTGCCCAAGCCTCCAATCTATCCAGATCCATCTGTAGTAGTATACTGTCCTCTTCCGTGTTAATTACTTTACACAGTTTAGTGTCATCTGCGAAAATTGATATTCTGCTATGCAAGCCTTCTACAAGATCATTAATAAATATATTGAAGAGAATAGGGCCCAATACTGACCCCTGAGGTACTCCACTAGTGACCCAATCTGAGTATGTACCATTAATAACCACCCTCTGTTTTCTATCACTGAGCCAGTTACTTACCCACTTACAGACGTTTTCTCCCAGTCCGAGCATTCTCATTTTATATACTAACCTTTTATGTGGTACAGTGTCAAATGCTTTGGAGAAGTCCAGATACACGACATCCATTGATTCGCCGCTGTCAAGTCTAGAACTTACCTCCTCATAGAAACTGATTAAATTTGTTTGACATGATCGATCCCTCACGAAGCCATGCTGATATGGCGTTATTTGCTTATTTCCGTTAAGATGCTCTAACATAGCATCTCTCAGAAAACCTTCAAACAGTTTACCTACAACAGATGTTAAACTTACCGGCCTATAGTTTCCAGGCTCTGTTTTTGGACCCTTTTTGAATATTGGCACCACATTTGCCATGCGCCAATCCTGTGGGACATTCCCTGTCAACAAAGAATCTGCAAATATCAGAAATAAGGGTCTGGCTATGACATTACTTAATTCCCTTAGGATACGGGGGTGTATGCCATCCGGTCCTGGCGATTTGTCTATTTTAATCTTTTTAAGTCGCTGTTGCACTTCTTCCTGGGTCAGACAGGACACTTTTAATGGGGAATTTATTCAACAGTTTATTTTCCTCAGTGAATACATTGGAGAAAAAAATATTTAACAGCTTTGCTTTCTCCTTGTCGCTCTCTGCGACTCCCCCCTCATTACTCTTTAACGGGCCGACACCTTCAGATTTATACTTTTTAACATTTATATAATTGAAGAACATTTTAGGATTAGTTTTACTCTCTTTGGCAATTAATCTCTCGGTCTCTAGTTTGGCCGCTTTTATTTGTTTTTTACATGTTCTATTTTTTTTCCTTATAGTTTTTCAGTGCTTCCGTGCTACCTTCCTGTTTTAGTGTTTTAGTGTTTTATATGCTTTATTTTTGTCATTTATTGCTTTCTTTACATTTCTGTTTATCCACATTGGTTTCTTTTTGTTCCTTAATCTTTATTCCCATACGGTATGTACCTCTCACAATCAGCTTTTAGGATGCTTTTAAAGATATCTCATTTTGTGGCTGTATTTTTATTTTTGAGGACTTTATCCCATTTAGTTAGGCCTATGGCCTCTCTTAGTTGGCTAAATTTAGCTTTTTTGAAGTTTTGGTATTTTTGTTCCTCCCTGTAGAAACACTCTTTTGAATGATAATTGGAAGGTTATTACTTTGTGGTCACTTCCCAGGTGTCCCCCAACCTGCACGTCTGTTGTTCTGTCAGGCCTATTGGTTAATACTAAGTCCAGAATGGCCATCCCTCCAGTCGGGTCCTGAACCAGCTGGGAGAGGTAATTGTCTTTGGTTATTGCCAAGAACCTGTTTCCTTTATGAGATATACAAGTTTCAGTTTCCCAGTCTATATCTGGGTAGTTGAAGTCCCCCATAATAACCACCCCATTCTGATTTGCCGCCTCGTCTATCTCGTTTAGTGGTAGATTTTCTGTGGACTCTGGTATATTAGGTGGTTTATAGTAAACTCCTATTAGTAATTTATTATTGTTTTTAGCGCCATGTCTCAGTTATTCCCACTATGTCATAGTCCTCCTCACACATCACTAATTCCAGTTCACCAGTTTATTAGTCAGGCTTCTGAGCTGTTCTAGTCTCTCCTTCCATTCCTCCCCCAGTCTCACTACCTTGCCCCCGGTCTCTATCTGCACTATCTTCCCATTCTATAACATAATTACCCTCCCCCCAGTCCCTAGTTTAAACACTCCTCCAACCTTCTAGCCATTTTCTTCCCCAACACAGCTGCCCCTTCCCCATTGAGGTGCAGCCCGTCTCTATGATAGAGCCTGTAGCCAATAGAGAAGTCGGCCCAGTTCTCCAGGAACCCAAACCCTTCCTTCCTACACCAGTTCTTGATCCACTTGTTAATTTCCCTAATCTCCCGCTGCCTCTCTTGTGTGGCCCGTGGTACAGGTAGTATTTAGAAAAATACTACCTTTTAGGTCCTTGCCCTCAGCTTTTGACCTACATCCCTGAAATCATTTTTAAGGACTCTCCACCTACCCCTAACTTTGTCATTGGTTCCGATATGGACCATGACCGCTGGATCTTCTCCAGCCCCTCCCAGTAATCGGTCAACCCGATCCGCGATGTGTCGAACTCTAGCGCCAGGAAGACAGCACGCTGTTCGGCGATCACGGTCTTTGTGACAGATTTCCCTATCTGTTCCCCTAATAATGGAGTCTCCCACTACCAGCACCTGTCTGGCCTGCCCTGCTCTCCTGGTTCCCTGCTTACCGGAGCTGGCATTCCCCTGACTGGCAGAGGAAGTGTCTGGCTGCGGCAGTGCCATCCCTGGACTGATATCCCCCCTCATCTGCCAAATGTGAAAACTTGTCTGGGTGTGTCAGATCAGGGCTAGCCTCCCTAGCACTCTTCCCTCTACCCCGCTTTCTAACTGTTACCCAGCTAGCTACCTCACTTTCCTCAGCCTCCTCTGTCACCCTCCCCCTTATCTACCCCAAAGAGTGCTTGCTCAGTGAGAAGCAAACTCTTTTGCAAATTGTCAATGCCTCTCAGTGTTGCAACTTGCCCATTTAGAGACTCGATTAGCGATTCCAAACGGGTAATTTGCTCACATCTTGAACAAAGATATGCACCCTTGAACTCCTGTTCCAGGACTGCATACATCATGCAAGATGTGCACTGGACTGCGTTGTCAATTGTGCAACACATACTAAATGGGGATTACACCAGCAAAGCAAAAAATACAATACAATATAATGTAGTACTAAGAAACTGGCTAATTACAGTCCCCCACTGAAGTCCCTGATTCTAAAGTCACTTAATCTTAAGTCACACACTTACGCAACCACACTTAATCAACCATGCGTCGCGATCAAACTCGCGTTATATATCTCCTTATATAAATAAATATAGATGCAGCTCACTACACCAGCCTGGTTTGTTTCCCCTCTGGGTTCAAAGAGGTATTACTATCTATTATAAAAGTAGAGAAATGGAAATTTGCAAAGTTTTCCCAATTTTTGGTAAATAAAAATTATTTTTTGACTCCATTTTACCACTGTCAGGAAGTACAATATGTGACGAGAAAACATTCTCAGAATGGCCTGGATAATTTTATTCATCACCACATAAAGTGACACATCAGATTTGCAAAAAATGGCTGGGTCCTTAACCACTTCAGCCCCGCTAGGTGAAACCCCCTTCATGACCAGAGCACTTTTTACACTTCGGCACTACACTCCTTTCACCGTTTATCGCTCGGTCATGCAACTTACCACCCAAATGAATTTTACCTCCTTTTCTTCTCACTAATAGAGCTTTCATTTGGTGGTATTTTATTGCTGCTGACATTTTTACTTTTTTTTGTTATTAATCAAAATGTAACGATTTTTTTGCCAAAAAATGTCATTTTTCACTTTCAGCTGTAAAATTTTGCAAAAAAAACGACATCCATATATAAATTTTTCGCCAAATTTATTGTTCTACATGTCTTTGATAAAAAAAAAGGTTTGGGCAAAAAAAAAATGGTTTGGGTAAAAGTTATAGCATTTACAAACTATGGTACAAAAATGTGAATTTCTGCTCTGACTTTCTGAGCACCTGTCATGATTTCTGAGGTTCTACAATGCCCAAACAGTAGAAAACCCCCACAAATGACCCCATTTCGGAAAGTAGACACCCTAAGGTATTCGCTGATGGGCATAGTGAGTTCATAGAACTTTTTATTTTTTGTCACAAGTTAGCGGAAAATGATGATGATTTTATTTTTTTTATTTTTTCTTACAAAGTCTCATATTCCACTAACTTGCGACAAAAAATAAAAAATTCTAGGAACTCACCATGCCCCTCACAGAATACCTTGGGGTGTCTTCTTTCTAAAATGGGGTCACTTGTGGGGTAGTTATACTGCCCTGGCAATTTAGGGGCCCAAATGTGTGAGAAGAACTTTGCAATCAAAATGTGTAAAAAATGGCCTGCGAAATCCGAAAGGTGCACTTTGGAATATGTGCCCCTTTGCCCACCTTGGCTGCAAAAAAGTGTCACACAGGAGACGCCTTACTCAGGAGAAGTTGGGCAATGTGTTTTGGGGGGTCATTTTACATATACCCATGCTGGGTGAGAGAAATATCTTGGCAAAAGACAACTTTTCCCATTTTTTTATACAAAGTTGGCATTTGACCAAGATATTTTTCTCACCCAGCATGGGTATATGTAAAATGACACCCCAAAACACATTGCGCAACTTCTCCTGAGTACGGCGATACCAGATGTGTGACACTTTTTTGCAGCCTAGATGCGCAAAGGTGCCCAAATTCCTTTTAGGAGGGCATTTTTAGACATTTGGATCCCAGACTTCTTCTCACACTTTCGGGCCCCTAAAAAGCCAGGGCAGTATAAATACCCCACATGTGACCCCACTTTGGAAATAAGACACCCCAAGGTATTCAATGAGGGGCATGGCGAGTTCCTAGAATTTTTAATTTTTTTTGCATAAGTTAGCGGATATTGATTTTTTTTTTGTTTTTTTCTCACAAAGTCTCACTTTCCGCTAACTTAGGACAAAAATTTCAATCTTTCATGGACTCAATATGCCCCTCACGGAATACCTTGGGGTGTCTTCTTTCCGAAATGGGGTCACATGTGGGGTATTTATACTGCCCTGGCTTTTTAGGGGCCCTAAAGCGTAAGAAGAAGTCTGGAATATAAATGTCTAAAAATGTTTACGCATTTGGATTCCGTGAGGGGTATGGTGAATTCATGTGAGATTTTATTTTTTGACACAAGTTAGTAGAATATGAGACTTTGTAAGAAAAAACAAAAACAAACAAAAAATTTCCGCTAACTTGTGCCAAAAAAAAATGTCTGAATGCAGCCTTACCAGGGGGGGGGTGATCAATGACAGGGGGGTGATCAATGACAGGGGGGTGATCACCCATATAGACTCCCTGATCACCCTCCTGTCATTGATCATCCCCCTGTCATTTATCACCCCCCTGTAAGGCTCCATTCAGACGTCCATATAATTTTTACGGATCCATGGATCGGAAACGCAAAACACATGCGGACGTCTGAATGGAGCCTTACAGGGGGGTTATCAATGACAGGGGGTGATCAGGGTGATCACCCCCCTGTCACTGATCACCCCCCCTGTAAGGCTCCATTCAGACATCCGCATGATTTTTACGGATCCATGGATACATGGATCGGATCCACAAAACACATGCGGACGTCTGAATGGAGCCTTACAGGGGGGTTATCAATGACAGGGGGTGATCAGGGTGATCACCCCCCTGTCAATGATCACCCCCCCTGTAAGGCTCCATTCAGACATCCGCATGATTTTTTACGGATCCATGGATACATGGATCGGATCCACAAAACACATGCGGACGTCTGAATGGAGCCTTACAGGGGGGTTATCAATGACAGGGGGTGATCAGGGTGATCACCCCCCTGTCACTGATCACCCCCCCCCCCCTGTAAGGCTCCATTCAGACATCCGCATGATTTTTACGGATCCATGGATACATGGATCGGATCCACAAAACACATGCGGACGTCTTAATGGAGCCTTACAGGGGGGTTATCAATGACAGGGGGTGATCAGGGTGATCAGGGTGATCACCC
Source organism: Bufo gargarizans (assembly GCF_014858855.1). NCBI lineage: Eukaryota > Metazoa > Chordata > Amphibia > Anura > Bufonidae > Bufo > Bufo gargarizans. The sequence continues at coordinate 102,964,630 of NC_058087.1, forward strand.
CCCTGTCAATGATCACCCCCCCTGTAAGGCTCCATTCAGACATCCGCATGATTTTTTACGGATACATGGATCGGATCCACAAAACACATGCGGACGTCTGAATGGAGCCTTACAGGGGGGTTATCAATGACAGGGGGTGATCAGGGTGATCACCCCCCTGTCACTGATCACCCCCCCTGTAAGGCTCTATTCAGACATCCGCATGATTTTTTACGGATCCATGGATACATGGATCGATCCACAAAACACATGCGGACGTCTGAATGGAGCCTTACAGGGGGGGTGATCAATGACAGGCGGGTGATCACCCATATACACTCCCTGATCACCCCCCTGTCACTGATCACCCCCCCTGTAAGGCTCCATTCAGACATCCGCTTGATTTTTACGGATCCATGGATAGGATCCACAAAACACATGCGGACGTCTGAATGGAGCCTTACAGGGGGGTGATCAATGACAGGGGGGTGATCAGGGAGTGTATATGGGTGATCACCCGCCTGTCATTGATCACCCCCTGTAAGGCTCCATTCAGACGTCCGCATGTGTTTTGCGGATCTGATCCATGTATCCATGGATCCGTAAAAATCATGTGGACGTCTGAATGGAGCCTTACAGGGGGGTGATCAATGACAGGGGGGTGATCAATGACAGGGGGTGATCAGGGAGTGTATATGGGTGATCACCCACCTATCATTGATCACCCCCCTGTAAGGCTCCATTCAGACGTCCGTATGCTTTTTGCGGATCCGATCCATGTATCCGTGGATCCGTAAAAATCATACGGACGTCTGAACGGAGCCTGACAGGGGGGTGATCAATGACAGGGCGGTGATCAATGACAGGGGGGTGATCAGGGAGTTTATATGGGGTGATCATGGGTGATCAGGGGTTTATAAGGGGTTAATAAGTGACGGGGGGGGGGTGTAGTGTAGTGTGGTGTTTGGTGCGACTGTACTGAGCTACCTGAGTCCTCTGGTGGTCGATCCTAACAAAAGGGACCACCAGAGGACCAGGTAGGAGGTATATTAGACGCTGTTATGAAAACAGCGTCTAATATACCTGTTAGGGGTTAAAAAATTCGGATCTCCAGCCTGCCAGCGAGCGATCGCCGCTGGCAGGCTGGAGATCCACTCGCTTACCTTCCGTTCCTGTGAGCGCGCGCGCCTGTGTGCGCGCGTTCACAGGAAATCCCGGCCCTCGCGAGATGACGCGTATATGCGTGACTCTGCGCAGGGCCGCCACCTCCGGACCGCACATCTGCGTTAGGCGGTCCGGAGGTGGTTAAGGTGAAATATGACAGGGTCCTTACGGGGTTAATACTGAAAAAAAAAAAAAAAAAAAAATTGGGAAGTAAAGTGATGGCAAAATGTCGACTCATTTTAAATTTTATTTCAGTTAAGCCATTCACCATATGGGATATGGTTTTTAACATTTTAATAGTATGGGCGTTTTTACATGCGGAGATGCCCATGATATTTTTTTTATTGTTCATTTATATTGATTTTGGGGAAAGGGGGTGATTTTCGAATTTTTGTTAATATATATATATATATATATATATATATATAATCTATATCTCACCATCGCACCATCTTGAAAGACTCAAAATCTGCCGTGCATGTATGGCGGGTGTCGGTGAGGGGTTAAATGCTGAGAGAATAGGAATGTGGGGCAGTGGGAAAATAAATAACAAATGATGTGGACTCTTTATCTGCAGTACTTCAGATTATAGTCCAAGATCATGGTCACAGATTTGCTTTAAGGAGACAGGCAATTTTCATTTTTTCCACCTCACGATTCCAAGAGCCACAACTGTTTTTACTTTTCTATTCACATAGCCATATTAATGCTTATTTTTTGTAAACAAGGTGTACTTTTTGTTTGCACCATTTAATTTACCATAGCTTGTATCGGGAAAACTCCACTCTTTGTGGAGTGAAATTTGAAAAAATAAAATAAAATTCCACCATAGTTTTTGGGTGTTTATTTTTACAGCATTCACTATGCGCTAAAATTGACATGACAATCTTATACCGGACAGTATGATTACATCTATACCAAATTTATATAGTTTCTATTCTGTTTTGCTACTTTAAAAAATAAAAACTTTAAAATCTGGTTCTCATGTGAAACTGACAGGTTCAGTGCATTACAATACAATATTGTACTGCATTGAACCTGCAATTAGACCCTCAAAAGTTGAAGTCCCCTAGTAGGACAAAAATAAAAAGTAAAAAATGGTTTAAAAAAAAAAAAAAAAAAAAAAAAAAAAAAAAAAGAGCCCATTTCCCCCCATTAAGCTTTTACTGTTAAAGGAAAAAAATAGACATATTTGGTATTGCCATGTCTGGAAAAATCACATGACCATCAAGTGAACTCCATAAAAAGAAAGTCAGAACAGCCAGTGTTTGGTCACTTTGCCTCCCAAAAAAATCTGAATATCAAGTGATCAAATAATCTTATGTACCCCAAAATTGTACTAATGAAAATATTACCCCATCCTGCAAAAAACAAGCCCTCCCACATTGTCATCTAACATCCTAAAAAAAAAATATGACATTACATTTGCAAAATGATGTCAACATAAAGTAGACATATGGGGAATGTTTAATAATAACTATTTTATGAGGTATCACCATCAGTCTTAAAAAGGCCCTGTCACAAGGATCAACCCTATTAAACCAGACATATGGTAGGGCTCATCATGCTTGTTCGAGCACCAGGGGGGCAGGGCTAAATCCTTTGAGGATTGCTTTGTAACACTCCCTGTGCTCTGTACTAGGGGTGGGCGATATGGCCTAAAATCTATATTTCGATATAATTTTAAGCATGTGCGATATGTGATATATTGTTTTCTATATTTGGGGGGTGTTTAAACTTTTTTTTTTTTTTTACTTTTTTTTTCATAACTATTAGCCTCCTTAAGGGCTAGAACCCTTATCATATTCACCCTAATAGAGCTCTATTAGGGTGAATAGGACTTTACACTCTCCCTGTTGCCCTGTGCTTTGTGCACACAACAGCAGGGAACTGACCATGGCAGCCTGCCTCTGATCCGCCCCCCCTTCCCAGCCTCTGATCCGCCCCCCCCCTTTCTCAGCCTCTGATCCGCCCCCCCTTTCCCAGCCTCTGATCCGCCCCCCCCTTCCCAGCCTCTGATCCGCCCTCCCCTTTCCCAGCCTCTGATCCGCCCCCCCCTTTCCCAGCCTCTGATCTGCCCCCCCCTTTCCCAGCCTCTGATCCGCCCCCCCCCTTTCCCAGCCTCTGATCCGCCCCCCCCTTTCCCAGCCTCTGATCCGCCCCCCCCTTTCCCAGCCTCTGATCCGCCCCCCCCTTTCCCAGCCTCTGATCCGCCCCCCCCTTTCCCAGCCTCTGATCCGCCCCCCCCTTTCCCAGCCTCTGATCCGCCCCCCCCTTCCCAGCCTCTGATCCGCCCCCCCCTTCCCAGCCTCTGATCCCCCCCCCCCTTTCCCAGAGTCTGATCCGCCCCCCCTTTCCCAGCCTCTGATCCGCCCCCCCTTCCCAACCTCTGATCCCCCCCCCACCCTTCCCAGCCTCTGATCCGCCCCCCCACGCTACTTAAGTCCTGGCTGCCATGGTATGTTAGTGAGCAGCATTATACTCCTGTGCGCCGTGGCCGCCGGGCGCTCCTTCTCATAGGTCTGTGCGGCGCATTGCTAATGCTATAAGCATTAGCAATGCGCCGCACAGACAGAAGAAGGAGCGACCGGCGGCCACGGCGCACGTGAGTATAATGCTGCTCACTAACATACCATGGCAGCCAGGACTTCAGTAGCGTGACGCCTGGCTGCCATGGTAACCGATCGTCACTACCGCTCCGTGGTCATATCGCGGTCCGGCGATATGCACAAAATCCATATCATGGCACAAATTTATATTGCCCACCCCTACTCTGTACACTCCCCTTACCCCTTGATTGACAGGGTTAGACATCAGCATGCTGAGGGCAGAGCTGTGTCCTAGCATGTGCATATCATGTACTATAGCTTCATCACACTAAGATGTGGTCAGAAAGCTAATATAATTATTTTTTCTGCTTGTGAATAAAGCAGTAAAATGCATAAGGCACCAGTGATATACGGGTGAAACTCATTTATTTCAGTAATGCAACTTAAAAGGTGAAACTAACATATGAGAGAGACTCATTACATGCAAAGCGAGATATTTCAAGCCTTTATTTGTTATAATTTGGATGATTATGGCTTATAGCTTATGAAAACCCCAAAGTCACAATCTCAGGTACCCTTTGCTCATGGGATATGGATTAATTAGCTGACTAGAGTGTGGCAATTTGAGCCTAGAATATTGAACCTTTTCACAATATTCTAATTTTAAGTTGCATTACTGAAATAAATTAACTTTTTGGAGCGCACCGCAAATTTGCCTATCGGCTCATTTATTTTTGGCCCCATTGTGTATTCTTTCCACCACCCAATATACATTTTTTACTCGCCCCCCCCCCCCCTTCCTCTATAAACAGGGCGGTTTTTATATATGGATTTACATATTACTCATTTTACATTAGATCATTTGAGCACTGAAAACTTCCTGTTTCCAGCCCCAAAGGTCATGTGACCAGGAAATCACTGCCCACATTGAAACACCACATGGAATCTATCAAACAAACAAGGTATACCTCCCTCTATGTCACAGTTTAGATTTTATCATTTCATGTTATGTTTGTCTATATGCTCCTGATGAAGGGGACCTCTATTTAATCCCCGAAACGTGTCAAGCTCTTATACAATAGCATCCTTTTCTGCGGAATTCCTCAAGCTCATCTGTTGAACTAGAACAGGATGTGTATCATCTTGCAGGCGATCTTGGCAGGGGAGGTTAGGGGGTCAGGTGTCTTGAGTTTATCCTGTCCACCCTCCTCCGACTCACCTGGTCTTTTGTATTCATTTATTTTTATCATGTAATGTTTTTTAATATATCTTTATTACCATATGTGATCACTGCTTTGTCCCATTTCACATTTCATACAGCTCCTTCATCACCAATGGTGTAATTTCCTCCACTGGGCCCTTGGTTTTGCTGACCACTATAGCCCTTAGTACCTAATTCCTGCTAGATCCTCTCCAGTTACCTTTTTCCCTTCTCTCTTCCACATTCTGGCATAATTCTTGGCGCCCCACTTACTCTGCCTCTTCCCAGGTTTGAATCTTGGGTAAGACTTCAGTGTTTTTTTTTCTTCAGATTTTTTTAATTACACATTTAACCTATAATAAAAATATATCCTTATATTGAGAATAATGTTTTTAGGCTGCAAAAAGCTAATAAATGTTACTGATTTCTTTATAATCATATAGTGTGCATTTTGAATAGGGCTACTTTCACACTCGCGTCTTGTGCGGATTCGTCATGGATTGATCAGTTCAGATAATACAACAGTCAGCATCTGTTCAGACCGAATCCGTATTTGTTGTCTTTCAAATGTATTTTTATTGAAAGTAAAAGATAGATCAATACAAACATAGATGGACAATAAGATATGACAATCGATTTCACAATCATGTTACACAATTAATAATGTAAATTAGTAGGATGCACAGGGTTGCTGGTCCACCAACCAGGGATAATGAGTCACTAAATTTTTATAAAGTTAAAATGTGGTATTGTGGCACATAGAACATATAATTAATATGTATCAGACCATTCTGGAGGGTTATCTCGCAGCAGAAATGGCAAAACTTTACAATATCAAGCAAAGATGTCATAAGGTCTGGATACTCAGGAAGGCACCTAAGAAATTGTAGCACTATAGCTAGTACGGACCATCCAAAGGGGACACGCGAACAACAATAGACTGAGCAATTAGGAGAAAATAATGTCTTGATATAAAATACATCAATAAATAAAAAGCTTCCAAAGTGCAGCATTGTTGGCAACACCCGTAAAATAAGGAAAGCGATGGAGCAGCATAAACCAAATGTAGCAATATAGTTCAATTGTAGCAACAATATTGGCCACAAAAATATCAAGATGACTTAAGTTCCTCTGACAACTCCAATATGCAACGTAGAGCCAAATTGATAACAAAGGTATCTTCACAATGATCAGCAGTAATTTATAGCTATGAATTACTGCTGATCATTGTGAAGATACCTTTGTTATAAATTTGGCTCTACGTCGCGTATTGGAGTTGTCAGAGGAACTTAAGTCATCTTGATATTTTTGTGGCCAATATTGTTGCTACAATTGAACTATATCGCTACATTTGGTTCATGCTGCTCCATCGCTTTCCTTATTTTACGGGTGTTGCCAACAATGCCACTCTAATTTAAATATGCTGCTATATTTGGTTCATGCTGTTATTGAACTTTCCTCACTTTTTGGAAGCTTTATATTTGATGTATTTTATATCAAGACATTATTCTCTCCTAATTGCTCAGTAATCACTAATGATGCCATTATAAACTTGAGCTCCATCGCTTTGTCAGATACCCAGAATCAACTATTGAATAAGGGCCTCAAATTCGTGCCCACAAAATCCCTTAATAAATTTGAAACCTTTATTGGGGTGGAAAAATTTTATACGAAAGTTATGCTTGAAAAAATATTTTTTAAAGAATCCGTTGAATCGAGAAATTAATCCGACTAATCATAGCAATACGTTTGTCCACACTACTCTAGAATAAATAAAAAAAATTACCCTCGAAACGAACAAAGTCAGGAAATGATCACTTTCAAGGAATGTGTGTTGAAAGATATAAAAAAATATTAAGAATAGTCCTAAGTATAAACGCAATAATTTGACACAGAGAAATTAAACTTCTACAAAAAGAAGAAAATATAATTTTCAAATATCATTAATCTAAAAAAAAATTGTAAAAAGGGGAAAGATAGTGAAATTTTAAATGATGAAGAACATGATTTTATAAAGCTTTTTACTGTATCCCCAAAATACACAAAGATAAGAATAACCCGCCGGGACGCCCCATTGTCTTAGGGATTCAGTCGTTCAGCCATTCTCTCTCAGTATATTGACATTTTACTTCAAACCATGGTTATAAGATATCATCATACGTCAAGGACACGACTCAAATAATTAAAAGAATACAGGGTGGGCCATTTATATAGATACACCTTAATAAAATGGGAATGGTTGGTGATATTAACTTCCTGTTTGTGGCACATTAGTATATGTGAGGGGGGAAACTTTTCAAGATGGGTGGTGACCATGGCGACCATTTTGAAGTCGGCCATTTTGAATCCAACTTTTGTTTTTTCAATAGGAAGAGGGTCATGTGACACATCAAACTTATTGGGAATTTCACAAGAAAAACAATGGTGTGCTTGGTTTTAACGTAACTTTATTCTTTCATAAGTTATTTTACAAGTTTCTGACCACTTATAAAATGTGTTCAATGTGCTGCCCATTATGTTGGATTGTCAATGCAACCCTCTTCTTCCACTCTTAACACACTGATGGCAACACCGCAGGAGAAATGCTAGCACATGCTTTCAGTATCTGTAGTTTCAGGTGCTGCACATCTCGTATCTTCACAGCATAGACAATTACCTTCAGATGACCCCAAAGATAAAAGTCTAAGGGGGTCAGATCGGGAGACCTTGGGGGCCATTCAACTGGCCCACGACGACCAATCCACTTTCCAGGAAACTGTTCATCTAGGAATGCTCGGACTTGACACACATAATGTGGTGGTGCACCATCTTGCTGGAAAAACTCAGGGAACATGCCAGCTTCAGTGCATAAGAGGGAAACGCATCATCAGTGTGTGAAGAGTGGGAGAAAAGGGTTGCATTGACAATCCAACACAATAGGCAGCACATTGAACACATTTTATAAATGGTCAGAAACTTTTAAATAACTCATGAATGAATAAAGTTGCATTAAAACCAAGCACACCATTGTTTTTCTTGTGAAATTCCCAATAAGTTTGTGTCACATGACCCTCTTCCTATTGAAAAAACAAAATTTGGATTAAAAATGGCCGCCATGGTCACCACACATCTTGCAAAGTTTCCCTTCTCCCATATACTAATGTGCCACAAACAGGAAGTTAATATCCCCAACCATTCCCATTTTATTAAGGTGTATCCATATAAATGGCCCACCCTGTAGAGAAGATTCAATTTGAAGATCACTGGATAATGGGCTCATTAGATGTTCAATCTTTATACACGGTCATTGACCATGAACAAGGCAAGGAGGCCGTGAAAAAACAATTAACCCTAGAGGGTAGACTGACAACTCAACAAATAGACTTTTTAATTGAGGGTATTGATTTTATTTGAACTCATAATTATTTTTATTTTAATGGTGTTTTTTATCTGCAGACCCAGGGTACTGCCATGGGCACCAGGTTCGCCCCCAGTTATGCAAATTTGTTTATGGCCGAGTTGGAGGACCAGATCGTGGCCCCCAGACTGTGGACGGACCTGGTGCTCTGGCAGAGATATATTGATGATGTGTTCTTTGTCTAGCGATCAGGACCGGAACAACTTAATACATTATTAGAGTCCATCAATGACAACAATTATAATCTTACATTTTCGGGCACCAATAGCAGAGCAAATTTTAGAATTTTTAGATTTGAAAATTTATGTTGAAGACGGCAGATTGAGGACCTGTACATACATCAAACCTTCAACGCGAAACAGTTACATTTTATTCAATAGCTGTCACTTGCCTAGTTGGCTCATAAATATTCCACAGGGTAAATTTCAAAGATTGAAACGTAACTGTACAGCAGTAGAGCAATTTGAGCTGGAGGCAGACAAGATGAAAACACAATTTTTAAGAAAAGAATATCCAGGAGAGGTTTTAGACTTAGCCTTAAATAAAGTTAGAGAGAGCAGAATTTTTTTAGCGAGAAGGACAGGAACTGTAAAAAATAAGAAGAAAATCAATTGAAATTAATATTACCTTTTATAGCAGTGATTTATAGAAAGGTAAGAAGTATTGTATATAAACACTGGGATATAATAAAAAAAGAGAAAATGGTGGGGACAATTATTCCACCTAAACCCTTGATTGTATTCACAAAGGCACCCAGTTTGGGCAACAAGATAGCACCAACTGTTAAGGAAGATATACAACATAAAAATCCGTCATTACATAAATGGATGGATTTGATTGGATTTTTCAGATGCGGTCAATGCAGTAATTGCAAACTGACTTCCTTTGGGAAGCAAACTAAAGAAATAATCTCAACAACAAATGGGTCCAAAAATAGTATAAAATAATTTTTAGCCTGCAGTTCAGAAAGTGTTATTTACATTATAGAATATCCTTGCAAACAGCAATATATTGGTAGAACCAAAAGAGATCTTAAAAAATGTCTTGCGGAACATATAGCAAATATCAAAAAAGGCGTGGAAACTCGCTCACTCTCAAAACATTTTAAAACTGTTAACAATAGGAATCCGTCAGGCTTAAAATTTGCAGCTATTGACAAAGTATCTAGAAGTTGGAGAGGGTGGGGGGGGGGGGGGACCATATTAGCAAAATGTCGAGGATGGAAACACAAAGGATTTTTTTAATGGAAACCATAATTCCGGGAGGATTAAACGTGGAATATGAATTATTCGGTTTCCTGTAGGTTGGGGTTGGGGGCCTCCCGTTGAGGGTGAGCCCCGCCGAGTGGTTCTCTGACTCGGCGGGGTTCCCCCTTGACAGTGGGCCTCCACTACACTACACCACAACACTCGACTGCTCTGTACATAAACCCACTACAGTATCCTAATGTTATATACAAAATTTTCATAAATATATTAAGATAATTTTTTCCTATATTTATATATTATAATTTTATATTTAGTTTTATAATATATATTTTTTATGACCCCTATTTTCTCTGTTTTCACTTCATGGCCATAATTGAAGTCATCGATTTTGATTATTAACATTATTACCATTAGTTTCTCATAGATTGAGATATTTTTATAATCCTTTTAAAATATGCAAATTTTTCTTAAAAAAATCAAATGTTTTCATACATTTTATGCATATTGGGATTATGGTCATTTAGGATAGTATTTTAGGTGACAGCAGCATAAACGCAGCAATACCGCAAGGTCGCAAATTGCGTTTTATACACTAATGGAATAAGTAGCTATGAAACCAATACTGTATTGACTGCTAATATTGAAAAAAAAAACATTTGACATCAGATGCAATAAAATGGAAAATGGAGCATACTTGTGAGACGGGAGACTTCCGGAATGAAATCCATGCCGGTTTTTGCATTGAACATTACTTTTGGGTATAAAAGAGGCCTTTTTTGGGGGGAGTCCGATTACCACTGAGGAAGGGGACATCTCAACCCCGAAACATCGACCGAACATTTGAAAATCCGCAGGAAAGGTGGTAGCCAAACGGATTCAAACAAGCGGGCTCTCGTGTAATGACCAACCAACGCGGTGAACACACTACCTGCGACTGAAGGAGGAGACCCGAGCGAGGTCTGCAGGACGGCAGAAGTGTACAAACACCGGTAAGACTGTTTTAATATGAAAAGCTGGTGGAATCACTGTAGGTCCGAACACTGACCTTAAGCGGGACGCCACCAGGTCAGTAATACAATGGGACCCTGCCGTTTACATTCGGGTGCTGTTGTTTTATTAGGTCCGGCCAAGGATTTAAAGCTATAAATTACTGCTGATCATTGTGAAGATACCTTTGTTATCAATTTGGCTCTACGTTGCATATTGGAGTTGTCAGAGGAACTTAAGTCATCTTGATATTTTTGTGGCCAATATTGTTGCTACAATTGAACTATAGCGCTACATTTGGTTTATGCTGCTCCATCGCTTTCCTTATTTTACGGGTGTTGCCAACAATGCTGCACTTTGGAAGCTTTTTATTTATTGATGTATTTTATATCAAGACATTATTTTCTCCTAATTGCTCAGTCTATTGTTGTTCGTTTTGTCCCCTTTGGATGGTCCGTACTAGCTATAGTGCTACAATTTCTTAGGTGCCTTCCTGAGTATGCCAACCTTATGATATCTTTCCTTGATATTGTATAGTTTTGCCATTTCTGCTGCGAGATAACCCTCCATAATTGTCTGATACATATTAATTATATGTTTCATGAGTTATTTACTTTCCAACACATTAGGCAGCACATTGAACACATTTTATAAGTGGTCAGAAACTTGTAAATAACTCATGAAAGAATAAAATTACGTTAATACCAATCACACCATTGTTTTTCTTGTGAAATTCCCAATAAGTTTGATGTGTCACATGACCCTCTTCCTATTGAAAAAACAAAAGTTGGATTCAAAATGGCCGACTTCAAAATGGCTGCCATGGTCACCACCCATCTTAAAAAGTTTCCCCCCTCACATATACTAATGTGCCACAAACAGGAAGTTAATATCACCAACCATTCCCATTTTATTAAGGTGTATCCATATAAATGGCCCACCCTGTAGTATAGCCATTTTTTTAAAATAGAAGTTTCTTCTGGGACGTTAACTTAAGATTTCTATATAAAAAAAAACAACAAAGCATTCATCGCTAAGTTAAAGAACTACCACATAGAGAAGCATGTTTTTTTTTTTGTTCATACTCCAAAAGCTAACACATTTTACTTGTCTGTATAATCATACTGTATATTGTGCTTGTGAATAAAGCAGTAATATGTAGATTAGCGTTCTGAGCATATCTCAGTGTGGTGAAGCTATAATACATAGAGTGTATGATAAGTAGAGGCTAGGACACAGCTCTGTTCTCAGCACCCTGATGTCTAGTCCTGTCAATCAAGGGGGGGGGGGGGGGGGGGGTAGTGTGCAGAGAAAAGCAAAATGTATTTTTAATCAGCATGATCAGCCCTACCAGGCAGTGTGTCTTGTTTGATAGTGATCCTGGTGACAGTCTCTATAGTCAGAGAAATTCAGATTCAGAAAATTGCTAATTTTTCCAAATGTATTTTGTAAATTTTGTTTTTTTAGTTTTTTTTTTATAAATAAAGGTAAAGCATATCGGCTCAAATTTAACAGTATTAGGCCCCATGCCCACGGCCGTGTTTCACGGCCGTGTGCGGGCCGTGGAACCGCGGCCTGGATACCTCCTGAGAGCAGGAGCGCACGGCGTCATGGGTTGCTATGACGCCGTGCGCTCCCTGCTGCCGGCACAGAACAGTAATACACTGGTATAGATCATACCAGTGTATTACTGTATTGCGGCGGCAGCAGGAAGCGCACGGCGTCATAGCAACCAGTGACGCCGTGCGCTCCTGCTCTCAGGAGGTATCCAGGCCGCGGTTTCACGGCCCGCACATGGCTGTGAAACACGGCCGTGTGCATGGGGCCTTATAAAGTGCGCTGTGTCTAAGAAAACATTCTTAGAATGGCTTGGATAAATAAAAAACACTCCAAAGTTATTGCTACATAAAATCACACATGTCAGATTTGCAAAAAATGGCCTGGTCCGTCAGGTGAAAAATTGCAGGGTCCTGAAATGGTTTAGGATTAAAAATTTTATAACCAATATATTTTTTTGTTTTTATTTTTACAGCGTATGTCGAGCCAGACAGGCTCAGATGCAGATGTTCTTCTGGCAAAACATGGCTGCTCAGGAGTAATCACTCTAAACAGGCCAAAAGCTCTGAATGCACTGAATCTTAATATGAGCCGACTTATCTACCAACAGCTTAAAGTAGGTATAAGTGTTGGGACGTACAAAATGGTACCTCAAACTGTTACTTGTGCAGTAAATGCATTAGGACAATTATATTGCATGTGTTACATTGCCAATTATTGATAGCAGCTTTTAGCAGTATATGAAAATACATTTGTAATGACCATTGTTTCCCATAATTACCACATTTTGACAAACTTGACTAGCATCATAAATAAGTACATGGGTTCTGGCAAACTAGCCTGGCAGCACTGTCTTCTTCACACAGAAGCCAGGGAGAGCTGGCCATACATTTGGATTTAACATAGAAACATAGTACATACGTTCGTCCTGTCATCCTGCAAGTTGATCCAGAGGAAGGCAAAAAAAAACAAAAAAAACCCTGTTAGGTAGACAATTTTCCCCACTTTAGGGGAATAAAAAATTCCTTTGCTACTCCATTCAGGCAATGAGAATAACTCTCTCTAGATCAACGACCCCTCTCTAGTAGCTAGAGCCTGTAATATTATTACACTCCAGAAATACATCCAGGCCCCTCTTGAATTCCTTTATTGTACTCGCCATCACCACCTCTTCAGGCAGATAGTTCCATAGTCTCACTGCTCTTACCGTAAAGAATCCTCTTCTATGTTTGTGTACTAACCTTCTTTCCTCCAGACGCAGAGGATGTCCCCTCGTCACAGTCCTGGGGATAAATGGATGATGGGATAGATCTCTGTACTGACCCCTAATATATTTATACATATTAATTAGATCTCCACTCAGTCGTCTTTTTTCTAAAGTGAATAACCCTAATTTTGATCTTTGAGGGTACTGAAATTCCAGTTATTACTTTAGTTGCCCTCCTCTGGACCCTCTCCAGCTCTATGTCTGCCTTGTTCACAGGAGCCCAGAACTGTACACAGTACTCCATGTGTGGTCTGACTAATGATTTGTAAAGTGGTAGGACTATGTTCTCATCACGGGCATCTATGCCCCTTTTGATGCAGCCCATTATCTTATTGGCCTTGGCAGCAGCTGCCTGACACAGTTTTTGGCAGCTTAGTTTGCTGTTTATTAAAATTCCTAGATCCTTTTCAATGTCAGTGTAAGGGTCCATTCACACGTCCTGTTTTTTTTCATCCTGAAAAACGGTCCGTTTTTTGCGGATCCGTTGTTCCTGAAAATGTTTCCGTATGTCATCCGTATGTCATCCGTTTTTTGCGGATCCGCAAAAAACGGAAACATGTATACATTTCAATAATCAAATAAAGTTGTTTGGATTTCTTTGAAAAAAAATAGAAAAAAAAAAAAAAAAAAAAAATGTGTTATGTGTTTCCAGGAACGGAATCCGCAAAAAACGGATGACATACGGAATGACATCCGAATGTCATCCGTTTTTTGCGGATCCATTGACTTTGTATTGTACCAGGATCCGATTTTTCAGGACAAGAATAGGACATGTTTTATATTTAAACGGACATGCGGAACGGAACAACGGAAACGGACAGCACACATTGTGCTGTCCGATTTTTTCCAGGACCCATTGAAAATGAATGGGTCCAGATCTGGTCCTGATCTGTTCCTGAAAAAACGGAACAGATCAGGAAAGAAAAAACGGACGTGTGAATGGACCCTTACCGAGTGTTTTACCATTTAGTATGTACGGGTGACTTGCATTATTCCTTCCCATGTGCATAACCTTACATTTGTCAGTGTTAAACCTCATCTGCCAGTTATCTGCCCAAGCCTCCAATCTATCCAGATCCCTCTGTATTAGTATACTGTCCTCTTCAGTGTTAATTACTTTACACAGTTTAATATCTGCGAAAATTGATATTTTACTGTGCAAGCCTTCTACAAGATCATTAATAAATATATTGAAGAGAATAGGACCCAATACTGACCCCTGAGGTACTCCACTAGTGACAGTGACCCAATCTGAGTATGTACCATTAATAACCACCCTCTGTTTTCTGTCATTGAGCCAGTTACTTACCCACATACAGACGTTTTCTCCCAGTCCAAGCATTATCATTTTATATACTAACCTGTTATGTGCTACAGTGTCAAATGCTTTGGAGAAGTCCAGATATACGACATCCATTGATTCGCCGCTGTCAAGTCTAGAACTTACCTCCTCATAGAAACTGATTAAATTAGTTTGGCATGACCGATTCCTCATGAAGCCATGTTATTACAGGGGCGTGATCAGCTCATATAGACTCCCTGATCACTTCCCTGTCATTGATCACCCCCCTGTAAGGCTCCATTCAGACGCCCGTATGTGTTTTACGGATCCACGCATCAATGGATCGGATCCAAAAAACACATACGGACGTCTGAATGGAGCCTTACAGGTGGGTGATCAATGACAGGGGGGTGATCACCCCATATACACCCCATATACACTGTCATTGATCACCCCCCTGTAAGGCTCCATTTTTTTTTTTGGGCACAAGTTAGCGGAAATTGATTTTTATTTTATTTTTTCTTACAAAGTCTCATATTCCACTAACTTGTGTCAAAAAATAAAATCTCACATGAACTCGCCATACCCCTCACGGAATCCAAATGCGTACATTTTTTTAGACATTTATATTCCAGACTTCTTCTCACGCTTTAGGCCCCCTAAAATGCCAGGGCAGTATAAATACCCCACATGTGACCCCATTTCGGAAAGAAGACACCCCAAGGTATTCGCTGAGGGGCATATTGAGTCCATGAAAGATTCAAATTTTTGTCCCAAGTTAGCGGAAAGGGAGACTTTGTGAGAAAAAACTAAAAATAAATCAATTTCCGCTAACTTGTGCCAAAAAAAAATAATTTCTATGAACTTGCCATGCCACTCATTGAATACCTTGGGGTGTCTTCTTTCCAAAATGGGGTCACATGTGGGGTATTTATACTGCCCTGGGATTTTAGAGGCCCAAAAGCGTGAAAAGAAATCTGGGATCCAAATGTCAAAAAATGCCCTCCTAAAGGAATTTGGGCCCCTTTGCGCATCTAGGCTGCAAAAAAGTGTCACACATGTGGTATTGCCGTACTCAGGAGAAGTTTGGCAATGTGTTTTGGGGTGTCATTTTACATATACCCATGCTGGGTGAGATAAATATCTTGGTCAAATGCCTACTTTGTATAAAAAAATGGGAAAAGTTGTCTTTTGCCGAGATATTTCTCTCACCCAACATGGGTATTTGTAAAATGACACCCCAAAACACATTGCCAAACTTCTCCTGAGTACGGCAATACCACATGTGTGACACTTTTTTGCAGCCTAGATGCGCAAAAGGGCCCAAATTCCTTTTAGGAGGGCATTTTTTGACATTTGGATCCCAGACTTCTTTTCACGCTTTCGGGCCCCTAAAATGCCAGGGCAGTATAAATACCCCACATGTGACCCCATTTTGGAAAGAAGACACCCCAAGGTAATCAATGAGTGGCATAGCGAGTTCATAGAAATTATTTTTTTTGGCACAAGTTAGCAGAAATTGATTTATTGATTCATCACTTTTCCTGAGTACAGCGAAACCACATGTGTGACACTTTTTTGCAACCTAGGTGGGCAAAGGGGCCCAAATTCCAAAGAGCACCTTTCGGATTTCACCGGCCATTTTTTACAGATTTTGATTTCAAACTACTTTGCACGCATCTGGGCCCCTAAAATGCCAAAGTTAGTGGAATATGAGACTTTGTAAGGGAAATAAAAAAAAAAAATCATCATTTTCCGCTAACTTGTGACAAAAAATAAAAAGTTCTATGAACTCACTATGCCCATCTGCGAATACCTTAGGGTGTCTACTTTCCGAAATGGGGTCATTTGTGGGGGTTTTCTACTGTCTGGGCATTGTAGAACCTCAGGAAACATGACAGGTGCTCAGAAATTGAGAGCTGCTTCAAAAAGCTGAAATTCACATTTTTGTACCATAGTTTGTAAATGCTATAACTTTTACCCAAACCATTTTTATTTTTATTTTTTACCCAAACATTTTTTTTTTTTTTTTTAATCAAAGACATGTAAAACAATAAATTTAGGGAAAAATTTATATATAGATGTAATTTTTTTTTTGCAACTAAAATTTCATTAAATTTCGATTAATAACAAAAAAAAAGTAAAAATGTCAGCAGCAATGAAATACCACCAAATGAAAGCTCTATTAGTTAGAAGAAAAGGAGGTAAAATGAATTTGGGTGGTAAGTTGCATGACAGAGCAATAAACTGTGAAAGTAGTGTAGTGCAGAAGTGTAAAAAGTGGCCTGGTCATTAAGGGGGTTTCAGCTAGGGGGGTTGAAGTGGTTAAATATTGGCACCACATTTGCCATGCGCCAATCCTGTGGGATATTTCCTGACAGTATAGAGTCTGCAAATATCAGAAATAAGGGTCTGGCTATGACATTACTTAATTCCCTTAGGATACGGGGGTGTATGCCATCCGGTCCTGGCGTTTTGTCAATTTATTTAAATCTTTTTAAGACGCTGTTGTACTTCTTCCTGGGTCAGACAGGACACTTTTAATGGGAATTTATTTTTACATTCTGCATGTCATCTGACAGTTTATTTTCCTCAGTGAATACATTGGAGATTTTTTTTTTTTAACAGCTTTGCTTTCTCCTCGTCACTCTCTGCGACTCCCCCCTCATTACTCTCCAAAGGGCCGACACCTTCAGATTTATACTTTTTAACATTTATATAATTGAAGAACATTTTAGGGTTAGTTTTACTCTTTGGCAATTAATCTCTCGGTCTCTAGTTTGGCCGCTTTTTGTTTTTTACATGTTCTATTTTTTTTCTTATAGTTTTTCACTGCTTCCGTGCTACCCTCCTGTTTTTAGTGATTTTAGTTTTTATTTTTGTAATTTATTGCTTTCTTTACAGTTCTATTTATCCACATTGGTTTCTTTTTGTTCCTTAACCTTTTTTTCCCATACGGTATGTACCTCTCACAATGAGATTTTAGGATGCTTTTAAAGATATCCCATTTTGTGGCTGTATTTTTATTTTTGAGGACTTTGTCCCAGTTAGTTAGGCCTATGGACTCTCTCTTAGTTGGCTAAATTTAGCTTTTTGGAAGTTTAGTATTTTTGTTCCTCCCTGTAGAAACGCTTTTTTGAATGATAATTGGAAGCTTATTACTTTATTGTCACTATTTCCCAGGTGTCCCCCAACCTGCACGTCTGTTGTTCTGTCAGGCCTATTGGTTAATACTAAGTCCAGTATGGCTGTCCCTCTAGTCGGGTCCTGAACCAGTTGGGAGAGGTAATGGTCTTTGGTTATTGCTAAGAACCTGTTTCCTTAGGTAGATGTACAGCTTTCAGTTTACCAGTATATATCTGGGTAGTTGAAGTCCCCGATAATAACCACCTCATTATGATTTGCCGCAGTGTCTATTTCGTATAGTAGTAGATTTTCTGTGGACTCTGGTATATTAGGTGGTTTATAGTAAACTCCTATTAGTAATTTTATTGTTTTTAGCTCCATGTATCTCTACCCACAGTGACTCCACATGTTCATGTCCCTCACTTATATCTTCACGAAGTGTGGGCTTTAGACAAGACTTTACATAAAGGCAGACCCCTCCCCCTCTCCAGTTTTGACGATACTTTCTAAACAGACTGTAACCTTGTACATTAACAGCCCAGTCATACAGTCTTGTTCAAAAGTTTAAGACCCCTTGAAAAATCATATTTTACATTGTTGGATCTTAACAAGGTTCCAAGTAGAGCTTCAACATGCAACAAGAAGAAATTAGATTGAGACAAAACATTTTTTCAGCATTCAATTAATTGAGAATAATGATTAAACTGAAACAGGCTGTTTTTCAGCTGATTCAAATTTTAGGACCACATGCCTTTTTTTAAAAGGCCAAATCTGTGCAAAGATGTGGATTAATTGTCATCTTCTGTCAGGTAGTCACACGTTGTGATGGCAAAGACAAAAAAACTCTCCCTTTTTCAATGTGGTAGGGTTGTTGAACTGCATAAGCAGGGTCTCTCACAGTGCGCCATCGCTGCTTAGGTGGGACGCAGTAAGACAGTCATTTGAAATTTTTTAAATGATCCTGAGGTTTATGGAACAAAAAAAAATCAAGTAGAAGACCCAAAAAAATTTCATCCGCACAGAGCTGGAGGATCCAATTGGCTGTCCGTAAAGACACTGGACGATCCTCGATCCAAATTAAGGTCCTTACTGGTGCGGACTGCAGCCCCATAAGCATCAGACGGCATCTGAGACTGAAGGGCTTTAAAACAAAAAACGTCTTCAAAGACCTTGTCTCCTTGAACGCCACAGAACTGCTCGTTTGGAGCACCAAACATGGGACATTCAAAGGTGGAAGAAAGTTTTATTCTCTGATCTAAATCCAATTGAGAACCTTTGGGGATGGATGGCAAGGGAAGTTAACAAAAATGGACAACAGTTCCAGACAGTAGATGGCCTTCGTGCGGCCGTCTTCACCACTTGCACCAAATGTTCCCACTCACTGCATCAGGCATGGCGGAATGAATTTTTGAAGTGATAAACAATAACGGTGGAGCTACTCATTACTGAGTTCATGTTTGGAAGTTGGATTTCTGTTTTG
Source organism: Bufo gargarizans (assembly GCF_014858855.1). NCBI lineage: Eukaryota > Metazoa > Chordata > Amphibia > Anura > Bufonidae > Bufo > Bufo gargarizans. Next base: position 102,983,827 of record NC_058087.1, read on the forward strand.
GGGAGGTTTAGTTATTTATTTTATTTATTTATTTTGGAGGTGTGGCCCTAAACTTTTGATCAGCTGAAAAACAGCCTGTTTTAGTTTATTCGTTGTTTTAATTTAATTGAATGCTCAAAAAATGTTTTGTCTCACTCCCATTTCTTCGTGTTGCATGTTGAAGCTCTACTTGGAACCTTGTTAAAGATCCAGCCATGCTAAATATGATTTTTTTTTGCCATTTTTCAAGTTGTCTTAAACTTTTGAGCAGGACATCCAGCCATGTCTGTTATTCCCACTATGTCATAGTTTTCCTCACACATCACTAATTCCAGCTCCCCAGTTTTACTATTCAGGCTTCTGAACTGTTCTAGTCCCTCCTTCCATTCCCCCCAGTCTTACTACCTTGTCCCCAGTCTCTATATGCACTATCTTCCCCTCCTATAATGTAATTTCCCACCCCACCAGTCCCTAGTTTAAACACTCCTCCAACCTTCTAGCCATGTCCTTGCCATTGAAGTGCTGGCTCAGTTCTGAATTTGGGAGCCAGAATGCCTCCCCCTCCAAATGGCCCTATAAAACAAATGATCCCTTTCTACCAAGCACACAGTTTTTCTCAGCAATGCAGGCACATATGAACATAGGACAAACACAGATGCCTTCAGCTGCCAAGCGCACATGCAACAGGTCATCCAGTTTAATAGGTACAAGTCTGCTGACAGATGCCCTTTAAATTCACTTACTGTCTATTTGCCACACGCATCTGCTGGTAGTTTGTTCCCCTTGTTCTTGTGTTGAGTTTTTATTTTTATTAAAGGGGTTGTCCGGGTTCAGGGCTGAAACCTGGTATAAGCTCCCCTTCACTCTTTTACCTCGTATGAGAGGAGCATCAGAGCATTTCCTTGCTCCAATGCTCCCCTTGCCTTGCATCACACAGTGCAAGATCTGTTTGTTGTTTACGCCACTGGCACAAATGGGCGGTGTATAGCGCTGTTCTGAGAGGTTTTAGAGGTGGGTAATCACTAGTATCCACCTCGAAAATCGCCAAGAACAGAGCTATACACTGTTCACCTCCAAGCATGCTGATGTGAAGCCCGGTACGCCACCAGCTTACAACAAACAGACCTTGCCCTGCACAATGCAGCTCAAGGCAAGGGGAGCATTGGAAATAGGAAATGCTCCATTCCTACATGGTAAAGGCGTGAAGTGAGCTTTATATCCAAGTTCATACCTGAACCCGGACAACCCCTTTAAACACACTTCCTTCCTGAACCTCATTTATGTCTTAACATATTTAAAGATTTTTATTAAGTCCCCTCCCCTCCCCTTATTTCATCAAGGCTATATAGGTTAATGGGAACCTGTCACCGTGAAAATGCAAATAAATCTACAGGCAATAGTCTAATCTTACCAGTGTCAGCTGTAATGGCCAAGATTGGTGCTGACACTGATGGCGGCTATTTAACCCCTTAGATGCTGCAGCTAGTAGTTGCCCGCGGCATCCATGGAGTTAATAGAGGGAGGGGTCTCCCTTTCTCACCATTAGGCCGCTGCTCTGCGATGGCAGCAGCTTGATGGCTACCATGGAAACAGGAATCCTTTTGTAAGGCGCACAGTTTCCATAGTAACCATTGTCCTGCTGCCATCACAGCTTGGCTCAATGGTTACTATGGCAACCAGGTGCCTTACAAAGGCATCCAGGCTTGCTATGTATACAGTACATTGCATTGTACAGCAATCAGGCCCACTGGATCTTAAAGATCCTAGTGGGTCTTGAATAAATAAAGTGTATAAATAAAACGATTGAAAAATAAAAAATGTAATAAAAATATTTAACCCCTTAAGGATGCAAGGCGTACCGGTACTCCCTATTTCCCGAGTCCTTAAGGAACGTTACGGTACGTCCTAACTTTACATCGGGATTCCGGCACCCCAGGGGTTAATCTGAACAGTATTCCGGCTGAAATTATTCAGCCGGCATCCTGTCACAACGACAGGGGGGGTCATGTGACCCCCCCTGGTGTCGGCGATCGCAGCAAACCGCAGGTCAATTCAGACCTGTGGTTTGCTGCGCTTTTTGCTGTTTCGGATCCCTGCGGTCCCTGACTTTTGAATGCTTAAAATAAAGATCCCCCCCCCCCCCGCACCCCTGTACGATTTTATGCTGGCAGGTGGTGCGGGAAGGGTGTCGCAGGAGGTGGGGGCGTTGTGAGAGGCGGGATCGCGATCCCCCGCCCACCTCCCCTTGAAAATATGTTGGCTTCTAGTGGGTATACCAGGGTGTCAGCACATTGCTGACACCCTGGTATAAACGGCTGACATCTGTGCAGATGTCAGCTGTTTAACCCTTTCCATACTGCGGTATGGAAAAGGTTAACGGTCATCGGTCAGGGAGCTCCCTCCCTCTCCATCGGGGGGCTGCTGTGCCTTTGCTGCCCCCCGATGGAAAGGGAGAGAGCCCCCTGACAGCCCTCCTCAGCCCTGTGCTTACCCTTTTCCCGTCTGCGAAGTTGTGGCAGACGGGAAGGTTCCTATGGCAACAGGACGCCTTCTCAGGCGTCCTGCTGTCCATGGTGCTGAACAGATCTATGCTAAAAGCATAGATCTGTTCAGACAAAGTGTAAGTAAAATACAGTACAGTACAATATATATATATATATATATATATATATATATTGTACTGTACTGTATTATACAGACATCAGACCCACTGGATCTTCAAGAACCAAGTGGGTCTAGGTAAAAAAAAAATGTAAAAAAAGTGAAAAAAGTTAAGATAAAAAATAACATTTATCACTGAATAAAAATTAAAAAAATTAAATACACTACACATATTAGGTATCGCCGCGTCCGTAATGACCTGATCTATAAAACGGTCATGTTACTTTCCCCGCACGGTGAACGCCATAAAAATAAAAAAATAAAAACTATGAGAAAATTGAAATTTTGCCCACCTTACTTTCCAAAAAAGGTAATAAAAGTGATCCAAAAAGTCGCATGTACGCCAAAATAGTACCAATCAAACAGTCATCTCATCCCGCAAAAAATGAGACCCTACTCAAGATAATCGCCCAAAAACTGAAAAAAATATGGCTCTTAGACTATGGAGACACTAAAACATTTTGGGGTTTTAAAAATGAAGTTATTGTATAAAACGTACATAAATAAAAAAAATTGTGTACATATTAGGTATCGCCGCATCCGTGACAACCTGCTCTTTAAAATTACCACATGATCTAACCTGTCAGATGAATGTTGTAAATAGCTTTTTTAGCACGTTTTTTTTTCTTTTGTTATTTCTTGTTACCTTGCCGCACAAAAAGTGTAATATAGAGCTACCAAAAATCCTACCCTAAACTAGTACCAACAAAGCTGCCACCCTGTTCCGTACTTTCTAAAATGGGGTCACTTTTTTTGGAGTTTCTACTGTAGGGGTGCAACAGGGGGGATTCAAATGGGACATGGTGTAAAAAAAAAAACAGTCCAGCAAAATCTGCCTTCCAAAAACCGTATGGCATTCCTTTCCTTCTGCGCCCTGCCGTGTGCCCGTACAGCAGTTTACGACCACATATGGGGTGTTTCTGTAAACTACAGAATTAGGGCCATAAATAATTAGTTTTGTTTGGCTTTTAACCCTTGCTTTGTAACTGGAAAAAAAATATTAAAATGGAAAATCTGCCAAAAAAGTGAAATTTTGAAATTGTATCTCTATTTTCCATTAAATCTTGTGCAACACCTAAAGGGTTAACAAAGTTTGTAAAATCAGTTTTGAATACCTTGAGGGGTGTAGTTTCTTAGATGGGGTCACTTTCATGGAGTTTCTACTCTACAGGTGCATCAGGGGGGCTTCAAATGGGACATGGTGTAAAAAAAAAACAGTCCAGCAAAATCTGGCTTTCAAAAACCATACGGCGCACCTTTCACTGTACGCCCCGCTGTGTGGCCATACAGTAGTTTACGGCCACATATGGGGTGTTTCTGAAAACGGCAGAGTCAGGGCAATAAAGATACAGTCTTGTTTGGCTGTTAACCCTTGCTTTGTTAGTGGAAAAATGGGTTAAAATGGAAAATTAGGCAAAAAAATTAAATTCTCAAATTTCATCCCCATTTGCCAATAACTCTTGTGCAACACCTAAAGGGTTAACGAAGTTTGTTTAATCAGTTTTGAATACCTTAAGGGGTGTAGTTTATAGAATAGGGTCATTTTTGGGCGGTTTCTATTATGTAAGCCTTGCAAAGTGACTTCAGACTTGTAGTGGTCCCTGAAAAATTTGGTTTTTGTAAATATCAGAAAAATTTCAAGATTTGCTTCTAAACTTCTAAGCCTTGTAACATCCCCAAAATATAAACTATCATTCCCAAAATAATTCAAACATGAAGTAGACATATGGGGAATGTTAAGTCATCACAATTTTTGCGGGTATTACTATGTATTACAGAAGTAGAGTAACTGAAACTTAAAAATGTGCAAATTTTTCCAAATTTTGGGTAAATTTGGTATTTTATTATGCAAAAAAATATATTTTTTTTTTACTTCATTTTACCAGTGTCATGAAGTACATTATATGAGACTAAAAAACAATCTCAGAATGGCCTGGACAAGTCCAAGTGTTTTAAAGTTATTAGCACTTGAAGTGACTCTGGTCAGATTTGCAAAAAAGTCCTTAAGGTGAAATAGAGCCTTGGGTTAATAATAATTGAAATAAAATAAATGGCCTTTTCCTATATCTGCTCATTTATAATTGATTAGAACAACCCGATCTATGAAAGTGTTATGGCCTCTATATAAACAATTTCAGCAAATTCCATGTTAGAAAATCGCAATGCTGCGCCTTGAAATGCTTGTTGGGTCAAAGCATTCGCTTCACCCCTAGATTTATTCTTTGTGGGGTGTAGTTTTCCAAAATCGGGTCATTTTTGGGCTTTTCTTTTTCTAGGGGTATCTCTCTTCAAATGTGACATGGCACTTGACATGGAAAACCATTCCAGCAAATGCCCTCCAAAAACAATATTGTGCTCCTTTCCTTCTGCACTCTGCTGTGTGCCCATACAGCAGGTTACGAACACCTATGGGGTGGTTCTGTAAACTGAAGAATTAGGGTAATATAGAGGTTTGTTTGGTTGTTAACCCTTGCTGTGTTACAGTAAAATGGATTAACATGGAAAATCTGCACAAAAATGTTTCCCCTCCGTATTGCATTAATTCTTGTGGAACACCTAAAGGGTTAACAAAGTTAGTAAAATCAATTTTGAATAACTTGAGTGTGGTAGTTTCTAAAATGGGGTCATTTATGGGTGGTTTCTACTATGTAAACCCCACAAAGTGATTTCATAACTGAACTGGTCCTTAAAGTTGGGTTTTGGAAATTTTCTTTAAAATTTAAAAATTTGCTTCTTAACTTCTAAACCTGCTAACATCCCAAAAATTTTTTAAAAAAATTGACATTTACAAAATGATGCAAACATAAAGTAGACACATGGTGAATGTGAAGTATCACTATCGGTCTTAAAAGCAGATAAATAAATCAAATTTTTGTAAATGCCGAATTTCATGAGAAAACGGTCTCAGAATGGCATTAATAAGTAAAAGCTATCCAAAGTTAATTCCAGATAAACTGACACGTCAGATTTGTAAAAAGGGGCCCTGGTATTTGGTCCAAACTGGCTGTTGCTTGAAGGGTTTATTTGTATCCAGGACATTGTAAGTTGAAATTATTGTAACTTGAGTCCATAACTCTATGGAAAACCAGTAAATGGTTCAAAAAATGTCATCCTAAAATATGAAAAAACTTTGTTATAAGAAAAATAAGCAGATAACCAAGGCAGATAAAGCAACTCCTTACATATAACGGTCAGGAATACATGCTGGTTGCTGGAAATCATGTTCTATGGTGAGGACAGTAGCTTCTGTGGAGTCTTGCATAGGACATACAGTACATGTACCTGAAAATTAAAACAAAGCCACAGTTCACCTGGTATACAAAGGAGAAGCTAATCCTGGCGCATAGAGGCAACAGTACAGAACATGTAGTATCACAGCGGATCTACTAGACAACCAATAAGAATGTTTAACCAGTGAAATGGCTACCGTATGTTGATTGGTTGGATCTGAGTCTGAGCCATTGTATGTTGAGTCTGATTTCATGTTACGATGGCCCAGTCTGAGGCCATTGTATCTTGAGGAATCGCTGCCTATACCAATCTGCTCAGTTCCTCCTGCTCTATAACATTATAACATGCTGCCTTCAGCTCAGACTCCATGTTCAATGTTCCAGGTTCATTTTAACCACCTTAGGACCGCCGTACGCAGGATTGCGTCCTGCCGGCGGTCCTGCTCTTCTGGGTGGACGCATATACGCGTCCTCCCGCGAGAGCCGAGATTTCCTGTGAACGCGCGCGCACAGGAACGGAAGGTAAGCGAGTGGATCTCCAGCATGCCAGCGGCGATCGCTCGCTGGCAGGCTGGAGATCCGAATTTTTTAACCCCTAACAGGTATATTAGACACTGTTTTCATAACAGCGTCTAATATACCTCCTACCTGGTCCTCTGGTGGTCCCTTTTGTTAGGATCGACCACCAGAGGACTCAGGTAGGTAAGTACAGTAGCACCAAACGCCACACTACACTACACCCCCCCCCCGTCACTTATTAACCCCTTATAAACCCCTGATCACCCATGATCACCCCATATAAACTCCCTGATCACCCCCCTGTCATTGATCACCGCCCTGTCATTGATCACCCCCCTGTCAGGCTCCGTTCAGACGTCCGTATGATTTTTACGGATCCATGGATCGGATCCGCAAAAAGCATACGGACGTCTGAATGGAGCCTTACAGGGGGGTGATCAATGACAGGCGGGTGATCACCCATATACACTCCCTGATCACCCCCTGTCATTGATCACCCCCCTGTCATTGATCACTCCCCTGTAAGGCTCCATTCAGACGTCCGCATGATTTTTACGGATCCATGGATACATGGATCGGATCCGCAAAACACATGCGGACGTCTGAATGGAGCCTTACAGGGGGTGATCAATGACAGGCGGGTGATCACCCATATACACTCCCTGATCACCCCCCTGTCATTGATAACCCCCCTGTAAGGCTCCATTCAGACGTCCGCATGCGTTTTGTGGATCCGATCCATGTATCCATGGATCCGTAAAAAATCATGCGGATGTCTGAATGGAGCCTTACAGGGGGGGTGATCAGTGACAGGGGGGTGATCACCCTGATTACCCTGATCACCCCCTGTCATTGATAACCCCCCTGTAAGGCTCCATTCAGACGTCCGCATGCGTTCTGTGGATCCGATCCATGGATCCATGGATCCGTAAAAAATCATGCGGATGTCTGAATGGAGCCTTACAGGGGGGGGGGGGGTGATCAGTGACAGGGGGGTGATCACCCTGATTACCCTGATCACCCCCTGTCATTGATAACCCCCCTGTAAGGCTCCATTCAGACGTCCGCATGCGTTCTGTGGATCCGATCCATGTATCCATGGATCCGTAAAAAATCATGCGGATGTCTGAATGGAGCCTTACAGGGGGGGTGATCAGTGACAGGGGGGTGATTACCCTGATCACCCCCTGTCATTGATAACCCCCCTGTAAGGCTCCATTCAGACGTCGGCATGCGTTCTGTGGATCCGATCCATGGATCCGTAAAAAATCATGCGGATGTCTGAATGGAGCCTTACAGGGGGGGTGATCAGTGACAGGGGGGTGATCACCCTGATTACCCTGATCACCCCCTGTCATTGATAACCCCCCTGTAAGGCTCCATTCAGACGTCCGCATGCGTTTTGTGGATCCGATCCATGTATCCGTAAAAAATCATGCGGATGTCTGAATGGAGCCTTACAGGGGGGGTGATCAATGACAGGGGGGTGATCAGGGAGTCTATATGGGTGATCACCCCCCTGTCATTGATCACCCCCCCCCCCCCCCCCCCGGTAAGGCTCCATTTAGACATTTGTTTGGGCACAAGTTAGCGGAAATTTTTTGTTTGTTTTTGTTTTTTCTTACTAAGTCTCATATTCTACTAACTTGTGTCAAAAAATAAAATCTCACATGGACGCACCATACCCCTCACGGAATCCAAATGCGTAAACATTTTTAGACATTTATATTCCAGACTTCTTCTCACGCTTTAGGGCCCCTAAAAAGCCAGGGCAGTATAAATACCCCACATGTGACCCCATTTCGGAAAGAAGACACCCCAAGGTATTCCGTGAGGGGCATATTGAGTCCATGAAAGATTGAAATTTTTGTCCTAAGTTAGCGGAAAGTGAGACTTTGTGAGAAAAAAACAAAAAAAAAATCAATATCCGCTAACTTATGCAAAAAAATAAAAAATTCTAGGAACTCGCCATGCCCCTCATTGAATACCTTGGGGTGTCTTCTTTCCAAAGTGGGGTCACATGTGGGGTATTTATACTGCCCTGGCTTTTTAGGGGCCCGAAAGTGTGAGAAGAAGTCTGGGATCCAAATGTCTAAAAATGCCCTCCTAAAAGGAATTTGGGCCCCTTTGCGCATCTAGGCTGCAAAAAAGTGTCACACATGTGGTATCGCCGTACTCAGGAGAAGTTGGGCAATGTGTTTTGGGGTGTCATTTTACATATACCCATGCTGGGTGAGAAAAATATCTTGGTCAAATGCCAACTTTGTATAAAAAAAATGGGAAAAGTTGTCTTTTGCCAAGATATTTCTCTCACCCAGCATGGGTATATGTAAAATGACCCCCCAAAACACATTACCCAACTTCTCCTGAGTACGGCGATACCACATGTGTGACACTTTTTTGCAGCCAAGGTGGGCAAAGGGGCACACATTCCAAAGTGCACCTTTCGGATTTCGCAGGCCATTTTTTACACATTTTGATTGCAAGGTACTTCTGACACATTTGGGCCCCTAAATTGCCAGGGCAGTATAACTACGCCACAAGTGATCCCATTTTGGAAAGAAGACACTCCAAGGTATTCCGTGAGGGGCACGGCGAGTTCCTAGAATTTTTTATTTTTTGTCACAAGTTAGCGGAAAATGATGATTTTTCTTTTTTTTTCTTTTTTCCGTACAAAGTCTCATATTCCACTAACTTGCGACAAAAAATAAAAAATTCTAGGAACTCGCCATGCCCCTCACGGAATACCTTGGGGTGTCTTCTTTCCAAAATGGGGTCACTTGTGGCGTAGTTATACTGCCCTGGCAATTTAGGGGCCCAAATGTGTGAGAAGTACCTTGCAATCAAAATGTGTAAAAAATGGCCTGCAAAATCTGAAAGGTGCACTTTGGAATATGTGCCCCTTTGCCCACCTTGGCAGCAAAAAAGTGTGACACATCTGGTATCGCCGTACTCAGGAGAAGTTGGGGAATGTGTTTTGGGGTGTCATTTTACATATACCCATGCTGGATGAGAGAAATATCTTGGCAAAAGACAACTTTTCCCATTTTTTTATACAAAGTTGGCATTTGACCAAGATATTTTTCTCACCCAGCATGGGTATATGTAAAATGACACCCCAAAACACATTCCCCAACTTCTCCTGAGTACGGCGATACCAGATGTGTGACACTTTTTTGCTGCCAAGGTAGGCAAAGGGGCACATATTCCAAAGTGCACCTTTTGGATTTCACCGGTCATTTTTTACACATTTTGATTGCAAAGTTCTTCTCACACATTTGGGCCCCTAAATTGCCAGGGCAGTATAACTACCCCACAAGTGACCCCATTTTGGAAAGAAGACACCCCAAGGTATTCCGTGAGGGGCATGGTGAGTTCCTAGAATTTTTTATTTTTTGTCGCAAGTTAGTGGAATATGAGACTTTGTAAGAAAAAAATAAATAAATAAAATCATCATCATTTTCTGCTAACTTGTGACAAAAAATAAAAAGTTCTATGAACTCACTATGCCCATCGGCGAATACCTTAGGGTGTCTACTTTCCGAAATGGGGTCATTTGTGGGTTTTTTCTACTGTCTGGGCATTGTAGAACCTCAGGAATCATGACAGGTGCTCAGAAAGTCAGAGCTGTTTCAAAAAGCGGAAATTCACATTTTTGTACCATAGTTTGTAAATGCTATAACTTTTACCCAAACCATTTTTTTTGCCCAAACATTTTTTTTTATCAAAGACATGTAGAACAATAAATTTGGCGAAAAATTTATATATGGATGTCGTTTTTTTTGCAAAATTTTACAGCTGAAAGTGAAAAATGTCATTTTTTTGCAAAAAAAATCGTTACATTTTGATTAATAACAAAAAAAGTAAAAATGTCAGCAGCAATAAAATACCACCAAATGAAAGCTCCATTAGTGAGAAGAAAAGGAGGTAAAATTCATTTGGGTGGTAAGTTGCATGACCGAGCGATAAACGGTGAAAGGAGTGTAGTGCCGAAGTGTAAAAAGTGCTCTGGTCATGAAGGGGGTTTCACCTAGCGGGGCTGAAGTGGTTAAAGGGCTTCTGTCACCCCACTAAAGTGATTTTTTTTTTTGGGCTAGTGAAATTAGTTATATTGCGATATATGACAATATAATTGTGTTACTTACTTTGATCCAGCAGTTTCTGCAAAAAACAAAGTTTTAATATATGTAAATTCGGTCTCTACCAGCAAGTAGGGCGGCTACTTGCTGGTAGCTGCTGCAGAAATCCGCCCCCTCGTCGTGTTGATTGACAGGGCCAGCCGGGATCTCCTCCTCCGGCCAGCCCTGTCGGCATTTCAAAAATCGCGCGCCTGTGTGGATTCGGCGCAGGCGCTCTGAGATGAGGAGGCTCGTCTCCTCAGAACTCCCTCAGTGCGCCTGCGCCGATGACATCACCGAAATAGAAGACGTCAGCGGCGCAGGCGCACTGAGGGAGTGCTGAGGAGACGAGCCTCCTCATCTCAGAGCGCCTGCGCCGAATCCACACAGGCGTGCGATTTTTGAAATGCCGACAGGGCTGGCCGGAGGAGGAGATCCCGGCTGGCCCTGTCAATCAACACGACGAGGGGGCGGATTTCTGCAGCAGCTACCAGCAAGTAGACGCCCTACTTGCTGGTAGAGACCGAATTTACATATTATAAAACTTTGTTTTTTGCAGAAACTGCTGGATCAAAGTAAGTAACACAATTATATTGTCATATATCACAATATAACTAATTTCACTAGCCCCAAATAAAACAATCACTTTAGTGGGGTGACAGAAGCCCTTTAAGTTCTAAAAGTCTCTTCTGATATGTTTTCTGCTTCACACCCTCCAGCCTTCTTTTGCACATTTTATCTATATCTTTTTGTAGATGGGGGTCATCCGAACTGGACACAGTAATCCAGATGTAGCCTCACCAGCGCTCTATACAGTGGGATCACAATCTCTCTCTTCCTACTGTTTATACCTCTAGCTATTGTCGGGATCTGTACTCTGGGTGGGGTCAGCAATGACAAACCTCAGCAGAGACAGCAGGTTAAAAAGTCAAAACAGTTTTTCTTTTACACATCATAACAAAACATCAACCAAGTTATAACGTCATTTAGTGGGGCGAAGCTAAGGCACCAGCATAATATAAACAACAAAATAAATTCCTGCCCGTCAGGGCACTACATAGACAAGTTGTCTGTCTCACCAATACAGTGCAGTTCACAAAGGGGGGGATCTGGCTCAGACTGCTGGCAGGTCAGCTTGCTTCCTAGGCTTTCTGACCCTGACTGACCATCTAAGGCCTCTTTTTATTCCCCAGTAATGATCACAACAGCCATAAATGGGATTACCTTAGGCTAGGGGAAGTTTGCCATGCTGGAAAGGTGTGGACTGGCAGGTCCCTCTAGTAAACCTACCTACAAGTTAAAAAAAAATATCCAGCCCAGAATAGAATCTAAACAAACCTGTCCCAGCAAACTACACTTAACTGAAACCACTGCAGCTTTCTGGATTTCATTTGGCTCATTCAGCTGAGGATTTGGGGTGAAATATACACTGCTTCCAGCACTTTACCACACTATCCATCCATGCACTAGACTTGCTTTCCCAGCTGCCTGAACACACTGTGCACTCATTTTGAAGCTGTCTGATATCAGGACCCCTAGATCCTTCAACTCTGAACTCTTGGCTAACACAGAACTGCCAATATAAGTCAGAAGGTTTCTTCTACACAAGTGCATTATTTTGCATTTGGACTCGTTGAACTACAGTTAACATTGTCTGGACCACAACACAAAATACCTAGATGTGTTGTTATAAAACCTCTATATACTGTTCAGCATTGACAGTGTCTTTCCAGTTGAGCAAGCCGTAGACACTAATGCAACTCCATAATATCAAAGAGACAGGCTTTTAAACTGATGGCTAGATATCTCCTCTCCTCTTGAGTCAACAGAACACTGCTTCTATGGTATACAAAAATAAGTAAAAATTTTGATTCAACTGACCAAAGAACAGTTTTTCATTTTGCCTCAGTCTATTTAAATTGAGGTTTGACCCAGAGAAGACGGCTGCGTTTCTCAATCATCTTGATGTATGCCTGCTTCTTTGCGTGATATAACATTAAAGGGGTTGTCCAAATTCAGAGAACATATCCTCATTTTCATCCAGCCCCTCTGATGTGAACATTTTCATGCTCTGATGGGGGTCATGTAGGGTATCGGAGGAGACCAGCATTTTCTCAGAAATCTATTGCCACAATCAGATTTGCAACATCTCTTGTAGTTCAAAAGTTATCAATGCAGAAAGTTGCAACAGCAGCCGGGAACGTGTTGTCTTTGGCGTTGAACACAGAACTTTGAAGTTTTGAACTTTCTCCTACATTTCTCCTTCCCATTTGAAAAATTTGACCTTGATCCGATATGACAGCTTTCAAGATGGCAGCCCTGTTCCGGACATCACCTAAAAGATCGGCCTCCTCACCCATTACCTGCTGCGGTATTCAGATATTTCATTTTCCCTTTTGTTTCTGAAATAAATGGGTGTCCTGCGACTTTTGCCTCACTCTGTATATCCCTTTCTCCTAAGACAACAACCAGTTCAGTTTGCTTATGAATTCCTCTATGGATGGTTTTTGTTTTGTTTTTATCTAACTAGCTCAGGTCAATTACTTTTCGAGCCATATAAAGCAGCCTAGCTATGGCTATCTTTTCACATTCACAGATCCCAAGATCTTTTACATAACTAAGAATGCATATACAAGGGGTGTTAACTCAAGAAAGACTCCATACATAGAATTAGTGAGTCTGACCATATCCGTCTAATATCTTTCTAATTTGGGGCAATCACAAAACATATGCAAGATACACGCGGGATGAAGATTACATCTTTCAAACAAGCATTTAAAATTTGTTGCACATTAAAAGTCAATATTTGCTACGGGTTCCACATGGATGCCGTGATAGGTGGCCTTGTATCGTTAGCCCCATTGAATGGGGTTAAATCCATGGGTGTGTTTGTGGCAGTGCAAACCTAAAATATCTGCAGACATTTGAGGAATGGTCCTAGATTGGTATTGTGTGTTTGCCGAGGAATCTGCAACATATTTTTCTAGTATGTACAGTGGTCCCTCAAGATACAATATTAATTGGTTCCAGGAGGACCATTGTATGTGGAAATCATTGTAAGTTGAGTAATCGGTTCCAAAGCCCCAAAATCTCACCTAAGATAAGAGAAAATGAAGATTTAAGAAAAATAAGCAGATAATTAATACAGATAAAACAAGTTCTTACATATAACATTTAGGAATAGCTGCTAACTAGCAACTAATACAGCTACGTACTTTACCAGAGAAGTGGCCTTGATTGGTTGGATCTGAGTCTTGAGACATTGTATGTTGAGACTAGTTTCAACTTACGATGGGTCAGACAAGACCATTGTATGTTGAAAATATTGTATGCTGAGGCCATTGTATCCTGAGGGATCATTGTGCCTGTGTGAGCATAGCTTAAGTGTTTTTGAGGCTATGACAAGATATTGGATATCGGAAGCTAATTTATGGGGTAAGGGAATTTTAAGGCAATGATTTAAAATATTAGGAATTAAGATTGTATGAACGTAAGAATTCTAACTTGTTTCTCTATAAGGAATCATGCACACAAACGTATTTTCTTTCCGTGTCCATTCTGGGTTTTTTGCGGACCATAGGTGTAACCATTCATTTCAGTGGTTTGCAAAAAAAACTAAGTTACTCCATGTGCATTCCATTTACGTATGTCCGTTCCGCAAAAGCATAGAACATTTCCTATTATTGTCCGCATTATGGACAAGGATAGGACTGTTCTATTACGGAATGCAAACGGATGTCATCCATATTTTTTGCAGATCAGTGTTTTGCGGACCGCAAAATACATATGGTCGTGTGCATGAGCCCTAATTGGGCGTAAAAAAACTCCCCACTGAAAAAAAACTCAGTATAAGGAAAGAGTTAAAATACATATATTTAGGCTCATGAATCACCAACTGGATGGATTTTATTTCTCATGGGGAGGGGTTATTTATTGTTATAAAGAGGTTTTGTATAATATTATATCTTCTAAGCTTTACCTTTTGGAATTATTTTTCATGATATAATCATAAAGTATATGTTAAAAAGGCTGTGGCCAGCAGTGGACCTTGGTATATAAACGTCAATTTTTTTTTTTAAGCTTAAAACCCTAGTAAAATGGTTTTCCCTGCCACATACCATATTTTTCGCTTTATAAGACCAGGTATATAACCAGGTTTAAGGTGGAAAATAAGAAAAACATATTTTTCATCAGACCCCCATAAATATCTGGACATCAGATCAGACCCCCTTAAATATCAGGACAGCTGATCAAGCCCCCATATCAGGACATCACACCAGCCCTTCATGTCAGAACCCCATCAGACCTTATATCAGCCCACATAATGAGACCCCCATCCGACCTTATATCAGCTCACATAGTGAGACCCCCATCAAACCTCAGATCAGATTTAAAATAAAAACAATCTCTTACCTGTCCTGTGCCGCGGCTCCTCTCCACCTCTGGCAGAAGTCGCTCTCCCCTGTCTTCCCGGCCTGCGCTGCTCTGTCACCTGACTGCGTGCAGCATCAGGTCATAGTGCGCGCACTACGTCCTGACGCTGTACGCACCTAAAGCGTACTAGTGAAGCGCTTAATAGTATTACCTTTTAAAAGACGCACAGCCGCCCCCCCCCCCCCCCCACACTTTTTTGGGGTGGGGGGGTGAGAGTGCGTCTTATAAAGCAAAAAATATGGTACATTTCTAATACAACTATAGGATATCCCGTGAATGGTATTGATCAACTCTCCAGCTGTTGTGAAACTGCAACTCCCAGCATGCTAAATTCACCTATATAGGCGTTCTGAAAACAGATGAGCAAATCTGCATTCTGGTAGTTAAAGTTTCACAAGGGTGGGATGCTGGAGGTTGCTGGCCCCTGATATACACTCACCTAAAGAATTATTAGGAACACCATACTAATACTGTGTTGGACCCCCTTTTGCCTTCAGAACTGCCTTAATTCTACGTGGCATTGATTCAACAAGGTGCTGATAGCATTCTTTAGAAATGTTGGCCCATATTGATAGGATAGCATCTCGCAGTTGATGGAGATTTGAGGGATGCACATCCAGGACACGAAGCTCCCGTTCCACCACATCCCAAAGATGCTCTATTGGGTTGAAATCTGGTGACTGTGGGGGCCATTTTAGTACAGTGAACTCATTGTCATGTTCAAGAAACCAATTTGAAATGATTCAAGCTTTTGTGATATGGTGTATTATCCTGCTGGAAGTAGCCATCAGAGGATCATGAAGGGATCGACATGGTCAGAAACAATGCTCAGGTAGCCCGTGGCATTTAAACGGTGGCCAATTGGCACTAAGGGGCCTAAAGTGTGCCCAGAAAACATCCCCCACACCATTACACCACCACCAGCCTGCACAGTGGTAACAAGGCATGATGGTTACATGTTCTCATTCTGTTTACGCCAAATTCAGACTCTACCATTTGAATGCCTCAACAGAAATCGAGACTCATCAGACCCGGCAACATTTTTCCAGTCTTCAACAGTCCAATTTTGGTGAGCTCGTGCAAATTGTAGCCTCTTTTTTTTTTTTTTTTCTATTTGTAGTGGAGATGAGTGGTACCCGGTGGGGTCTTCTGCTGTTGTAGCCCATCCGCCTCAAGGTTGTGTGTGTTGTGGATTCACAAATTCTTTGCTGCATACCTCGGTTGTAACGAGTGGTTATTTCAGTCAACGTTGCTCTTCTATCAGCTTGAATCAGTCGGACCATTCTCCTCTGACCTCTAGCATCAACAAGGCATTTTCGCCCACAGGACTGCCGCATACTGGATGTTTTTCCCTTTTCACACCATTCTTTGTAAACCCTAGAAATGGTTGTGCGTGAAAATCCCAGTAACTGAGCAGATTGTGAAATACTCAGCCCGGCCCGTCTGGCACCAACAACCATGCCACGCTCAGAATTGCTTAAATCACATTTCTTTCCCATTCTGACATTCAGTTTGGAGTTCAGGAGATTGTCTTGACCAGGACCACAACCCTACATGCATTGAAGCAACTGCCATGTGATTGGTGTTCCTAATAATTCTTTAGGTGAGTGTATATATTCACTTGATACACCAGACAAAATGTTTCATTAATTTAACAGTAATGTAGGGGTAAAAACTGTTTTTATATTTATTTGTTGTAAATTACTGTTTTGTTTTTGTTTTTTTCTGTTTTTTTTTTTAGATTTGGGAAGAGGACTCCGAAACATTTCTAGTGATTATCAAGGGTGCTGGGGGCAAAGCTTTCTGTGCTGGAGGAGACATAATTGGTGAGGGCTAAAGGGAATTTGTCACCAGGGATGTCCCAATCCAGCTGTTTGTATAGACACATACCTGTGGTTCACTTGATTTAAAACGCTGTTTTTCTTTTGTACATTCAAGGCTCCTTTTCTTAATCCCTTCAGGACTCCATTTCATTTTTAGTTGTAAATCTTTTTTATTAGTAACAAGGATACATGAAGATTTCAGCAGTAATAATATTATAATTAGATTTCCGCACACAGGCGATGGATTATAAGATATTGAAAAAGGAAATACATCAAGGTAGACAAAAGTCACAATCGGAGTTCCACTGATAATACGTTCACGGACCATCGTAGTGGTGATTACACCGGCACATCACACTGGGTCGAAATTAAAATGTCAGTCCATATCCGTACATTGTGGAAGCAAATATTAGCTCCATGCGTGGAGTTGCAAAAAAGATTCCAGTAGTGTTATAAAATGGCAGGCAGTATGAACACTGAATAAACATGTACAAATATAACAGATGTAACATGGGGAGCTTACTTGAGGCAAATCTATTCATAAGAAAGAGGAGTAAAGGTGCGTTAATTCCTATGAAATACAAAAGAGCTAAACACAATAATGCTTATCGCTGTTAATAAGAAGTGTGTTAAAGGGAGAAAAAGGACCGCATTTAGCCACTGTTGAAAAAGCATATACAATAAACCAGACATTGTTACATGGAAACATAAGGTAACTCATAGTGCCCGAAAAATCTTCCATGGAGACTATGTATTCACAAACTGTTCATGTCGTCTATCTATCCACGAAGTGAGTTCCTCCAATCTACACAACTGGTCGACTCTGTCTATCCATTCTGCCTTGGATGGAGGTGTATAGGTACCAGCATCTTGGCCGCGACTATGAGGTATGTAATTAGGTCTCGCTTGTGAGGTCGGAAGGAGGGTGAGTCGTGCCACAACAAAATTAGATTGTGTGTAAGTGTGATGGGATTAGTACGAATATAATTAATGACCTCCTCCACTGCTGCCCAAAAGCGTCTGATTTTCGGACACATCCACCAGATATGCAAGAAGGAACCCACTTCTGTATTACATCTCCAACACATTGCACTATCCAACACCCCTCTCCGATACAAGAACTCAGGTGTCTTGTACCACCTGGAGGTAGTTTTGTATGAGTTTTTTTCTGTAGCCTAACACAGCGTAATACGCCATGTGATCTGCTAAGTGTTTGTTGCACCTCATCCGCAGTAAAGTGAGTCTTTAATTCCTCTTCCCAGTCTAAAATAAAACTTGGGGTTCTAGCATCTGGGGCGTACAAGAAAAATGTCTGTATCTTTTGATAAACCTTTCGTCAGAGGTTTGGCCGAGAGGAGTGCCCCTTCGAAATCCGTGGTTTGTCTACTCGGGCTGTGTGAGTCAAGAAAGCGTCGACAGACTAGTCTGAAATGTGAGTACTGTAAAATGTGCAGGGGAACAGCAGGGAGCTTTTGCGATAAGGAGGTAAAGGATGGTATTTCCTGAGAAGAACGGATATAGGACATTGGTCCAGGTGGCTCCACAGTTTCCTGCTGTGCTCCAGGACTGGATTTATGCCAACTAGGGAGGAAAGAAAGCAAGCGGGTGTAAGAGGGGAGTGGAATGAGGCAATCGACTGGTGATTTCGGGATCCGCGCCAGGCCACCACCATACCTTTTTGGTTATAATGTTTGGTATGTCTCGCGGGGGGGGGGGGGGGGGGGGGGGAATATGGGGCGTCTGACCAAATCAGGTGTAGGAAATTATCTGCTAAACCGTCCCTCTCTAGCTTAATTGACATAGTTTCCTGAATACTTATTCCAGTCGAGCCAGCGTTGTAGTTGGATGGCTATATAATAATTTTTGGGATCTGGAAGGCCTATACCTCCTAGTTTCTTGGGCAGCGACAAGAGTTTGTAACTAAGTCGGGGGTGGAACCCTTTCCATATAAATCATGAGAACATTTTCCTGACTTTCGTGAAAAAGGAGGCAGGAAGATGTATCTGGGCTTCCTGCATCAAATATATACGTTTGGGCAGTATATAAGTGGTGATGTTGTTTTTCTTCCCTATCCATGATGGATAAGGGAGATTGTCCATGGATAATTACGTTGATATGGTGTTTAGTTAGGGACTTTAGTTCAGCTCATAGATTTTAGAAAGGTCTGCCGGCACCTTCATCTCTAGATACCTTTATATAGGAATCTTGCCACGCAAAGGGACAGGTAGCTCTTAATTGTTGGGCTTGTTTCTCCAACTGATATTTTCAGTACTTCTGATTTCCCATAGTTTGTTTTGGCCGAAATCCTGCAATAGTGCCAGGACGTGGTATTTGTAATAAATATAAGCAAATCATCTGCGTAGGCAGCGGCCGGATGAGTATCAGAAGGAGCCAGGAGGCCTTGAATATGTGGGTGCCGTCAAATGGATTAAATCAGGGGTTCCATGCATATAACAAATAGACTAGGAGAAAGGGGACAGCCCTGCCGCATCCCGTTATTTATTTCGAAAGAGGGTGACAACATATTTACTTTAACCTTCGCTGTAGGATTCTTACAAAGGGTCAATATGGCCTGGATAAACTGGGCGGGGATCCCAAATCGGAGCAAAGTTTCCTGCATGTAAAGCCAGTCGACTGTCGAATGCCTTCTCGGCATCAGTGACGAGAAGGACCAGATTAGATTTAGTTTGTTTGGTATAGTGTATGGGATTCAGCACCCTATTGGCATTGTCTTTCCCCTCCTTATTCGGTACAAAACCAGTCTGTTCTTTATGGATTAGCTGTGGAAGTAAAGCTTGGAGACGCGTGGCCAAGATCTTTGCCCACAGTTTGATGTCTCAGTTCAGCAGTGAGATGGGCCGAAAACTACAGCATAATTCAAATTTTTTCCCTGCCTTTTGGGAGCACCGTAATATGTTCTTCCAACGTTTTTTTAGGCAATTCCTCCCCTGATTAGCAATGTTTGACATAGTAATAGAAGATGAGGCAATAACACTTGTTTCAATTTTCGGTAGTACACCATGGGGAGACCATCAGGTTCTGGGCTCTTGCCCGTAGGGGTAGACATTATAGCATTGTTTATTTCGGAGGCGGTAATAGGAGCTAGTAGAGAGGAGGACATCTCAGAAGACCGTGTCGAGAGGTGGAGATCCGTCAAAAAGGAAATAATGTCCCTATGTCGTGCATCTGTCGAGGGGCAGTTCATCAATAGTCAGGTTATAGAGATGGCCGTAGAAGCGAGCAAACAGCTGCTATGTCATCTGTACGGGTCAGTAGGTCGGCCTTGTTAGACCTAATCGAGGAGATGTATGTACACGATAGTGGCCCTTTAAGAAGCCGACATCATCTTTCCTCCTCTATCCCCGTGGGTGTAGATTTTTTATTTTGCGTATAACATGCTCTTTGCAAATTGCACCCCTAATAGGTAATTGAGTTGCCCCCGTAAAGCTGTAAGTTCCGCCAATTGACCATTTATGAGTTTATTCTAGGGCCGATATTTTTTAGCTAACAGATCTTCCATGGCCTTTAACCTCTTCTTCTTTTTTTTGTCGCGGAACCCAATGAGATTAGCTCCCCCCTGAGAAGGCCTTATGAGCTTCCCATACAATGGGTGCAGAGACCTCAGGGGTAGCATTGGTGGAGAAAAAGCTTGTGAGTTTCTCCTTCAAGGTGTCTATCGTCTGTTCATCTTAACAGCATCTCATTGAGTCTCTACGACCAAAAGCGCTTATTCAGGGATGGAAGGAGAACGGTTATGTGAACTGGGGCATGATCAGATATGGAAATCGACCCTAAATGTGTATCACCAACCCCTGGTAATAAATTCTGTGAGACGAACAGGTAGTCGATACGCTGCTAAGAGTGGTGGGCTTGCGAGAAGGAGAAATCCTTCTCTTCTGGATGTAGAGTTCTCAATGTGTCCACCACCTGCAGGTCTCCCAGCGCCTCCTCTACCTTACTTAATCCCCGGATGGAGATAGCGGAGCGGTTTGAGGAGGAATCCAATAAAGGGTTAAGGGTGAGATTAAAATCCCCACCTACGTCCAGTGAGCCCTCTGTGAACGTGCCCAATTTATGAAATACCTAATTGAACCACCTGACTTGCCCTTTTGTTCGGGGCATATATATTGGCTAGCGTAATGGGAGCATCATCCAATTTCCCCTTAACAAAAACATATCTCCCATCTGGGTTGCTAATGGATTGAGACAGGGAAAATGTCACTCCTTTCTTAAAAGCTATGCTCGTTCCCCAGGATGTGTGTGTTCCATAACAGCTGTGAAACCATTGGTCATATGGGTTTCTTGCAGAAAGAAAACAGATGGGGAGAGTTTGCGTATCAGGGCGAATATTTGGGACCTCTTCTGCGGTACATTAAAACCCTTCACATTAAGAGAGTATATTGTGTGTTTAGACATGTCAACTAATACATATGAGCAATACATATTCTTTGAGCATCATAGCAAGCCTCCCAAATTTCCTTACAGGAAGAAACAAATGTTAAAGGGTTTCTACCACTTCGGTTTCACATATTTAGCTGTCAGACACTAGCGATCCGCTAGTGTCTGCTCTGCCCAACCATCCTAATATAATTGCTTTTGGGGCAGCCGTTTTGCTAAAAAAAAGAACTTTTATTAATATGCTAATGAGCCTCTAGGTGCTATGGGGGCGTCATTAGCACCTAGAGGCTCCGTCTACCTTCAGAAACTGCCGCCGCCCAGCGCGTCCCTCCAGCCCGCCCATCTCCTCCTGAATGCGATCCTCCTTGTGAGCGTATGTATTCTGCGCATGCGCAGTGAATGTCTGACCGCTTCCTTGCTCAGACATCTCTACTGCGCCTGCGCGATGACGCCATAGTGCTCCGAGAAACAGGCGCAGTGGAGATGTCTGAGCAGGGAAGCTGTCAGACATTCCCTGCGCATGCGCCGAATACAGGCGCTCACAAGGAGGATCGCATTCAGGACGCGCTGGGCGGCGGCAGCTTCTGAAGGTAGACGGAGCCTCTAGGTGCTAATGACGCCCCCATAGCACCTAGAGGCTCATTAGCATATTAATAAAAGTTCTTTTTTTAGCAAAACGGCTGCCCCAAAAGCAATTATATTAGGATGGTTGGGCAGAGCAGACACTAGCGGATCGCTAGTGTCTGACAGCTAAATATGTGAAACCGAAGTGGTAGAAACCCTTTAACAAGAACACTAACAATGAACCTATGCAAAAGACAAGCCTAAGATGGTCTGCCGCGGTCACCAGAACAGGAATAGGCGACACAATCATCAATCTGCCCGGAATGGCTTGATAAAGGTGTTGTGGCTCACAGGGGGGGGGGCTAGGGCTAGCCAGTGAAGAAATCGGCCTGCCCCACATGGTTTGATCATGAGGGGGAGGAATCGAAAGAAAAGGTAAAAAGTCAAACAGAGGGGGTTAAAGAATCCCCAGTGAGAAGTGGAGACATCATAGCTCCTAAGTGGGAGAGACAAGAGACGAGAGAGAAAAAAAGAGGAAGGAAAGGAATATAAAAGTGGGGGGGGGGGGGGGGGGGAGAAAATTCTGTACTTGCATGTACACTCCAAATGTTCATGTTATGGCGGTCTTTGGCAGGTTTCTTCTCTCCTCTCCTTTCTTCTCTGTTTCTTTTCGCCAGATGAGCACCATGGATCCTGTGGAGGGGGAAGGGGAGGTAAGTTGTCTTCCAAAGGAACAGGCATCCAAGAGGGAACTTGTACAGGAGGAATGTCCAGCTTTTTCCAAACCCTTCTGCAACTCCTCTGGGCTACGGATTATAATCTGCTTGTTATTCTTGAGGACCGAGATCCCAAACGGGTAGGTCCACCTATACACCAGGTTATGCGCTCTAAGGTGCTCCAGCAAGGGTTTCATGGTTCGCCTTTTGGCTAGGGTGGTAGGAGACAAGTCTTGATAAATCTGGACCGGATTAGAGTCCAACAGAACCTCTCCCTGTTCTCGAAGCTTGTCTCAAAATGACAGTTGTTTCAGCGAAATTAAGCATTTTGCAGATGACGTCCCTTGGGTGATCGTTGTGGCCCGGATTAGGGCGAAGCGCTCCACGTATGTGCTTGATAACAATGGACGACGCTCTTTGCAGTCCTAGGACCGTAGAGAAGATATCAGCGGCCACCTGTGGCATACGCAAGTTGTTCCTGTGATTCCGGTTCTCTAGTTCCTCAATTTGATTAAATGCTACATTGAGCTGCCGCTGACTCTCTAAGAACTTTTGCCGGACCGCCATGTCGAATGTGAGCATAGAGGCCTGTTGTTCCTCAACTGCGTCAACGCGACTTCCAAGATGGCGGAGGTCCGCCCTGATGTCTTTCATTTCTTTCAGAAGAGGGTGGAGGGCTTGAGTGATGGTGGTCTTGAGAAAAGCCCTGGTGATCGGCTCAGAATCCCTCTTAGCCACGTACAGGCTATCTGCGCCTGAGTCATCTCCCGCTGCGGGGTCAGGCGGGTCCGGCGCCATCTTTGGTAGCGTGGCCGCAGCGCCAACTGCTGAATCCTTTTTCTTCAGGAACCGCTCTATCTCCGCTTGTTGTCTCTCCGACCGAGGTGTTCCAGGAACATCCTTGCTTCTATCCCTTCCGATTTTCCCCATCTTATTGTTCTGGAATGGTGATGTAAGGCGCCAAGTGGGAGAGGAGCTCCGGAATAGGCTTCCCATGCGCGAGCAGGCTCCGCCCTCCATTCCATTTTTGACCTGAAGGACGAGGCAATTTTTTTCCAAATCTGATATGTCACTATCTGGTAATAATTTTGCTGCGCTTTTACTTATCAGAGCAATTCTGAGGTTATTTTCTATTGGCATATTGTACTTTATGATGGTGATAAATTTGAGTCGAAATTTTTCACTTTTATGTCAAAAAAATATATAATTTTAGAGAAAATTCAGAAAAATTAGCAATTCTCTGAATTTGGATTTCTCTGCTTTTAAGATTCCCTATATGTCTACTTTATGTAGAATTTTAAAAGCAGTTTTTAAATCTTAACCGCTCAATTCAGTTATGAAGTCACTTTGAGTGGCTTGCATAATAGAAACCACAAGTAAACGACCCCATTTTGGAAACTACACCCCTCAAATCATTCAGTTGTTCCACAAGAATTAACCTCTTCAGGACACATGACGTACCGGCGGGCGGTTATCGGAACCCGGTGCCTGCTCAAATAATTAAGCAGGCACCTTGGCTAGATGCGTCGGGGGGTATTGTGAACCCCCCCCCCCCATGTCGGTGATCGCAGCAAACTGCAGGTCAATTCAGACCTGCGGTTTGCGTTTTCGGGTTATTCGGGTCTCTGATCGGTGGTGCGAATTTTACCCCACCAATCACCATCCTGCAATCCTCTGATTGGTTGGTGGGCGGGCCGGTGGGAGATTCAAATGTTGCCAGCGCTCCTCTCCTCCTCCTTTTGTGTCCTGAAGCAGAGAAGAGAGGAACGCTGCCTGCACGTCGTTGTCTATCTGAGCCAGCATCACCCCATCTGTGCCCCAGCACCCCCCATCTCATTAGCAGGTAATTAGGGAAAGTATAGAATAAGGTTGGGCTAGGCAGGAATAATAAAGGGAAAGTTAGTGTGAAAAAAAGTTTTATTGCATCACCCTACTGGGGTCCACAGGGGTGCTGCCGCTTGCTGTGGCCAGCACTCTTAGCGTCCGGCCACTGTTAACGCATCGCACACCCCACCGCTGATCAACTTCAGACGGTTGATCAGCGGTTTTGAATCGTTTTTTTTTTCACATTTTTTGGGCTTTTTTTTTTTGTTAGTCTGTTAGTTTTTCTGTTTATTTTAGGGTAAGTTCGCGAACACCCGTGCCCCCACACACATGCACACCAAATAAAGATTTACACACATTCACATATACACGCAGGCGCACACTCCCCTATGGCCCGCCGGATGTTCTCGGCAGAGGAGGCATACGCCCAGCTTGCCTCAGAGTCCGAGATTCCCAGTGAGGACGAGGATGACCCCACTTTCCTGTTGTAATCTGTGTCCTTCTCCTCATCTAGCAATGATGATGAGCCCCCAAGGCGGCGGACACGCCGCCAGGCGGAGCAAGGGGACCGCCATGTTGGGGACCCCGTGGCCCACCCTAGTACGAGCAGCTCTGGGGCTCGTACTAGTTTTCCGCCCCACCAGTTAAATCCACCGGAAATCCATGCTGGTGAACTTGTCTGGTGTACCCCAGAGTGATATGAGCCAGTGATTCCTGATTTTGTAGGCCAACCAGGAATCCAGATTTCCACAGTGGGCTTCACTGAATGACTGACTTTTTTTGTAATTATTATTATATTTTTTTTTTTTTCAGTGACCAACTGGTAAGTCTAATGGTGGAGCAGACAAACCTGTACGTCCAACAGTTCGTTGCTCAACACCCGGGTTCCTTTTTGGCTAGGCCCGGTGGCTGGACGCCGGTCAGTGCAGCCGAGATGGACATTTTGGGGCCTCGTGCTGCATATGGGCCTAGTCAAGAAACCTAGTGTCAGGCATTACTGGAGTGGGGACGTCCTCTACCAGACCCCACTTTACAGTACGCCCATGACACGCCTAGTCAAGAAACCTAGTGTCAGGCATTACTGGAGTGGGGACGTCCTCTACCAGACCCCACTTTACAGTACGGCCATGACACGCTCCCGGTTTGAGGCCATCCGGAAATGTCTGCATTATTCAGATAATAGAGCATGTCCTCCCCGAGGTGATCCTGCCCATGACCGTCTGTATAAGATACGGCCGGTCATCGATCACTTTGGGGCCAAATTTGTACAAGCCTACGCGGTTGATGAGTCTCTCATTGCTTTCAAGGGGAGACTCATTTTCCGCCAGTATGTTCCCTCTAAGCGGGCGAGGTATGGCGTGAAGCTATACAAACTTTGTGAGAGTACCTCAGGATACACTTACAAGTTTTGTGTGTACGAGGGACGAGATTCCCGTATTCAACCCCCAGAATGCCCCCCCACTCTGGGTGTTGGCGGGAAACTTGTGTGGGACCTTATGCACCCACTGCTAGATAAGGGTTACCACCTTTTACGTAGATAACTTTTATACTAGTATCCCCTTGTTCCAGTCCCTTGCCGCCAGATCCACGTCTGCTTGTGGGACCTTGCGGAAAAATGAACGCGGCCTCCCTACCCTCCCCCTTCTGGTACCTATCCCCAGGGGTGAGATCTGTGCCCTTACCACTGGAAACCTGTTGCTGGTCAGGTATAAGGACAAGAGGGATGTCCTTGTACTGTCCACAACGCATGGTAACGGCATCACCCCTGTCCCTGTGCGAGGTACTGTGGCAATGGTCCTCAAGCCCGATTGTATCGTCGACTACAATCGGTATATGGGAGGAGTTTATCTCTCTGATCAAGTCCTCAAGCCATATAATGCCATGCGCAAAACCCAGGCATGGTACAAAAAAGTTGCGGTCTACTTGTTGCAGGTTGCAATGTGCAACTCTTTTGTGCTGTCCCAGAGCGCTGGCAACACAGGGACATTCCTTCAGCTCTACGAGGCAGTCCTCAAGGCCCTGATCTTTTCGGACCGGGAAAGAGCAGGCCGGAGTACCTTGGGAATTGGAGGCGCCCGGATCGTCCCTGGCCAACACTTTCCAGGTGTGGTCCCCATACTGGAAAGAAGGCACGAACCCCAAAAAGGTGCAGAGTGTGTCACAGGAGGGGGATACGGAAGGACACCACTGCTCAATGTGACACGTGCCCTGATCATCCGGGCCTCTGCATTATTGGTTTCTACAGGGAATATCACACTTCCTTGGAGTACTAAATTTATATCCCAATTTAGCCACTGACATCGGATAAAAAAACTGGTTCTCAGACTTGAGACACCCCAAAAAATTGTAAAAACTAAAATAATGTAAAAAAAAAGTATACAAATTAGGTATCTCCGCGTCAGTAATAATCTCTATAAAAATACTCCATGACCTAACCCCCCCAGATTAACACTGTCCCCCCAAAAAAGTGCAAAAAAAGGTGCAAAAAAGTTTTTACATAACAAAGTTTAATAGCAAGCGATCAAAAAGTCAAATAGCCCCCAAAATAGTGCCAATAAAACCGTCGTCTCATCCCGCAAAAAATGAGCCCCCACATAAGATAATCGGCAAAAAAGTTAGACTTTAGAGATACAAAATAAAAAATTTGTATCAAAAAGGATAATATAGTCTAAAACCTAGGTATCGCCACATCCGTAAGAATCTCCTCTATATAAATACCCCATGACCTAACCCCCCCCCCAGATTAACCCTGTCAAAAAAATAAATATTAAAAACTGTACTAAAAACAGCTATTTTTGGCACTTTTCCATTTCAATCCGTTTTTTCCACTAACAAAGAAAGGGTTAACAACCAAACAAAACTTAATATTTATTACCCTGATACTGCAGTTTACAGAAACGGCACATTTGCAGTCGTAAACTGCTGTATCACTACAAGGCAGGGCGCAAAAGGAAAGGACCGACATGGTTTCTGGAAGGCCGATTTTTTGGGCCTTTTTTATTGACACCATGTCCTTTTTTGAAGCACCCCTGATGCACCCCTAGAGTAAAAACTCCCTAAAAGGGACCCCATCTAAGAAACTACACCCCTCAAGGTATTCAAAACTGATTTGACAAACTTTATTTACCCTTTAGGTATTCCTCAATAGTTAATGGCAAATGGAGATGAAATTTCAGAATTTACATTTTTGGAAACCTTGCCTCACAAAAATGTAATATAGAGCAACCAAAAATCATATTTACCCTAAAAATAGTCCCAACAAAACTGCCACCTTATCCCGTAGTTTCCAAAATGGGGTCACTTTTAGGGAGTTTTTACTCCAGGGGGGTTGAAACAGGACAAATAAACCGGTGTAAATAAACCGGTCCATAAAAATCAGCCCTCCAAAAACCACATGGTGCTCCTTTCCCTCTACGCCCCGCCATGTGGCCGTACAGTAGTGTACGACCACATTTGGGGTGTTTCTGTAAACGGGCAGGGCAATAAAGATACAGTCTTGTTTGGCTGTTAACCCTTGCTTTGTTAGTGCAACACCTAAAGGGTTAACGACGTTTGTAAAATCAGTTTTGAATACCTTGAGGGGTGTAGTTTCTTAGATGTGGTCACTTTTAGGGTGTTTCTACTGTAGGGGTGCATCAGGGGGGCTTCAAATGGGACATGGTGTAAATAATCCAGTCCTGGAAAATCTGCCTTCCAAAAACCATACGGCGCACCTTTCACTCTACGCCCTACTGTACAGTAGTGTACGACCACATGTGGGGTGTTTCTGTAAACTGCAGAGTCAGGGCAATAAAGAAACAGTCTTGTTTGGCTATTAACCCTTGTTTTGTTAGTGGAAAGAATTGGTTAAAATTGAAAATTTGGCAAAAAAATGAAATTCTCGAATTTCATCCCCATTTGCCAATAACTCTTGTGCAACACCTAAAGGGTTAACAAAGTTTGTAAAATCAATTTTGAATACCTTGAGGGGTATAGTTTCTAGAATGGGGTCATTTTTGGGCGGTTTCTATTATGTAAGCCTCGCAAAGTGACTTCAGACTTGAACTGGTCCCTAAAAAATGGGTTTTATGACAATTTCTGAAAAATTTCAAGATTTGCTTCTAAACTTCTAAGCCTTGTAACAACATCCCCAAAAAATAAAATATAATTCCCAAAATGATCCAAACATGAATAGACATATGGGGAATGTAAAGTAATAACTATTTTTGGAGGTATTACTATGTATTGTAGAAGTAGAGAAATTGAAACTTGAACATTAAAAAAAAAAATTGCTGAGTTTTGGTATTTTTTTTTATAAATAAAAATTAATTTTACCAGTGTCATGAAGTACAATATGTGACGAAAAAACAATCTCAGAATGGCTTGGATAAGTCAGAGTTTTAAAGTTATCACCACTTAAAGTGACATAAGGTGAAATAAGGATGTGTCCCAAAGGGGTTTAAGGGGTTCTGCACTTTGTTTTAACTGATGATCTATCAGCTGTTTGAGAAGGCAGTGGCGATGGCAGTAGCGCCGCAGCCTTCTCACTGTTTACCGTTGGTCGATTGATGTCACGACTAGTATCAACTTGCATGGTCACGGCTAAACTCTGTTTACTTGAATGGAGCTTTGCCTTGCCCACGCTAGTTGATACTAGTCGTGACGTCACCGGGCCGGCGGTAAACAGTGAGAAGGCCGCAGGAGCGCTGCAGCCTTCTCAAACAGCTGATCGTCGGGGGTCCCGGGTGTCAGTCCCCCGCTGATCAGAAGCTGGTTATCTATCCAGAGGATAGATCCTCAGTTAAAACAAAGTGCAGAACCCCTTTAAAGGAATAGAGAGGTGAAATTTCAAAATATAATTATTTTTTTCTTTGCAGATTTTCTACTTTAATCCATATTTCCTGTAATGTAGAAAGGGTTAACAGCCAAACAAAGCTTAATATTTATTACCCTGATTCTGCAGTGTATAGAAAAACACACGGCAGGGCTCACAAGGGAGCATTATGACATTTGGAGGACAGATTTTGGTGGAATGGTTTTCCAGTGCCATGTTGTGTTTTGAAGAAACACTGAGGTCCCCGTGCAGTGGAAACTCCCAAAATATGACGCCATTTTGGAAACTTCACCCCTCACTGTTGGACGGCAGCGCTCCCACAATGATGAAAACAGCTGATAAGCAGGGGTGCAGATTCTTAACTTATCTGTTAGTGTTACAGACTATTTATATGGGAGGACTGAGTAGGCAGTTATCAGGAACATTTCTTATAATTGCCTACCCATCAGAGGAGGTGAAAGCGGTGTTTACATGCAGCAATTACCTGCGCTGTATGGGAACAAGTGATAAGTGCTGCAATTAATTGTTGCTATACAGATTCAATGTTTCCCCGCAGCACAATCTGCTTCCCAGATACTGTGATTTAAAGACCCCTTTACACTGACGACAAACTGGCAATTATACAGAAGTAGCATTCTTAGGAACAGTTATTCCCAATGATTGCCCTGTGTAAAGGTGTCACCATTTGCCTAGTGAACAAGCTCATTCATTGGGTGAAAGCATCGCTCATGTGGTCACCAAAATCATAATTTCTGGGCCACAGTTTGTGATATGTAAACTGGGATCTGCTGCGCAGAAACAATGAATTTGTATGGGGATGAGTGATCACAGTAGTGATCGCTTTTTCTAAAACAGAAGAGATGATTGCTTTGATGTCCTCTGATGAACTTGCAATTATCGGGAACAAAGCATTTGTTCATGAAAATTGCGTGCTCAGTTGGTCTGTGTAAAGGGACCTTTTAGGTGTCAGAATCGGTGTTTGCTCTTTTGCAGCGTATATACTTGGTGGCATCTTACTTTGCTGTGATACAGGCTGCCACGCTGGCAGCCATTATCGCAGTAGGTGCTCTCCAGGCCTCTTGCAAAATCTAATGTGGCTATCAATGGCAAACAATAGTGCTCAGTGATGGAAGCAGGTTGGCACTAATGATAGTGTTTGCAGCAGAGCTGGAGAGTGCTTACTGCCATAATGCATTGTGTGGAGACAAGCAGGAATAACACCAGATGAAGTGGGACATCAATACCTACCATGGACGTTTTCATCTGGTGTTCGAGGAGAAGGTAACATTGACCTGCTTTTAGTATGTCCAGAGTATTGTGTGACTGGTTCTACTGGCATTTTTTAATCTGTCGGGGCAGGGATGGGCAAACTGTGGCTCTCCAGCTGTTGTAAAAATCTACAAATCCCGTCATGCCCTGCTGTAGGCTGATGGCTGTAGGCATACTGGGCATACTGCGAGTTGTAGTTTTACAACAGCTGGAAAGCCGCAGTTTGCCCATCCCTGGGTTACAAGATGTGGTGTTTCAGCAAGATAATGCCCACCCACACGCTGCCTGATCTACACAACATATGCTCTTCAGGGTATCCAGCAGTTCCTCTGACTTGCTTGATCGCAAAATTCATCACCGATTGAAAATGTCTGAGACTGGATGGGGTGTTGGATCTCCCATGCAAAGCCGCAAACAACCACCTTGGCTGAACTACAGTTCCACGTTGAAAGGATATCCAGCATATGTGTGACTATTACCATGACAGAGAGGCTACCTGTATTGTAGCAAGGGGAGATACCAACTAGTTCTACTGAAACCTTGATTAAATGTATACCCTGCTTCAGGACCCAAAATAAAGGGTGCACCACCTGGGTTGTTTGATCATTGACAAAGTACCTCTAGCAGTTTAGACTTTGCCAATCCCAGCTCAATCGCATTAGGTTCTCAAACTGTGAAACCACAATTCTCCATTTTATGTGTGTGCATATATATTATAATATTTCTTTGTTTAACAGCTGTTACAGAGGCTGGAAAGTGTGGAGCCCCACTTGCCAAAGAGTTTTTCAAAGAAGAGTACATTCTTAACAATGTTATTGGTAAGAAATACACATCAGATTCCTTATCTATAAAAATAAAATCAGTGATGATGATGCTGCGTACTTTGAAGAAGCTTTTCCATAATGAACATTGCTTCCGGCTCTTTCAACTGTTGTGTTTCTAGCATTAGTAGCTGATGAAAATGGCTGATTACCGAACGCAGGATAAGTCATCAATATCTAAAAGCTGAACATCCCCATTCATTCTAAGTTTGCAAGTAATCCCCTACTCACAGGATAAGGGATAACTAAATGATCCTTGGGAGTCCAACCGCTGGAACTGCCACCGATCTTGAGGTCCCATTCCCTCAGTCTGATGAAGCGGCAGGTTGGACATGCTACCTAGTGCCTAATTCATTCTGTGTAGGACTGCAGGAGATGACTGAGTACAGTGTTTGGCTATTAACAGCAGTCCCATATAGAACGAGTGGAGCGGTACACCACAATCTCAACTTGCTGCTCTATTCGATTTGAGGGAATGGGAACTCAGATCGGTGGGATCTTTTGGGAACGGTGGGGGTCCCAGCTGTTGGACCCCGAGCAATCAGTTAGTTATCCCCTATTCTGGGGATGGGGGATAACTTGCAAACTTTACACAACCCGCTTAAAGAGGTTTTTCCGGATTTACATATTGATGACCTGTCCTCAGGATAGGTCATCAATGTGAGGTCCATGGTGGTCCTACTCCTTGGAACCCATGGATAATTTGCCAAAAACAAGTTTTGCATTAAGAAACTGCATTAGATCCTTTCCTTGGATGAGCATCTTCATTAAAAAGATCATTAGCTGAATTACTCCATTTTGGTTACATGTATAGGGGGAGATTCATCAAAACTGATGCTAAGGAAAACTGTTCAGCACAATTTAATCTGTTGTATGTTTCTTTATTGTGCTGATTATATAGGTGTAAGATTAACTCATTGTCATAGTCTTCATAGTTTTTTCAGTTTCAGAGGGACAACCCTAAGGAACAAGCTGCAACAAATTTACAAAGTACTTGCATAGTAGATCCGGAGCTGCCACTGCTCTGTTTCACCCATCTAGGGTCTGTTTATCCAGCTGCAGCAGTGATGTTGCATCAACCACATCTGACTGCTTCAACCTGTCGTGGACCTCTGCGGTACACCTGAAGAAGCCAGTGATTGGCTGCAGCGGTCACATGTTGTCAGCATGACATCACCACTGCAGCAGGGTAAATAGAGCCCAGATGGGAAAACCAGAGTGGTGGTACTTCATTGCTGCTTGATTGGGAAGATTGTCCAGTTTCATCCTGAAACCAAACCAATTAAGAATAATCATATACTTGTCTTTAACATTATTATTATTATTATTTTTTTCTTCTTCTTCTTTCTTCTTCTTCTTAGGTACTTACAAAAAACCATACGTAGCTCTTATTGATGGAATTACAATGGGAGGTGTAAGTAAACCACATTCCTGTAATGTAGAACTACAGAGTATACTGTTTTAAAAAAAAAAATCTGCATGGTTGTATATTTATAGGGGAAAGAAATCGGTTTCATACAGAGCTTTAAATCGCCTTTTTTCCTTTCAAGTACCCATGGAGAGTTTAAGGCTCCTTTTACGTATCAGGGAGAGCTCCCGAACGATAAGGGTTGCATAGCATCATAAATCAATATAATGCTATATGACCCAGGAAGTGCTCCGGAGTTCAGGATGGGCGCTCTCCCTGACACATGCTGCAAGCCCGATGCTCATGTGAAAGAGGCCTAAGAAATTTTATAGGACAAGAATATTGGTGGCCTGTCTCCAGGGTAGACTATGAGTATAAGAAAGACCAGTGGGGTACGACTTTTGGCAATCTTGCTAATCAACTATTTGAATGGTCTCCAGAACCTCATTGTTGTAACGTCAAGCTGCAATATCATGCACCAAAGCAACTAAGTACACTGACCAAAAATATAAACACGACCCTTTCGGTTTTGCTCCCATTTTGCATGAGCTGAACTCAAAGATCTGAAACATTTTCTACATACACAAAAGACCCATTACGCTCAAATATTGTAAATATTGTTCACACATCTGTCTAAATCTGTGTTGTTGAGCAGTTCTCCTTTGCTGAGATAATCCATCCCACCTCACAGGTGTGGCATATCAAGGTGCAAATTAGACAGCATGAATATTGCACAGGTGTGCCTTAAACTGCCCACAATCAAAGCCCACTCTGAAATGTGCACAGTTTTGCCTTACTGGGGGATGAGGAAAGGGGGGGGGGGGGGACAGAAAACCGGTCAGTAACTCTCCGTCGCATAGAGTTGATGAGGTTGTTGATTGTGGCCTGTGGAATGTTGGTCCACTCCTGTTCAATAGCTGTGCGAAGCTGCAGAATATTGGCAGGAACTGGAACACACTGTCGTATACACCGATCCAGAGCATCCCAAACATGCTCAATCGGTGACATGTCTGGTGAGTATGTTGGCCATGCTAGAACTGGGATGTTTTCAGCTTCCAGGAATTGTGTACAGATCCTTCCAATATGGGGCTGTGTATTATCATGCTGCAACATGAGGTGATGGTTGTGAATAAATGGCACAACAATGGGCCTCAGGATCTCGTCACGGTATGTCTGTGCATTCAAAATGCCATCAATAAAATGCACCTGTGTTTGTTGTCCATATCATAACCCCACCGCCACCATGGGCCACTCGATCCACACCGTTGACATCAGAAACCACTCACCCACACAACGCCACAAACGCTGTCTGCCATCTGCCTTGAACAGTGAAAACCGGGACTCCTCTGTGAACAGAACACCTCTCCAAAGTGCCAGACACCATCGAATGTGCGCATTTGCCCACTCAAGTCGACAAGTTACGGCGACGAACTGCAGTCAGGTCCAGACCCCGATGAGGATGACTAGCATGCAGATGAGCTTCCCTGAGACTGTTTCTGACAGTTTGTGCAGAAAATCTTTGGTTATGCAAACCGATTGTTGCTGAAACTGCCCGGGTGGCTGGTCTCAGACTATCATGGAGGTGAACATGCTGGATGTGGAGGTCCTGGGCTGGTGTGGTTACACGTGGTCTGGGGATTGTGAGTCCGGTTGGATGTACTGCCAAATTCTCTGAAACTCCTTTGGAGACGGCTTATGGTAGAGAAATGAACATTCATTGCATGGGCAACAGCTCTGGTAGACATTCCTGCACTCAGCATGCCAATTGCACGCTCCCTCAAACGTTGCAACATCTGTGGCATTGTGCTGTGTGATCAAACTGCACATTTCAGAGTGGCTTTTATTGTGGGCAGTCTAAGGCACACCTGTGCAATATTCATGCTGTCTAATAAGCACCTTGATATGCCACACCTGTGAGATGGGATGGATTATCTTGGCAAAGGAGAAGTGCTCACTAACACAGATTTAGACCGATTTGTGAACATTATTTGAGAGTAATGGGTCTTTTGTGTATTTAGAAAAAGTTTCAGATCTTTGAGTTCAGTTCATGCAAAATGGGAGCAAAACTGAAAGGGTCGCGTTTATATTTTTGGTCAGTGTATATGGTGTGCAGATAGACAGTCCCATGTAAACAATGAAAAGACTGCAGCTTCACACAAGTCCTGTAGCCCCTTCGAACATGTGATCATGGGGGTGCTAAGAGTCAGACCAATCTGATATTGATTATCTGTTATATAGGTGATAAATGTACAGCTGTAGCCTGCATTATTTTGACACTAGCTGCACCAGCATGGTCAGTTTAACGCAATTTGTTGTATTACTGTAGAGTATTTTTGTTGTCTACTAATATACTTTTTACAGTGGTCACTAAGGGGTCTTGGTCTAGGCCTCAGATTTTTAAGGTGGCCTAGTTTAAACAATGAATGGGTCTCATGTGCCGTAAAGAGCTGGAGCTCGGCTCTCTAATGACAGCCAAGTCCTACTCTAGCAGTCCAAAATGGCAAAATTGCCAATTCTGTTTAACCCTTAGATGCTGCAATCAGTAGTGACCATGGTATCCAAGTGGTTTCAGAGGGAGGGGCTCCCTCTGTTTGCCATTGGCACACCTTTGTATAAGATCGCAGGTTGCTATTGTCTGTACATGGCAGCAGGGTGACTAATGCAGGCCCCTAGGTCTTTCTTCAGTGTATTCCTAAAAGGTTGCTTTTCAGTAATGTACTGATAGCATAATATACTGCTCTACTTAAGTAGTACATATTGTGAAAGCGATTAGAGGAAACGGTTATTATGAAATTTATTCTGCATGGTGAACGTTTTAAATTCACCAAAATGATACCAATGAAAACTAAAAATCACTCAGCAAAGATCAAGCCCTCAGACAACTCTGTAGAAAAATAAAAAAGTTAAGGGTCTTGGGAGATAGATATAGAGATATAGACAAAGCAAAAAATGATGCATACAATCGGGACTTGGTGGTCATCAGTCTTCCATGATGTAGGAAGGGGCAATCCCATAGGCAGGGTAGTGGTCCTAACCTGGGGCTCTCTCCCTACTATTCACTCTGTATTTGGGTTCCTGCCTACAAAAGGAATGGCCGCCCCGATGGGGACGATCCTGTATTTAGGAGCCTCCTATATACCCTAGGATGTCCCTGAAACCAGGTGATACAGGCCAATTCTGATTTAGGTGGCCTATAATTAAATAATGTGGCCTATTCTAAATGCACAACAAAAAAAAAATGCTGAATGTATCAAAGATATTTTAACTCAAATATAATGATTGAGTTCATATACCCACTGTGAAGACTACTGTGATCAAAACAACCGTCCAAACAGACGCCAAGTACACTGTCAGCTCTATTGTATGTTGTTAATATTCTTAAAGGATACCTCAAAAGTTTATTAAATACCAACATGTATTTGTTAGGTCCCTTAATTGGGGCCTGAGTCCCGATTGTATGCATCATTTTTGTTTTGTTTAACATGTGTTGTATGTGGGGTTATTATACTAGTACAATAAAGGTTACGTTTTATACTATAGTGGTACTCTGTGATAGTGATACTTAATGTAATGACACCACTATAAGGATATCTTCCTTTTGACGGGTTACTGTCTTTGCTGTGAACAATTAAGCAAGTTAAAGATAAAATCATCTCCAAAAGGCATCAGTTTCAAGATAACACTTTCCCTTTGTATTTTAAACAAAAATAATTATTTTCATCTTTTAAATTTTCAAAATAACAAAAAATAAAAAGGGCCCAAAGCTAAACTTTTGGCACTGTCCATGGTTATTACCTAGTAGCACCCCCTTTGGTAAGTATTACAGCTTGTAAATGCTTTTTTTTTTTAGCCAGTCAAGAAACCTTCAGTTCTTAATTGAGGGATTTTTAGCTATTCTTCCTAGCAAAAGTTCAGTTTTTGGTGAGAATTCTGGTCCGTCTTTTATACACTGCTCTTTTTTCAGGTCTATCCACAGATTTTCAATGATGTTCAGCTCAGGGGACTGTGAGCGCCAGAGGTCGCAATAACACCTGTTCAAGCATCATAGATGCTTGTTCAGGCCATTTTACTCCCTGAAGAAGTCTAAGGTGTGCCAATATGCCTTAGGGTCCATTCACACGTAAGTAGAATGGGTCCGGATCCGTTCCGCAAAGTTGCGTAACGGATCCGCACCCATTCATTTTCAATGGGGCCGGAAGAGATGCAGACAGCACACAGTCCGCATCCACATTTCCAGTGCGTGGCTTCGATCTTCCGGTCCGCGGCTTCCCCAAAAAATAGAACATGTCCTATTCTTGTCCGCAATAGCGGACAAGAATAGGCATTTCTGTAGGGGTGTCGGCCTGGTGTATTGCGGATCCGCAGTACACAACGGACATGTGAATGGACCCTTAGACTTTCCCCTGCATTTCATCAGCAAAGGACGCACTGTGAACGGCACAGGAAGCGCAGCAATGCTGCTGCTGCCTGAAACAATCAATAACAAAGCTCCTTACAGCAAAGAGTTTTGTTATTGGATGGTTTGAACGGGCTGCCTACCTTTTTGGCACTGCTTACTGAAGCTTCCAAACTTATTGCGCACCAGGTAGCATTTCTACATTGTGTGTTTTCATCCATGGTGTATGGGCACAGAAGGAGCTGTGGCAGTGCAGCCTCTAGTGTGTTTATGCTCTAAGAAGAGGAGGGGACATGCCCCTCGTGTTCATAAATTATCGTGTACATGTGGAGGGAAGTACGGTTTATGAGAGGCAGGCAGTGTCAGGAAAGGCCTGTGCCCTGCTTTGGATCTCAGGCCTTTCTGCAGTACTTGGGCTGAAAGTGAAAGCACCGTTTGGCGCTAATCACTCTCCATAGCATTGTTTTACTCCCATGTTACAGGTCATATGTGTGTGTGACATGTCATAGGATCTACTGGTGTGGACAAGGACGGGGTCCCAGTGCTATTGTGCCGTCACTTTTATGACAAACCTGTCTTACTTTTGATAAAGTACAGGGAAGATCCACTATTACTGTAATTTATCACTTTGCTCCAATTGCCTGCTGTTATTAAATGCTATGTACCGCTTTGGAGACAATTTTTTATGATTATCATTTTTTCTATTGGCCTTTATTAAAAAATATTGAGCTATTTTGTCACAAAGGGTTAACTGTTTTTCTAGCTGTGTGAGGTACTTTCACTTTCACTTTGTGCAGATCAACTAATAAACCTTATCTCTGAGAGGTCATAAACTGAGAGGTCATAAACATTTATTTAAGCCACATTCTTAATAGTAAGTTAAAGGGAACCTGTCACCAGTTTTATGGTGTCCTAACTAAGGGCAACATAAATAAGTGACTGATTCTCTTAGCAAAATGTTGGGTCACTTTCTTTATTTGACCCAGTCAATCTGCCAACATCTTGTATTGAAAAGCTCCAGCTGATAATGAGTCATGAATATTCATGAGCTCCTGACTCTTCCCGCCCACTTGCTGCTGAATGACAGTTATTTTCCATATGAATCAGCAGCAGGTGGGCAGGGGAGTGGCTATAGCTCTGAATTAAATAGACGCTGGACTCAATGACATCACGCCGGATTAAAATCGGCTCATCAGCATGCGGCATCTTTGTGTGTATGTTATGTGGTAACCATCTGTCACACCAGTAAGTGAATACATCTAAGGTACTTTTTAGTAGTTAATGATTGTGTATAATTAGTTAGATTATAATCAAATATCCACATGACAGGTTCCCTTAAAGAACTGAGCTATAATTGGTGTTTAGAAGGTCAGAGAGCAGAGATAAGGAGTCAGTCTGCTCCTGGTCTGACGGAAAAGACAGAAAATCCAAAGGGTGCTACTACAGTATGTCAGCTCTGTACAGAAAAAAAAGATGCTTTAATAAAAACCAATTCAAAAAATATATTTTTAGCTCAAAATTAGTGCCATGCAATAATGAAAAAGTGCCCCGTAAGGTGTAAATAGCCTTTAAAAAAAGTAATGGTTTCCCTGCATAAATACCCACCTTTTAGGGCACGTTCACACTCCCGCTATGTATTCCTGTTGTTCTGCACCGTTTAGATGAGCAGAACAATGACGATAACTGTTGTGCCGGATGAAAGACATAACTGAGATGAACAGAACTAAACAGACTCCATTTACTATGATGGAGTCCGTTCAGTTTCTGTTCAGGATCCTGTCTTTTTACCAGACAAAACAGTCCTACATTTAAGGCTTTTTTGATTCTGCAACAGAGCCCCGTACAGAGCCTCCAAGCCCTTAACATTATGTATGCCTACGTATTATTTATTTCTATTACTGCAACTTTCGTACTCCTCCTCAGCTTAAAATACTTCCAGGACAAATGTAGTGTTAGTCTATTGTGGGTTTTGAGGTGTGTTTAGGATCATTATTCATTTGTAGAAGCCATCCTCTTTTCAACTTCAGCTTTTTATGTTGCTGTTCTGTTTGCTTCTGTGATTTGCTGGAATTTCATCTAATCCATTCTTCCCTCTATCTGTTCCCCATGCCATTGACTGCAACACAACCCCAAAGCCTGATTGATCTGATTGATGCTTAAAGGGGTTGTGTCACTTCAGCAAGTGGCATTTAGCTTGTAGAGAACATATTTTATTTGCTGACTGGATTCATTTTTCCATCACATTATACACTGCTCGTTTCCATGGTTGTCACCACAGCCAGGGAGAAGGTGAGCTGTTTTTCTACCTGGTTGTGACTCTCTCCGCTGCGGTTGGACCGCACTACAGCCAGGGAGATGTAGACGCCTATTGTTATGGGGGCCTCTATGGGGCACGATAGATGTCACTGTTATGGGGGATGCTGTGGATGTCACAGTTATAGGGGTCTCTGCAAATGTCACTGTTATGGGGTTTCTGTTGATTTTGCTGGTCTGGGGAACTTTGCCTGTCACTATTATGAGGGGCTTTGCGGATGTCACTGTTATGGGGTCTCTATGGATTTCACTGTTATGGGGTCTCTATGGATTTCACTGTTATGGGGGGTCGCTGCAAATGCCACTGTTATGGGGGGTCGCTGCAAATACCACTGTTATGGGGGTCGCTGCAAATGCCACGGTTATGGGGGGTCGCTGCAAATGCCACTGTTATGGGGGGGTCGCTGCAAATGCCACTGTTATGGGGGGTCGCTGCAAATGCCACTGTTATGGGGGGTCGCTGCAAATGCCACTGTTATGGGGGGTCGCTGCAAATGCCACTGTTATGGGGGGTCGCTGCAAATACCACTGTTATGGGGGGGTCGCTGCAAATGCCACTGTTATGGGGGTCGCTGCAAATGCCACGGTTATGGGGGGTCGCTGCAAATGCCACTGTTATGGGGGGTCGCTGCAAATGCCACTGTTATGGGGGGGTCGCTGCAAATGCCACTGTTATGGGGGGGTCGCTGCAAATGCCACTGTTATGGGGGGGTCGCTGCAAATGCCACTGTTATGGGGGGGTCGCTGCAAATGCCACTGTTATGGGGGGGTCGCTGCAAATGCCACTGTTATGGGGGGGTCGCTGCAAATGCCACGGTTATGGGGGGTCGCTGCAAATGCCACGGTTATGGGGGGTCGCTGCAAATGCCACGGTTATGGGGGGTCGCTGCAAATGCCACGGTTATGGGGGGTCGCTGCAAATGCCACGGTTATGGGGGGTCGCTGCAAATGCCACGGTTATGGGGGGTCGCTGCAAATGCCACTGTTATGGGGGGTCGCTGCAAATGCCACTGTTATGGGGGGGTCGCTGCAAATGCCACTGTTATGGGGGGTCGCTGCAAATGCCACTGTTATGGGGGGTCGCTGCAAATGCCACTGTTATGGGGGGTCGCTGCAAATGCCACTGTTATGGGGGGTCGCTGCAAATGCCACTGTTATGGGGGGTCGCTGCAAATGCCACTGTTTGGGGGGGTCGCTAGATACAATAGCCATTTTCAAAAAAAATAATAGACACATGACAGGCTGTATGCCTTCTCGGCATTGTCGCTGCTTTAAACCGCCGCTCCACAATCTTTAGTGTCGTGGATACCAGCTTCAAAAGGTCGGCAGTGTTTTTTTGGGCTCATATGCTAGTTTCACATTTTTGTTCAGATGTATAGCTAGATAATGCCATTGACTATAATGGGATGTGACAGGAATCTGGATCCGTTTTCCCGTATCAATGGCTTTCGGCCAGACAAAGTCCTGCATATCCAACTGAAAGCTGGCATTTCTGCCGGAAAGTGGCCGGAATCTGTCAGATCCTATTTCAGTCAATGACATTATCCGGTGATCTCTGGCAGGCTGATCAGAAATGGACTAATGGCATTCATGTATTGGTGTAGTAACATGGCCACAGGAGCCACAGCTCCTGCAGGCTGAACAGTGTGGCAGGCAGGGTCAGTGAGTGACTCATCTCTCTGCAGAACAGGCTAGTTTTTTCTTAGAAATAAAGGTAGGTAGTGAAGCAAACGGGGGATGCAGGATGTAAATATTCCTGCTGAACGGCCGTGGTGCTCAGGGGGAAAGAACGCACATACATGAAGAACAGGTTTTGAGGCCATAAATATACATCCTTATGGGTGTTAGGAGCACAAAAAATGTTTTATGTCACCAAAAATATCAGATTTTGTAATTTTATTTCCTGAACATTATTATGGGGGCAGCCATCTTGCCTGAGCTGTTCTTAACAGCATTTACAAAGCATAAATATTGCTTTATGGCAGCCCATGGGCCATACACAATGGACAGGAAGTGGGGGGACCCTATTGACGTACATGAGGAAGTTTTCTAGGTATGCCCTGTGACCTTGTGCATGGTGGATTCTGTCTTCTGTTCCTCACTGTGGATATTTGAACACCCTGTGATTTTGCAAGTTCTCCCACTTGGATATCACGGAGGGGTCTGAAATTCACATTGTAGGTGCATTCCCACTCTGAGACAGAATAAAATAAAAAATATAAATTCAGGAAATCACATTGTATGATTTTTAAAGAATGTATTTATCTTGCACTGCTGAACATAAGTATTTGAACACCTGAGGAAATCAGTGTTAATATTTGGTACAGAAGCCTTTGTTTGCAATTACAGAGGTCAAATGTTTCCTGTAGTTCTTGACCAGGTTTGCACATACTGCAACAGGGATTTTGGCCCACTCCTCCACACAGATCTCCTCTAGATCTGTCAGGTTTTGGGGCTGTCGCTGAGCAACACGGAGTTTCAGCTCCCTCCAAAGATGTTCTATTGGATTTTAGGTCTGGAGACTATCTAAGCCACTTCAGAACCTTGATATGCTTCTTACAGAGCCACTCCTTGGTTATCCTGGCTGTGTGCTTCGGGTCGTTGTCATGTTGGAAGACCCAGCTATGACCCATCTTCAATGCTCTGACTGAGGGAAGGAGGCTGTTGCTCACAATAAATGGCGCCATTCATCCTTTCCTTTAATACAGTGCAGTCGTCCTGTCCTCTTTGCGGAAAAGCACCCCCAAAGCATGATGTTGCCACCCCCATGCTTCACATTAGGGATGGTGTTCTTGGGATGCAACT
Source organism: Bufo gargarizans (assembly GCF_014858855.1). Classification (NCBI taxonomy): domain Eukaryota; kingdom Metazoa; phylum Chordata; class Amphibia; order Anura; family Bufonidae; genus Bufo; species Bufo gargarizans. The sequence goes on from NC_058087.1 coordinate 103,025,918, forward strand.
TATCCTTTTTTTTCCTCCTAAACACGATGATTGAAGTTTAGACCGAAAAGTTCTACTTTGGTCTCATCTGACCACATGACTTTCTCCCATGCCTCCTCTAGATAATCCAGGTGGTCATTAGCAAACTTCAGATGGGCCTGGACTTGAGCAGGGGAACCTTTAGTGCAATGCATGATTTGAATCCATGATGGCGTAGTGTTCTACTGACAGTGACCTTTGAAACTGTTGTCCCAGCTCTCTTCATGTCATTGACCAGCTCCTCCCTTGTAGTTCTAGGGTGATTCCTCACCTTTCTTATCACCCACGAGGTTGATCTATTTTCACCAAGCTGCTTGGCAATTGCCCCGTAGCCCTTTCCAGCCTTGTGGAAGTCCACAATTTTGGCTCTGGTGTTTTTTGACAGCTCTTTGGTCTTGCCCATGGTAGCATTTGGCGTCTGACTGACTGAGTGGAGCAGAGGTGGACTTTTTAAAGGCACAGTAACAGGTATTTGAAAGCCAGAATTCTTGCTGTTTCTCAGGTTTTCAAATACTTGCATTCAGCAGTGCAAGACAAATTATAGAAAAATCATACAATGTGATTTCTTGAATTTTTTTATTTTTATTCTTTCTCTGAGTGGGAATGCACCTTCAATGTGAATTTCAGACCCCTCCATGATGATGAAGTGGGAGAACTTAAAAATCGCAGGGTGTTCAAATACTTCGGTTCCTCACTGTATAACCAGATGTGATATCATTACAGACATAAGAATGAGTTAACTGCAGTAAAGTAATCTGTACAAACCAAAAAGTGGGGCCAATTATTAGACATAGTGGCCAGTACAAATACTTCAGGATTTTTGGTTTTAGTTTAAATATAAAAAGTGACATGGAAAATTAAAAATAACATCATAAAAAAATATTTTAAAATATGTTAAACGTAAAAAAGTGACTTAAATTGCAGGTCATTTTATGATACATACCCTTTAAGACAGAGTTTCGGAAATACATGCCTACATAGGAGCTAGGGCCCTTTTTATTTAACTTATATTTTATTTAGTTTTTCAATAATTTGTATTCCAAACATACAACAATCGTGTACATTAGTACAAAATAGTACAGAAAAAGATCATGGTGTAGATAAATTGTTAGCAAGTATACAGAATAGTACCAGAAAAGCATGATGCATAAAAGAATATGCAAATGCCTACGATGGAGAGGGGACACCACATCTACTCCCGTACTCTTAGCGATACAAAAAACAATCACATAGATGTGAAGGAAGAGTACAAAGCAACACAGAGATAGTAAAGCAACTTCAGGTCCCCACAGAACTGGTCCTTGAATTATCTTGTTTAGAAACTGTTCAGTGGAGCGCGGAAACCTCTTGATCCCTTCACAACACCACCAAATATGCCCACAACTTGTGAACAACACTAGCAGAGATTGGAAACTTATGGGTAAATCTTAGAAAGTCAATAGGGCATATAATACTATGTATACAAGTGGTGGTGAACCTATGGCACACGTTCCAGAAGGGGCACTCGGAGGCCTCACTGCGAGCATGCGGCTCTGTGTGGGCGGTGCGTAAGGTTGCCACTCCTGCACAGCTTAACCTGGCTGATATTTTTCACTATTCAGGTTAATTTGCTGTGTTGGCACTTTGCGATAAATAAGTGGGTTTTGGGTTGCAGTTTGGGCATTCAGTCTCTAAAAGGTTCGCCATCTTTGATCTATACAATAACCTTTTATTGTAGCTTCTAAGTGATAAACACATCTAGACAAAGATATACTTAAGGAAAATAGAAAAGCCCCTGTTCAGTAGAGAAGTGACACTTTAAATCGTTTTCCCATTCAATTTAGAAAGAAAACAATTCTGAGCTACAAAGTAACTGGATTTCCCGATAACTTTTGAGGATTCCCTTTTGTTAGCAAAGCTGGGCTTGTAAAAAAAAAAAATATAAGAATTTGTATATGGTTGACTCAGAATTAGGTGAAAAATATAAGGAGTGAATTAGGTGGCACAATTGAAGATATTTATAAAAATCATTTTTGGGGATATTATAGGTATCCATAATGGTAGAGATGGGTATTAATATATACCCCCTTCACTAATGTCCACCAAAGTAAGTATACCCTATAGAAGCCACAACCTGTAGTCAGTCAAGCAGCATAAGTTGCAAAAGTCTCATAGGAGTATCCTTTATAATGCATTGGAATAAGTTGTCTAATACTAGGGACTTTATTCAATAAAACTGCTCCAGCCTGTAAAGTAATAGAAGGAGGGAATAGAGCCTGTCAGAGATATACCATGAATAATCCTTCAATGAGGTAGTAGTTGTCAAGTGAGTTTCCATAGTCACCCATTTTTTGGTATGGTCTGTAATCCGCCAACTTTTAAGCTGCCTGATAATACATCAAAATAAAAGGACAATTCAAACGACCTATATGAATTGGAAGATATAGGATGTTTGCTGTTACCCTTGGTCTGGTGTGATTCCAAATAAAGTCAAGAAAACGTTCTTTAATGTGTTTGAGGATTGTAAATGGAATTACTGTAGGAAGATTGTGAAAGTAATAGAGAAATTTTGGTAGGATTAACTGTTGGTTAGGGAAGGTAAGTGTAATGCCTAAATAGGAAACACCATCAGTAGTCCGGGTGTTAACCCACTGTGCCACTAACTGGCTATACTTTGGAGGGGGTGTGTCTAGGTAGTTGCCAGGGGCTACCCCAGAGCAATCCCTGAGTCGGTGGCAGCTGGTCCAGGGGGACCAGGAGATACCTGGGTAGGTACCAGAAGTACACATGTCAGGCAGGCGGGGCCGCTACCAGGAGCAACAGTGCAGTACTGAAGGATGAGGCAGAGGCATTGTTAGATAGGCAAAAGGTCAGGTCAAGCAATCCAGGTCGGCAACAGGAGAGACAAAGCAAGCAGGCAGGGATCAGACAATAAGCAGAATCCAGGAACAAAGTATAAATCGGGAGCAAACGAGAGTGTCCTGAAACAGCAAACTCAAGGACCTTGACACAGAGGCATCTGGGAAGAGGGGTGAGCCAGGGTGGGTCAGTGAGGTCACCTGACCTAACCCACACAGCCCAGGGAGTGATGCGCTCCGCCCTTAGAGCAGTGTAATACGAAACCAGCCGAACTCATGCTGTGTCCAGGGCTGAGTGGAAGCTGTGGAACAGAATCCTCAAAAGCAATCCCGCCTACACAAACAGAGCCCAGGACTTCGGCGGTGAAATGGAAAGTACCGACCACAGGTCACCACTGAGCGTGGCGCCCGGAACCGCGGCGTACAGCAGCCGCTGTTACATGAAGTACTGTAGATTTAACTGTAGTCGACAGCCCCATGTCCAAAAGTAGGGATTTGTGGCATTATTTTTGTAGTAGCTAACTTCCCTAAAATCGCTGAATGATAACGACAATAAGGTAAGGTATCTTCAAGTGAGCTCTGGCTTATCGAAGCATCGTCAGCAAATTGTCCGATACAGTGATCCATTTCATAAGTTGCACAAAAGCTTCCATAACCAATGTGAAAACTAGAGAGGATAGGGGACATCCCTGCTTCTGCCATTTGTAATTTGGAAGGGTTGAGACAGAGACCAAGGTAGGCACTCAAGCAGAAGGGCAAGTATATAAGGACATAATAGACTTGTGGAGATGGGATAAAACCAAACTTATAAAGAACTGCAAAGAGATAGACCCAATGGACACAATCATATGCCTTTTCTGTATCCCGGGAAAGGAACAGAGAAGTTGTCTGGGTTGATTTCACCACCAATAGAATGTTAAGGAGCCGGTGGGTACCATCCAAAGTTTTGGCAGCCCTTTGGCAGTAATTTTTGCAGCAAAGAAATAAGAAAGGAAATTTGTCCTGAGTTAGGAGCTTACAAAGACATTAGAGCAGTGATGGCTAACCTTTTACAGACAGAGTGCCCAAACTGCAACCCAAAATCCACATATTTATAGCAAAGTACCAACATGGCAATTTAACCTGAATACTACTGTCCAATACGGTATATGTACTGATGAATGGCAGGAGAAGTCTAAGGCATATTGGTACACCATAGAACTTTTCTAGGGCGTAGGTGCCCACAGAGAGGCCGCCTCTGGCACCCGGGCCATAAGTTTGCCACCACTGCACTAGAGTATATGGTGCATTATTGATGAGACATAATAAAAAATAAAATATAAAATAAAAAAGCAACAGTGTTTTTAATCGCAATAGTGACGCCTCTTTTCTTGTGTATGGCTGGAGCCGAAAACGCATAAGGAAATGGTGTATGGTTTTAATCTACACAGATCCTCAGAATTTCAATGAGTCTCCTGAAGGCACAGTATATCAGCTCCCTGTTTAAGAGAGTCCCTCCATATCTTGGAGCAGTTATATGGGGAACTAAACCCCTTAACTTTAAGAGAAACAATCTTAATAACCATAATGAGAAGATAGTGGATGGTGATGGACAGGTCTAAGACCACAGATGATATCGCCTTGGAGCATAACAAATAGTAATGTTGCAAAGAATAACGCATGACAAAGTAAAGACAAGGGCGTGTTAGGTACCCACAGTTGGCAGAAAAAGTGTGGCATATGGTATGAACTTCACCCATAAAAAAAAAAAAAAAAAAAAAAAAATGAAATAAAATGTCCAAAGAATTGTAGAGTCTGATTCTATTGAGGGGAATCAGAATAAAACAATGTAATAAATGTGGACTTCGTTCCTTCAACAACCATATTTAGGGGATGTTTTTGTCCCATGTTTAACATGCACATTGGGGAAAAAAGGATGCAACAGCATAGTGCACTGTACATCTATCTGAGGGTTCAGTTTAACGTATACATCATACATATGTTAAAGGACAAAAACATGATGTGAACATAGTTTTATTGATTAAGGTTAAGTGAGTACTGACTAAGGTGCGTGGCTTCGATGCTGTGACATACAGTCAGTGGCTGCATCAGAACCGGATTCTTCTAGTCTGGAGGAAGGGGATACCTGGAGCTGGAAAGAACCTTCAAGAGCTATCCTTAACAAGAAACAGGCTGAAAGAGGTACATAAGAAGGAATGGGAAGTAGTTAAAGAGGACGTGCAACATGTCAGACAAATGGTGGAGGGAGTTGAGGAGGGCTAAGAGACGATCCTTTCTCAATTAGAAGACCGTTCCAGCACCATACAAGAGCAAGCTTCAGAGTTATCTAACGTGATGGTGCCTTTAGACAATCTGGAAAACAGACAACGCCATAACAAACGCCACTTTCGGGGCTTTCCAGAGACTATACCGCCTGCTGAACTGGAGCTGATGGCACAGAAGCTGTTCAAGGATCTGCTTGGTGAGTCAGCAAAAGACTCTATTCTTATAGACCGCATACATGGATCTCTTTATCCTAAGCCCTCAGATCCAACCAGACCAAAGGAGACCATATGCCGTATTCACTTTTTTACTGTATAGAAGACCATCATGAAAGCAGCACGAGAGCAGCCAGACCTCAAGCTCATTGCTATAATGGCGATCCTCTCAAGGCATACCCGTAGAGCACTTAGACCCCTTCTCTCTCCCCTCCAAGACAAAGTTATTCCCTACAGATGAGGATTCCTTTTCCAACTGTATGCTTCACACAATGAAAAATCGGCAAACTTCTGGTCTCTAGGAGATCTTCCAAACTTCCGCAATACTTTTTCTACTGACTCGTGGTTTCTCTCTCAGATTGGCCTAAATCAAGTCACCCTCTGGGTCTCCCACAACATGAGAAATGGAATGGGTCAATTTTGCATTGTACCACAAGAACAAGGCTTCATCCTCATCTGGCACTAGGACCTGACTGTCTGAACACATTTCCAGAGGTTCCTGTGGCTTGTTACTTTGTTTAATAGGGCTAGCAAATACTTTTGTTCTTTTTTTTTTTCCTCTTTTTTTCCCCCTAACACCTGTGGTTACGTTGGTTATTTTAGTTTCCTCTGCATGTACAGATTTCTTGGGGTACTTGAATCTAATGCTTCTACTATACCACATAGGGTCACCACGCTGTATTAGGCGTTTATGCACAGATTTCTTTGATCACTTTTGTTGGCCTAGTAGATCATTTTCTGTTTGTACAACTGTCATTTGTTATGATGTTCTTTGTGTTGTGTCTTCAAATTCCTATTTTTTCCAAACAAACTATATTTGGGTTTCTCACTTCAGCGATTAGACCTACATCTGGTACTCAAGACTCACTTCAAGTTCTCTAATATACCCAAATGTGAACATAAGTTTTACCCAAAATGTTACCGCAGTCGAAAGTAGAGATGAGTGAACCAGGCAAGATTCGTTTAATTTGAAGTTCGCTGATTTTTTGGAAAAATTTAGGGGAGAGAAACTAGTATATAAATGTGTGTATCCTTATGATACAGATGTGTTGTCTAAGGGGTAATTGTTCTCATTATGGAGAGCCCCTAGTATGCCGAGTACATGTGGGCAGCATTGTAGGCCGAGCAATGCCCCCTAGGTTTCTGGGATGGATATTCAAATTGGCTTTCATAAATTTATCTGATGCCAGCAGATGTTAGGCATGATCATTTGCATATATTTTCCCCAGAACACAAGAAGAGTGTAGTCTAGTCTACAGTAGTCATCACGTATATCGACTGGTCTCTGTAATAGAAATAATACCCACCTTGAGTAGTGTTCTCTGGCATTCAATATTTATGCATATTTTCCAGTCTCCCTAATGATAATGAGCACCCCAAAGAGTACTCCACAAGTCAAGTTAACCAAGTAAGACAAGTTTCTCTTGAGATATTTTGGTTCTCTTGTTCTTCTAGAAAGATAACTAGCTTGCAAATGTCATTAGGAGAGGTTTACGCTTTGTGGGATATTGTAGTTCTCTTGTCTTACATTCAGTTGAATGTTACTTTGAAAGTATCTCTAGTTCAACTGAAGTTGATCAGAAATGTTGGAATAAAATTGCTAAAGATGTTGTCTGTTTTTGCTATACTGATGATGTATCCCCAGGTGAATAGGAAGGAGCTGTCCCTTTGAAGTGATACAGCTTGCTGTGCACAGCAAGTAGGTAAGGAGAACACAGCAACAATATGAGCGCTGTATTGTTTTCACACAGCAGATTGGCAGATGCCTACAATTTAAACATGCTTATGTAGCAAAACTAGAAAAAATAGCTAAGTTAGCCTCACATCTCTAACTAGTTCTTTCAGGACAAAGTCCCTTTATCAGAGAAAAGCAGATGAGAATAGCTTTCCTAGTTGCGAGGCTCTAAGGGGAACCTCTGAGTAGGTGGATAGATATAGGGCCCTCAGCAATTTTAAGGTCAGTATTAAACATGACGTATTTTATTAATATAATTTCATAAAATGCAAACAATATATCGAGCCCCGTCCGGAACAGGAAGGGGCTCGATATATTGTTTGCATTTTATGAAATTATATTAATAAAATACGTCCTATTTACCTTCATATAGAGTGCCCATCCACATATTTTTCCATTTTAAACTACAATTTTGAGGGGTGTACTCAAATTGTGGTTGGTGCACCTACCGTGGGGGAACAGATGTGACCGGATCTCTAAAACTATTTTTTTTTACAGTATTAAACATCAACCATCCCAAGGAAGAGGTGCTGCACCTTCAATATGTTTTCTCATTTAATATCAGCCAAGGCACATTACATATCTAGGGGTAAAGCTTCCATCAACCCTGCAGATGCCTATTGAATTAATTTTTAGCCTCTTCTGAGAATTAATGCTCTAGAAATTGATAATTTCCCAAGGTTTCTATATTTTTCCCAATACCCCTACCCAGAGCCTTATTTTCTGCCCTTAGAAAGACTATCTTAACCACTTCAGCCCCGCTAGGTGAAACCCCCTTCATGACCAGAGCACTTTTTACACTTCGGCACTACACTATTTTCACCGTTTATCGCTCGGTCATGCAACTTACCACCCAAATGAATTTTACCTCCTTTTCTTCTCACTAATGGAGCTTTCATTTGGTGGTATTTCATTGCTGCTGGCATTTTTAGTTTTTTTGTTATTAATCAAAATGTAACGATTTTTTTGCAAAAAAATGACATTTTTCACTTTCAGCTGTAAAATTTTGCAAAAAAAAAACGACATCCATATATACATTTTTCGCCAAATTTATTGTTCTACATGTCTTTGATAAAAAAAAAATGTTTGGGCAAAAAAAAAAATGGTTTGGGTAAAAGTTATAGCATTTACAAACTATGGTACAAAAATGTGAATTTCCGCTTTTTGAAACAGCTCTGACTTTCTGAGCACCTGTCATGTTTCCTGAGGTTCTACAATGCCCAAACAGTAGAAAAACCCCACAAATGACCCCATTTCGGAAAGTAGACACCCTAAGGTATTCGCTGATGGGCATAGTGAGTTCATAGAACTTTTTATTTTTTGTCACAAGTTAGCGGAAAATGATGATGATTTTATTATTTTTATTTTTTCTTACAAAGTCTCATATTCCACTAACTTGCGACAAAAAATAAAAAATTCTAGGAACTCACCATGCCCCTCACAGAATACCTTGGGGTGTCTTCTTTCCAAAATGGGGTCACTTGTGGGGTAGTTATACTGCCCTGGCAATTTAGGGGCCCAAATGCGTGAGAAGAACTTTGCAATCAAAATGTGTAAAAAATGACCGGTGAAATCCAAAAGGTGCACTTTGGAATATGCGCCCCTTTGCCCACCTTGGCAGCAAAAAAGTGTGACACATCTGATATCGCCGTACTCAGGAGAAGTTGGGGAATGTGTTTTGGGGTGTCATTTTACATATACCCATGCTGGGTGAGAAAAATATCTTGGTCAAATGCCAACTTTGTATAAAAAAATGGGAAAAGTTGTCTTTTGCCAAGATATTTCTCTCATCCAGCATGGGTATATGTAAAATGACACCCCAAAACACATTCCCCAACTTCTCCTGAGTACGGCGATACCAGATGTGTCACACTTTTTTGCAGCCAAGGTGGGCAAAGGGGCACACATTCCAAAGTGCACCTTTCGGATTTTGCAGGCCATTTTTTACACATTTTGATTGCAAGGTACTTCTCACACATTTGGGCCCCTAAATTGCCAGGGCAGTATAACTACGCCACAAGTGACCCCATTTTGGAAAGAAGACACCCCAAGGTATTCCGTGAGGGGCATGGCGAGTTCCTAGAATTTTTTATTTTTTGTCACAAGTTAGCGGAAAATGATGATTTTTTTTTTCTTCTCTTTTTTCCTTACAAAGTCTCATATTCCACTAACTTACGACAAAAAATAAAAAATTCTAGGAACTCGCCATGCCCCTCACGGAATACCTTGGGGTGTCTTCTTTCCAAAATGGGGTCACTTGTGGCGTAGTTATACTGCCCTGGCAATTTAGGGGCCCATATGTGTGAGAAGTACTTTGCAATCAAAATCTGTAAAAAATGACCGGTGAAATCCGAAAGGTGCACTTTGGAATATGTGCCCCTTTGCCCACCTTGGCATCAAAAAAGTGTCACACATCTGGTATCGCCGTACTCAGGAGAAGTTGGGGAATGTGATTTGGGGTGTCATTTTACATATACCCATGCTGGGTGAGAGAAATATCTTGGCAAAAGACAACTTTTCCCATTTTTTTATACAAAGTTGGCATTTGACAAAGATATTTTTCTCACCCAGCATGGGTATATGTAAAATGACACCCCAAAACACATTGCCCAACTTCTCCTGAGTACGGCGATACCAGATGTGTCACACTTTTTTGCTGCCAAGGTGGGCAAAGGGGCACATATTCCAAAGTGCACCTTTCGGATTTTGCAGGGCATTTTTTACACATTTTGATTGCAAAGTTCTTCTCACACATTTGGGCCCCTAAATTGCCAGGGCAGTATAACTACCCCACAAGTGACCCCATTTTGGAAAGAAGACACCCCAAGGTATTCCGTGAGGGGCATGGCGAGTTCCTAGAATTTTTTATTTTTTGTCGCAAGTTAGTGGAATATGAGACTTTGTAAGGAAAAAAGAAAAAAAAAGAAAAATCATCATTTTCCGCTAAATTGTGACAAAAAATAAAAAATTCTAGGAACTCGCCGTGCCCCCCACGGAATACCTTGGGGTGTCTTCTTTCCAAAATGGGGTCACTTGTGGCGTAGTTATACTGCCCTGGCAATTTAGGGGCCCAAATGTGTAAGAAGTACCTTGCAATCAAAATGTGTAAAAAATGGCCTGCGAAATCCGAAAGGTGCCCCTTTGCCCACCTTGGCTGCAAAAAAGTGTCACACATGTGGTATCGCCGTACTCAGGAGAAGTTGGGCAATGTGTTTTGGGGGGGTCATTTTACATATACCCATGCTGGGTGAGAGAAATATCTTGGCAAAAGACAACTTTTCCCATTTTTTTATACAAAGTTGGCATTTGACCAAGATATTTTTCTCACCCAGCATGGGTATATGTAAAATGACACCCCAAAACACATTCCCCAACTTCTCCTGAGTACGGCGATACCACGTGTGACACTTTTTTGCAGCCTAGATGCGCAAAGGGGCCCAAATTCCTTTTAGGAGGGCATTTTTAGACATTTGGATCCCAGACTTCTTCTCACACTTTCGGGCCCCTAAAAAGCCAGGGCAGTATAAATACCCCACATGTGACCCCACTTTGGAAAGAAGGCACCCCAAGGTATTCAATGAGGGGCCTGGCGAGTTCCTAGAATTTTTTTTTTTTTGCATAAGTTAGCGGATATTGATTTTTTTTTGTTTTTTTCTCACAAAGTCTCACTTTCCGCTAACTTAGGACAAAAATTTCAATCTTTCATGGACTCAATATGCCCCTCACGGAATACCTTGGGGTGTCTTCTTTCCGAAATGGGGTCACATGTGGGGTATTTATACTGCCCTGGCTTTTTAGGGGCCCTAAAGCGTGAGAAGAAGTCTGGAATATAAATGTCTAAAAATGTTTACGCATTTGGATTCCGTGAGGGGTATGGTGCGTCCATGTGAGATTTTATTTTTTGACACAAGTTAGTAGAATATGAGACTTTGTAAGAAAAAACAAAAACAAACAAAAAATTTCCGCTAACTTGTGCCAAAAAAAATGTCTGAATGGAGCCCCCCTGTAAGGCTCCATTCAGACGTCCGCATGATTTTTTACGGATCCATGGATCGGATCCACAGAACGCATGCGGACGTCTGAATGGAGCCTTACAGGGGGGTTATCAATGACAGGGGGTGATCAGGGTAATCAGGGTGATCACCCCCCTGTCACTGATCACCCCCCCTGTAAGGCTCCATTCAGACATCCGCATGATTTTTTACGGATCCATGGATACATGGATCGGAACCACAAAACGCATGCGGACGTCTGAATGGAGCCTTACAGGGGGGTTATCAATGACAGGGGGTGATCAGGGTAATCAGGGTGATCACCCCCCTGTCACTGATCACCCCCCCTGTAAGGCTCCATTCAGACATCCGCATGATTTTTTACGGATCCATGGATACATGGATCGGATCCACAGAACGCATGCGGACGTCTGAATGGAGCCTTACAGGGGGGTTATCAATGACAGGGGGTGATCAGGGTAATCAGGGTGATCACCCCCCTGTCACTGATCACCCCCCCTGTAAGGCTCCATTCAGACATCCGCATGATTTTTTACGGATCCATGGATACATGGATCGGATCCACAGAACGCATGCGGACGTCTGAATGGAGCCTTACAGGGGGGTTATCAGTGACAGGGGGTGATCAGGGTAATCACCCCCCTGTCACTGATCACCCCCCCTGTAAGGCTCCATTCAGACATCCGCATGATTTTTTACGGATCCATGGATACATGTATCGGATCCACAGAACGCATGCGGACGTCTGAATGGAGCCTTACAGGGGGGTTATCAATGACAGGGGGTGATCAGGGTAATCAGGGTGATCACCCACCTGTCACTGATAACCCCCCTGTAAGGCTCCATTCAGACATCCGCATGATTTTTTACGGATCCATGGATACATGGATCGGATCCACAAAACGCATGCGGACGTCTGAATGGAGCCTTACAGGGGGGGTTTATCAATGACAGGGGGGTGATCAGGGAGTGTATATGGGTGATCACCCGCCTGTCATTGATCACCCCCTGTAAGGCTCCATTCAGACGTCCGCATGTGTTTTGCGGATCCGATCCATGTATCCATGGATCCGTAAAAATCATGCGGACGTCTGAATGGAGCCTTACAGGGGAGTGATCAATGACAGGGGGGTGATCAATGACAGGGGGTGATCAGGGAGTGTATATGGGTGATCACCCGCCTGTCATTGATCACCCCCCTGTAAGGCTCCATTCAGACGTCCGTATGCTTTTTGCGGATCCGATCCATGTATCCGTGGATCCGTAAAAATCATACGGACGTCTGAACGGAGCCTGACAGGGGGGTGATCAATGACAGGGGGGTGATCAGGGAGTTTATATGGGGTGATCATGGGTGATCAGGGGTTTATAAGGGGTTAATAAGTGACGGGGGGGGGCAGTGTAGTGTAGTGTGGTGTTTGGTGCGACTGTACTGACCTACCTGAGTCCTCTGGTGGTCGATCCTAACAAAAGGGACCACCAGAGGACCAGGTAGGAGGTATATTAGATGCTGTTATGAAAACAGCGTCTAATATACCTGTTAGGGGTTAAAAAATTCGGATCTCCAGCCTGCCAGCGAGCGATCGCCGCTGGCAGGCTGGAGATCCACTCGCTTACCTTCCGTTCCTGTGAGCGCGCGCGCCTGTGTGCGCGCGTTCACAGGAAATCCCGGCCCTCGCGAGATGACGCGTATATGCGTCGTCGTGCGCAGGGCTGCCACCTCCGGACCGCACATCTGCGTTAGGCGGTCCGGAGGTGGTTTATTAAGCAGAGAAAAATAAATAAATAAATAAAAATTGTTGAAATGGCAGTACTAGAATACAAACACTTAACTTTCAATGATCTCTGCTGCAATCCACACTCAGCCACCTGCAATCACTCCCACAAAACCACACACAGCACTAGAACTCCTTGTTTTTTTAAACTCCACTTAATAAGAAGCCCACTTAGTAGAGCAAGCCCCAGGAAGAGCAGGCTCTAGAGAGTTTTAGTGGGTCAATTTATAGCACCTGGTTGCCCAGGGCACTCCCCTTAATTAAGCAGAGAAAAAAAAAAGGTTGAAATGGCAGTACTAGAATACAAACACTTAACTTTCAATGATCTCTGCTGCAATCCACACTCAGCCACCTGCAATCACTCCCACAAAACCTCACACAGCACTAGAACTCCTTGTTTTTTTAACTCCACTTAATAAGAAGCCCACTTAGTAGAGCAAGCCCCAGGAAGAGCAGGCTCTAGAGAGTTTTAGTGGGTCAATTTATAGCACCTGGTTGCCCAGGGCACTCCCCTTAATTTCTAAACTTTTATATCCAAAATTGTATACAGAGGTTGTATTCTACTTATTCTAATTATAAAGATTACTCCTTTTTCACCATACACTACAAAGGGTACAAATATTTTGGAGTAGCCCCTTTTTTTGGGTCACAACTTGATGGTCTTCTTGGGTTTCTGGGGGGCCAAGCACTGAACCCCAAATACCCAGACCACGACTTTATATTTGTTTTGCCGGTTACTCTGCCCACTACCCTGCTTTTTAACTGTTTGCCAGCTACCTACCTCACTTTCTTGAGCCTCCATGCTACCACCCTCTCCTGCATCTACCCCATAAAGTGCCTGTTCAGTGAGAAGCAAACTCTGTTTCAAATTGCCAACGCTTCTCAGTGTCAATTAAGTAATGTCATAGACAGACTCTTATTTCTGATATTAGCATAAGGATTCTATATTGAAAGGAAGTTTTCTACAGAATTGGTGCGTTGCAAATGTGGTGCAAATATTTTAAAAATGGTTTTAAAAAAAAAGGGTAAAAAAACATCTTTCGTGGGTAAAATGTTTAAAGTTTTTCTAAGAGATGCTATCTTGGAGCATCTCAATGAAATAAGCATATAACACTATATCGCATGGCTTCATAAGGGATTAGTCATGTCTAATTTAACCACTTCAGCTCCCCTAGCTTAAACCCCCTTAATGACCAGACCACTTTTTACAATTCTGCACTACACTACTTTCACGGTTTATTGCTCGGTCATACAACTTACCACCCAAATGAATTTTGCCAACAAAATATTTTCTAGGAACTCGCCATGCCCCTCACGGAATACCTTAGGGGGTCTTCTTTCCAAAATGGGGTCACTTATGGGGTATTTATACTGCCCTGGCATTTTAGGGCCCTAAAGCGTGAGTAGAAGTCTGGAATATAAATGTCTAAAAAATTTTACGCATTTGGATTCCGTGAGGGGTATGGGGAGTTCATGTGAGATTAAATTTTTGGTCACAAGTTAGTGGAATATGAGACTTTGTAAGAAAAAAAAAAAAAAAAAAAAATGTTTTTCGCTAACTTGTGTTCCCCCCCCAAAAAAGAAAAATAAAATCTTCTATGAACTCACCATGCCCCTCAAAAGTGATCTTTATAGCGCCGCAAAAAAAATATTTCTGCCACTGTGGTGGGGCGGACTGAACGCAAGTGTGCGCACAAGATCAGGCCTGAGCGTTTTTTGTAGAGCCTATAGAACATGTCCTATTCTTGTCCGCAGTTGCCTTACAGGGGGGTGATCAATGACGGGGGTAATAAGGGGTTAATAAGTGACAGGGGGTGGGGGGTGTAGTGTAGTGGTGCTTGGTGCTACTTATTACAGAGCTGCCTGTGTCCTCTGGTGGTCGATCCAAGCAAAAGGGACCACCAGAGGACCAGGTAGCAGGTATATCAGACGCTGTTAACAAAACAGCGTCTGATATACCTTTCAAGGGTTAAAAAAAAAAATTGCATCTACAGCCTGCCAGCGAATGATCGTCGCTGGCAGGCTGTAGATCCACTGGTTTACCTTGCGATCCTGTGAACGCGCGCACCTGTGTGCGCTCGTTCACTGGAAATCTCGCCTCTCGTGAGAGGACTCATCGGCGCATCCAGGAGGAATAACAGGGCTGCCGCCAGGACGCAATCCTGCGTGCGGCGGTCCTGAGAAGGTTAATCAGAGTCTATAAGGAGGTAAGTTCAAAGTGAGTCACTGTGTCACGTATCTTGACCTCGCCAAAGCATTTGATACAGTGCCACATAAAAGGTTACATAGTTATTAATAGTTGAAAAAAGACCTAAATCCATCAAGTTCAACCAAGGGATAGGAGGGGATGTGAATTTTAGAAAAGGGAATGAGACTCAGATTTCTATACATTTTAAACATTAATGCCTTTTGAGAAATCATGGAAGCCCTTTTTAACCCCTTTTACCCTGGGCCAGTTTTCGCTCTTCTGCCCAGGTAATTTTTTTGCAAATCTGACATGTCACTTTATGTGGTAATAACTTTGGAACACTTTTTTTACTTATTTAAGCCATTTTGACATAGTGATGCCTCATATAATAGTTATTACTTTTACATTTCCCATATGTCTACTTCATGTTTGGATCATTTTGAAAATTACATTTTATTTTTGGGGGACGTTAGAAGGCTTAGAAGTTTGGAAGCAAATCTTGAAATCTTTTGGAAAAATTCCCAAACCCACTTTTTAAGGACCAGTTCAGTTCGGAAGTCACTTTGTGAGGCTTACATAATAGAAACAACCCAAAAATGACCCCATTTTAGAAACTACCCCCCTCAAGGTTTTCAAAACAGATTTTTACAAACTTTGTTAACCCTTTATGTGTTCCACAAGAATTTATGGAAAATGGAGGCAGATTTTTGGGCAGATTTTATATTGTAATCAATTTTTTCCAGTAGCAAATTAACAGCCAAGCAAAATTCAATATTTATTACCCTGATTCTGCGGTTTACAGAAACACCCCACATATGGTCGTAAATTGCTGTATGGTCACACGGCAGGGCGCAGTAGGAAAAGAACGCCATATGGTTTTTGGAAGGCAGATTTAGCTGAACTGGTTTTTAGAAACCCCCCCTGATGCACCCTTACAGTAGAAACTCAAATAAGTTACCACATTTTGGAAACTACGAGATAAGATGCCAGTTTTATTGACACTATTTTGGGGTAGAAGTGATGTCACACCTGCGCCGCTACTTTCCAGACCTGGGCGCTTCTCCGGATGCTGCCGCTCTGCAGAGGACCTAGAGGGAGAAGGTGAGAACTGAGTGCGCTGCCTCCTCTCACGCTGAGAAGAGCACATCGCCATAAAGGCAGCAGCAGGGCTCACAGGCTCCGTCCCAGCACAGAAAGAGGCGCTGACAGTTCCTGGCAACACCGACATGGAGTGCGACGGATCCGACAAGCATGCCTCCAACCAAGCAGATGCTCTTTCCTCCCGAGCACGGCTCTGCAGGGCAGCGATGAATTCCTCCATTAGGTAAGACCGGCCAGACCGCAGAAAGCAGGTGAGATTTCACAGGGAAAAACGGACTGTAGCTCCAGACTTACGGCTTGGCTGACAACAAAATCACCGTCAGCCACTGCAATATATATACAAACAATCCCCCTCCCCACAATTCAGCACCCAATGCCCTAACTGTTGCAGGGCATCAACAATCAATCTGCCCAGCAACCTCCCTTCATAGGTGCCCTAACTAACCAATCCCAGGCCTTTGACCTTTACCCAGCAACAATGGCTAAATTTAGCCACCCTGACCACCAATTTGGGCGGGAATTCTTGCGACAAAAACCTCCACCTAACATGGGATTATCATAATCCCATGAGGATCCCTTCATATTAAATTCCGGGATCCTAACATTCAGTTGAGCTACCCCAGAAGGCATTATGCATAACGGTTAATTTCCTGTTGTCTGACTACTTTAAAGGGAATTAATCATATTTATTTTCTTTAATAATTAAAACCATATAGTTAAACATATTCCATGTTTTTAGTTTGTTTTAATTGCCTGATTGTATATATTTTCTGTACATAATTATGGGGGCAGTCATCTTGCCTTAGCTGGTGTTAACAGGATTTAAAGGTATGCTTTACAGCAGCCACACGTGCCATGGACACAATAGACTGGAGTCAGACTCACTGACTGGAAGAATTTTCCAGATAAATTCTGTGACCTGTGCAGACGTCATTGTACAGGCAGGTGAAATATAAGCTTCGCTAAGTGAAGTACCGCACTCCGTATTGGCTGGTGGTCGTAACGCAATAGTAGAAAATTGCGGCACACAGCTTCTTAGATTTTCAATTATTCAAGTTTTAATAGTATCACTTTACATCATCATCAATGATCCAGTTGCAATCCCCATGTCATAATGGTAGTCCCAATCGGTGAGTACAATGACTGTACGTTGGGATTGTTGGGAAGGAAGCAGATTGTCAGGAACGAAGGTTCACAGGAATATTCATTCCCGATAATCTGCTGGATTATCAGGCAGTGTAAATCCACCTTTAGACATTCAGATAGTTGGGCAGATCATTGCTAACAAGCGTTTGTATGGTCCTGTAGAAGTAAGATCAAGCAGGGGCACACAGCATTATAAATTATAATGCTGTGCGCTCCTGCAAGTCCAGAACGAAGGATCACGCTCACACACGGAGTATGATGCACCCAATGGACTCGCTCGTGTGAAACAGCCCTTAGTCTCAGAAAATCCTTTTAACAAGTGTTGTCTTCAAATAGTAATGCAATATAACCCAAAAACACCACAGATAAAGGTATACCGTGTTTATCTGTAGGCGACTATATCACTTGGCATATAAGTGACTAGACAATCAGATTTTTACTTTGGGAATCTACCACTAGCCACAATTTTTAATTACTAGCCATTATTCCGAGGGCCCAGCATTCGGCTATTTAGGTGTCTGCTATTACCTGTTATGTTGATCTTTATTTTTATGTTTATGAGCATAATCAAATATAATTTATTTTGTTTTCAAAATTTTGTTTGTTTTTTAATCAATCAGTATTTGTATGGCTGGTCATAAACATATTGGGTATAGTAACCCTTTCCTGACACAGCGATTTTCCATTTTTTCATTTTTCGTTTTTTGTTCCCTGCCTTCCTGGAGCCATAACTTTTTTTTTTTTTTTCTTTCATTCACATAGCCACATGAGGGATTGTTTTTTGCTGGGCAAGTTGTACTTTCCAATGCCACAATTTAACATTGCATAGATTGTAGTGGGAAGCGGGGAAAAAAAAAATCCATATGGGGTGGATTTTTGAAAATAAATAAATGCAATTCTACAACAGTTTTCCAGGTTTTGTTTTTACGGTGTTCATTATGCGTTAAAAGTGACTTGTGCTGTTCTTTCTCCAGGTCAGTACAATTACGGCAATGCCAGGTGTATGGTAGTTCTTCTTGCGTTTGAATAATTGCCATATTCTGACCTATCATCGCCATATTCTTTTTTTTTTATAGTTACCGTATGTCTACAGAGATGTCTGGGGGTTCATTTTTTGCAGGACAAACTGTAGTTTTTGCCAATACCATTTTGGGGTGTATAAAAATAGGGGATGTAAATTGATTTAAAAATTGTGATGCAGCCATTTAATTTGTTTTTTTTCATCGTATGGGATACATTTTTTTTATATTTTAATAGTACAAGCTTTTTCACATGTGGCAATGCCCATGATGTGATTTTTTATGTATTTTTTAAATTGTGTACCATCGGTTGCGTTGTGGAGAAGTCAGGTGGATACACAGCTGATAGTCCTACTGAATAGACTGTTAGAATTTGTATTATGGCAAGAAAAAAGCAGCTAAGTAAATAAAAACGAGTGGCCATCGTAACTTTAAGAAATTAAGGTCAGTCAGTCCGAAAAATTGGGAAAACTTTGAAAGTGTCCCCAAGTGCAGTCACAAAAACCATCAAGCGCTACAAAGAAACTGGCTCACATGTGGACCACCCCAGGAAAGGAAGACCAAGAATCACCTCTGCTGCGGAGGATAAGTTCATTCGAGTCACCAGCCTCAGAAACCGCAGGTTAACAGCAGCTCAGATTAGAGACCAGATCAATGCCACACAGAGTTCTAGCAGCAGACACACCTCTAGAACAACTGTTAAGAGGAGACTGTGTGAATCAGGCCTTCATGATAGAATATCTGCTGGGAAACCACTGCTAGGGACAGGCAACAAGCAGAAGAGACTTGTTTGGGCTAAAGAACACAAGGAATGGACATTAGACCAGTGGAAATCTGTGCTTTGGTCTGATGAGTCCAAATTTGAGATCTTTGGTTCCAACCACCGTGTCTTTGTGCGACGCAGAAAAGGTGAACGGATGGACTCTACGTGCCTGGTTCCCACCGTGAAGCATGAAGGAGGAGGTGTAATGGTGTGGGGGTGCTTTGCCGGTAAAACTGTTGGGGATTTATTCAAAATTGAAGGCATACTGAACCAGCATGGCTACCACAGCATCTTGCAGCGGCATGCTATTCCATCCGGTTTTCGTTTAGTTGGACCATCATTTATTTTTCAACAGGACAATGACCCCAAACACACCTCCAAGCTGTGTAAGGGCTATTTGACCATGAAGGAGAGTGATGGGGTGCTGCGCCAGATGACCTGGCTTCCACAGTCACCGGACCTGAACCCAATCGAGATGGTTTGGGGTGAGCTGGACCGCAGAGTGAAGGCAAAAGGGTCAACAAGTGCTAAGCATCTCTGGAAACCACTTCAAGACTGTTGGAAGACAGGTGTCATTTCAGGTGACTACCTCTTGAAGCTCTCAAGAGAATGCCAAGAGTGTGCAAAGCATTAATCATAGCAAAAGGTGGCTGCTTTGAAGAACCTAGAATATTACATATTTTCAGTTGTTTCACACTTTTTTGTCATGTATAGAATTCCACATATGTTAAAGGGCATTCTGTCAGCCCACTAAACCGTTTTTTTAAAAAAAATATTAATCCCTACACTGCGAGCTCCCTGTACATAAGCTAAATATTCATTTTTGTTCAGTAGATTTTGTTAAAAAGCAATTTTTATAATATGTAAATTACCTTGCTACCAGCAAGTAGGGCGGCTACTTGCTGGTAGCAGCCGCATCCTCCTCTCATCATGACGCCCCCTCCGCTGTGTGATTCACAGGGCCAGGGAACGGGATCGTTCTCTGCTGGCCCTGTTTGAATTCAAAATATCGCGCCTGCGCCTTACCTGTCTTTAATCGGCACAGGCGTACTGAGAGGCGGCCGCTCTGTCGGCCGCTCCATCCTCAATGCGCCTGCGCCGATGACGTCATCGCATACACCCGTAAGAGAAGACGCCGGCATTGCTGGAAGGAGGCGGAGAGTCTGGATGACGTCGCTGGATGCTCGAATCAGGTAAGTATGTAGGTAATAAGCATGCTGCCACAAAAGCCACCAACGAAATGGGAATAAATAATAATAAATTATTTTATAAAAAGTACAATTATTAACACTATACCACCAACGATTATGAATAATAAGCACCTGCTCAATAAATATACAGATACTTATATACAGATATTTATATATGTGTCATATATATTTGTCAAATAGTGTATGTATATGTGTGTATATACAGACGTGGACAAAATTGTTGGTACCCTTTGGTCAATGAAAGAAAAAGTCACAATGGTCACAGAAATAACTTTAATCTGACAAAAGTAATAATAAATTAAAATTCTATAAATGTTAACCAATGAAAGTCAGACATTGTTTTTCAACCATGCTTCAACAGAATTATGTAAAAAAATAAACTCATGAAACAGGCATGGACAAAAATGATGGTACCCCTAGAAAACACAGAACATAATGTGACCAAAGGGACATGTTAATTCAAGGTGTGTCCACTAATTAGCATCACAGGTGTCTACAACCTTGTAATCAGCCATTGGGCCTATATATATGGCTCCAGGTAATCACTGTGTTGTTTGGTGATATGGTGTGTACCACACTCGACATGGACCAGAGGAAGCAAAGGAAAGAGCTGTCTCAAGAGATCAGAAAGAAAATTATAGACAAGCATGTTAAAGGTAAAGGCTATAAGACCATCTCCAAGCAACTAGATGTTCCTGTGAGTACAGTTGCACATATTATTCATAAGTTTAAGATCCATGGGACTGTAGCCAACCTCCCTGGACGTGGCCGCAGGAGGAAAATTGATGACAAATCTAAGAGACGGATAATCCGAATGGTAACAAAAGAGCCTAGAAAGACTTCTAAAGAGATTCAAGGTGAACTTCATGCTCAAGGAACATCAGTGTCAGATCGCACCATCCGTCGTTGTTTGAGCCAAAGTGGACTACATGGGAGACGACCAAGGAGGACACCATTGTTGAAAACGAATCATAAAAAAGCAAGACTGGAATATGCCAAACTACATGTTGACAAGCCACAAAGCTTCTGGGAGAATGTCCTGTGGACAGATGAGACAAAAATCGAAGTTTTTGCCAAGGCACATCAGCTGTATGTTCACAGACGAAAAAATGAAGCATATCAAGAAAAGAACACTGTCCCTACTGTGAAACATGGAGGAGGCTCTGTTATGTTCTGGGGCTGCTTTGCTGCGTCTGGCACAGGGTGTCTTGAATCTGTGCAGGGTACAATGAAATCTCAAGACTATCAAGGAATTCTAGAGAGAAATGTACTAGCCAGTGTCAGAAAGCTTGGTCTCAGTCGCAGGTCATGGGTCTTGCAACAGGACAATGACCCAAAACACACCGCTAAAAACACCCAAGAATGGCTAAGAGGAAAAAATTGGACTATTCTAAAGTGGCCTTCTATGAGCCCTGACCTCAATCCTATTGAGCATCTTTGGAAGGAGCTGAAACATGCAGTCTGGAAAAGGCACCCTTCAAACCGGACACAACTGGAGCAGTTTGCTCATGAGGAGTGGGCCAAAATACCTGCTGAGAGGTGCAGATGTCTCATTGACAGTTACAGGAAGCGTTTGATTGCAGTGATTGCCTCAAGAGGTTGCGCAACAAAATATTAAGTTAGGGGTACCATCATTTTTGTCCATGCCTGTTTCATGAGTTTATTTTTTTACATAATTCTGTTGAAGCATGGTTGAAAAACAATGTCTGACTTTCATTGGTTAACATTTATAGAATTTTAATTTATTATTACTTTTGTCAGATTAAAGTTATTTCTGTGACCATTGTGACTTTTTCTTTCATTGACCAAAGGGTACCAACAATTTTGTCCACGTCTGTATATATATATATATATATATATATATATGCTATATATATTTGTGTAAGTGATATATATCATTATATATGTTTCTTTGTGTATATATTACTATATATATATATATATATATATATATATATGTGTTCACAGACAGGCATATATATATACACATAGAAACAGATACAGAGATACACATAAATATATATATATATAGAGTAATTCAGATATATTATCATAAAGATACATATAGAAAGAGTCGTGATAGATAGGCACAGGTGGACACGCAGACATGGACAGGCAGAGATGGAGACGCAAAGATTGACACAGAGATGCACATAAATATATATATATATATATATATATATATATAGATAGAGTAATTCAGATATATTATCATAAAGATACATATAGAAAGAGTCGTGTTAGGCACAGGTGGACAGGCAGAGATGGACAGGCAGACATGGACAGGCAGGACCTGGGGTGAGCATTCATTACAAGAACAGGACCTGTGATGACGTCACTCCGGTCATCACATGATCCATCACATGATCTTTTGCCATGGTGCTGGATCATGTGATGACCGTAGTGACGTCATCACAGGTCCTGTTCTTGTAATGAATGCTCACCCCAGGTCCTGCGTCTCCATGTCTGCGTCTCCATCTCTGCCTGTCCTTCTCTGCCTGTCCATCTTTGCGTCTCCATCTCTCCCTGTCCATCTCTGCCTGTCTATCTTTGCGTTTCCATCTCTCCCTGTCCATCTCTCCCTGTCCATCTCTGCCTGTCCATCTCTGCGTGTCCATCTCTGCGTGTCCATGTCTGCCTGTCCATGTCTGCCTGTCCATGTCTGCCTGTCCATGTCTGCCTGTCCATGTCTGCCTGTCCATGTCTGCGTGTCCATGTCTGCGTGTCCATGTCTGCCTGTCCATGTCTGCCTGTCCATGTCTGCCTGTCCATGTCTGCCTGTCCATGTCTGCCTGTCCATGTCTGCCTGTCCATGTCTGCCTGTCCATGTCTGCCTGTCCATGTCTGCCTGTCCATCTCTGCCTGTCCATCTCTGCCTGTCAATCTTTGCGTCTCCATCTCTCCCTGTCCATCTCTGCGTGTCCATGTCTCCCTGTCCATGTCTGCGTGTCAATCTTTGCGTCTCCATCTCTCCCTGTCCATCTCTGCGTGTCCATGTCTCCCTGTCCATGTCTGCGTGTCAATCTTTGCGTCTCCATCTCTCCCTGTCCATCTCTGCGTGTCCATGTCTCCCTGTCCATGTCTGCGTGTCAATCTTTGCGTCTCCATCTCTGCCTCTCCATGTCTGCCTGTCCATGTCTGCCTGTCCATGTCTGCCTCTCCATCTCTGCCTCTCCATCTCTGCCTCTCCATCTCTCCCTGTCCATCTCGGCGTGTCCATGTCTCCCTGTCCATGTCTGCGTCTCCATGTCTGCCTGTCCATGTCTGCGTCTCCATGTCTGCGTCTCCATGTCTGCGTCTCCATGTCTGCCTGTCCATGTCTGCCTGTCCATGTCTGCCTGTCCATGTCTGCCTGTCCATGTCTGCCTGTCCATGTCTGCCTGTCCATGTCTGCGTCTCCATGTCTGCGTCTCCATCTTTGCGTCTCCATCTCTGCCTGTCCATCTCTGCCTGTCCATCTGTGCCTATCTATCACGACTCTCTCTATATGTATCTTTATGATAATATATATGAATTACTCTATGTATGTGTGTGTGTGTATATATATATATATATATTTGTGTATCTCTATCTGTTTCTATGTGTATATATATATGCCTGTCTGTGAATATATATATACACAAAGAAACCTATATAATGATATATATCACTTACACAAATATATATATATATATATATATATACTATTTGACAAATATATACAGATATTTATATATGTGTCATATATAAGTATCTGTATATTCATTGAGCAGGTGCTTATTATTCATAATCGTTAGTGGTATAGTGTTAATAATTGTACTTTTTATAAAATCATTTATTATTTATTCCCATTTCGTTGGTGGTTTTTGTGGCAGCATGCTTATTACCTACATACTTACCTGATTCGAGCATCCAGCGACGTCATCCAGACTCTCCGCCTCCTTCCAGCGATGCCGGCGTCTTCTCTTCCGGGTGTATGCGATGACGTCATCGGCACAGGCGCATTGAGGATGGAGCTGCCGACAGAGCGGCCGCCTCTCAGTGCGCCTGCGCCGATTAAAGACAGGTAAGGCGCAGGCGCGATATTTGGAATTCAAACAGGGCCAGCAGAGAACGATCCCGTTCCCTGGCCCTGTCAATCACACAGCGGAGGGGGCGTCATGATGAGAGGAGGATGCGGCTGCTACCCGCCCTACTTGCTGGAACAAAAATGAATATTTAGCTTATGTACAGGGAGATCGCAGTGTAGGGATTAATATTAACCAAAAAAAAAAAAAAAAAAAACGGTTTAGTGGGCTGACAGAAGCCCTTTAATTCATAGTTTTGATGCCTTCAGTGTGAATCTGCAATCAATCATTTCTCAGTGGCTTCAGGACGCACACAGGAAAGTAAAAGACAGTGCCGAAAAATTGCTAGAAAAAAAAAACCTTTGTACAGGTTATGGTCAGTTGTGTCGCAAGATCCTGGAACTGCTGCAAATGAACAATTATTTTATTATCACTACAGATTTTCATAGTAGATAGCAGTAGTGAACCATTAGTCCCAGCAGTGCATAGCAAAGGTGCACAGAACCTCAGTGCATGCCGTTGCCAACTCAAATATCAGCATGCAGAGAGGTTCTCACTATTTTATATGCCCTTTCTGTGCTGCGATTGGCTGGTCTGCTATACCAGCCAATCTCAGCACCTACAAATAATATTTCCTGAACAACCCCTTTAATAAATGGGGTAGCCAATAGTGAAATACAATTATAATGAAATGGAAAAATGGCAGCATAGGTAACCGCCTTGTATTTTTGTATTAATGGAGCAGTTTAGACCTAGAATTTTCTTCCAGGCAAGATTCTGCTCTGTTATTATGTAACCAGATGTGCTGTTCAGGCATTAGACTGGGATCAAAAATTAATGACTACAAGCTTCTCTGTAGAAAGGGATTTCCATCTGTTCCCTCTTAATGTCCATTGCTGCTATTGTGCACGAATGCAAGAGACTTTAATGCCAGCTCGACCATATGTCATTGGCTTCAGATTTGTAGCTTGTAAACAAAACATAAGAATCGTAGTTAACCCCTTTAGGTCACTGCCATTTTTCACTTAAGGACCAGGCCATTTTTTGCTCATCTGACATGTGTCACTTTATGTGGTGATAACTTTAAAATACTTTTACTTATCCAGGCCATTCTGAGTTTGTTTTCTCGTTACATATTGTACTTCATGACAGTGGTAAATTTGAGTCAAAATATTACATTTTTATTTATAAAAAAAAAATTAATGAATTACTAAACATTTTGAAAAATTTGCAATTTTCAAAATTTCAATTTCTCTGCTTTTAAAACAGATAGTGATACCTCCTAAAATAGTTATTTCTTTACATTTACCATATGTCTACTTCATGTTTGGATCATTTTCTAAATAATATTTTCTTTTTTTGGGACATTAGAAGGCTTAGAAGTTTAGAAGCAAATCTTAAAATTTTTAAGAACATTTCCAAAACCCAATTTTTAAGGACCAGTTCAGGTCTGAAGTCACTTTGTGGGGGCTTATATAATAGTAACCGCCCACTTGGTTAACCCTTTAGGTGTTCCACAAGAATTAAAGGAAAATGTAGATAACATTTCAGAATTTCACTTTTTGGCAGATTTTTAATTTTAATCAATTATTTCCAGTAACAAAGCAAGGGTTAAAAGCTAAACAAAGCTCAATATTTATTACCCTGATTCTGTAGTTTACAGAAACACCCCATATGTGGTCGTAAACTGCTGTACGGGCACATGGCAGGGCGCAGGAGGAAATGAACGCTATACGGTTTTTGGAGGGCAGATTTCACTGGGATAATTTTAAGTTGCCATGTCACACTGGAAGACCCCATGATGCACCCCTAGATTAGAAACTCCCAAAAAGTGACCCCATTTTGGAAACTTGTGAATAGGGTGGCAGTTTTGTTGGTACTATTTTCGGGTACATATGATTTTTGGTTGCTCTATATTACACTTTTTTTGAGAGGTAAGGTAACAAAATATAGCTGTTTTGGCACTGATTTTATTTTTATTTTTTATACAGTGTTCATCTGACAGGTTAGATCATGTGCTATTTTTATAGAGCAGGTTTTTACGGATGCGTCAATGCCATATATGATTACTTTTTGGGGTTTGTTTCAGTTTTACATAATACAGCATTTTCGGGGAAAAAAAAAGATTTTTTTATTGTCTCCATATTCTGAGAGCCATTTAAATTATTTTTGGGGGGGGGGGGGGCGCTACTGTCTTATGTAGGGGCGCTTTTTTTCGGTAGGAGATGACAGTTTGGTACTATTTTAGGGTGCATATGACTTTTTGATCGCTTGGTATTACACTTTTTGTGATGTAAGGTGACAATAAAAATAGCTTTTTTTTTTTTTTTTTTTTTACAGTTTTAACCTGAGGGGTTAGGTCATGTGATATTTTAATAGACCAGGTTGTTACAGACACGGCGATGCCTAATATGTCTACTTTTTCATTTTTTTTTCACTTTTAACACAATAGAAGCATTTTTTTAACAAAAAAAATCATGTTTTAGTGTCTCCATATTCTGAGAGCCATCGTTTTTTTATTTTTTTTATTTTTGGGCGATTGTTTTAGGTAAGGGCTAATTGTTTGTGGGTTGAGGTGACTGTTAGGTGTTATTTTGGGGGGGGGGGCATATGCCTTTTTGATCGCTTGGTGTTGCACTTTTTGTGATGTAAGGTGACAAATTGTTTTAGCACAGTTTTTATTTTATTTTTTTCTACAGCGTTCAGGTGAGGGGATGGATCATTTTATATTTTTATAGAGCCGGTCGTTACGGATGCGGCAATACTCAATATGTCTGGTTTTCTTTTTTTCCCCCACCATTTTATGTGTTTTTATTTTGGGAAATTTTTATATATTCTTTTTTATTTACTTGAAACTTGGTTTTCACCGATGCCGGTGTATGCAGCAGGGACCCCGCTGTTAGTGACTGCCGGGTCTGTGCTGCTGATCGGCTGGGCGCAGCTCCTGCACACGCCCGATCAGCCTGCCGTACATGTATGTCGCTAGTCCTTAAGTCACGTCCAGCTGTGACTTACTTGGACGGCTAGTGTCCTTAGGGGGTTAATGTTGGCACCTTAAAAAATGATTCAAACATAGTAGGCAATGTCATTGAACATAGTTATCTTTGCTGTTTTTTTTTATGTATTGCTGATCTTTCAGCTCCCTACTGATTCCTCTTGATAATCATCCATCAACTTTAGACAGATGACCATCAGTTACCTTGGTTGGTTGTTAGCATTTGTGGCCAGCATAAATATATCTATGGGACGCTTGATTTGCATGCAGTGTTCTTGTACATGTCTTAAACTAACCTTTAAAACTCTTTGGGTAGAAATGTCAAATGAATGCATTATCTAATATAGACTCCTTTAGGAATACACAAGTGATTGCTTACACAGCTTTGTGTGGATTGACCTGCTTTTTTCTGACAAATGCAGCAGTAATACTCTTCATTTTAACAATAGTACACATACGCATGTATATATTCTGTAAAATGCTGAAATTTATTTGGAATGGCTAGCTTTATGAGTTTGTTTGCATATTCTCTATCATGTAGTGTTTCTTAGCAAAATACCCCTTACTTAAAGGGGTTCTACACCTTTTTTAATTACTGATGATATATTCTTTGGACACTCTGGACCCCTGCTGATCAGCTGTTTGAGACGGCACCAGCGCTTGCTTGCATTCATTGAAGTGAATGGGGATGAGCTACGCCCAGGCCAATGAAATAGTCGTGACATCACTGGCCTGCGGGAAACAGTGAGAAGTCCACGGATCTACTGCGAGTGTTGATCGGCAGGGGTCCCAGGTGTCGGATCCCCGCCTATCAGATAATGATGATCTATTCGAAGGATAGATCATCAGTCATGAAAGGATGTAGAAACCCTCTAAATAAATTGAATCAGAGTTTCCAAAGACTATGATTATAGACCGTGCTGCGGCTCTTACATCCACAGCATGAGGACATTGTAAGCATTCCTTAGGGGAATGATGTTTACCTTTTGTCTCAGGTTAGTTTCATTAATATGCAAAAACAAAAGATAGAGTATCAGACATTATTCACATAAGCATGTTAAAATACAGTGATAATGACCTGTTTTGCAGATAATCTGCTTCTATTTAGAGAGGGTATTAGAAACCTTCTCAATTATGGTACTATTCATGAGCTATAGAATTATTGTATCCACGTTCCATTTACTATATTTGCAGGGCAAATGCTCTTCTATCTGAACACCCCATGCAGTTGAGGTATTGTCTAACTTTATCATCTTTCTTGGTACTAAGACAGGGAGACCTCCAACTTCACTTCAAATAGAATCATATCCTGATTATCTAGAAGATTATTCTGGCCCAAGTCAAATTAATATATCACTTTTATTCGATATGCGTTAAAACCTAAATAAGGACATAGAACGTTGTGATACCGACCATTGAAACAAAAAAGTAAATAGGATATTAAAACCACAGCCACCAAACCACTGTTGTTGACCTTGGCTTAGTAACTTAGGAGAAAAGAGGGGGGGGGGGAATGTGCACAATCCCTACCCCTAAATACGTGAGGGGGACTAAATTGCCCTCCCACGTTAACACTTTATAACTGCAGTTGATCTAATTGCCTTGCTTACGCATCTGCTACATATGTGTGCTGGTGTGCGACCTGTACCTTCAGCACACCCAGGCAGATATAAATGCTGTCTATCTCCTGCCTATTAATCCAGGCCTGGATGACACTGTTATTACTCCTAAAGCTACCAACTATTATCTGTGGTGAGCCTGTAATCCATCCGGACTACTCATGGAAGCTACACAGTGGAGAGGTGACTGCACATTAAAACCTAGCTCTGCCCCCCGACATGTTTCGCCAGTTACACTGGCTTCCTCAGGGGTAATGGGCAGCAATGGATGACATCATACATCGGAGCCTGAAATAGTGAACATACTGATTGACAGGTATAGCTACCTATCCTTCATGGGGGAGGTGAAAGCCTCAGCCAATCTAAAACCGACACTGGAGATAAGCGCTGTATCATAGGGAGGCCGCCGTCACCACAGAAGGGCCGCGTCATTGCTGGTGCGCTGGCCCTGCGGCGCATACACTATTTCTTGGAGAGGCCGCCGTCGCCACCTAATTGCGTCATCATTGGTGACCTCTCGATCCAGCGCATGCGCAGACGAGCCGGCGACCGCAAGATGCCGCACGTACGTCTGCGCATGAGTTGCGCAGCAGCAGGCTGCGCACCGACTCAGAACCCTCCTAATCGCAAGAGAGGGCTAGAGAATACATCAACAGACAGATGGTAAATCATTGGCATAGGATGACTGGTATAGCTCAAACGCCTGACACAGATAACAGGCTGTCCCAAATAAATACCCACATAATATTGGTGACAAACCCATTCACACCATTGCCAAGGGGTAGTAGATAACTATATTTTGGCTTATGGTAATTACAGACACTACATTAGTTGCAGACAGTTTGTCAGTAAGCCAGTTATCTTATTGGAAACCCCTGGCAGTCATGTGATTGTAGTGGGCAAAGTTATAACTACCATTTGAACCTGCCTATATCACGTTATTGTTCTTCTGTAAATTCCTGATATCAGTTGTAAAGTGTCCTGGCTGTATTAATCACCCCAATGATGTCAGACCTATCACTAAAAATAAAGTACATGTTTGAAATTAAATATTATAACTCTGGTATAAGATATTAAATCCATATAGATATCAATCCAATGCTGATGTCATAGTTACTAATCTATCTCAACGTCTGATTCAGACCTCGATGGGAGATGACATTCCTGAATTTACATATGACATAACCACAAAATAATAAATTTTTCTCTCATATTTATAAGAAGGCAGTAAATGCAAAGCCTTCATTAAGCCCCTTTGGGCTACGACTGTCCAAGCGATATATCCACCTGGTTTCTTCTTGAAGAAGAAGCACGTCCAGGTCCCCTTTCCTTGCACCCAAAGATTTTTTACTGATGCCCCAAAATTTGAGTGTCCTATAATTACCACCGTGATGGGTTCTCACATGTCTGGAGATTGAGGTATCTGCCGAGGTGTTAATACTACTAATGTGTTGACAGATCCTTCTCCTAAACTGCTGGGATGTTTTTCCCACGTTAGGGTCCATTCACACGTCCGTTTTTTCTTTCCTGATCTGTTCCGTTTTTTCAGGAACAGATCAGGACCAGATCTGGACCCATTCATTTTCAATGGGTCCTGGAAAAAATCGGACAGCACAATGTGTGCTGTCCGTTTCCGTTGTTCCGTTCCGCATGTCCGTTTAAATATAAAACATGTCCTATTCTTGTCCTGAAAAATCGGATCCTGGTACAATACAAAGTCAATGGATCCGCAAAAAACGGATGACATTCGGATGTCATTCCGTATGTCATCCGTTTTTTGCGGATTCCGTTCCTGGAAACACATAACAAATCATTTTTTATTTTTTTTTTTATTTTTTTTTCTCTCCAATTTTTTTTCAAAGAAATCCAAACAACTTTATTTGATTATTGAAATGTATACATGTTTCCGTTTTTTGCGGATCCGCAAAAAACGGATGACATACGGATGACATACGGAAACATTTTCAGGAACAACGGATCCGCAAAAAAGGGACCGTTTTTCAGGATGAAAAAAAACAGGACGTGTGAATGGACCCTAAATCTTACAGCAGGGGCATTCAATAGCATAGACAATGCCTGTAGTCTTACAATTGATGTATTGTCTGATCTGATACTCTCTTTTATCAACAGGGTTGACAAAGGACCGGCACTTCCTGACGAGCGGACAGAAAATACAGTCACCACACGGGTAAGTACCTACTAGATTTGATTTCAGCCAGGTGGTCTTAGGTGGAACCGGATGAAAGAAGCTATGAACTAAAGCGTCTTTTAGATTTCTGCCACGCCGATAGGTGACACTTGGATGTTGTGTAATCACTGCCCTCAGATCGTCGTCTGCCCACAGGACATGCCAGTGCTTTTGGGAAGTAAATGTGCACCAAATTATGCTAATTTGTTCTTAGGGTGGTGGGAGGACACTATTGTTTTCACATCTGATTTATCTGATTTTACACAACACATATTATTTTGGGGGAGGTACATTGATGATGTACTGGTACTTTGGGAAGGCACTATTGAAAAATTTCACTGTTTTGTTTCAGCACTTAATTCTAATGCCATAGGTATGGCATTTACGTCAGAAATACACGAAAGCACTATTAATTTTTTGGACCTGAAATTAGTCCTGGATCCTGATGGCCACATCCGTTCAGAAGTTCATCGTAAGCCCACAGCGACGAACAGTCTATTACAGTGTTTCCCAACCAGTGTGCCTCCAGCTGTTGCAAAACTACAACTCCCAGCATGCCCGGACAGCCTTTGGCTGTGTGGGCATCCTGGGAGTTGTAGTTTTGCAACAGCTGGAGGCACACTGGTTGGGAAACACTGGTCTATTAGAATGGAGTCGTTTTCACCCTAGGCCCCTCAGGAAAGGCATACCTGTCTCCAATACATCAGGGCCCGCAGGAACTGTTCGGACGAAGCCACCTTTCAAAAAGAAAGTAAGATCTTATATGATCGGTTTCGAGCTAGGGGCTATCCTAAAAAGGTGCTACATCAAGCATATGCCAGGGCAAGTAATACCAGTAGGACAGAGCTTCTGACTACTCCACCCAAGGATTCCAGCAAACAGACAATCAGGTGCATTGGCACCTATGATGCTCAAAATAAAAGAGTATGTGGTATCCTTAAAAAGCACTGGCATGTCCTGTGGGCAGACAACGATCTGAGGGCAGTGATTACACAACATCCAAGTGTCACCTATCGGCGTGGCAGAAATCTAAAAGACGCTTTAGTTCATAGCTTCTTTCGTCCGGTTCCACCTAAGACCACCTGGCTGAAATCAAATCTAGTAGGTACTTACCCGTGTGGTGACTGTATTTTCTGTCCGCTCGTCAGGAAGTGCCGGTCCTTTGTCAACCCTGTTGATAAAAGAGAGTATCAGATCAGACAATACATCAATTGTAAGACTACAGGCATTGTCTATGCTATTGAATGCCCCTGCTGTAAGATTTACGTGGGAAAAACATCCCAGCAGTTTAGGAGAAGGATCTGTCAACACATTAGTAGTATTAACACCTCGGCAGATACCTCAATCTCCAGACATGTGAGAACCCATCACGGTGGTAATTATAGGACACTCAAATTTTGGGGCATCAGTAAAAAATCTTTGGGTGCAAGGAAAGGGGACCTGGACGTGCTTCTTCTTCAAGAAGAAACCAGGTGGATATATCGCTTGGACAGTCGTAGCCCAAAGGGGCTTAATGAAGGCTTTGCATTTACTGCCTTCTTATAAATATGAGAGGAAAATTTATTATTTTGTGGTTATGTCATATGTAAATTCAGGAATGTTAGCTCACATTGAGGTCTGAATCAGACGTTGAGATAGATTAGTAACTATGACATCAGCATTGGATTGATATCTATATGGATTTAATATCTTATACCAGAGTTATAATATTTAATTTCAAACATGTACTTTATTTTTAGTGATAGGTCTGACATCATTGGGGTGATTAATACAGCCAGGACACTTTACAACTGATATCAGGAATTTACAGAAGAACAATAACGTGATATAGGCAGGTTCAAATGGTAGTTATAACTTTGCCCACTACAATCACATGACTGCCAGGGGTTTCCAATAAGATAACTGGCTTACTGACAAACTGTCTGCAACTAATGTAGTGTCTGTAATTACCATAAGCCAAAATATAGTTATCTACTACCCCTTGGCAATGGTGTGAATGGGTTTGTCACCAATATTATGTGGGTATTTATTTGGGACAGCCTGTTATCTGTGTCAGGCGTTTGAGCTATACCAGTCATCCTATGCCAATGATTTACCATCTGTCTGTTGATGTATTCTCTAGCCCTCGCTTGCGATTAGGAGGGTTCTGAGTCGGTGCGCAGCCTGCTGCTGCGCAACTCATGCGCAGACGTACGTGCGGCATCTTGCGGTCGCCGGCTCGTCTGCGCATGCGCTGGATCGAGAGGTCACCAATGATGACGCAATTAGGTGGCGACGGCGGCCTCTCCAAGAAATAGTGTATGCGTCGCAGGGCCAGCGCACCAGCAATGACGCGGCCCTTCTGTGGTGACGGCGGCCTCCCTATGATACAGCGCTTATCTCCAGTGTCGGTTTTAGATTGGCTGAGGCTTTCACCTCCCCCATGAAGGATAGGTAGCTATACCTGTCAATCAGTATGTTCACTATTTCAGGCTCCGATGTATGATGTCATCCATTGCTGCCCATTACCCCTGAGGAAGCCAGTGTAACTGGCGAAACATGTCGGGGGGCAGAGCTAGGTTTTAATGTGCAGTCACCTCTCCACTGTGTAGCTTCCATGAGTAGTCCGGATGGATTACAGGCTCACCACAGATAATAGTTGGTAGCTTTAGGAGTAATAACAGTGTCATCCAGGCCTGGATTAATAGGCAGGAGATAGACAGCATTTATATCTGCCTGGGTGTGCTGAAGGTACAGGTCGCACACCAGCACACATATGTAGCAGATGCGTAAGCAAGGCAATTAGATCAACTGCAGTTATAAAGTGTTAACGTGGGAGGGCAATTTAGTCCCCCTCACGTATTTAGGGGTAGGGATTGTGCACATTCCCCCCCCCCCCCCTCTTTTCTCCTAAGTTACTAAGCCAAGGTCAACAACAGTGGTTTGGTGGCTGTGGTTTTAATATCCTATTTACTTTTTTGTTTCAATGGTCGGTATCACAACGTTCTATGTCCTTATTTAGGTTTTAACGCATATCGAATAAAAGTGATATATTAATTTGACTTGGGCCAAGATAGGTTTATTTGCCTACGTAGGCATCTGTAAATAAAGTGATTAATTAACCTTGCCCTAGTCTGGTCCTAGAGTTATCTAGAAGATTATTCTGGAGAGACTGATGAATCTGATGCTATTCTTGCTGGGGAGAGTTCATCTCCTTAAAATAGTTAACTTCGTATGGCTGCATAATCTCATGCAAATGATCCCACTACTATTACGATATGGCGATGTTGATGGATTCCAATACGCCTTTGCTACTGCTTTATGGAATAAGGGCCCACATATCGCTTACATAAAACTATGCCTATTCAAATGGGAAATTGGCCTTCAGTTACCTGATATCAGAGGATATAACTTAGCGGCCTTCAAGCGCTCTTGCATACTATAATGAGTAAGATTCCAGGGGCAGTCAAACATAGTGTAATAATAAGACACTTTGGCATGTGAAAGACGTTACAAAAGTTGCATAAACTTTGATTTATGTGTCTCCTTTTATGCCTTTTTGGACTCTCCCGGGCTTCTTGCAGGGTAAATATAATAGGCCTTTTAGGGTTTGGAGAGAGACTGGGATCTCGGGGTAGGGCAGAAGGTTATCATACAAATCCGAGAACATAGATTTTTGACATGGCAAGAGTTGATGGATAAATATCAGTCCAGCCACTACTGCCCAAGCACATTGGGAGGGGCAGATCATATAGCATGGTTTGATTGTCTGATGGGTTCTCCAGCAGGGTATATATTGAAGCAGCGTCACATAAATGTGACAGTTGCATCTCCCCTTCCAACGATGCAGGCTGCCACTCTGCCATGGTAATGGGCATACAGATGCTGGATATCCTCCTGTGTATATCATTCCAAGCTCTTTGAACTTGGACCTGTAATTCAAGGTGGTTGTTGGCTGCTGTGCTTGTGAAATCCGTCACCCCATCCAGCCCCAAACATTCTTCGAGGGGGGAGAGATCTGGCAATTTTGCTGGCCAGGGGAACAGATACCAGACAGAAATGGGCATGGTAGCTGATGGGACCCCATACCATGACACCTGGTGTTGGTATTTGACTAGGGAACGTTCTTTATTTTCAGGATATTGTATAACAAGTCCTACATGCATTTTTGACTCGGGAGACGTGCTGTTTCGACAAGATAACCCCAATCCACTGACTGCTGGTGCTACAGATAAAGTATGTATGTGTGTGTGTATAGATTTCTATATATTTGCAAAATGTTACATTGATACTATTGTGGAGTGTGTATCACTTTTTCATCACTTTTTATAAAAAAAAATTGTGGGGGACAAAGTTACCAAAAAAGCTAATTGGCCATTTTTTTCACTGTTTGCGGTATGGGATAAATATTTAGATAGTTTAATAGTATGGACATTTTCGCTCACAGCGATGCTCAAGGTGTTATTTTTTTATTATGTATTTTTATTTTAACTTTGGGGGGAAAGGGTGATTTGAAAAAAAATAAAAAATTATATATATATATATATATATATATAAAGAAGAAATCCAGCAGGAGCATCAACCTAGGTGTGGGTGCACTATCCGGCGTAGGGTAGCGGCAATACCCTAAGTATTGTAGAAGCGAAAGAATCCGGAATGCACTCCAAAGTAGACGTGAAATAAGTGGTTTATTCACCCATAAAATGGCACAAGTTGTGCCATTTTATGGGTGAATAAACCACTTATTTCACGTCTACTTTGGAGTGCATTCCGGATTCTTTCGCTTCTATATATATATATATATATATATATATATATATATATATATATATACATACACACATTTTAATAGTTTCCCTAGGGAGCTATAATAAGCAATCGTATGAGAATTACACTAACTTCCTTTGGCATCCTGCCCTGGCATTTGACCCCCCGCATCCGAGTGATTACATTTGTGGGATCAATGTTGTCGTTGAGCGTACACATTAGAGCCGGGTGTCTGCTGTTTAAAGCAAGCACCGAGCGGCTACAGCTCCCATTGCACTTGTGAGCAGGCGTCATCTTTAAAGTCCTGACTGCCAACGTATATACAGTGGGATGCGAAAGTTTGGGCAACCTTGTTAATCGTCACGATTTTCCTGTATAAATCGTTGGTTGTTACGATAAAATATGTAAGTTAAATATATCATATACTAGACACACACAGTGATATTTGAGAAGTGAAATGAAGTTTATTGGATTTACAGAAAGTGTGCTATAATTGTTTAAACAGAATTAGGCAGGTTCATAAATTTGGGCACCACAAAAAAGAAATGAAATCAATATTTAGTAGATCCTCCTTTTGCAGAAATTTCAGCCTCTAAACGCTTCCCGCAGGTTCCAATGAGAGTCTGGATTCTGGTTGAAGGTATTTTGGACCATTCCTCTTTACAAAACATCTTTAGTTCATTCGGGTTTGGTGGCTTCCGAGCATGGACAGCTCTCTTTAAGTCACACCACAGATTTTCAATTATATTCAGGTCTGGGGACTGAGATGGCCATTCCAGAACGTTGTACTTGTTCCTCTGCACAAATGCCTTAGTGGATTTTGAGCAGTGTTTAGGGTCGTTGTCTTGTTGAAAGATCCAGCCCCGGCACAGCTTCAGCTTTGTCACTGATTCCTGGACATTAGTCTCCAGAATCTGCTGATGCTGAGTGGAATCCATGCCTCCCTCAACTTTGACAAGATTCCCAGTCCCTGCACTGGCCACACAGCCCCACAGCATGATGGAACCATCGCCATATTTTACTGTAGGTAGCAGGTGTTTTTCTTGGAATGCTGTGGTCTTTTTCCTCATGCATAATGCCCCTTGTTATGGCCAAATAACTCCATTTTAGTTTCATCAGTCCACAGCACCTTATTCAAAAATGAAGCTGGCTTGTCCAAATGTGCTTTAGCCCACCTCAAGCGGAGAAAAGGCTTCCTCTGCATCACTCTCGCATACAGCATCTCCTTGTGTAAAGTGCGCCGAATGGTTGAACGATGCACAGTGACTCAATCTGCAGCAAGATGATGTTGTAGGTCTTTGGTGCTGGTCTGTGGGTTGACTCTGACTGTTCTCACCATTCGTCGCTTCTGTCTATCTGAGATTTTTCTTGGTCTGCCACTTCGAGCCTTAACTTGAGCTGAGCCTGTGGTCTTCCATTTCCTCAATATGTTCCTAACTGTGGAAACAGACGGCGGAAATCTCTGAGACAGCTTTCTGTATCCTTCTCTTAAACCATAATGGTGAACAATCTTTGTCTTCAGGTCATTTGAGAGTTGTTTTGAGACCCCCATTTTCCCTTCAGAGAAAATTAAAAGAGGAGGGAAACTTACAATTGACCCCCTTAAATACTCTTTCTCACAATTGGATTCACCCGTGTATGTAGGTCAGGGGTCACTGAGCTTACCAAGCCAATTTGAGTTCCAATAATTCGTTCTAAAGGTTTTGGAATCAATACAATGACAACAGTGCCCAAATTTATGCACCTGCCTAATTTTGTTTAAACAATTATAGCACGCTTTCTGTAAATCCAATAAACTTCATTTCACTTCTCAAATATCACTGTGTGTGTCTCCTATATGATAGATTTAACTGTCATTTTTTATCGTAACAACCAACGATTTATACAAGAAAATGATGACTATTAACAAGGTTGCCCAAACTTTCGCATCCCACTGTATATTCGTATGATGGTCGGGAACTGGTTAAGATTCTTGAACTAAACATTTTAAAAACAGGTTTCATGTGGTTTTAACAAGTGAGACTCCACCAGTCCTCCATATGCTAGATCATTATATTGAAATGAGGTTTTTCAGAAGAGTTGTGACACCGGTTTCCTTAAATCTAATTTATTTAATTTGATAACTGCACTTTTACCATCTGGTTCTAGCATGAGCATCCTGCCCTGTGATTGCTAGACTGCTTTACGTTGGTTTATACTGTATATTATGTCTCCTAAACTTACAAGCACTGAATGGCCTTAAGTTAGGACCACACATGGCCTAGTTATTAAACCTGAAAACTGTGCTATCATTATTAATTAGTAATTATTATCATTATTTATTATTAAAGCGTCATTCATTCCATGGCGCTGTTCATATGATAAGGGGTATACATACATAATACAGACAATTGCACTAAGCATGAACAGGACGAGTTACAAACTGGTACAGAAGGAGAGAGGGCTTACAATAATTGATAATCAAAGTCTCCTAGAAAATCATAATCTCTTAGAAACCTACTGTGTCTTGCATAGCCATGCAGGCTTTAGAACAAATTACTGACTTGTGATTAATTCTTGTTCGTTTTTTGTATTAACATTATAGTTGAAAATGCCTCTATAATAGAGTGATTTCTTTTCTTTCAGGGTGTGGGTCTTTCTGTTCATGGTCATTTTAGAGTATCCTCTGAGAAAACTCTCTTTGCAATGCCAGAGACAGCAATTGGTAAGTTTATACCATCGTCTAGCCCTTCTGACAAAATAACTTTGTACAGAATGTGTTCTTAGCTTTGCCCTTAAATTAACATATCCCTACCTGTGGGGTGCGAGATTACCAGTTTTTAAAAAACAAACATAAGAGTATTTAACTCTGTGTGGCACCTAGTGTTTGTGATGTGGATTGCAGCTTGTTAAATGGTTTTGCTAGCATGTTGAGATATTGTTTTGGAATCCTTCACCAAATTTGAGATGAGTAAGGGTGGACTTGTCTGTATATTACCAGTATAGTTGAAGGAATCTGCATTTATCTTCTTCCTTGATAGAGACTCATTCTGCAAATCTGTCATGTCACTTTATGTGGTAATAACTTTAGGATGCTTTTACT
Organism: Bufo gargarizans; assembly: GCF_014858855.1. Taxonomy (NCBI): domain Eukaryota; kingdom Metazoa; phylum Chordata; class Amphibia; order Anura; family Bufonidae; genus Bufo; species Bufo gargarizans. Next base: position 103,064,877 of record NC_058087.1, read on the forward strand.
TATCCTGGTGATTGAGTGTTTTTTCATGACCAATCATACTTCATGTTAGTGGTAAATTTGGGTCGCTCTGCTTTTAAGACAGATAATGATACCTTATAAAATAGTTAATAATTATCATTCAACATATGTCTACCTTATGTTGGCATCATTTTGTAAATCTACATTTTTAAAGGCTTAGTATTTTAGAATTATCATTAAATTTTCCAAAACTGACATTTGGCCCAATTCAGTTCTGAAGTGCCTTTCAGGGGCTTACATAATAGAAACACCCATTTTACAAACTATACATTTAAAATTATTTGAAATTGAGTTTAGAAACTTGTTTTATTTTATTTTTTGCAGATTGTCCACTTTAACCCTTTCATGACTGGGCCCAAAAAAGCCTGAATGTCCAGGCAACTTTTTGTGATTTTGTGGTTTGTGCACCTAGTGGTTTAGTGACTTTTTTTTTTTTTTTACTTTACTTTTAGGACTTTTCATTAGAATGTTTTTTTATTTTTTAAGAGGTTCTCTCAAACCTATACATGTTATATATGAAAACGATCGTCACAAAATAGGTTTCATTTGGAGGAAAACTACTAATTATTATTAAAAAGTATTTATTTTTTATTTCTTAAATATTAAAACTGACATAAAAATGGATAACTGCAATGGGTTACCTATTTTGTGATGATCGTTTTCATATATAACATTTATAGGTTTGAGAGAACGGGGCGATTATGGTTTCTGTTAGCGATAGCATTTTTTTATAATATAAAATATAATATATATTTTTTTTACATTTTTTTTCTTTGTATTTTTTATTAATTTTTTTTACTTATCTAAAGAAAAAAAAAGAAAAAATTGGACACATAATCTTTCCACCAGGAGGTCATTATAAGACCTCTGGAGGACACCAACTTTTTATTTTTAAACTTTTTATTTCACTGTTTACACTGTAACAGTAGCCCCAGTTATAGGGTAAAACAGCCCCCTGAGGGGGAATGACACACAGGCAGAGCTGATCAGGGTCTTCTTAGACCCTGCAGCTCTGCTCTTGCCCCTGGCGGTCACGTGACCGCTGGGAGTAGCAGAGGAAGCTGATTCCTCCCCCTGCGCTCGTGCAGTGCTGTCCTCTTGCCGGCACAGGAGATGACAGAAGCGGTAATAAACTGCACCTGTCTTCTCCTCAGGGTCCCTGTTGCATCTGTCAGCCGGGACCCGAACGGCTCCTGCTAGCTTTCAGTAGCTTTAATCCGAGCGATGATCAGCGCTGGGATTAAAGTGCTGCCAGCACGTGTATATACGTTCTAGCTGTACGGGGCATGTGCAAATAGCACGTATATAGCCGTATGGCAGTTGGGAAGGGGTTAATAAATTTTTTTCTTTAAAAGAGCAAGGGTGAACAGCAAAACATCAAAATTGTTTTTTAAGTTTCTATTTCTCTACTTCTATAATACATAGTAATACCTCCAAAAATAGTTATTACTTTACATTCCCCATATGTCTACTTCATGTTTAGATCATTTTGGGAATGATGTATTTTTTTTTGGGGATATTACGAGGCTTAGAAGTTTAGAGGCAAATCTTGACATTTTTCAGAAATTTTCCAAAAACACTTTTTCAGGATCAGTTCAGGTCTGAAGTCACTTTGTGAGGCTTACATAATAGAAACCACCCAAAAATGACCCCATTATGGTAACTACACCCCTCAAGGTATTCAAAACTGGTTTTACAAACTTTGTTAACCCTTTAGGTGTTCCACAAGAATTAATGGAAAATAATGATACAATTTCAAAATGTCACTTTTTTGGCAGATTTTCCATTTTAATATTTTTTTTCCAGTTACAAAGCAAGGGTTAACAGCCAAACAAAACTCAATATTTATGGCCCTGATTCTGTAGTTTACAGAAACACTCTATATGTGGCCGTAAACTGCTGTACGGGCACACAGCAGGGCACAGAAGGAAAGGAATGCCATACGGTTTTTGGAAGGCAGATTTTGCTGGACTGGTTTTTTGACACCATGTCCCATTTGAATCCCCCCTGATGCACCCCTAGAGTAGAAACTCCAAAAAAGTGACCCCATTTTAGAAACGACGGGATAGGGTGGCAGTTTTGTTGGTACTAGTTTAGGGTACATATGATTTTTGGTTGCTTTATTTTACACTTTTTTGTAAGGCAATGTAACAAGAAATAGTTGTTTTGGCACACTTTTTTGTTTTATTTACAACATTCATCTGACAGGTTAGATCATGTGGTATTTTTTATAGACCAGGTTGTCACTGACGCGGCAATACCTAATATGTATACAGTTTTATTTAGGTATGTTTTAAACAATGATTTCTTTTTTTAAACAAAAAAATAATCATGTTTTAGTGTTTCCATAGTCTGAGAGTTTTTTTTTTATTTTTTTGGCGATTATCTTGGATAGGGCATGATTTTTGCGGGATGAGATGACAGTTTGACACTATTTTGGGGTGCGTATGACTTTTTGTGATGTAAGGTGACAAAAAAATGGCTTTTTTAACACAGTTTTAAACTTTTTTTTATGGTGTACACCTGAGGGCTTAGGTCATCTGATATTTTTATAGAGCATGTTTTATACGGACGTGGTGATATGGACGTGGCGATACCGAATATGTATACTAATATGTATACTTTTTTTATTTTTTTATTACTTCTTTATTGGAATGCATTGGCTGTATGAGTAATACAGTGTATATTACTCATACAGCTTCCTGCCTTTGAGATCCAGGGGGCTTGAACTCACAGGCTCCTCACTGGAAGGCAGCGCCGATGCCTAAGGAAGGTCTGAATTGACCTGCGGTTTGCGGCGATTGCCGACATGGGGGGCTCTCGGGACCCCCCGGGCACTGACCCAAGGTGCCTGCTCAATGATTTGAGCAGACATCTTGTTCCGATCACCGCCCTCCGCGCGGTGGTGATCAGAAATACACAGGACGTACAGGTACGCCCTATGTCCTTAAGTACCAGGACATCAGGGCGTACCTGTACGTCCTGTATCCTTAAGAGGTTAAGGATTATAGTGAGTACTTTTATCCAGGGGTGTCTAGGGAGGGGTAGTACCTGGTGGAGGGCATGTCGAGCGCTTTTCAGGGCAGCTCGTACACCTTTGGTCCCCACCTAACACTCAGCTCTCACCTCTGACTCCTAGTAGCTGTAGCATGCGCATCGGCCACACCCCGGACATCAGCTTCGACAGGCTGGCTAAACCAGGTTGAGAGTAGCCCAGCACATCTCCAAACATCTCGAATTCTGTCCTGCCATTGGAATAAGATGTAATCTGGGAAGAGAGAGTGAGGCTGTCTCTGCGCACCTCTCCCTCACTTAAATAAATCCAAATCACGCGCAAGACTTGACATCTCGATGAAGCAGCAGGTGTGGAATCACTGGGAGCTGTGGACGCGGACTTGCACACAGGCGGCTCAGGTCTAATGGTTGTCTTCATACTGACGAAGCAACAGCTGGATTTAGCATCTACCTGAATGACTGAGCAGCCCTCTTTAGGCTAACACTCTTCACCTCCGTAGTATGAGGAAGGGGCTAGAAAAGATGCCCTAAACATTGTTGCTTCTCTCAAAACCCTGTCCAGCTTACCGTGGCTGGAGGGAATCCCATTTCTTGCAGTCGAAATACAAAACCCAAGATGAGACAAAAGGTATTACCACTTAGTATTGGCACATGGAATGTACGTACGCTTCAAGACAACCCATTAGCAGATCGCCCAGTAAGAACAGCTCTGGTAGCTAGAGAGCTTGCAAGGTTTGAAATTGACATTGTGGCCCTGTGTGAAAGGTCAACTCGCAGAAACAGGAGGCGGCTATACATTCTTTTGGTGTGGACGTGGCAGTAACCAACGTTGTGAGTCTGGAGTTGGCGCTGCGGTTGGCGCTTGCCAATCTTTCTAAGGGTGTAAACGATTGGCTCATGTCACTGCGACTTCCATTACTACATGGAAAACAAGCTACGCTGATCAGTGCCTATGCACCGTGTGGGGGTTCGCTCTTGTAGATACGGTAAGCAGGTGCAGTACAGAGGCAAAATAAAAGTTCTTAACTCAAAGCGTCAGTGTTTATTCACACTTGAGGCAATTGCACAAAACAGCTCGTAACTTTGCAGTCTTGGTGTTAATTCACACATAATGGAAAGTTCATATAACATAAGCCACCTTGCTGGCAGTTCTGCCTCCAGTAGTCCACAGCAGGCTTTGGGGGCCTGTTTCCCCAGCGCGCACCTCTCAGCCCTCCAGCACGGCACAAAGCCTCAGATTCCCCAAAACAGAGGCATCTCTGCTGAGCCCAGCTTCCTATTTAAGGACAGCCAAGTGCTGCCAAAACCCGGACCGGCACTTAAATTCCGGTTCGGTATTTGACCTCATCTGGCTGCCTTGCAAGACACAACACCTCACTGTGTCACATACCCTCCCCCCTTTGTTCAACCCTGAGGGGGTGGACATACGCCATACAATATACCCGGAACAGGGCATCCGCGTTTCCCTGCAATTGGCCTGCTCTGTGTTCTACCAAGAACTTAAAGTTCTGCAGAGACAAAAAACATCTGGTGACCCGGGCATTCCTGTCTTTGGCCTGGCTCATCCACCTGAAAGGGGAGTGGTCGGTCACCAGGCGGAACTTTCTCCCCAACAAATAGTAGTGGAGAGACCTTGAGTGCCCACTTGATAGCCAGGCACTCCCTCTCCACTATACACTACGTGCAGAATTATTAGGCAAATGAGTATTTTGACCACATCATCCTCTTTATGCATGTTGTCTTACTCCAAGCTGTATAGGCTCGAAAGCCTACTACCAATTAAGCATATTAGGTGATGTGCATCTCTATAATGAGAAGGGGTGTGGTCTAATGACATCAACACCCTATATCAGGTGTGCATAATTATTAGGCAACTTCCTTTCCTTTGGCAAAATGGGTCAAAAGAAGGACTTGACAGGCTCAGAAAAGTCAAAAATAGTGAGATATCTTGCAGAGGGATGCAGCACTCTTAAAATTGCAAAGCTTCTGAAGCGTGATCATCGAACAATCAAGCGTTTCATTCAAAATAGTCAACAGGGTCGCAAGAAGCGTGTGGAAAAACCAAGGCGCAAAATAACTGCCCATGAACTGAGAAAAGTCAAGCGTACAGCTGCCAAGATGCCACTTGCCACCAGTTTGGCCATATTTCAGAGCTGCAACATCACTGGAGTGCCCAAAAGCACAAGGTGTGCAATACTCAGAGACATGGCCAAGGTAAGAAAGGCTAAAAGACGACCACCACTGAACAAGACACACAAGCTGAAACGTCAAGACTGGGCCAAGAAATATCTCAAGACTGATTTTTCTAAGGTTTTATGGACTGATGAAATGAGAGTGAGTCTTGATGGGCCAGATGGCTGGATTGGTAAAGGGCAGAGAGCTCCAGTCCGACTCAGACGCCAGCAAGGTGGAGGTGGAGTACTGGTTTGGGCTGGTATCATCAAAGATGAGCTTGTGGGGCCTTTTTGGGTTGAGGATGGAGTCAAGCTCAACTCCCAGTCCTACTGCCAGTTTCTGGAAGACACCTTCTTCAAGCAGTGGTACAGGAAGAAGTCTGCAAGGTAAGAAAAACATGATTTTCATGCAGGACAATGCTCCATCACACGCGTCCAAGTACTCCACAACGTGGCTGGTAAGAAAGGGTATAAAAGAAGAAAATCTAATGACATGGCCTCCTTGTTCACCTGATCTGAACCCCATTGAGAACCTGTGGTCCATCATCAAATGTGAGATTTACAAGGAGGGAAAACAGTACACCTCTCTGAACAGTGTCAGGGAGGCTGTGGTTGCTGCTGCACGCAATGTTGATGGTGAACAGATCAAAACACTGACAGAATCCATGGATGGCAGGCTTTTGAGTGTCCTTGCAAAGAAAGGTGGCTATATTGGTCACTGATTTGTTTTTGTTTTGTTTTTGAATGTCAGAAATGTATATTTGTGAATGTTGAGATGTTATATTGGTTTCACTGGTAAAAATAAATAATTGAAATGGGTATATATTTGTTTTTTTTTAAGTTGCCTAATAATTATGCACAGTAATAGTCACGGCACACACAGATATCCCCCTAAAATAGCTAAAACTAAAAACTACTTCCAAAAATATTCAGCTTTGATATTAATGAGTTTTTTGGGTTCATTGAGAACATGGTTGTTGTTCAATAATAAAATTAATCCTCAAAAATACAACTTGCCTAATATAATTCTGCACTCCCTGTACTGTACCTGGTTTCGGCTTGGGTGAGCTTGCGGCTGTGTAGATACGAGATGTGCAGCACCTGAAACTACGGATACTGGAAGCCTGTGCTAGCATTTCTCCTGCGGTGTTGCTATCAGTGTGTGAAGAGTGGGAGAAGAGGGTTACATTGACAATCCAACACAATGGGCAGCACATTGAACGCATTTTATAAGTGGTCAGAAACTTGTAAATAACTCATGAAAGAATAAAGTTACGTTAATACCAAGCACACTATTGTTTTTCTTGTGAAATTCCCAATAAGTTTGATGTGTCACATGACCCTCTTCCTATTGAAAAAACAAAAGTTGGATTCAAAATGTCCGACTTCAAAATGGCTGCCATGGTCACCACCCATCTTGAAAAGTTTCCCCCCTCATGTATACTAATGTGCCACAAACAGGAAGTTAATATCACCAACCATTCCCATTTTATTAAGGTATATCCATATAAATGGCCAACCCTGTACTATTAACACATTTTCCCAGGTGCGGTATAGGGTTGGGCCCGACGGGTGGTACCAGAATTATCCCCGGAAACATTGAGATCTGCCAATTTAGGACTCGGCGGCAAGTCCTCCACGTCTCCCACCATCACGCTTAGCAGGGTTGTCTTCCCCTCTTCCATTGAAGTGGCGGTTACCCCTACCGCTGGCCCTTCGGTCTCGGGTTCCCAGGGTTCTGGTCTCCCCCTGAGCCAACGTAACAGGCAGGGTTTCTCTATGAAAAACACAAAAGGCACACCATAGGGTAGTACAGTCTAGTTAAATAAATGAACATAAAGTACTCCAGATTGGAGACTCACCTTAATGGGTTGTGCAATCAATAGGCACAACACTACTGAAGGCTTGAAGGGGATTGTAATAGGCCCCAAGAAGGCGGATAAATCCAAATAAAGAGAAGAAATTCCCACGGCTCAAAAACCAATCTTTGATGATATAAACTTGATTTAATAATTTGTCAGGTGGTGTAACGCGTTTTGGGGCAGAAAACACCCCTTCATCAGGTACAGACTGCTCATACTGCTCCCCCCTGAGCCAGGCCACTCTGCTAGGGTTACCATTGTTTCATGGGTATCGGTCACTCTCATAGCAGGCCACAGTGCCGGGAAGTCTCTCCCTATTATAAGTTCGTAGTGTAGATTTGGCGCAACTGCCACGTCGTGAGTCCGTCTGCCAGCCTCGGTTGTTAGAGACACTAGGGCGGTGAGATAGTCTTTTAAGTCTCCATATATGCACATGACCCTGACTTTCTGGCTAGTATACTCCGCTGACCATACCAGGGGAGCTCTTACTATGGACACCAGACTCCCTGAGTCTAGCAGAGCCTCAGCTGGTGTGTCTCCTACCTCCACCTGGCACAGGTGGTTTAGATTTTTTAGGGTACCTGCTGCACACAGCTTCCTGGCATATAGCGACTGACGGTAGACCTATTTAGTCTCCATGGGTTCCACCTGATGCGGACAGTCCGCTCTTACATAGCCCGGCTCCTGACACCGCCAGCAGACCATCGGAGCCAGGTTTGTATAGGGTATACCCCGGGTAGTTTTGGTTGGTACAAGTCGCCGGATCTGGGATGGAGATTTTCAGGGTTTCACTGCCCCCCTCCAAAAAGAACCCCCTGTAACAGGCTTAGTAGCCTCATAGCGCTGCACCAGGTCCATCATTTCTAGGGCGTTGCCAGGAGACACCTGACCGATCCAGTGCTGGAGAGGGGGCGGCAGAGACCTCCAGATCATATCAGCCAATAGTCTATCCAGCATAGCCGTGGGACTCAGCACATCAGGCTGTAGCTACTTTTGCAAGAGGTTGAGTTAATCATAATACTGGGTCCTCGCAGGCTCAGTCGGCTTAAACCCCTAATGATGATGTACCTGCTGGGCCCAGGACCAACACATTCACCCTCATTCTTGCCAAAATCTCACCCTTTACTTGTTGGTAGTTGGCTGCTTGATTGTCTGGCAAATCGAAATACACCCACTAGGAATCGGATGCCATGAATGGAGCGACGACCTCAGCCCACTGGTCACGAGGTAGCTTTTCCCTGATGGCCACAGGGAACAGGTAGATCGTACATCAACAGGTAGGTTTCAATGTAGTCTGCGGGGGTCATCTTGGGTATCGTGGCACAGACTGCTTTCCGGGCATCGTTGATGCTCGGGGTTGCTCCTGCTGTCTGCAAAGCTATTCCGTGTTGTAGCAGCAACTGGTTAGTCTCCTGCTGCTGCTTATTAGCCTCGCGTTGCTGCAGGTTGGTCTCTCACTCCTGCAGATTAGCCTCTATGAGGACCTTCACAACAGCCTCCATTTTGTCGTGGGGCACTGGTTGTAAAACAGCTGGTTTAATGTACGCCATACAACCATGCCTGAAAAATGCAGAACCCAAAAATATTGGCGTTCACGCCAGCCTCACTGCTCTCGCCCACATCCTCCACCAATTGTGAGGTTTCACTCTTGTAGATAGGGTCAGCGGCCACAGTACAGAGGCAAAATATAAGTTTTTAACTAAAAATGTCAGTGTTTATTTACACTTGAGGCAATTGCACAAAACCACACGTAACTTTGCAGTCTTAGTGTTAATTCATATAAGGTCATATAACTTGAGTCACCTTGCTGGCAGTTTTGCCTCCAGTAGGCTTTAGGGGGCCTGTTTCCCCAGCGTGCAGCTCTCAGCCCTCCAGCTCGGCACAAAGCTTTGGATCCCCAAAAACAGAGACATCTCTTCTAAGGCCAGCTGCCTGTATAGGGACAGCCAGGTGTTGCCAAAACCCAGACCGGCACTTAAATCCCAGTCTGGTATTTGACCTCACCTGGCTGGAAACCAGCCTAGCCGCACATGCTGGGAGGAAAATACCTGCCTTGCCAGACTTAACCCCTCACTGAGTCACAACCAACATCTCGATGCCCTACTTTAATCTGTGTAGCGCACTGACAGATTGATTTTACTTGGTGATTTTAATGCAAGAGTGGGATCCAATCTCTCCACCTGGGATGGCGTAATTCGCAACAACGGAATCGGCACATGTAACGGCAATGATATGTTACTATTAAAGATATGTGCTGCTCACGGCTTGGTCATTATGAACACCATCTTCCACCTACCTACTCTGAAAAAGACGTCCTGGATGCACCCATGCTCCAAGCACTGGCATCTAATTGATTATGTCATAGTGCGGAGGAAAGACATACAGGATGTAAGAGTAACTAAGGCCATGCCAAGTGCTGACTGCTGGACTGACCATAGAATCATCATTTCTAAGCTAAAGCGGCCACATGGAAACAGAGTTGTGATAAAAAAGATCAATGTCAATACATTGGTAAATCCTAGTATCGCAGCCTCATTGGTAAAAGATCTTGAAAATCAACTCCCGAACCTGCATATCCAGGAAAATGCTGAGAAGGACTGGGAATGCTAATGTAACATCTTGCATCCGTCTGCACTTAAGGCTCTCGGACCCGCATGCAGAAAACTGCGGGACTGGTTTTGATGAAAGCGATGAAGAGATTAAGGCCTTGCTAACCAAAAAACATTGCCTTCACTGTGCTCATCAAAATGACCCGTCATCAACTGCAAAAAAAAAAATGCTTTTATCAACACTCACAGGACTATACAGAGTAAATTCCGTAAGATGCAGGACTTGAAATTTAGTTGCTTGCTGATAGAAACGATACCAAATGTTTCTATGAAGCCATCAGATCCCTTTATGGACCTCAGTCTTCAGAAAGCTCTCCTCTTCTGGATTAGAATGGTACAATTCTCATCGCTGAGAAAACTCAGATTTTACAGCGTTGGGCTGAACACTTCCACTCTGTGCTGAACCGCCCACCTACCATCAATAATGAGGCAATTGAAAGAATGCCCCAGGTGGATATCAACTATAGTCTGAATGTCCCACCATCAGAGGCTGAAACCTTACAGGCCATCAGTCAATTGTCCAGCGGTAAGGTGCCAGGATCTGATGGAATTCCATCGGAAGTCTATAAGGCTGGTGGTGCAGTGCTTGTTGAAAAACTCACCCAATTGTACCAGTCTTTCTGGAATCAAGGTTCCATACCTCAGGAACTTAAAGATGTGTCAATCGTATACCTTTTATAAGAGGAAAGGTAATAGACACATCTGCAATAATTATAGAGGAATATCACTTTTATCTATTGCAGGCAAGATCTTGGCACGAATGTTGCTAAATCATCTGGAACAGGGTCTGCTACCGGAGACGGTGTGGTTTTCGCTAAGAGCGTGGCACGGTGGACATGATATTTGCAGCTTGACAGCTTCAGGAGAACTGTCAGGAGCAAAATTGTGAACTATGCACCACCTTTATAGATCTTACCAAGGCTTTTGACACAGTTAGTCGTGAAGTCTTATTGCACATTATGTCAAAGTTTGGATGCCAAGACAGATTCTTGGCATATGGTACAACAATTCCATGATGGTATGGCTGCTCGGGTTCTGAGCAATGGTGAATCTTCAGAGGCCTTGCCTTACACAAATGGCGTGAAACAAGGGTGCGTGCTTGCACCAACCCTGTACAGCATAATTTTTTCAGCCATGCTGTCAGATGCCTTTCAGAACAGTTCACTGGGAATCAATCTGAGGTATGGAACCGATGGTAAACTGTTTAACTTACAAAGATTCCAGGCTGTCACCAAGGTAAAAGAGACTGTGCTTCGAGAGTTACTTTTTGCAGATGATTGTGCCCTTAATGCGGAATCGGAGCAGGAAATGCAAGCCAGTATGGATAAATTCGCAACAGCATGTGACAACTTTGTTGTTCAATTACTTTTATTGACATGAATACAAAAAGAATAATCAATTGGACTGAGTCCAGGCGAAATCAAATGGAATTGTCAATCGCAAACTATCCTCAAGATATCTGAGAACACATATTTTATGTGAAATACAGGCAATATTAGCGAACATTAAAGGATTACATATAGATGATAAATCTACTATCCTAAGGAAGGGAAGGGTGCAAATTTAGATATACTGTTTTTCTTCTATGTATAGACAAGGTCTAGCCAGTTTTGGAATGCTTGGGATCTTTTAACTAGCTCAGCTCCCCTACCTTAAACCCCCTTAATGACCAGACCACTTTTTACAATTCTGCACTACACTACTTTCACGGTTTATTGCTCGGTCATACAACTTACCACCCAAATTAATTTTACCTCCTTTTCTTCTCACTAATAGAGCTTTCATTTGGTGGTATTTCATTGCTGCTGACAGTTTTACTTTTTTTTATATTAATCAAAAAACAACATTTTTCACTTTCTATTGTAAAGTTATTCAATTAAAACTACATTTCTATATACATTTTTCACAAAATGTATTGTTCTACATGTCTTTTGATAAAAAATAATGCAATAAGTCTATATTTATTGGTTTGGGTAAAAGTTATAGCGTTTACAAACTATGGTGCAAAAATGTGAATTTACGCACTTTGACTTTCTGAGCACCTGTCATGTTTCCTGAGGTTCTACAATGCCCAGACAGTAGAAACACCCCACAAATGACCCCATTTCAGAAAGTAGACACCCTAAGGTATTCGCTGATGGGCATAGTGAATTCATGGAAGTTTTTATTTTTTGTCACAGTCTCATATTCCCAAAAATAAAATTTTACATGAACTCACCATACCCCTCACAAAATACCTTGGGGTGTCTTCTTTCCAAAATGGGGTCACTTGTGGGGTATTTATACTTCTCTGGCATTTTAGGGGCCCTAAAGCGTGAGAAGAAGTCTGGAATATAAATGTCTAAAAATGTTTACGCATTTGGATTCCGTGAGGGGTATGGTGAGTTCATGTGAGATTTAATTTTTGGTCACAAGTTAGTGGAATATGAGACTTTGTAAGAAAAAAAATAAAAATAAAAATTCTGCTAACTTGTGCCAAAAAATTAAAAATCTTCTATGAACTCGCCATGCCCCTCAAAAGTGAACTTTATAGCGCCGCAGCGATTTTACGGTGTTTTTGCAGTGATCAGAAAAAAAAAAGTTCTGTCACTGCGGTGGGGCGGACTGAACGCAAGTGTGCACACAACATCAGGCCTGATTGCGGACAAGAAAAGGCATTTTCTATTTAGTCCTGGCAATGTGCGGATCCGCAAAATGCGGAAAGCACATTGCCGGTGTCCGTGTTTTGCAGATCCGCGGTGTCCGTGTTTTGCGGATTCACAAAACACATATGGATGTCTGAATGGAGCCTTACAGGGGGGTGATCAGTGACGGGGGGGATCAGGGGTTAATAAGGGGTTAATAAGTGACAGGGGGGGTGTAGTGTAATGTGGTGTTTGGTGCTACTTATTACAGAGCTGCCTGTGTCCTCTGGTGGTCGATTCTGGTGGTCTATCCTAGCAAAAGGGACCACCAGAGGACCAGGTAGCAGGTATATTAGATGCTGTTAACAAAACAGCGTCTGATATACCTTTCAAGGGTTAAAAAAAAACGCATCTACAGCCTGCCAGCGAATGATCGCCGCCGCAGGCTATAGATTCTCGTTTACCTTCGGTTCCTGTGAGCGGGTGTTCACAGGAAATCTCGCCTCTCGTGAGATGACGCGCCGGCGCGTCAAAGAGGAATAACCCGACCGCCCGCAGGAAGCAATTCTGTGTTAGGCGGTCGGGTAGCGGTTAAATAAGATCCAAGGGGTTCAGGTTTTGATATATTTCTCATCTGTTCCCTCATCCTCCGCCGACAACTCCTCCATTCTGCGGATCTGTTCAAGTGTGTCTAACCAGTCCCTAATGTGTGGGCTGACTTGGGACTTCCAGTATCGAGGTATGACCAGGCGTCCGGCTTGCAGAAAGAATCTTAAAAGTCCGCCCTTTAGAATGGAAATGGGTCCTGGGACTGTACCGAGCTACCGCTCACCTGATTATACAGATCATTCAAGGCCTTCCAAAAGGAAGTCAGACGAGTGCACTGCCACCATATATGGGACATCGAGCCCACCTCCTTATTGCAGCGCCAACATAAATCTGAACTTGTGGGGTAAAAAGAGTGTAGGAGTGCTGGGGTTCTGTACCATCTGGACATGACCTTGAAATTCTTCTCCTGTATGTTGCAGCTAATGGACGCCCTATGCGATAAGGTAAATGCTTTCAACCACTGCTCCGAAGCGAAAGATCTTTCCAGCTCTCTCTCCCAAGCCGACACAAATGGTAGGGAAGATAGGGAACCTCCGCTCTCCTAAAGTAGCCCGTAGACCAAAGACACAAGATGTGTAGGTGGAGTAGATTGAGGACATAAAGATTCAAAAGGGGTAAGATCTCTGAAGATATTCGAGATGGGACCCAGGGACAGCAAGAAAGTTTTTAATAGCATATTGGTACCAAGCCCCTCTGTTACCAGCCCCAGGGAATGAGCCTAGAGGTCGTATCGCCTCTTTCCTCAGGAACTGATATGCCCGCGGGTAATCCTCCCTCCGGCCTCAGGCCCAGCAACATTTTTTGTCCCACCCCCAGGGGCGAAGTCCGGATTATCAAACATAGGAGTCATGGGAAGGCTGTGAGACCCAGAGGCGCCACAAATTTTTCCCAAAATTTTAATATTCCCGATGTTAAAAGGGGGAGACTCTTGGGTCTTTGTAGTTTTGTGATCCATAGTAGGTCCTGGGCTGGGCATCCGATCTCCATCCTCTCAAACTGGAACCACCGTTTAGTTAAGCCACTGTGGAACCAGTCTAGAATGTATGAAAGAATTGATGCTTTATGTTACATTTGCAGGTCTGGGAGCCCCACTTCCCCCCCCCCCCCCCCTCAACTTGGGACGAGTCGGGAAACGTATACCCAGCCTAGGAGCTGATCCTGCCCATATAAAATCTAAGAGCATTGATCTAAAGGCCTTATAGAATTTATATGGTAAGGGGGTGGATAGTTCTAAAGACATAAAAAATCCTTGGCAGGACATTAATTTTGATTGTGTGAATCCTTCCAAACCATGATAATGGTGCTTTCTTCCAAGCCTGTAAATCCTTCCTGATTTCCTCCAGGAGGAGGGCGAAATTGGTGGGGTAGAGGTCATTTAATTTCGGGGGGATAGCAATGCCCAGGTATTTAATGTGTCCCTGCGCCCAATGAAAGGGAAATGATTACTGTAACATAAGTACAGTGGGAGAGGGTAAAATTACATTAAGTATCTCAATTTTGTGGAGGTTCACCTCAAAATTGCTTAGGTCCCCAAAGGCCGAGAACTCCTTTAGAATATTGGGGAGGCCGACAACCGGGTCTGAGCAATAAATGAGGTCGTCCACATAGATAGCTATTTTGGATTCCACTTCCCCAAGTCTGACTCATCTTATAGGTTCATTAGCCCTCAAAGCCCTAGCCAGGAATTCCATAATCAAAACATATAATAAGCGGGAGAGTGACAATCAACCATTTATTCGATCCTGAGCTCTAGGGTTCCTATAGAGGGCAAGGATTCAAGTGACCATGTGAGGACCCAATCCAAAGGCCTCCAGGGCCACTCCCAGAAAGACCCAGTCCACCTGGTCAAATGCTTTTTCAGCATCGACCGAGAGCAGACAAAGGAGGGAAGCTGTTGTATGGGCTCGGGCTATAAGACCGTATTGTATTGTCTGTGGCTTGCTGACACGGGACAAAGCCCAACTGGTCCTCATGTATTAAGGAAGGCATATACATCTTCAATCTATCGGCCAATATTTTAGAATAGATCTTTACATCTATGTTGATCAGCGAGATCGGCCGATCGTTACTACAGACCAGAGGGTCTTTGCCCGGCTTAGGGATTACACATATGTGTGCAGTCAGAACCTGAGGAGGGAAAGAGGCACCCCCCGAAAGAGATTTACACATTATAGTGAGCAGTTTGGAGACATCTTCCAGGAACCTCTTATAGAAACGAGGAGTGAATCCATCAGGACCAGGGCATTTTCCAAATAACCCCTGGAACTTCCTGTAAGGTTATTTCCCTCTCCAGATTATCCCTATCAGCTACCGAGAGCTTAGGGCCCAGTAAGTGTCAAATATAGTTTTAGATTTTCTGAGTTTTAAGGTCTATGTGTAGATCTTCGTACTTTCCTTTTAAATTATAGAGGTCCTCATAATACGATTACAATTCCTGCAAGATGTCCCCAGTAGTGTGAATGTGACCTCCCCCTCTCCTATTAACCACTACAGGACCGCCGCACTCGAGATTTCCTGTGAACCCGCGCACACAGGCGCGCTCACATTCACAGGATCGGCAGGTAAACGAGTGCATCTACAGCCTTTTTTTTTTTTAACCCCTAAAAGGTATATTAGATGCTGTTTTGGTAACAGCATCTAATATACCTGCTACCTGGTCCTCTGGTGGTCCCTTTTGCTTGGATCGACCACCAGAGGATACAGGCAGCTCTGTAAAGTAGCACCAAGCACGACTACACTACACCCCCCCCCCTGTCACTTATTAACCCCTTATTAACCCCTGAACACCCCATATAGACTCCCTGATCATCTTTGTGTCATTGATCACCCCCCCTGTAAGGCTCCATTCAGACGTCCGTATGTGTTTTGCGGATCTGCAAAACATACGGATGTCTAAATGGAGCCTTACAGGGGGGTGATCATCCCATATAGACTCCCTGATCACCCTTCTGTCATTGATCACCCCCTGTAAGGCTCCTTTCAGACGTCCGTATGTGTTTTACGGATCTGCGGATCCAGAAAACGCATACGGACGTCTAAATAGAGCCTTACAGGGGGGGTGATCACCCCATATAGACTCCTTGATCACCCCCCTGTCATTGATCACCCCCCTGTAAGGCTCCATTCAGACATCCGCGGTTGCGGACAAGAATAGGACATGTTCTATAGGCTCTACAAAAAACGCAGTGTTCGCCCAATCAGGCCTGATCTTGTGCGCACACTTGTGTTCAGTCCGCCCCACCGCAGTGACAGAATTTTTTTTTCTGATCACTGAAAAAACACAGTAAAATCGCTGCGGCGCTATAAAAAGATCACTTTTGAGGGGCATGGCGAGTTCATAAAAAAAAATTTTGGCCCACAATTTTTTTTTTTTTTTATCTTACAAAGTCTCATATTCCACTGTGCCCCCCAAAAAATCTCACATAAACTCACCATACCCCTCATGGAATCCAAATGCGTAAAATTTTTTAGACATATTCTAGACTTCTTCTCACGCTTTAGGGCCCCTAAAATGCCAGGGCAGTATAAATACCCCCACAAATGACCCCATTTTGGAAAGAAGACACCCCAAGGTATTCTCTGAGGGGCATAGTGAGTCCATGAAAGATTAAATTTTTTTGTCACAGGTTAGCGCAAAGGGAGACTTTGTGAGAAAAAACAAACACAAAATCAATTTCCGCTAACTTGTGCCAAAAAAATAAAATAAACTTCTGTGAACTCGCCATGTCCCTCACGGAATACCTTGGGGTGTCTTATTTCCAAAATGGGGTCAAATGTGGGGTACTGCCCTGGCATTTTAGGGGAACTAAAGCGTGAGAAGAAGTCTGGAATCCAAATGGCTAAAAATGCCCTCCTAAAAGGAAATTGGGCCCCTTTGCGCATCTTGGCTGCAAAAAAGTGTCACACATGTGGTATCGCCGTACTCAGAAGAAGTAGGGCAATGTGTTTTGGGGTGTCTTTTTACATTTAGCCATGCTGGGTGAGAGAAATGTCTCTCTATAATGACAACTTTGTATAAAAAAAATGGGAAAAGTTGACTTTTAGAGAGATATTTCTCTCAACCAGCATGGTTATATGTAAAAATACACCCCAAAACACATTGCCCTACTTCTTCTGAGTACGGCGATACCACGTGTGACACTTTTTTGCAGCCTAGGTGCGCAAAGGGGCCCAATTTCCAATGAGTACTTTCAGGATTTCACAGGGCATTTTTACGCATTTGGATTCCAAACTACTTCTCACGCTTTAGGGCCCCTAAATTACCAGGGCAGTATAAATACCCCACATGTGACCCCATTTTGGAAAGAAGACACCCCAAGGTATTCCGTGAGGGGTATGGTTAGTTCATGTAAAGTTTTATTTTTGTCACAAGTTAGTGGAATATGAGACTTTGTTAAAAAACAAAACAAAACAAAAAACAAAAAAAAAAACATTTTCCGCTAACTTGTGACAAAAAATAAAAACTTCCGTGAACTCAATATGCCCCTCAGCGAATACCTTGGGGTGTCTTCTTTCCGAAATGGGGTCATTTGTGGGGTATTTCTACTGTCTGGGCGTTGTAGAACCTCAGGAAACATGACAGGTGCTCAGAAAGTCAGAGCTGCTTCAAAATGCGGAAATTCACATTTTTGCACCTTAGTTTGTAAACGCTATAACTTTTACCCAAGCCAATAAATATACACTTATTGCATTTTTTTTAATCAAAGACGTGTAGAATAATACATTTTGAGAAAAATTTATATAGAAATGTAGTTTTAATAGAAAAATTTTACAACTGAAAGTGAAAAATGATGGGTTTTTTTGCAAAAATTTCAGTCAATTTCGATTAATATTAAAAAAAAGTAAAAATGTCAGCAGCAATGAAATACCACCAAATGAAAGCTCTATTAGTGAGAAGAAAAGGAGGTAAAATTCATTTGGGTGGTAAGTTGTATGACCGAGCAATAAACCGTGAAAGTAGTGTAGTGCAGAATTGTAAAAAGTTGTCTGGTCATTAAAGGGGTTTAAGCTAGGGGAGCTGAGCTGGTTAAGGGTGGGAATGTAAGAGGAAGTCTGTCTGGGCATCAACATTTTTGCCAACAATCTGCCACTTCTATTTCCCTGTCCATAAAAGAGCTTCTTGAACTTATCCCAAGCTCTTAAATATTTTTGGTCTATCAGTTTCCTAAGGGCCGAACTCTTATCACATAGCTCTTGATAAACCTCAGATGAGAGGGACCCTTTGTGCCTCTTCTCTAGAACCGCCAGTTTCTGAAGGAGTGCCTGTATCTCTGCAGACTGCATTTTCCTAAGCCTAGAGGCGTGCAAAATAAATCTACCTCGCACCATGCATTTTAATGCTTCCCATGGAATCGTAGGGCTGGAAGCATCCCCTATGTGCTCCTCCACAATTTCTGAGATAGCGGATTTAATATCTGCCACGCAGACTGGATCCCTGAGAATGTTGTCATTAAGCTTCTGCAAACTTCTAGAACGGGTAGGGTCTCCTACCTCCATTGAAACCCAGGTAAGAGAATGATCAGAGAATAAGATGGGTTCAATGCCTGCTGTAAGGAGCAGATCCAGAAATGAGTGAGAAAGAAAAAGGTAATCGAGACGATGATAGGAGTTATTGGTGGAAGAGAAGAATGTGAAATCTTTATTTGTAGGATTCAGGATACGCCATATGTCCACCAATCTTAGGGACTGAAGGTGTCTCCTAAATCCCCGGGCCACTCCAGCAGATACGGAAGACCTACCTGTAGATGTGTCCAGAGCTGCATCCAAAAGAAAATTATGGTTCCCACCTAGAATGACCTGGAGGCCATCTGCAAACTTGTCCAAAGCTGCAAACACCGTAGAGGCGAATAAGGTCTGCCCTGAATTTGAGAAGTAGACATTAGCAATTATAAGTGTCTTGGAAACCCCCCCCCCCCCCCCGACTGAACTGTTTCAGCGACCCTTCTTATTCACAAATTATTTCTGCAGTGACAGTTAGCAATATCATCCAGGTGGATCAGCAGTTTAGAGATATGTTGGGAGTGGGCCGTAAGTACCTTTATGCTGGTCCTCCAGGTGCATATGCATGGCCTCTTGCGTCTTTTCCGAGGCCTCAACACGGTGGCCTAAGTGCTTGATCTCCCCCTTTAGAGTCTCATTCTCTGTGCGGTATGTCCATTCTAACCTGGAAACAGAGTTCTCCAGATCCTCCATTGTGGGAAGGAATTGATGCTGGGCTCGAAGGTCCCCTCCCGCGGCAGACGATGCCGATGCTGGGCTGCCTGAGTCTCTTTCAGAAAAGAGAAGAGCACGAGCTCTGGCTTGTAGCCGGGGGAGATGCTCCAGCGGCCATCTTGGGTATATCTGGAGGCCCCGGCGTTTGAGGTTGTGATCTGAAAAACTTTTGGATGCCCGCTTTGTCAGACTGTTGGTCAGTCTCGGATGAGCCCTTGGTTGTTCTGCAACCCATCTGGCCGGTGAGCTGATGAGATCTGCTGTTTGGATGGCTATTATAGCAGAAGTGGAAGGAGAGCTGCAGTCCTGCACGTCCTACTCTGCCATTAGCAAGCCACGCCCCCGCATGTGACAACTTTGACCTCATCATTAACCCGAAGAAAACCGAAGTGATGTACCAGCCAGCTCCGAAAGCCCAATATCAAGAACCTACCATCACAGTGAAAGGACAGAATCTGCATCAGTGGACCAATATATACGTATTTTGGCAATACCCTCTCCCGTGCAGTGACAATTGACATCAAAGTCAACTGCAGAATTGCAAAGGCAAGTTCTGCAATTGGCAGACTGCGGACCATTGCATGGGAACGCCATGGAATAAGCCTTACTACAAAGCTTAGTCTACCAGGCTGTAGTGTTAACCGCCCTGATGTATGCTAGTGAGACCTGGACAGTATACAGAAGACATACTAGACAGCTGGACCACTTTCACATGAATTGCCTCCGTAGAATCATGAGGATCCAGTGGCAGGATAAGTTGCCAGATACGGTAGTCTTCTCCAGAGTAGGCTTACTATCAGTTTACACCTTATTGATGAAAGCCCAGATGCGCTGGGCAGGCCACGTCGTAAGGATGCCAGACCATCGCATCCCTAGACAGATCTTCTATGGTGAGCTCTCCAAGGGTAAGCGATCGCATGGGGGGAAAAAGAAGCGATACAAAGATACACTGAAAGCCTGAATACTGAAAGTATTGTGATATTAACATCACCTCGTGGGAATCTCTGGCGCATGATCGTTATACATGGAGTACCCTTATCCGTCTGGGTTGCCAGACATACGAATCCAGAAGGACAATCCTAGCACAGGAGAAGTGTACATTTTGTAAACATAAAGCTGCAAATGCTGAAACAAACATCCATATTTGTCTGCTCAGTATGTAACAAAACATTAAATGCTAACATAGACCTTATTAGCCATCTAAGGATACATCGCTATGGGCCGAAGTTCTATCTATCAGATATCAAGGACCTCATCGAAAACAATGGACAAACAACAACAACATACTCCTTGAACTTTTCCACATTTTTTTCACGTTAAACCCACAAACTTAGTAACATACATAGTAACATAGTACATAAGGCCGAAAAAAGACATTTGTCCATCCAGTTCGGCCTGTTATCCCGCAAGTTGATCCAGAGGAAGACCCCTCTCTAGTAGCTATAGCCTGTAATATTATTAAGCTCCAGAAATACGTCCATGGCCCTCTTGAATTCCTTTATTGTACTCACCATCACCACCTCCTCAGGCAGAGAGTTCCATATTCTCACTGCTCTTACCGTAAAGAATCCTTTTCTATGTTTGTGTACAAACCTTCTTTCCTCCAGGCGCAGAGGATGTCCCCTCGTCACAGTCACAGTCCTGGGGATAAATAGCTGATGGGATAGATCTCTGTACTGACCCCTGATATATTTATACATATTAATTAGATCTCCCCTCAGTCGTCTTTTTTCTAAAGTGAATAACTCTAATTTTGATAATCTTTCAGGGTACTGTAGTTGCCCCATTCCAGTTATTACTTTAGTTGCCCTCCTCTGGACCTTCTCCAGCTCTGCTATGTCTGCCTTGTTTACAGGAGCCCAGAACTGTACACAGTACTCCATGTGTGGTCTGACTAGCGATTTGTAAAGTGGTAGGACTATGTTCTTATCACGGGAATCTATGCCCCTTCTGATGCAACCCATTATCTTGTTGGCCTTGGCAGCAGCTGCCTGACACTGGTTTTTGCAGCTTAGTTTGCTGTTTATTAAAATTCCTAGATCCTTTTCCATGTCAGTGTTACCGAGTGTTTTACCATTTAGTATGTACGGTTGACTTGCATTTTTCCTTCCCATGTGCATAACTTTACATTTATCAGTGTTAAACCCCATCTGCCACTTATCTGCCCAAGCCTCCAGTCTATCCAGATCCCTCTGTAGTAGTATACTGTCCTCATCAGTGTAAATTACTTTACACAGTTTAGTGTCATCTGCGAAAATTGATATTTTACTATGCAAGCCTTCTACAAGATCATTAATAAATATATTGAAGAGAATAGGGCCCAAAACTGACCCCTGAGGTACCCCACTAGTGACAGTGACCCAATCTGAGTGTGTACCGTTAATAACCACCCTCTGTTTTCTATCACTGAGCCAGTTACTTACCCACATACAGATGTTTTCTCCCAGTCCGAGCATTCTCATTTTATATACTAACCTTTTATGTGGTACAGTGTCAAATGCTTTGGAGAAGTCCAGATATACGACATCCATTGATTCGCCGCTGTCAAGTCTAGAACTTACCTCCTCATAGAAACTGATTAAATTAGTCTGACATGACCGATCCCTCACGAAGCCATGCTGATATGGCGTTATTTGCTTATTTCTGTTGAGATGCTCTAATATAGCATCTCTCAGAAAACCTTCAAACAGTTTACCCACAACAGATGTTAAACTTACCGGCCTATAGTTTCCAGGGTCTGTTTTTGGCCCCTTTTTGAATATTGGCACCACATATGCCATGCGCCAATCCTGTGGGACATTCCCTGTCAGTATAGAGTCTGCAAATATCAGAAATAAGGGTCTGGCTATGACATTACTTAATTCCTTTAGGATACGGGGGTGTATGTCATCCGGTCCTGGCGATTTGTCTATTTTAATCTTTTTAAGTCGCTGATGTACTTCTTCCTGGGTCAGACAGGACACTTTTAATGGGGAATTTATTTTTGCATTCTGCATGTCATCTGACAATTTATTTTCCTCAGTGAATACATTGGAGAAAAAAATATTTAACAGCTTTGCTTTCTCCTCATCGCTCTCTGCGACTTCCCCCTCATTACTCTTTAAAGGGCCGACAACTTCAGATTTATACTTTTTAACATTTATATAATTGAAGAACATTTTAGGGTTAGTTTTTACTCCTTAACCTTTTATTACCATACGGTATGTACCTCTCACAATGAGATTTTAGGATGTTTTTAAAGATATCCCATTTTGTGGCTGTATTTTTATTTTTGAGGACTTTGTCCCAGTTAGTTTGGCCTATGGCCTCTCTTAGTTGGCTAAATTTAGCTTTTTTGAAGTTTGGTATTTTTGTTCCTCCCTGTAGAAACGCTCTTTTGAATGATAATTGGAAGGTTATTACTTTGTGGTCACTATTTCCCAGGTGTCCCCCAACCTGCACGTCTGTTGTTCTGTCCGGCCTATTGGTTAATACTAAGTCCAGTATGGCCGTCCCTCTAGTCGGGTCTTGAACCAGTTGGGAGAGGTAATTGTCTTTTGTTATTGCCAAGAACCTGTTTCCTTTATGAGATATACAAGTTTCAGTTTCCCAGTCTATATCTGGGTAGTTGAAGTCCCCCATAATAACCACCTCATTATGATTTGCCGCCTCGTCTATCTCGTTTAGTAATAGATTTTCTGTGGCCTCTGGTTTTAGGTGGTTTATAGTAAACTCCTATTAGTAATTTATTGTTGTTTTTAGCTCCATGTATCTCTACCCACAGTGACTCCACATGTTCATGTCCCTCATTTATATCTTCGCGGAGTGTGGGCTTTAGACCGGACTTTACATAGAGGCTTAAAGGGGTTTTCCAAGATTTTTTTTACTGATGTAAAATCAGTACCTGATTGGTGTGGGGCCGACAGCTGTTTGAGAATGCAGCAGTGCTCCTGTGAGCGCCACAGCCTTCTCTCTGCTTTTCCTAGGTCGGTGGCGTCACATTCATTGTTTGTGTGACCTAGGAGCAGCTCGACACCATTCATGTGAATGGAGCTATTCTGAGCCGCTATACTATGTACGGTGCTGTGAGAATGCAACGGCGCTCACAGGAGCACCACTGCCTTCTCAAAAAAGCTGATGGACGTTGATCCTGGGTGTTGGACCCCCACCGATCAAATATTGTTGACCTATCCAGAGGATAGGTCATCAGTATTAATATTTTGAAAAACCTTTTTAATGTATTTATGTGAACCAACAAAAAGTAGCAAGTATGTGTGAGGTGAAAAGAAAATTAAACATAGTTTTCAAAAGTTTTAATAAAAATGTAGAAGGTGTGGTGTGCATTTGTATTCAGCCTCCCTGAGTCAGTACTTTGTAGGACCACCTTTCGGTGCAATTGCAGCTGAAAGTCTTTTGGGGCATGTCTCTACCAGCTTTGCATATCTAATTTTGCCCACTCTTTGCAAAATAGCACAATCTCAATCAGATTGCATGGAGAGCATATGTGGACAGCACAGATTTTCAATGGAATTTAGGTCTGCACTTCTAACACATGAATATGTCCATTGTAGCTCTGGCTGTATGTTTAGGGTTGTTGTCCTGCTGGATCGTGAACCTCCACCTCAGTCTCAAGTCTTTTAGTTCCATAAATCTTCCTATCAACTCTGACCAGCTTCCCTGTCCCTGCTGAAGAAAAGCATCCCCACCATGTTTCTCAGTAGGGATGGTGTGTTTAGGGTGATGTACAGTGTTAGTTTTCTGCCACATATAGCGTTTTGCATTTAGGCGAAAAAGTTTAACTTGTTGTTATCTGACCAGAATGCCTTCTTCCACGTTTGCTGTGTCCCCTACATGGCTTGGTTTCGAACTGAAAATGGGACATCTTATGGCTTGTTTTAAAAAATGTCTCTCTTCTTGCCACTCTCTTATAATGGCCAGATTTGTGGAGTACACAACTAAAGGTTGTCCTGTGGACAGATTCTCCTGCATGAAGTGTGGATCTCTACTGTTTCTCAAGAGTGACCATAGGTTTCTTGGCTGCTTCTCTAATTAGTACCCTCCTTACCTGGGCTGTCAGTTTGGGTGGAGCACATTTTTGGTAGGTTTGGCACGTTTGCCATAATCCTTCCATTTTCAGATGATGGATTGAAGAGTGTTCAGGGATCTGTTCATGGTTTGGGATTTTTATTTTTTTACAAACTAACCCTACTTTACATTTATCTTTATATTGTGTTTCCAATTATCATTAAAAAGAGCGTTTCTATAGGGAGGAACAAAAATACCAAACTTCAGAAAGCTAAATTTAGCCAACTAAGAGAGGCCATAGGCCTAACTAACTGGGACAAAGTCCTCAAAAATAAAAATACAGCCACAAAATGGGATATCTTTAAAAACATCCTAAAATCTCATTGTGCGAGGTACATACCGTATGGGAATAAAAGGTTAAGGAACAAAAAGAAACCAATGTGGATATATAGAACTGTAAAGAAAGCAATAAATGACAAAAAGAAAGCATATAAATCACTAAAACAGGAGGGTGGCATGGAAGCACTGAAAAACTATAAGGAAAAAAAAAAAGAACATGTAAAAAACAAATAAAAGCGGCCAAACTAGAGACCGAGAGATTAATTGGCGAAAGAGAGTAAAACTAACCCTAAAATGTTCTTCAATTATATAAATGTTAAAAAGTATAAATCTGAATGTGTCGCCCCTTTAAAGAGTAATGAGGGGGGAGTCGCAGAGAGTGACGAGGAGAAAGCAAAGCTGTTAAATATTTTTCTCTCCAATGTATTCACTGAGGAAAATAAACTGTCAGATGACATGCAAAATGTAAAAATAAATTCCCCATTAAAAGTGTCCTGTCTGACCCAGGAAGAAGTACATCAGTGACTTAAAAAGATTAAAATAGACAAATCGCCAGGACCGGATGGCATACACCCCCGTATCCTAAGGGAATTAAGTAATGTCATAGCCAGACCTTTTATTTCTGATATTTGCGGACTCTATACTGACAGGGAATGTCCCACAGGATTGGCGCATGGCAAATGTGGTGCCAATATTCAAAAAGGGTCCAAAAACAGAGCCTGGAAACTATAGGCCGGTAAGTTTAACATCTGTTGTGGGTAAACTGTTTGAATATATCTGTAAAGAATAAATCAAGGCAACTGGACGTACTGGGAGACCATTGTTTCTTCTGTGCCCAATACCAAGTTCTGGATTTTGGTGGTGAAATCTTGAGAGTTCTGTATGTGATGTTGTGCGTTTCCAACCAAGGGCGCTAGGATTCTGGCTAAGTATTTGGCCACATTGTAGGTCACAGAGTTGATGCTGCTGGCAATTGGCCTGAGAGGGGTCCCGTCCTTATGTATCTTAGGAAGTCCATAAATACGTGGAGGGGCTTCCCCAGGGTAGAGGCGATGATACATGTCCCGATCAATGATTTTGTCCTTTTCTAGTTGTTGTAGTAGTTCTATAACCTTCTTCTTGTAGCCACTGGTTGGGTCTCGTCTTAGGGCCTCATATGTGTTGTTATCATCCAGGAGTGTGGTCACCTTGGCATCGTAGTCAGACGTATTAAGTACAACAGTGCATCTTCCTTTATCCGCAGGCAGGATGGTGATGTTTGTGTCTTTCTTCAGGGATGTAACCGCCTTCCTTTCTTCTCTAGTCAAGTTTGAAGTCGGTTGGTTTGGCACTGGCCAGAGCTGCAGACACTTTAAGGCGAAGTTGTTCAGCCTCACCCTGGGGTACTTTGTTGCTGTGGAACGTCCAGTTGCCTTGATTTATTCTTTACAGATATATACCATGACCCGAATAAATGAGAACCTTCACAGACAAACAGTTTGAAGGTTTTCTGAGAGATCCTATCTTAGAGCATCTCAACGGAAATAAGCAAATAACGCCATATCAGTATGGCTTCGTGAGGGATCAGTCAAGCCAAACTAATTTAATCAGTTTCTATGAGGAGGTAAGTTCTAGACTTAACAGCGGCGAATCAATGGATGTCGTATATCTGGACTTCTCCAAACCATTTGACACTGTACCACATAAAAGGTTAGTATATAAAATGAGAATGCTCGGACTGGGAGAAAATGTCTGTATGTGGGTAAGTAACTGGCTCAATAATAGAAAACAGAGGGTGGTTATTAACAGTACACACTCAGATTGGGTCACTGTCACTAGTGGGGTACCTCAGGGGTCAGTATTGGGCCCTATTCTCTTCAATATATTTATTAATGCTCTTGTAGAAGGCTTGCATAGTAAAGTATCAATTTTCGCAGATGACACTAAACTGTGTAAAGTAATTTACACTGAAGAGGACAGTATACTACTACAGAGGGATCTGGATAAATTGGAGACTTGGGCAAATAAGTGGCAGATGAGGTTTAACACTGACAAATGTAAAGTTATGCACATGGGAAGGAATAATGCAAGTCACCCGTACATACTAAATGATAAAACACTCGGTAACACTGACATGGAAAAGGATCTAGGAATTTTAATAAACAGCAAACTAAGCTGCGAAAAATAGCGTCGGGCAGCTGCTGCCAAGGCCAATAAGATAATGGGTTGCATCTGAAGGGGCATAGCTGCCCGTGATAAGAACATAGTCCTACCACTTTACAAATCGCTAGTCAAACCACACATGGTGTACTGTGTACAGTTCTGGGCTCCTGTGAACAAGGCAGACATAGCAGAGCTAGAGAGGGTCCAGAGGAGGGCAACTAAAGTAATAACTGGAATGGGGCAACTAGAGTACCCTGAAAGATTATCAAAATTAGGGCTATTCACTTTAGAAAAAAAGACGACTGAGGGAAGATCTAATTAATATGTATAAATATATCAGGGGTCAGCACAGAGATCTATCCCATCATCTATTTATCCCCAGGACTGTGACTGTGACGAGGGGACATCCTCTGCGTCTGGAGGAAAGAAGGTTTGTACACAAACATAGAAAAGGAATCTTTACGGTAAGAGCAGTGAGACTATGGAACTCTCTGCCTGAGGAGGTGGTGATGGTGAGTACAATAAAGGAATTCAAGAGGGGCCTGGATGTATTTCTGGAGCGTAATAATATTACAGGCTATAGCTACTAGAGAGGGGTCGTTGATCCAGGGAGTTATTCTGATTGCCTGATTGGAGTCGGGAAGGAATTTTTTATTCCCCTAAAGTGGGGGAAATTTGCTTCTACCTCACAGTTTTTTTTTTTTGCCTTTCTCTGGATCAACTTGCAGGATGACAGGCCGAACTGGATGGACAAATGTCTTTTTTCGGCCTTATCTACTTTGTTACTATGTTACAACTTTATGCCTGACCTTTCTGATTCCTTCCTTGGTTTTCATGATGCTATTTGATCACTAATGTTCTCTAACAAACCTCGGAGGCCTTCACAAAATTTTATCTATTAAAATGTTTTATTTATCAAAAAAAAATTGAAAACTATGTATCATTTTCTTTTCCCTTCTCATATACTTGCTACTTTAGGTTGGTCTTTAATTCCAATAAAATCATAATAAGGTGCATTTAAGTTTGTTTTTCAAGGCACTGCACATATCTTTCAATAAAATGTTGATTTAGCCCCAAAAAAATTTATTTCCAAAAGAGATAAGAAAAAAAAGCACTCCACAATTCATTACCCATTTTCTCCTGAATGTAGGAA
Organism: Bufo gargarizans; assembly: GCF_014858855.1. Classification (NCBI taxonomy): domain Eukaryota; kingdom Metazoa; phylum Chordata; class Amphibia; order Anura; family Bufonidae; genus Bufo; species Bufo gargarizans. Next base: position 103,092,639 of record NC_058087.1, read on the forward strand.
CAACCCATATCTGGTCCCAAACTGCTGTATGGGTTCAATGCAGGGCTTAGAAGGGAAGGAGCACTGTTTTTTCTTTTGGAGGTCAGATTTCAGGTTCCATGTGAGAGACCCTGATGTACTCCTGTGGAAGAAATTCCAAAAAAGTGACCCCTCAAGAAATTTATACCTGCTTACACAAAAAATTCAGCCTGTGCTAAAAATTGAAGACAGATGATTGGGAATTATGAGATGGGATCAGGGATCCTGAAACTGTTGCAAGTGACCAATTTAATAATGATCACGCTGCAGCAGATCCTAGGACAGTACACTCTAGCAAAGTGGAGCACCACAAGTCTCAGGAGGCTGAGATTACCGCGCAAAGGGGTACTCACCCTTCCTAACTGAAATAGTGACATGCAGTGAGGTGTCACTATTCTACATGCTCGTCTTGTGCTACAGTTGGTTGGTATGACTTAATGACCAGTCGCAGCACATAGAGGGCTGGGATCACAACCACAGGTACAGCAGCCATCTTAGCCCAGTCACCATTTAATTCATGACCTCCCTGCTTGCTGTGCCATACTTGTATGGCATGTGTCAGAAAAGGGTGAGACAGCATTATTTTATTTAAAAATGTAAAGTGAATTCTTGTACATTGTCTTAAAAGGTCTTATTTGTGGTAGATTGCAAGAATCTAGGTTAGGAAATGATAATTTAGATTAATGGGGGAAATTGCAAAATAGTTTTGCCATATGGACAGATCCTTGAAGTTACCGTAGGTTGCAAAATTGTCAAGAAGGTCGACGCTTATTACATTATGCAATTAAAGGGGGTTGTCCAGTTTTTTTGTTATCCTTAGGATAGGTCATCAATACAGATTGGCGTGGTTCTGATTCTCGGCTACCACTCCTATCAGCTGTTTGAAGAGAACGCTGTGCTCTCTTCACTGTTTACATGCTTGCCGTCGACATTGCGGTGGCAGCGGAGCTGTGTAATCTTGGCTGCTCTGACCCATTCACATGTACATGCTGCATTCTCTAAAGACAGTTGAACGGTGTGGGTTCTGGGAGTCGGATTTCAGTCAATCTGATATTGATGAGCTATCCTGAGGATAGGTCATCAATATCAAACAACGGATAACCCCTTTAATGTTTTTTGCTCTATGGAGAATGCTGTTCCAAATTATGTTATATACATTGTGTACATGCTTTGAATACCCTTTTGAAGGTGACTATTGCTGCACAAAGGTGTATAGCTTGTTGCCCATCTGAACGCAGGTAATACCAGATCTTCTGTATTAAATCTGTCTGTTCTAAAAATGTTCATGTGGTTGAGTGAGATTTTATTTTACCGTTGTAAACTCAACATTGTTGTTAAAAATAAGTTATAAGTTAAGTTTTGAACTCCTATGTTTCATTTGTGCTTTTTGTTTATACATGATGTATACTTCATTGCTATAACAGCATGCTCTGGCCATTGATGTCATTCAAGCTTAGGAAGAATAAAAAATAATTGGGTCACATTCAGCAGTGCAATACAGCAAATGATGTAGTGTAATTTGTGTAAAATCTGTGTCACACGTGTATCTTGAGCTGCAATCCCTGAAGGATTTTAGAGCAAAGCAGAAAACTAGATCCCCTCTATAGTTCTGTGTGATCTGTAGCTTTATCATTTTTAAAGAAATCTGATACATTATATCATAATTCAGTCGTTTTGATTTTATTTTTCACCATATGGAATAATTAGGACAAAAAAAAACAATGCAACAGCACTCTGCAAACACAAATAAAGTACAATAATGCCATAATTATAGAAAATATTCTGGTGCTAATGCTACACTCATTTTATAAATTTGAGATTCTTGGCAAATGCATTTTTGACGATCTCTATAGGACAGGAACCTAACACTAAATGCTACCTGTTATGAGCCATATTGACCATCATTAAGTACAGGGAATGCAGGTTCCACATGCATGCTGGGTCCACTCTGCCTTTTACTACTTTTGGTGCCTTAATGGCCTCCACTAAATCCAGGGAATGCAGGTGCAGCCTGCATGTTGAGACCACTCTATACCTTACCTCTCCTGGTGCCAGGAGGCTTTCATTGAATGCCGGGAGAGTAGGCTACGGCTTTATACTTGCACTAATTAAAATCAGCCTAGGGGTAGACAGGCTAGTCAGGACCTGCATTCCCTGAAATCAGTGGAGGACATTATTTGTGTTTGCAGAGTGCTGTTGCATTGTTTTTTGTCTTTGTGCTTTCAGCCATGACCACGTGCATCTGTGCATTGGGATGTGCTGACTGACTCCTTTTTTTCTTTGCTATATGGAATAATTACCTTTATATTTTAATAGTTCGTGAATTTTCAGATGTTAACCTTTAGGATATGAATGCCGTACTTTTCCGGCACTGCAGGACGTGACTTGAGTCCCAGCACCGATGTCAGCGTATAAATCCATTGTATTCCGCTCTCAGTGCTGATCGCGGCACAAACGGGGCTTGTGGAGGGTATGATGGGTCCTCGATGGCTGAGAATGCAGTTTGATGCCTTGCACAGGCATTGGGGCTTGCCTTATACAGATACCAAGGAGATCCAGTCCCCAGGCTGGGTCTCCTAGGCAGCTATCAGTGTACTACACTGATATCTCAATGTAGTACAATACATCATGTATTGTACTGCATTGAAAGAGGTATAAAACCCTGAAAAGTTGAAGTCCCAAAGTGGGACAAAACTAAAAAGTAAACATATTAGGTATTGCCGTGTCCGTAACAACCGGCTCTATAAAAATATTACATGAGCCACACCATAAAGTGAATCAGTAAAAAAAAAAAAAAAAGCGCTAAAACAGAAATTTTTGGGTTACCTTGCCAATGCCTCACAAAAGCACAAAATGTGTAATACCCAGCGACTAAAAAGTCATATGTATCCCAAAATGGTACTGACAAAAAAGGGCATAAACAAAATACAAATCTGTCAGCTGTAGCCTTTGAAGTTTACAAAAGACCTAATTAAATCGGTAAAAAGGATAAAAAAATCTGAAAAAATACAAAATGAGCAGCAGGTGGCAAAAGAGATGAAATATATAAATGCTAAAAAAACAAGATCTGATTAGGTAGGTCCCCTGAATAACAATAAAGGGGGGTTAGTCACTGAAGAAAAGGAAAGGCAGAGTTACTAAATGGCATTTTTTAGCTTTGTATATACAAAGGAAGAGAAAGGAGCTGAAAAAATGTTTGAAGGACTCCCAAAGAATTATATGCAAGAGTATGTGACTGTTTTAATAATATTATAAGTGATAACCAACATGGATGGAAAGGCTTAGAAAGTATAGTTTGTAATTGGATTGAAAACTGTCTGAAGGACCGGGTCCAAAGTGATGTGGTCAAATGATTCCTATTCAGAATGGTCCCGGATTATAAGTGGTTTACTCCAAGTTTCAGTGCGGAGTTCTTTGTTATTTAATTTATTTATTAATGATATAAAGGATGGGATTAATAGCATCATTTCAATTTTTGCAGATGACACTAAGCTATGTAGTACTGTGTAGTTTATGGAAGATGTCCAAAAACTATAAGCTGACTTGGACATTGAGTGATTGGGTATCAACTTGGCAAATGATGTTCAATGTGGATAAATGTAAAGTTATGCATCTCGGTAGTAATAATCTCTGTGCATCATATGTCATAGGGGATGTAACACTGGAAGAGTCACATATATAGAAGCATTTGGGTGTCCTTGTAGATCATAGATTAAGTAGTAACAGCATACAATGTCAATTAGCTGCTTCTAAGGCTAAGGACATTGTCATGCATTAAATGAGGCATGAACCCAAAAGACAGGCATGTAATACTACCACTTAACAAAGTGTTGGTGCGGCCTCATCTGGAATATGCAGTTCAGTTCTGGGCACCAGAATGCTCTGGAGCTGGAGAGATTACAAAGTAGAGTGAATAAACTGTTAAGGGGCATGGATGGTCTTAGTTATGAAGAAAGATTAAAATAATTACATTTATTTAGTCTTGAGAAGAGGACCTCGCCTGGGAACCTGCATCTTCAGAGGAAAATTGCAGTGTTTCAGTAGAGACAGGCGACCTGCAAGAGGGAAACATTTTTAAAGATTCCATTGTCCCAGGGCCGGGAAATTGATGCATGGACACTGAGGGTCCCATTGACAGAGGCAATGCAGTGGGGGACAGTGACGTGACTAAAGGGTCCCATGATGCAGGGGCCAAAGATTCTGCTGGTGTTGCAGAACTGGATGCATATCCAGCGGAGAACTCTAGTGTCCAAGACCTTGGACATGGAGGTATGGACACTGTCATAGAGGAGTCTATTGTCCAGAGGCCAACAGATGAAGGTATGGGCATTGCTGATAAAAAGTATGGACGTTGTTGATAAAGGCATAGACTTTGTTAATATAGCTGATGACAACATGGAATACAGTGAAGCCACAAAAGAATCTTCGGAGGCAGAGGATGTAAATTGTGTTAATGTTGGAGAGCATGACAGTCTCCCTTTAAGGATGCTAAACATTGAGCAAAGCATGGAGGAGCTATCCGGTGAACGTCCAGCAGTCGTCGTGGAGACCGTACTGACTGCAGGTCCACTGCACTCACTGGATGTAGCAGCAGAGACAACTGTAGCAGGCGATGACCTCACTGTGACAGCTGAAAATTCCAGTCAGGGGGTTGAGGTAACCATGGAAATGACTGACAAAGTCGGAAACCTTCTTCATTGGGACTACCCAGATGGATTACTGGATAATGAAAGATCATCTTATCTACATGTGTCAACACATGGAGCAACACCATAAAGTGGCTTGGGAAAACAGTGACATTAATGTATTGGTACAGCCTGACTCCGCAACAGCTGCATCTGCCAGCAGCCCACACCCAATCTCCAGTATTCGGGGCTCCTCAGCAGAAGAAAGCTATTGTTCCTTTGCTTCATCTATTGCTCCTGATGCTTCTCCTCCCCCTACTCCTCGTCACATGTTTTGCCATCAATCGATCAGTTATGTTGAGCCAAAGGTGGGCTAGTCCTTGAGCCTGTTGATGCCTGGTACAGTTCATGCAATCGCTGACGTGTGGAGCTGTAACTATGGTCAAGCACAATATATGTGCTTTACAGCCTACTGGGTATATATTTTTCCGGCCTAAGCACACCAGTAACTTGGCCAGGTGATGGCAATGCTGCCTCATCCTCCACCGTGTAGAAATCAAATCCTGACTGTCTCCTCACTAATAACAGGAAGAACATTGTCTGTGCTGCGTGAGCTATCTTAAACTGCAAAGGCTGAATGGTGTTCCTCTACATCACCTTATATGCAGCGCTTCCAAAAACATTGGAGCTTCACATGCTGGACTGACTGTATGAGCAGGGAAAACCCGTGACCGATTGATTTCTTGATTATGCAGACGTATAGAACTACTCACCAGTGTAATTTTGACGTTAGACAGTGGCAGCTCATGCATTACACCTGTCGTTTGCTCAGGCCCTTTGAGGAGTCCACTTTATTTGTCCGTCACCGGTGCTATGGGATGAATGATGTCATTCCACTCTTTCACCTCCTGGAGGGGATGCTGATAAATCTGACTGGTGAGGGGACAGATGTGGCACCTACAACTCACGTCCACCTGAGCTCTGTGGAGATTGAACTGGCACAGGAGGAGAAGGACATAAACCACCTAGTTATTTATAGAATTCCTGGGAGTTTATCTGCCGAAGATACAAGGAAGGATCTAGAGGGCAACGACTAAGATGGCAGATGACCCTGACAGATCGTGGCAGTATGCAGTGGAGACGGAGGCAGGGAGTCCCTCTGAGTCCCCTTTGCATATGACCAGATGGGTTGGCGAAATGCGCGTTGGGGCAGCAGCACAATGAGAACCTCGGTCAAACTGTCCACTATGGGTAAATTATTTTTGTCATTTTCAGTTACATCATGTTATGCTGTGCAGCTCATACTTACTTTGGGGTGCGGATTCACCATCACAACAATTTGTGATGCTCGTGACCGGACCTTTCTTTGGGGCCATCTGACCCTTATACATTGTATAAGCACATGTTTGTGATTGCAATTTGAGCTGGTGCACTAGTTCCTACTGTGTGTCATTTGGCTGCATGCACATCTATTACCTGTGGATATTATACCATTATCCTTGCTGACTCATGACCTGAGTTCCTTTAGTGTGGTCTCCACTACCAGGGGTTGGGGGGTGAGGCGGTCTTGTAGACACCTCATCCCTTTTGTTTTCACTGTGTCTTATGTATTTTTCCATTTAATAAAGATTTTCGCTTGACAATAAATGTGAGTACCTTTCATTATTAATAGGGGCTATTTGTTCAGTTGTTGTAGGAGTAGAATTATATATATCTAGGCTCTCTTATGATTCTATATTGATAAATCTGAGGTATGTGTCGGTTCTAATAAGACCATGGAACAGAACCTGAAACAGCAGGTGGTGGCATACTTGGACTGCACCCTGTCACCCAAGATCCCCTGGACTACTGGGCATCCAAACTTGAATTGCAGCTGCAACTGACCGAGTTTGCCTTTGGCAAGGTTTCCTGCCAGGTCAGTTGTGTGGCATCAGAGCGGGTGTTTAGTGCGGCAGGTGGCATAGTGTTGAGAATAAACTTTATAAAGATGAATCCGACGTTGAGCCATTGAGCAGTTCAGTCCACAACGATAAATTAGACCTAACACTAACATTTACCTGTAAGGCTGAGTTCACACTTCAGTTTGGTCAGTGATTTCCATCAGTTTTTGTGAGCCAGATTTAGGAGCCATGCCTACTCAGATTAGATATCATGAATAGAGCTACACTTGTTCTGTCGGTTTGACGTACTTCTGCTTTCGGCTGACAGTAAATGATGAGAATAACTGACCAAATAACAGAACTGTGAACTGAGCCCAAGGGCTCATTCAGACGGCTGTATGTTTTTTTGCTGTCTGCCACACAAACATTTTTTGTGGACCAATTGACTTCAATAGGGACACGTCCTGATTTTTGCTGACAGGACATGTCTTATTTGTTTTATGGGGCCGTGGAACAGATGAAAAGACAGCATACGGTGTGCTGTACGCATCTTTTGGGGCCCCATAGAAGTGAATGGGTCCGCATCTAGTCCACACAATTGCAGATCTGATGTGGAAATCAACATATGGCCGTCTGAATGAGCCCAAATAGTGACACAGTCATTCTACAGCTAACAGAAGAGATTCAAAAGCATGTGTTTACACTACCACAGCATGTATTAAAATAACCCTTTATTTTGTTCCACTAGGGTCACTAGTGAGGTGACAGGAGGAGGGGGAGTAGGGTCACTAGTGGGGTGACAAGAGGAGGGGGAAGCAGGGTCACTAGTGAGGTGACAAGAGGAGTGGGGAGTAGGGTCACTAGTGAGGTGACAGGAGGAGGGGGGGCAGGGTCACTAGTGGGGTGACAGGAGGAGGGGGGAGCAGGGTCACTAGTGGAGTGACAGGAGGAGGGGGAGTAGGGTCACTAGTGGGGTGACAGGAGCAGGGGGGGCAGGGTCACTAGTGAGGTGACAGGAGGAGGGGGAAGCAGGGTCACTAGTGAGGTGACAGGAGGAGGGGGGAGCAGGGTCACTAGTGGAGTGACAGGAGGAGGGGGGAGCAGGGTCACTAGTGGAGTGACAGGAGGAGGGGGGAGCAGGGTCACTAGTGGAGTGACAGGAGGAGGGGGAGCAGGGTCACTAGTGGAGTGACAGGAGGAGGGGGGAGAAGGGTCACTAGTGGAGTGACAGGAGGAGGGGGGAGCAGGGTCACTAGTGGAGTGACAGGAGGAGGGGGGAGCAGGGTCACTAGTGGATTGACAGGAGGAGGGGGGAGCAGGGTCACTAGTGGAGTGACAGGAGGAGGGGGGAGCAGGGTCACTAGTGGAGTGACAGGAGGAGGAGGAGGAGCAGGGTCACTAGTGGAGTGACAGGAGGAGGGGGGAGCAGGGTCACTAGTGGAGTGACAGGAGGAGGGGGGAGCAGGGTCACTAGTGGAGTGACAGGAGAATGGGGAAGCAGGGTCACTAGTGAGGTGGCAGGAGGAGGGAGAAGCAGGATCACTAGTAAGGTGATAGGACCAGGGGGAGCAGGGTAACTAGTGGGTTGATAGGAGGAGGGGGTGCAGGGTCAACGGGGACCAGTCACATGAGTCCACAGCTCTTTACCTCTCCAGTAGCCCTGTCATGTTTCCCAAGGTCCTCGGGCAGCGTGCCCCACTCTCCTTACAACAGCCATCCATGGAGCCGACCCTCCCTCTTCCAGCTTCCGCTGCTACAGGACCTGTTTCGCTACAGTGCATGCCTATACAAACCATTAACAAAGCTTCTTGCTGTAAGGAGCTTTGCTATTGGTTATTTCAGGCACAGGCAGCATCGCTGCTCTGCCTGTGCTGTTCACAGCGCTCATTGCACTGATGAATGTGGGAAAAAGTCTAAGGCACGCCTTAGACTTTTTCAAGGGAGTTGCACGGGCTGCACGATACAGCTTCGCGGCCGTAGCTTGGGCATCACTGTTTTATACCATAGACTGCAACAGTACACTATTGCAGTCTATGGTATTTTTATTGTCTGCCTATTAAGCTGCTGCAAAATCCTGGGGCGGGAAAGGCTCCCCCAGACAGTGGGGGAGCTGTGCATTGGTTGTGAAAGGCCTGGTCAATGAATGGGGAGTGTCTTCAGCACTGGGGTGTTTGCAAACAGGTGCGATGAGGGCCTGAGCCTGCCCCTCGTTACTCAAAGAACCTTATTTTCATATTACAAAAAACTGAGTTTTCACCTGAGCGGCGCAAAATAGAAGAATAAATAAGGAGTTGTTTGAATCACCACAGTCAACATTACCAGGCAGACAAAAAGAAGTAAGAATTTAAATAAATCTGCTGTGAAAAACTTTAATTCACTAATTAAAGGGGTCTTCCGGAATTTTTATACTGATGACCTACCCTAAGGACTAGAGATAATCGAATCAGACGAAGTGGAATTTGATCTGAATTTCAGGAAAAAATTTCTTCGCAACAAATGCGTATTTTCCCACGCTTTGTGGTAACAAATCTCAATTTTTCCTAAAATGCCAGCTACACGTGTGAGGACATAGGGCAAGGAACTCTGGAAAGGGAGGCTGACCCATAATTCCATGCATGCAGCCAATCAGCAGCCAGACAGCCCTGTGGTGTCACAGCTCTATAAATACAGTGGCCATCTTTGAGTAAGACAATTTCCAACGTTCTTGGTGCAGGGACAGACGTGAGAAGGCACTAGCGACAGCAATAGGAAAAACCTCATTGTGATAAAAAAAAAAAACCCTGAATAAACGATTTATAAGTGCAGGGAAAGGATAGGGAGGAATCGTTTCACACCATCTTAGTGCAGGGAGAGACGTCTCAAGTCGCTAGGGACAGTGCTAGAATAAACTCATTGTGGGGGGAAAAAAAGCGATTTACAAGTGCAGGGAAACATTATTTGGGGATACAAATAGCCATTATACAGCTCTGGCATTCCAGCAATTTGTTCTTGTTATTGGGGTGCAAGTGCTATGTTGAATAGCCTTTAGTGGCTTATATCTGTGGAAAAAGAAAAATATATACGCATTTCACTTCTGCAGTTATTTGTGTAGAAAGCATTCAATGTCCTATTTCAGTACAAAAAGGAAAAAAATATATGCACTTCACTGTTGCATTTATTTGTGATGAAAGAGTTTACTGGCCTATTTCAGTACAAAAAGGAAAACTATACGCATTTCACTTCTGCATCTATATGTGGGGAAAGCGTTCAGTGTCCTATTTCAGTACAAAAAGGAAAAAAAATATGCACTTCACTGGTGCATTGTTTTAGCTAAAAGCGTTTAGTGGCTTATTTCAGTACAGAAAGGGAAAAATATACGCCCTTCAAAGGTGCATGTATTTGTGGCAAAAGTGATTAGTGGCCTATTTCAGCACAGAAAGAAAAATTATATACGCGCTTCACTGGTGCATTTATTTCTGGAAAAAGAGTTTAGTGTCCTATTTCAGTACAAAAAGGAAAGAAATATACGCACTTCACTGTTGCATTTGTTTGTGGTGAAAGACTTTAGTGGCCTATTACAGTATAAAAAGAAAAATATATTCTCAGCTCACTTCTGCAGTTATGTGTTGAAAGTGGTTATTGGCCTATTTCAGTATAGAAAGGAAAATATATATGCACTTCACTGGTGCATTTATTTCTGCTAAAAGCGTTTACTGGCCTAGTTCAGTACAGAAAGAAAAATATATGCGCACTTCAATGGTGCAGGTATTTGTGGCAAAAGTGTTTTACTGGCCTATTTCAGTACAGAAAGAAAAAATATATGCACTTTACTGTTGCATTTATTTGTGGTGAAAGAGTTTAGTGGAACTATTTCAGTACAAAAGAAAAATATATACGCATTTCACTTCTGCAGCTATTAGTACAAAAACTAAATATATTCAGCGTTCCCTTTTGCAGTTATATGTGGTAAAACCTTTAGTGACGTATTTCGGTAGAAAACTATACATTTCTATACATAGTACATAAGGCCGAAAAAAGACATTTGTCCATCCAGTTCGGCCTGTTATCCCGCAAGTTGATCCAGAGGAAGGCAATTTTCTCCACTTTAGGGGACTATAACTTCCTTCCAGACTCCAATCAGGCAATCAGAATAACTCCCTGGATCAACGACCCCTCTCTAGTAGCTATAGCCTGTAATATTATTAAGCTCCAGAAATACGTCCAGGGCCCTCTTGAATTCCTTTATTGTACTCACCATCACCACCTCCCCAGGCAGAGAGTTCCATAGTCTCACTGCTCTTACCGTAAAGAATCCTTTTCTATGTTTGTGTACAAGTGCCGCAGTTATACTCGGTAAAGCCTTTAGTTGCGTATTTCAGTAGAAAACGAAAAATTTATTATTATAAAAATGTATCCTTATTAAGTAGGGGTTCACGGAAGCAGCGACGGTAGCGGCAGTGCATAGTGTTGTCGGTAAAATCACCTACTCTGCTTATGATTTGGTAGCGAAAAGCAGGAGTGGGTACAAAACACAGAAGACATGCAAATATTCTATTCACATGTCATCTCTGTTTTAGAGCCACTCCTGTTTTTTTTTTATATTGGCAATACTGATGGATTATTGAGCAAATGCTGACCGAGTGAAGACGTATGGTCCACAGACGGGATCCGTTTTTTGTGGGTTATTCTGACGGATCAGGGGAAGGGCAAATTATTCAGTGACATCAACATAAACTTACTCCTGACACCCTCTCCACTCTGGGAGGGGGGGGGGGGGCGCGCTCTACTTGTATAAGCGTTTAATAGTACAGGCTTTTGATTGCTCTCTTACACTTTTTGTAAGGCTAGGTGACAAAATGTGACTGCTTTTGACAGTTTATTATTATTATTTTTTTTACAGTGGTCTGTTCATCTGACAGGGTAGATCATGTGATATTTTTATACAGCTGGTTACAGATGCAGCGATAGCTAATATATCTACTTTTCTTTTTATAAATGTAATTATTATTATTACAATATTAACATTTTACTATCATTACAATATAAAACTAATGGTCAACTCTGATATTTTTATATTGGAATTTTTGCTATATTAGCTTTGTCTTCTACTGAAAACAAAATGTCAATAAGCTTAGGCCAGTTTTATCCCTTATATTTGTGTGTGTGTGTGTGTGTGTGTGTGTGTATGTGTATATATGTATGTGTGTGTGTATGTATGTGTGTATATATATATATATATATATAGATATTGTTTTTCCTTAGGGACCTTAGTTTCAGTAGAATTAATCTCTTTAATATAATCCTCATATGGGCATATGGAGTAGGCCTGCACGATATATCACCAAAGCAATCGTATCGCGATAATCTCCAAAGCAATCGTATTGCGATAATCGCAGTTTGCGATATCGCCATTTGGCCGACCCGAAAATGCTGCGATTTATTTTTCGCTTTATAAGACACACTGTGCATCTCATAAAGCGATGGTTGACTTTTTACGTGGCTGACACTGATGTATCGCTGGCCGCTATGCTGCACAGCGCGGCCGGCGATACATCAGTTACATTGCGGGAAGTGGGGAGGGGCTAGAGGCAAGTCGCGGGCCCTGCGCACATAACTGTCTTTGTATGCAAAGTTTTTATTTACTGATGAAACAATGCCTCTCCTATTGAAACTCCTATTAATAAAATCACCAGCCTTTGTACTCACTATGAATGCACTGCAACGAGCGGGCCGGCCGGCGCATGACTTCAGTCACTTGTTGCAGTGCATTCATAGGGAGTACAGAGGCTGGTTATTTTATCAATAGGAATGGGATTGTTTCAGCAGTAAAGAAAGACTTTGCATGCAAAGACAGTTATGTGCGCGGTTTAGGACACATGAGGGGGACATTAATAAAGTAATGCTGTGACACATATGGCCATAAGGGGGGCCAGCATAAGATGCTATGTGTGAATGACACACATATAGCATATTATGCTGGTCCTCCACATGGCCCTATTTGTGTCATTCACACATATAGCATCTTATGCTGGCCCCCCTCATGGCCTTATGTGTCATAGCACACAACCCCCATAACGGTGCCATCCACAGATCCCCATAACGGTGCCATCCACAGATCCCCATAACGGTGCCATCCACAGATCCCCATAACGGTGCCATCCACAGATCCCCATAACGGTGCCATCCACAGATCCCCATAACGGTGCCATCCACAGATCCCCATAACGGTGCCATCCACAGATCCCCATAACGGTGCCATCCACAGATCCCCATAACGGTGCCATCCACAGATCCACATAACGGTGCCAACCACAGAGCCCCTCCATAACGGTGTTCCATCCACAGATCCCCTCCATATGTAACGGTGCGCCATCCACAGATCCCCTCCATAACGGTGCGCCAGCCACAGATCCCCTCCATAACGGTGCGCCATCCACAGATCCCCTCCATAAGGCCTCTTTCACACGAGCGTGTCCGGATGCGTTGCGGCAAACCCGCGCAAGTAGGTACCCAATTGCAGTCAGTTTTGACTGCGATTGCGTTCCGTTTTTCAGTTTTTTAAAAACTGAATGTGGTACCCAGACCCGAACTTCTTCACAGAAGTTCAGGTTTGGGTTCAAGGTTGTGTAGATTGTATTATTTCCCCTTATAACATAGTTATAAGGGAAAATAATAGCATTCTGAATACAGAATGCATAGTACAATAGGGCTGGAGGGGTTAAAAAAAAAAAAAAAAAAAAATTTAACTCTCCTTAATCCACTTGTTTGCGCAGCCGGCATCTCTTCTGTCCTCTTCTTTGAGGAATAGGACCTTTGATGACGTCACTGTGCTCATCACATGGTCTATCACATGATCTTTTACCATGGTGATGGATCATGTGACGGACCATGTGATGAGCGTAGTGACATCATCAAAGGTGTTTTTCCTCAAAGAAGACAGAAGAGATGCCGGCTGCGCGAACAAGTGGATTAAGGTGAGTTAAATTATTATTATTTTTTTAACCCCTCCAGCCCTATTGTACTATGCATGCTGTATTAAGAATGCTATTATTTTCCCTTATAACCATGTTATAAGGGAAAATAATAGCAATAATCGGGTCCCCATCCCGGTCGTCTCCTAGCAACCGTGCATGAAAATCGCACCGCATCAGCACTTGCTTGTGGATGCTTGCGATTTTCACGCAGCCCCATTCACTTCTACGGGGCCTGCGTTGAGTGAAAATCGCAGCATGTACTATATTGTGCGTTTTTAACGCAACACAAAAGTAATGCGTGAAAATCACCGCTCATGTGCACAGCCCCATAGAAATGAATGGGTTTACCTCACGCATTGCACCCGCGCGGAAATCTCACCCGTGTGAAAGAGGCCTAACAGTGCAAATAGACCTGTAGCACAATTCCCTCCATAAGAGTGCAAATTGACCTATAGCACAATTCCCTCCATAACAGTGCAAATGGACCTCTAGACCTCTAGCAAAATATCACATCACATATCGTTATTGCAATTTTTAGGGCCCTAATCGCAATCGCACAAAATTCCCATATCGTGCAGCCCTAATATGGAGGCGGTAAGGCATATATCCAATGATTCAATATGGTCTTCTTTGCTGCAAGTAAAATAAAGTGAACAGGTAGCATGTCCCAAAATGTAATTTTTTCATTAGATGATCCAGTTTCGACATGTAAAACATGAAACCATGGATCATGCCTAGGGCTCCTTCAGATGGCAGTTTTGCGGAACGGGTGTGGACCCATTCATGTCAATAGGGCTGCAAAAGATGCGGACACAGTGTGCTGTCCACATCCGTGGTTCAGTTCCGCGGCCCCGCAAAAAAAAGAGAGCATGTCCTATTCTTGTCTGCAATCGTGGACAAGAATAGGCATTTTCTATTATAGTTGCTGCTTTGTGCAGTATACGTGTTTTGTGGATCCGCAAAACACTACGGTTGTGTGAATGCGCCCCCTAGTCTGTATTTTAATGGTGGCCAGTATGGCACCAGTAAATGTGGTATTTAGTGTTAGTTTTCTGTCCTATAGAGATCACCTTGACTTTGTTATTTGTGTTTGAGAGTGCTGTTGCATTGTTTGTTTTTTTGCTAGTCTGTATTCCCCTCACCTTCTCTACCAGAGAATTTATATCCTCTTAAAATGTCCTCAAATTAGGACACCGCCTTAGGCCATGTATTAAATCTGCCTTTACCTTGCCACATTTGGGACACTGTTGTATAAAACCCTTAAATATTTTTTAAGTGGTAGGTTAAACGCATAGATGGCTTGGTGTATTGTTCTCCAGCAGTGATGACCAGTTCGCTGTGTTCGCCAGCGAACATATGCGGGCTGCCATCTTTAGTAAGGTAGACTCACTTGTCCGGCGATGCACAGGTAAGGCCTTACCTGTGCCGGGATCCAGTCTGAAATAAAATGCAGTCACCGAGAGCAGGCAGTTCCGAGAACAGCCCGATGAAGGCCCCCGGCAACTGTTCTCGGAACTGCCTGCCCCCGGTGACTGCATTTGATTTCCGATCGGCTCCAGGCACAGCTAAGGGCTTACCTGTGCATTGCCGGATGGTTGAGTCTACCTTACTAAAGATAGCAGCCCGCATGTGTTCGCTGGTGAACACTGCGAACTGACCACTCTTCTCCAGTACATTTCTCTCCAGATTTCAGACTGAATTGATTCCCTTATTTTATGATCAATATACACAAATTTATTTTTTATTTCTGTAGGTTCTTAATGTATATTTAGTATTTTTTTCCATTTAGAGCCTATAGATCCCTTTGGACTTTTTCTTCTATGTGATATCTATGGTGCTTATATAAGTATGATATTTTATACTTTTTCTTCATTGTGCCCATTAAATTATTATATCTACTAAACAAGGTTTTTCTTTTCGTAAATAAACAGTAATAGTCAAAGAAAAAGGATTCCTTGATGTAATGTATTTTTTTGTATTTCTTCAAACGTCTTAATTCTCCCCTCATGATCTATCAGGTCCTTTATGGCTTTTATGCCTAGTGCCTGGAGGTATTCCCACTTTGACATATTACAGAGTGAAAATAGTGCAGGGCGAATCTTTATAGTCACATGAACAGGTATATTGAACATTCTCCTTATAATCCCCCAGCTTTTTATTGCGTCTCTAACCATTATATTAGTGTATTGTTCTCTACTAATGTCTTGCTTCCTAGAATACACCAACAACAGTTCTCTCTCTAATTGATGGTTAATTAGAGGTTGTGTCACAAAGTTAATACAAGCCACTTATTAAAATATTATCATCCATATTGCTTCCTTTGCTGGCTGGATTCATTTTTTTATCACGTTATATACTGCTTGTTTCCATGGTTATGACCACTCTGCAATACATCATTGGTGGTCGTGCTAGCACACTATAGGAAAAAGCGCAGGCCTATTTGGTGGTGGGGACCATGGTAGCACACACATGGGCTAGTGCTTTTTCCTATAGTGTGCAAGCAGAGCCACTGTTGATGGATTGCAGGTCGGAACCATTGAAATAAGCAGTGTATAATGTGATGGAAAAATAAATCAAGCCAGAAAAGGAAGCAATATGGGTAATAACAATACACTAGTAAGTACCTTGTATTTGCTTCCTCTACATAATAAATGCTATTTGCTGAAGTGAGACAACCCCTTTAAGTAAACCCCACCATTAAACTATTCTTTTATGTACCTCAAGATACATGCTAGGTAATAATTATGTAGATCTGGAAATGCGATCCCTCCATTTGTTTTCTTTTCATGCATATCTTTAGCTTCCCTAGCTTTTTTATTTTTCCAGATAAATCTAAGAAAAGATTTTTCTCTTGATCTTATCTCTTAGTTTTTTAGCACCTTACATGTACGGCGCTGGCAGCGAAGAAGTGCAAACACGCCGCGCTCTTGCATGTGCAGCGGGCGTCATGACCGGCGGGTCTCTACTATTTCACACCCACGGCTAATGACCGAGATCGGCAATAATGCAGATGGCATTATTAACAACAAAAAAATCTAACCATCATGGGCATCATCGCGTCCAAAAACACCCGTGGGAGTGGCATAACGGAAAAAATGAGTCAAAATGGCCAATTTGCTATTTTTCATCACTTCTCTTGCCCAAAAAATTTTAATAAAATGTGATCAGAAAATCACACACACTCCAAAATGGTATCAATAAAAACTACAGATTGTCCCACAAAAATTAAGTTCCCACACAGCTCAGTAGATATACGGTAACTGTAAAAAGGTTATGTTGGTCAGAATATGGTGATGTAAAAATATTTTTTTTTTCACAGTTTAAATTTATTTTGACAGTATTTAGACATAAAAAATCTCTACGTATGTTGTATCGTTGTAATGTTACTGACCCAGAGAATGAAGGGCGCAGATCAGTTTTGCCACAAAGGGAACGCTGTGGGAACAAAACCTGTAAAATGGTGGACAAATAGCATTTTTTTTTTCCAATTCCACCCCATTTGTATTATTATTTTTTTTGCTGCATCCCACTACATTGTATGCCATATTAAATGGTGGCATTAGGCTACTTTCACACTAGCGTTCGGGGCTCCGCTTGTGAGTTCCGTTTGAAGGCTCTCACAAGCGGCCCCGAACGCATCCGTACGGCCCTTATGAATTCTGAGTGGATGCGGATCTGCTCAGAATGCCTCAGTCTGGCACCGTTTGGCTTGCAGCGTTCGGGTGTCTGCCTGGCCGTGCGGAGGCAAACGTATCCGTCCAGACTTACAATGTAAGTGAATGGGGACGGATCAGTTTGAAGTTGACACAATATGGCTCAATTTCAAACGGATCCGTCCCCCATTGACTTTCAATGTAAAGTCTGGACGGATCCGTCTGAGCAACTTTCACACTTTTTTCTAAACTATAATGCAGACGGATTCGTTCTGAACGGATCCCATCGTCTGCATTATAGGAGCGGATCCGTCTGTGCAGACACCAGACGGATCCGCTCTGAACGCAAGTGTGAAAGTAGCCTTAGAAAGTACAAATTGCAAAAAATAAGTCTTCATATAGCTATGTGAACAGAAAGATAAAAATGTTATGGCTCAAGGAAGATGGGGAAGAAAACTGAAAATAGAAAAACCTCTGGTAATATAAAGATAAGCATCTGCAAGGGATACATTATTCGAGTAAAACTTATAATCTTTAGCAGGTGACATATTCCAAAAGTGGGTTGAGCCATCCAGCTTTGGAGCTCCTTCTTAATTTTTTCCAAAATTGGGGAGAAATGAGCCTGATACATCTTTTTATTGTTTCTATTAATTTTAATACCTAGATATTTCATCTCTTCTTTGGCTATATGTAGATTTAATCCTCTATCCCATGTCAGGTTAGCGTCTTGTACAAACATCAATCTATCTGATTTTGTTTAATTTATTCCATATTTTCCAAAAATACTTAAGGTCTTTTTTATTTGATTAATCCCTTTGTATATATTGTTTACATACATAAGTAGATCATCAGCAAACATTGCCAGTTTTTTTCCTAATGCATTCTGAATGGAGAGCAATCCTTTCAGTATGCATCAGGATATCTTCAATTCAGTCACTCTTACGGTATGGTCGGAGAAAGTACTGCAGTATGCTGCAGTATTTTCTCTGTCCAAAATTCTAGAACACTTGCAGGAATGCCGAATCTGACATTATTTTCCATCGAAATGCATTAATGGCAGATACGGCACCAAATGTTCCAGCAAAACGTATACGGTTTTCTCGTCTGTGCATGCGCAGACCTTTTAAAAATGCAAAAAAAAATTGATACCGGATCTGTTTTTCTGGATGACATCGAAGAGATGGATCCGGAGTTTCAATGCATTTGTTAGACGGATCTAAGCTCTACATGCTTTGTCCTTATTTTGGACTTAGTGGGCTGTTTGTGATCGGTTATACCATTTCCGGCACTGTAATTATTGTATACAATTTTTAATGTGTTTGTGTTTCTCTTTAATAAAAATGAGATTGGATTTTTAGTCATTTTCCGATGTGCAGTTTAAAGGTCCATTCACACGTCTGTGTGTGTGTTTTACGGATCCGTATTTTGCGGACCGCACATCGCCAGCGCTTACTAGAAAATGCTTAATCTTGTCCGCAATTGCATAGAAGTAAATCAACAACAGAATGGCTTAAACAGAAGAAAATACACCTTCTGGAGTGGCCTAGTCAGAGTCCTGACCGCAACCCGATTGAGATGCTGTGGCATTACCTCAAGAAAGCGATTCACACCAGACATCCCAACTATATTGCTGAACTGAAACTGTTCTGTAAAGAGGAATGGTCAAGAATTACTCCTGACCGTTGTGCACGTCTGATCTGCAACTACAGAAAACGTTTGGTTGAAGTTATTGCTGCCAAAGGAGGTTCAACCAGGTATTAAATCCAAGGGTTCACATACTTTTTCCACCTGCACTGTGAATGTTTAGGCTACTTTCACACTAGCGCTTGATCGGATCCGTTCTGAACGGATCCGATCATATTAATGCAGACACGTCGTTCATCCCTTTTTTCGGTATAACTGTGATGTATGCTAGATTAGATGACTGCAATAATTTTCCTTCTAGATAAGTCTCATTATATGTCTTAGGATTTCTATCACTTTTATTTTTCATTATTTTAAAAAATTCAAATGCATAGCCGGCAGGATCTGGGACCTTTCCTAATGGAACATTTTGGATTACTTGTTTATTATCTCTTCTGTGGATCTTGCCCTATTTATATCCACTAACTTATCCCCGACACCTTTTTCGTAGCTACTTTGTCTAAAAAGGTTTTAGTCTCCAGTGGGTCAGGTTCCTTTCATTTGTCATACAGATGGCTATAATATTCCAGCGAATTCAGTTCAAAATACTAACAAATACGTACAAGGCTGCTGTCCACAACCTGTCCCATCCCTACATCTCTGAGCTACAGTACTTTCCTGATACATCCCCACACGCAATCCCTGATCCTCACCAAGAAATTTGATTTGTTATGCATGAATTCATCACTAATCGCAATAAATCGGGTACACAGAGGCCACTCTTCCTTAGGGTATGGCCACAAGGAGCGGCCATTCTGCAGGTGGTTGCAGCCAATTGCCCCGTAGCTGCCTCTCGTTTAATAATGATATAGTTGGCCTTCATTGTTAATGGACGCGTGGCACCTTTAATGCACCTTCAAACAGGAGCTGTTGCTGGTATGGGCTTTGGCTGGTTAGGTGGGGGCACAGTATGCAAATTATTGTTGTTCTTGTCTGCAATCTCCTGCAGGTTATTTGACAGTAAACAGAATATTAATCAGCTCTGGCATACTCACTTCTCCAACCCCTGCACTCTCCTGCCCTACAGATGAGAGCCCTTCTTCTGCCATCTGCTTTTCCTCCGTTTCCACATCATCTAATATTGATGAGAATGTGTTATCAGGAACATCCAGCTCCTCTCTCTGCATCTTGCTGACTTTTCTAGGACATGGAGACTTTGAAGAATGATTTGGAAGAAGTAAAGCCAGCAAGGGATGAGGATGGTCATCATAAAGACCTGGCCCCCCTAAGGGGTTGAAACTGGATGGTATTGGTTGGCATGATGCCACTGAAATAATAAAGAGAAAAGAGGTTCTGCGTCGGCGCAAAATCACTGGTGGAAGCGGTCTTAAAGATGAATTCTTCTTTTATTCAGAAACAATGCGTTTCGGGGATCAAAGACTCCCCTTCATCAGGTTTCACAAACATATAACAGGTATTGTCACAGGATCATATTTATAGGTAAATTCATTTTAAAAAAAACGCCAAAGGATGCACCTGGGTGACGCCCCTTATGGGAGGAGCTATCTCCAGGTGTCATTTCAAAACATGCAGGTCTTCCCACCATATTTAACATAAAGTTATAGTGATTAACTTTATATACTGTGGGGACTAGAACCGCTTCTTTATTTAAATAAAATTCACAGCCGATTGTAAAAACAGAAGTAAAAGGTAAGGTATAGATCCCGGTCATGTGATTGCTAGTATAAGCGTCACATGACTCGGGAGTCCGGAAGTGTTATGCTGCTCCAGCGCCGCTCTCATCGGGCGGAAGCAGCAATGTCAGCGCATGCTCTCATATGCGATGTGAGCCGGCAGCTGAAGTCCATAACAGGGGTATCACATGATCGCATAGTGCGGTCATGTGACCTGTAATCTTGTAGCGCAGCGCCGTGGATCTTGTATACTTTAGTTTCCATAGTCACAGGGTTGGTTTCTAGACTTCATAAGAGCGATCCTTGTTTTCTATATATAATGAGCTCATATATAGAGGGCAACTTATTTCATAGGTTATACCATAGTTTTTATAGTTATAAGATTATTTTCAAACCTTTTTTGTGTGCTATGTAATATAAAAGCACATAGCAAAATAAAGAATATAAATAGCAACCAATAGCTCATAAAATGTCATAAAAATCAAGTGACTCATATAAGATTATAATATAAAAAAAATAAAATATTCAGTGGATGTCCAATAAAAGTGGGGGAGGGGAGGGTTTGCATCCATATATATCTGTGGTGCAGACAGTTAGAAAGTAGTGATGAATCTACGTGTACATATATAAGGTGTATAAATTTGTACGGAGATAAAATGTAGATACGGAGATAAAAACATAATAAAAAATAATAATAATAAATAATAAAAAAATAAAAAGAAAATGTATATATAACTGTATATAAAAAATGTATATATATATAAAATATAATATATGTAATAAAAAAAAAATTATTGCTTGTATCCTTTCCTTTTAAAGGTTAATTTCAAAAGCCTCATTAAGCCCATATGGATTGAGGCTATTGAGTTTAAAAATCCAATATATCTCCCGACGTCTGATATATTGGACGTCTGTTTGGAGATGTATTGAGATAAGTTCAATTGGTGTTATCGTGAACCCTACAACATTACCATCATGGTGTTCTGCCGCATGTCTTGAGACACTATGTTTCATATATCTTTTCCGAATTTTTGAACGATGTGTATTAAAGCGTTTGCGTAGGGTTTGTATTGTGCGGCCTACATATTGTAGGTGACAGGGGCACTCTAATAGATAGATAACAAAGTTTGAGTTGCAGGTCAAGTGATATTGGATTTGGAACAGTTCTCCAGTACTCTTACTATGAAAGGATGATCGTTGTTTGATGCTATTACAGCAGAGGCATCTTGAGTTACCACATTTATTTTTTATTTTAATTTTTTTAATTTTTTTTATCTCCGTATCTACATTTTATCTCCGTACAAATTTATACACCTTATATATGTACACGTAGATTCATCACTACTTTCTAACTGTCTGCACCACAGATATATATGGATGCAAACCCTCCCCTCCCCCACTTTTATTGGACATCCACTGAATATTTTTTTTTTTATATTATAATCTTATATGAGTCACTTTATTTTTATGACATTTTATGAGCTATTGGTTGCTATTTATATTCTTTATTTTGCTATGTGCTTTTATATTACATAGCACCCAAAATAGGTTTGAAAATAATCTTATAACTATAAAAACTATGGTATAACCTATGAAATAAGTTGCCCTCTATATATGAGCTCATTATATATAGAAAACAAGGATCGCTCTTATGAAGTCTAGAAACCAACCCTGTGACTATGGAAACTAAAGTATACAAGATCCACGGCGCTGTGCTACAAGATTACAGGTCACATGACCGCACTATGCGATCATGTGATACCCCTGTTATGGACTTCAGCTGCCGGCTCACATCGCATATGAGAGCATGCGCTGACATTGCTGCTTCCGCCCGATGAGAGCGGCGCTGGAGCAGCATAACACTTCCGGACTCCCGAGTCATGTGACGCTTATACTAGCAATCACATGACCGGGATCTATACCTTACCTTTTACTTCTGTTTTTACAATCGGCTGTGAATTTTATTTAAATAAAGAAGCGGTTCTAGTCCCCACAGTATATACAGTTAATCACTATAACTTTATGTTAAATATGGTGGGAAGACCTGCATGTTTTGAAATGACACCTGGAGATAGCTCCTCCCATAAGGGGCGTCACCCAGGTGCATCCTTTGGCGTTTTTTTTTTATGAATTTACCTATAAATATGATCCTGTGACAATACCTGTTATATGTTTGTGAAACCTGATGAAGGGGAGTCTTTGATCCCCGAAACGCGTTTTCTGAATAAAAGAAGAATTCATCTTTAAGACCGCTTCCACCAGTGATTTCGCGCCGACGCAGAACCTCTTTTCTCTACTACAAATTTATTTTGGGGGACTGGACATCCCATCCGAGAGACTACAAAATCTGCGGCTGCAGTCCTGGTCTAGAGGTCTTATTTTGATTAAGCTCCAAGTAGAGTTGTGCCTGCCGGAGCACAACTTCGTGAGGTGAGTCTGGATATTTCTCACTTTGATATCCTTATCCGGTTAAACATACTACACTATTGTGCGCTCTCTTTTCTGTTTCCCTGCTCTCGAGGGGAAATTAGATCTGTCCGTGACCTACACTGAAATAATAAAGGCTTCTCTCTGATCGGTACTGAATTACATATCTATGTTTATGGGGTCTCATAGGGTGCTGGGTCTCATAGGCTTTTGTTGAAGAAGGCATCAGACTGCCATGCCAGTCATCGGGTCCCTATCACTGCAGCGTGGGGACCCCATGAGGTAGGAGAGGGAGCCCCTCCCCACGCATATCCCATACATGCTGCGGTCAGCGTTGACTGAGACATAAAAGGGGTTAATGCGTGTGTTTTCACCGATGCTGGAGGATGCAGTAGGGGCGCGGCTGTCAGTAACAACCGGGCCCCTGCTGCTGATCGTGTGGGCACAGTTTCTACACCTGCTTGATCACAACGCCGTACCTGTGCTGCGGCTGGCCAAAAGTTACTTCCTGCTGCGCCGTACATGTATGGCGGATGTTGGGAAGGGGTGAATGCACTTATGTTATTTTTCATTATAAAATGTGCATGCCGTATTTTAATGGTTTTATTTTCTTTTTTACTGCAGGCCTATTTCCTGATGTTGGAGGAGGATACTTTTTACCACGCCTTCCAGGAAAGATTGGCTTATTTATTGCCCTTACTGGATTCAGATTAAAGGGAAGGGACGTGCAAAAGGCTGGAATTGCTACTCATTTTGTCGATTCAAAAAAGGTTGAAATTTATATTTTATTTTCAAAGTCTAATTATATATTTTTTATTATTATTTATTTTTATAAAACACTTACTACTCACTACTTACCGTAGTTTGGAGGGGATGCAGTGATATAATTGTCCTGCCTGAGTAGGAGAGCACCCAGACCAAGGATAGGCTGGGGAAGGATCCTCAGCCAATGTACTTTTCTTATTAGTCCAGCAGGTGCTATGATGTCACATCATCCCACCCGCTGGAGAGAGCATAGACTGGGGAATGAGGCCAGGGTCGTAATGGATGACAGACATCCATTAGGCCCGGGTCTTGAAAATCCTTGCAGGTCCTGTAGCAGCCACTACAGCAGTTGTTCTATCCATGGACCCAGTAGTGACATGCCGCTTGGCTATTTGCCTGCAGCAGTGCAGATGACCCCAGCCATCCAGAAGACCAGTGAAGGGAGCCAAAAGGGACTATAAAAGAGTGGTAGGGAGCAGTTTAGTATGGAATTCTTCCACAAGTACAGCTGGCTGGGGTTTAAATTGAAAAACTCTGGAACTGCTGAAAAAAACATTTAAAGGGGTTCTGCAGTTTGTTTTAAATGACGATCTATCCTCTGGATAGATCATCAGCATCTTATTCTGATTGGCAGGGGTCCGACACCTGGGACCCCCGCTGATCAGCTGTTTGAGAAGGCAGTGGTGCTCCAGCAGCGCCGCGGCCTTCTCACTGTTTACCGCTGGCCCAGTGACGTCACGACTAGTATCAACTGGCCTGGGCTGGGCTAAGTTCCATTCAAGTGAACAGAATTAGCCGCGCTCAGGCCAGTGACTAGTCGTGATGTCACTGGGCCAGCGATAAACACTGAGAAGGCCGCTGCGCTGCTGGAGCGCCATTGCCTTCTCAGACAGCTGATCGGCGGGGGTCCCGGGTGTCGGACCCCTGCCGATCAGATGTTGATGCTCTATCCAGAGAATAGATCATCAGTTAAAACAAACTGCAGAACCCCTTTAAAGCCTATCACTTAGCAAATAGGAGTGTTGTAGAAAACAATATTTTTGATACATTCAGACTTTTTATTTTGCATGTGGTTATTTAACTTCCATTTGCTTAGCAACTGTATTTTCTTTTAAAGATCCCTTCCTTAGAAAAACATCTTTTAACATTGAAAAGTCCATCCAAAGAAGACATTATTGGTGTACTTGATGCTTATCATAAAGAGGTATTTGCATATGGTTTATTTGGTAATGAGTTCTTGAAAATATGAGAAACGTAGATTCATTTAAAGGGAATCTGTCACCTGTTTTTACCATTTTGAGCTGTCACCATCGCCATGTTCACTAAAGTACCTTATTTCCAGCAGTCTTCTTTTTACTTCATTTCGTTTTGTCCTTTTGATATAAAAGCGCTTTTTATGATATGCTAATGAGGCTCCAAGGTGCCCAGAGGGGCGTTTTTTTCCTTCTCCGGTGCCCAGGGACACCCCCCTGCAGTGCCCAAGAACGCCTCCTGATCCTCAAATAACCTCCCACAGCCCCGGCAAACGTTTCCGCCCCCTCCGCGCTTAATATTCTACCTTCTAGAAATGCCCCGTCCTTCTTCCTGTCGGCGGCCAGAAAACTTGCGCAGGTGCCATACGGCCTGCGCGATCATCAAGCTCCTGAGGGCAACAGCCTCAAAAGTCTCAAAGGCATGCGCTGAGCCCAGTGATGTAACTTGAGCGTTGTTGCCCTGAGGAGGTTGATGATCGCGCAGGCCGCAAGCGGTACTGCGCCTGCGCGAGTTTTCTGGCTGCCGACAGGAAGGAGGACGGGGCATTTCTAGAAGGTAGACTATGACGTTGGGAGGGGGCAGAACTGTTTGCCGGGGCTGTGGGAGGTTATTTGAGGATCAGGAGGCGTTCTTGGGCACTGCAGGGGGCATCACTGGGCACCGGAGAAGTGAAAAACGCCCTCTGGGCACCTTGGAGCCTCATTAGCATATCATAAAAAGCACTTTTATATCAAAAGGACAAAATGAAATAAAGTAAAAAGAAGACTGCTGGAAATAAAGTACTTTAGTGGACATAGCGATGGTGACAGCTTAAAATGGTAAAAGCAGGTGACAGATTCCCTTTAAGAGTTTGTTTTAATATTTCAGTTATATCTTTGTGTGGAAAGAGTTATGTTGTCAGTGTGAGGTAGCAGAGACTCTAGCACAGGGATGTTAAACTCGTGGCCCTCCAGCTGTTGCAAAACTACAACTCCCATCATGCCTGGGCATACTACAGCTATCAGGGAATGATGGGAGTTGTAGTTTTGCAACATCTGGAGGGCCATGAGTTTGACATCCATGCTCTAGCAGGTCTTGTGCAACATGATCCTAGAGTGAGGGCTGGGCCCTCCCAACCCACCTGGTCTGCAACCATTTTAATTACCCCTCCTCTCCAGTCCTGAATTCCCTGGATGCTTTTTTTTTTACTTCTGTGCTTTGGTTCACTTGCTGATTCAAACTTTCCATCACTAAAAGACATAACCTCAAACACCATCACAGAAAAGGTACTAATAACATCAGACAAAGCAGCAACAATGCATTACCAGGTGACACCACAAACAAGGGTAGATAGGAAAAAAAAAACAAGGTGGTACACCCAGTAAGCCACAAGAAAGACTGACCACAAGCCCCACAGCTCACAGGTAGATATAGCTGCCTAATGAAGGCACTTAAAAGCCACACCCAGGAATGGACCAGGGGAAGTTAAACCCATCAGAACCAAACAGGGAGGGGAGCCTTCATGAACAGGGAAGTGAGCAAACAGGCTGTAGTACTGACAACCAGCATACACTGAGACCACCGCAGCCAGTACGCCAGAGCACAAACAACCCGTGTAACACTGACAAACAGAGAAGCATCACGGGGAGAGCAAACATTCACAGGATACAGTTCACACACTATACCGTAGCCTGCATGCAGTCCCACGCAACCAGCATACAGAAGTGTCACCCTGCAGCCAGTATACGAGGGAGCCTGCAGCCTGCCTGCATGGCAACAGTGATGAGAACTGCACAGAGAAGCAGACATGGGGGGAGCAACCATTCACAGGCAACAGTTCACAGAAGACACCACAGCCAGCACGCAGCCCCAAGCAACCAACCTGCAGCCAGCAGCCAGTACGCGAGAGGACATCCAGCCAGCCTGCACTGCCACAACAGGAAAGATTATTTTAGTGCATGCAGTTTCTAGGACCTAAAGGTATTATTTAAGTTTAGTATTTAATTTAGAAAATACGTTTGAAATATATTTGACTTTTTAAAGATTATCACTCACAGTGATGGCTAACCTCCGGCACGCTAGCTGTAAAACTACGACTCCTAGCATGCTCCATTCATTTCTATGGAGTTCAGCTAAGGATGTGTACATCTTGGGAGTCATAGTTTTACCACAGCTGAAGTGCCAAAGGTTAGCCATCACAGCCCTGTAGGATGAAACTTATGAATGTACTTTATCTGTTTTCTGCCCAGAGTACTGCCGGTGATAATCACCCATTTATTCTTTCTGAACATTTGGACAAGATTAACAGGTAACATACCTTATCTATAAGTATCATTCATGGCTAAAAAAAGTATTGATGTTTTAAGCATGAAATGTTCCAGATATATAGCTAATGGATTGTAAATAATAATGAGAAATGTTCCTTACTATTGCAGTAATAATCATTGATTATTATTATTTAATTATTCTATGATGGAACTCAAATCATGAACTGAATATTGAATCATTACTGTACATAGTAAAATGCAGAACAAGTGAACCAGTTGTATCCTCACAAAATGTTAATTTATCAATTAGCTATTAAGGAGTTATACTAGTTTCAGCAAATAAGACTACTGTTTGTATATTTTATACAATGTCTCGTTTACTTTATTTACAAACCTTCAATGACTGCTTCCAGGAGACAAAAGTCCTGCATGCACAACTTTTGTCTCCGCTTAAAAATCATCTTCTGAGCGGAAACATAACGGACCCCATTATAGTCTATGGGGTCCTAAGGGCTCAGTTTGACTCAGTTTGGGGTCAGTTATGTGCTTATCCGTCCTTTCCATTCTCCTGCCCCTAAACAGAGCAGGAGAACGGAAAGGCTGAACGGTGATGGGAACGAAGCCTTACAATAGTACTGCTCTCAAGGGTTGACGGGCAGTATAGGGATGCCCGTTATCCCCACTGTTATTAAACTTGGCCTTAGACCCATTAATTAGAGTCCTACAAACTCTCCCATAATTTAATGATGCGATGCATATACAGTACAGATCAAAAGTTTGGACACACCTTCTCATTCAAAGATTTTTCTTTATTTTCATGACTATGAAAATTGTAGATTCACACTGAAGGTATCAAAACTATGAATTAACACGTGTGGAATTATATACATAACAAAAAAGTGTGAAACAACTGAAAATATGTCATATTCTAGGTTCTTCAACGTAGCCACCTTTTGCTTTGATTACTGCTTTGTACACTCTTGGCATTCTCTTGATGAGCTTCAAGAGGTAGTCACCTGAAATGGTTTTCACTTCACAGTTGTGCCCTGTCAGGTTTAATAAGTATACAGATATAAATACATAAAATATCCCAGGGCGCAAGAATCCAGTCCAGATAGTAATAGTAAATAGAAACGTATTTATTGCAGAAGTACAACGCGTTTCGGGGAGTAGTTCCCCTTCATCAGGTACGTAACACTGCATATGAAATCACATAAACACACAGCATTTAAATACACTCAAAAAAACCGCCAAAATGAGGGGCTAAGAAAAGGGAGCGTGGCTTATGGGGAGGAGTCCCCAGCCGATGTGCATAGATAAAAAAAAATCAATACTTGCTGACATAAATTATATATAATGATAACAATGCAGAGGCACCAACAATGCTGGTGAAGCCAGAAACGTGGGGGTGTAGTGCTCCGATCAGTTTATCTGCCTCTAATCCAGGAGCGCTCGTATTGAAGGGGGAGGTCACATGATTAGAACCCAGTCACGTGATCGTGGCTTGCTGGCAGCAGATAGTATCCTGGTTGCTGGGTAACCAGGACGCTTAGTGGCCACACTGATGTATTGCGGACACGAGCGCAGCGAGGATGACAGGGGAGGGAGGTGGAGTCGGTGTTGCAGGGAGGGCGGACCTGTGGTGTGAAATCTATTGATAGCAAGGGGAGGCTCTGTCATATTATCCGAATCGGGGGCTGAAGGGAGTAGGAATATGAGGCGCTCAAAACAGATACCGTATTTTTCGCCGTATAAGACGCACTTTTTCTTCCCCCAAAATGGGGGGAAAATGCCCCTGCGTCTTATACGGCGAATGCAGTCAGTTTTACATCGCTGGCAGCGATGTAAAGCGAGCGGGGACTCGGGGAGGGACTGGGAGGAGGAGCTGGGGCCGGCAATAGCGGCGGGGCGGTGCAGTCACTGTACTAAAGGCCCGCCCCGCCGCTCCGGTGTACTAATAAAATATGTCATATTCAATGAATGGTTATTAAATATGCCCCTTTATGCCTAATAGTACCTTAAATCCTTAGCGCTTCAGTAGTATGCAGGCTGGGCGGGCGGCAGCGTAACTCCCTGATGTCACGTGCCTGCGCCGCCTACTTTATGAATGAAGCAGGCGGCGCAGGCAAGTGACGTCAGTGAGTGACGCGCCGCGCCGGCTGCCCGGCCTGCCGGCATTGTACTGAAGCGCTTCGGATTTAAGGTACTTTTAGGAATAAAGAGGCATATTTAATAACTATTAATTGAATAAGACATATTATATTAGTATACAGGAGCGGCGGGGGATCTGTGGATGGCACAGTTATGGGCTGGGAGGGTCTGTGGATGACACATGTATAACAGTGCCATCCACAGATCCCCCCCTGTAACAGTGCCAGCCACAGATCCCCCTGTAACAGTGAAAGCCACAGATCCCCCCATAACAGTGTCCGTCATCCACAGTTCCCCCCTAACAGTGTCCGTCATCCACAGTTCCCCCCATAACAGTGTCCGTCATCCACAGATCCCCCCATAAGTGTCCGTCATCCACAGTTCCCCCCATAACAGTGTCAGTCATCCACAGATCCCCCCATAACAGTGTCAGTCATCCACAGATCCCCCCATAACAGTGTCCGTCATCTACAGATCCCCCCATAACAGTGTCCGTCATCCACAGATCCCCCCATAACAGTGTCCGTCATCCACAGATCCCCAGTAATAGTGCCATCCACAGACCACCTAGTTCCAAACCCACAGCACACCTTTTGGTTAAAAATATTTTTTTTCTTATTTTCCTCCCCAAAAACCTAGGTGCGTCTTATACGCCGGTGCGTCTTATACGGCGAAAAATACGGTAAATTGATTATACTTGGTGCTAAAAGGATTAATCACTTCTAATAATGATATAATGGCATTAAAAAAATAAATAAATAAAAAATATATATATATAAAACACAAAGAAAATAGCAGCAGCACTACTTAACTGGTGGAGCCGAGTGCAAAAAATCCTCTGACCTTAGACTGTCAGGTCAATTTGTTATAGATTTTTCAAAGAAGAGGCAGCACTCCAAGATACGGTGAAAAACGACCCTCTTTATTTCCCCTGTGCGACGTTTCAACTGCTCATTGCAGTCTTTCTCAAGCCTCTTCTTTGAAAAAAAAATAAAATATATATATATATATATATACCGTATTTTTCGCCCTATAGGACGCACCGGCCCATAAGACGCACCTAGGTTTTTGGGGAGGAAAATAAGAAAAAAATTATTTTTAACCAAAAGGTGTGCTTTTGGTGGGTTTGGAACTAATGGTGGTCTGTGGGTGGCACTATTACTGGGGATCTGTGAAGGACACTGTTATGGGGGATCTGTGGATGACAGACAATGTTATGGGGTGATCTGTGGATGACGGACACTGTTATGGGGGGGTTCTGTGGATGACGGACACTGTTATGGGGGGGATCTGTGGATGACGGACACTGTTATGGGGGGGATCTGTGGATGACGGACACTGTTATGGGGGGATCTGTGGATGACGGACACTGTTATGGGGGGGATCTGTGGATGACGGACACTGTTATGGGGGGGATCTGTGGATGACGGACACTGTTATGGGGGGGATCTGTGGATGACTGACACACTGTTACAGGGGGGATCTGTGGATGGCACTGTTACAGGGGGGGGGGATCTGTGGATAGCACTGTTACAGGGGGGATCTGTGGATGGCACTGTTACAGGGGGGATCTGTGGGTGGCACTGTTACATATGTGCCATCCACAGACCCCCCACCCCATAACAGTGCCATCCACAGCCCCCCAGCCCATAACAGTGGCATCCACAGACCCCCCCCCTTAACTGTGCCATCAGCTCGATCATCCAATAGAGCCCACCCCCCCCCCGCCGCCGCCGCCTGTATACTAATATTAATTGTCTTATTCAATTAAATTGCATTAGATATGCCCCCTCACTCCTATATTGCTAATCGAACCTTAAATCCTCATCCTAGGTGCTGTAATGCAGGCTGGGCGGCCGGCGCGTCACTCGCTGACGTCACTTGCCTGCGCCGCCTGCTTCATTCATAAAGTAGGCGGCGCAGGCACGTGACATCAAGGAGTTACGCTGCCGCCCGCCCAGCCTGCATTACAGCATCTAGGAATATATTTTAAGGTACGATTAGCAATATAGGAGTGAGGGGGCATATATAATACATTTTAATCGACTAAGACATTTAATATTAGTATACCGGAGCGGCGGGGCGGTGCTATACTACACTGATTGCACCGCCCCGCCGCTATTCCCGGCCCCCAGCTCCTCCTCCCAGTCCCTCCCCCGGCCCCAGCTCACGCTACATCGCATCCAGCGATGTTAAATTGTCAGCATTCGCCCCATAAGACGCAGGGCCATTTCC
Organism: Bufo gargarizans; assembly: GCF_014858855.1. Taxonomy (NCBI): domain Eukaryota; kingdom Metazoa; phylum Chordata; class Amphibia; order Anura; family Bufonidae; genus Bufo; species Bufo gargarizans. The sequence goes on from NC_058087.1 coordinate 103,124,163, forward strand.
CCCCGATTTTTTGGGGGGGAAAAGTGCGTCTTATGGGGCGAAAAATACGGTAATACAAATAATAATAATAATGATAATTTGTCCATTATAGGGTAACTAATTAGTGATGCATAATTAGTAGTAGAAGAACCAACTGATAGAATAATTATCAACCAATAATTAATTGGGGGCTAATGATTGTAGAGAGATGGGATGGTGAGGAGGGTGGTGATAAATGAATAGGAAGGTATTACTCCATAATGATGCATGTACATGTTGTTGATTACAGCAATTGATGATAATGGATATATTAATGGATCAAAAATATATATATAAAGATGATGAATAAATGATAAAGGGAAAGGGGATTTATTATATATTAATCAATAATAAATGAGGAATATATATATAAATATATATATATGTATGTATGTAAAAAAAAAAATATGAATGAGCAAATCCATGATATAGAATAAATGAAATAAAATAAATTAAATAAATATAAAATATGAAAAATATATATGTAAATAATAAAAATGTTGGCTCGATATATGGAGCGTCATGCTTGCATATGTGCAGAAAAACGGTGGCGGTGGGATATGCATGTAAAGTACTACATTATACAACCTTGGGAGACCTAGGCTGTTTGAAATAGGGAATGTCACGATTGAAACATAACTGAACCCGGGGTATTTCAGAGGTTTATCTCGAAGGCCTCATTAAGACCGAATGGATTAAGGCAGTTGAGTTTGTATATCCAAAACATCTCGCGCCTTCTGATCGACTGCATGATATTGTGGCAATCGGAGCTGATTTGTTCAATGGGCGTGATGGAAAAGCCAGTGGCGAGGCCCTCATGGCGAATGGTTGCGTGTCGAGACACGCTGTGCTTTAGAAAACCCTTTTTGATATTCGACCGATGTTTGTTGAGCCTGTTGCGCAAGGTTTGGATTGTCCGCCCCACGTACTGTAGGCCGCAGGGTTAAATAAGTGGGATTTCTTGCCTTATAAATGCGGTTGGGACCATCAGTTGCATTGTGGAAAAGTCAGGTGGATACACAGCTGATAGTCCTACTGAATAGACTGTTAGAATTTGTATTATGGCAAGAAAAAAGCAGCTAAGTAAAGAAAAACGAGTGGCCATCATTACTTTAAGAAATGAAGGTCGGTCAGTCTGAAAAATTGGGAAAACTTTCAAAGTGTCCCCAAGTGCAGTCACAAAAACCATCAAGCGCTACAAAGAAACTGGCTCACATGCGGACCGCCCCAGGAAAGGAAGACCAAGAGTCACCTCTGCTGCGGAGGATAAGTTCATCCGAGTCACCAGCCTCAGAAATTGCGGGTTAACAGCAGCTCATATTAGAGACCAGGTCAATGCCACACAGAGTTCTAGCAGCAGACACATCTCTGAAAACAACTGTTAAGAGGAGACTGTGTGAATCAGGCCTTCATGGTAGAATATCTGCTAGGAAACCACTGCTAAGGACTGGCAACAAGCAGAAGAGACTTGTTTGGGCTAAAGAACACAAGTAATGGACACATTTCAGATCTTTGGTTCTAACCACAGTGTCTTTGTGCGAAGCAGAAAAGGTGAACGGATGGACTCTACATGCCTGGTTTCCACCGTGAAGCATGGAGGAGGAGGTGTGATGGTGTGGGGTTGCTTTGCTGGTGACACTGTTGGGGATTTATTCAAAATTGAAGGCATACTGAACCAGCATGGCTACCACAGCATCTTGCAGCGGCATGCTATTCCATCCGGTTTGCGTTTTAGTTGGACCATCATTTATTTTTCAACAGGACAATGACCCCAAACACACCTCCAGGCTGTGTAAGGGCTATTTGACCATGAAGGAGAGTGATGGGGTGCAGCGCCAGATGACCTGGCCTCCACAGTCACTGGACTTGAACCCAATCGAGATGGTTTCGGGTTAGCTGGACCACAGAGTGAAGGCAAAAGGGCCAACAAGTGCTAAGCATCTCTGGGAACTCCTTCAAGACTGGAAGACCATTTCAGGTGACTACCTCTTGAAGCTCATCAAGAGAATGCCAAGAGTGTGTAAAGCAGTAATCAAAGCAAAAGGTGGCTACTTTGAAGAACCTAGAATATGATATATTTTCAGTTGTTTCACACTTTTTTGTTATGTATATGGACTCATATCAGCCTCTATAAATTGCAGCAACCTCGTATATTGGGGGGGTCTAAACTTCCCCGATATCTCATTGTATAACCTGGCTGCCAACTTTAAATATGTTATTGATTGGATGCGAGGTCAAACACATTTTGCCAATGTGGATGTGGAGAAACAGTTTTTCCCCTCACATCTCTCTTTTGGCATTATTGCATCTCCCGACGGCCGTGGTACCTCCTAACATAAGAGATTTTCCTGTTCTATTGAAAACTATTCAGGTTTGGCATAAGGAAAATTTAGTAAGCTGAATGGCATACACACTTTTTTTCAGGCATACAACCCCGGGTGACCCTTTTGGGTCACATGGGGTTGCTGGGGGATAGGCTACCCAGGATATCTTTTGCCCTGGCATCACAGGGCTGTATTTGGATTCTCGACATGTTAGATTTGAGTTATTTAGTTATCTCTTTTACAGAAGTCTCCCAAAGATATCTGACATTTAATCATAATCAATTTATATATCTACAAGCCCAAAGTTTTGTTCAGTGTTATGTTAGTAATTTTCTGGGGGACTTAAGAGTCGCATGCTTAAACACATTCATTTAAAGAGCCAGAACACCGATAACTTTCACTAGTACTATTTACAGATTTCTTAGACCGTTGATAGATTGGGATGTAGTTAACACGGGTACAAAAAATTAGATCAAAGACTTTCCAAATCTTGAAGTCGAAACATTATTAGAGGCCACACTGAAAATACCCAAACATTCCACAGTCAGTAGCTACACGGATATGGCCTTAATGATATTTCATAGAGCTTATGTGACACCTTGCATTAAAAATAAAATGTCTCCTGATTGCACCTTGCAGTACACCTAATACAGATTTATTCTATCATCTTTGGGATTGCACGTGTATTCAAGAATTATGGGAGCAGATGCGATCCCATATACTAACAACTTACAATAAAACCTTCACTGCTACTCCTCAGTGGGCTATTTTTAACATATTACATGTGAACAGCAATATCTCCCTATACAAGATAAAGCTTTGTGACATACCTGGGCGGCTACTAGTAGAAAGATTATTTTACATCGATGGCTAGACTCAGAAAAACATTTTTGTGTCTCTCCTATTCCTTTTACACGATGGCCCCGATACTATGCAGTGGATCTTGGTGACTATTAGGTCTGACATGCGCAATGTAACTGCTGATATCAGGGGCATGGTCTCGCGATACTGTGTCGCAATCCCATGCCGAAGTCATCACGTGTTCACGGAAGTGATCACGTGACTCATTCAGTTGATTTGCACAATCATGTGACTTTCTAGCGTCTACTGGCGTGTCTGCAATTAGGACCGCATAGAGCCACAGGTTTTATTGATTTATAATGATCACTGGATTCATGGTGATTGGTTGGTCGATGTATTTAGTCTGTGTCCCCCAGAGATGAAGCCACCCCCAGACGAAGGGTGCACAGCATGGGTAATTATTCTCTGTCCAATTGACTTTTATGTGATATGTTTGCACTTCCACTTTATTGTATTTAAGTACATGGACGTATACATGAACTCTGTATCCACTGTGTTCTTCCTCCAGATGATGTCGCCTTTCCCTGCACCCATACCCCTTTTTAATCATGTATGTTCTATATGTTTTTGGAAATCATGTAATAAATTGATATTGATTTGTAAGCGGTCTGGTAATCATATAAGGGGTTTATCATATTGTTGGTTTTTACCATAGGCTTATATGTGTTTTTCACTTATGAGAGCATATTAGTCAGTGAGTACAGAATCCTGTAGTTGGGGCAAGATTATGGGTGTTACAGTTGCAAGAAAAAGTATGTGAACCCCTTGGAATGATATGGATTTCTACACAAATTAGTCATAAAATATGATCTGATCTTCATCTAAGTCACAACAATAGACAATCACAGTCTGCTTAAACTAATAACACACAAAGAATTAAATGTTAACATGTTTTTATTGAACCCACCATGTAAACATTCACAGTGCAGGTGGAAAAAGTATGTGAACCCCTAGACTTATGACATCTCCAAGAGCTAATTGGAGTGAGGTGTCAGCCAACTGGAGTCCAATCAATGAGATGAGATTGGAGGTGTTGGTTACAGCTGCCCTACCCTATAAAAAACACACACCAGATCTGGGTTTGCTTTTCACAAGAAGCATTGCCTGATGTGAATGATGCCTCGCACAAAAGAGCTCTCAGAAGACCTACGATTAAGAATTGTTGACTTGCATAAAGCTGGAAAGGGTTATAAAAGTATCTCCAAAAGCCTTGCTGTTCATCAGTCCACGGTAAGTCAAATTGTCTATAAATGGAGAAAGTTCAGCACTGCTGCTACTCTCCCTAAGAGTGGCCGTCCTGTAAAGATGACTGCAAGAGCACAGCGCAGACTGCTCAATGAGGTGAAGAAGAATCCTAGAGTGTCAACTAAAGACTTACAAAAGTCTCTGGCATATGCTAACATCCCTGTTAGTGAATCGACGATACGTAAAACACTAAACAAGAATGGATTTCATGGGAGGCTACAACAGAGAAAGCCACTGCTGTCCAAAAAAATATTCTGCGGACAGATGAAACCAAAGTTGAATTGTTTGGAAGAAACACACAGCACTATGTGTGGAGAAAAAGAGGCACAGCACACCAACATCAAAACCTCATCCCAACTATGAAGTATGGTGGTGGGGGCATCATGGTTTGGGGCTGCTTTGCTGCGTTAGGTCCTGGGCGGATTGCTATCATTAAAGGAAAAATGAATTCCCAAGTTTATCAAGACATTTTGCAGGAGAACTTAAGGCCTTTTGTCTACCAGCTGAAGCTCAACAGAAGATGGGTGTTGCAACAAGACAACGACCCAAAGCATAGAAGTAAATCAACTGAATGGCTTAAAGGGAGTCTGTCAGCAGATTTACCCCTTTTTAACAGTTGCCATTATGCTGTAGCCGCAAAACAGATGATTAACACAGTACCTCTATATGCTATGGTGGACTTTTAAATATGCCAAAAACGAACTTTGATGAGGGCTCGCAAGTGCCCAGGGCGGAGTCCACCGTGTTGGAGCCCATGCAGCTCTGCCTCTTCGGCTCTTATCCCCGCCCAGCCTCCTCCTCTGCTCGCCTATCTGTTGTCTCTCCCCCTCAGCGAGATCCCGCGCCGACGCGATGACTTCCTTGGTCGGGGCATGCGCATAAGCTACTGCAATGCCGTGTCAGCAATGGGCATTGCAGTGCGCATGCCCCGGCCAAGGAAGTTATCGCATCGGCGCGGGATCTCGCTGAGGGGGCGAGACAACAGATAGGCGAGCAGAGGAGGAGGCTGGGCGGGGATAAGAGCCGAAGAGGCAGAGCTGCATGGGCTCCAACACGGTGGACTCCGCCCTGGGCACTTGCGAGCCCTCATCAAAGTTCGTTTTTGGCATATTTAAAAGTCCACCGTAGCATATAAAGGTACTGTGTTAATCGTCTGTTTTGCGGCTACAGCATAATGGCAACTGTTAAAAAGGGGTAAATCTGCTGACAGACTCCCTTTAAACAGAATAAAATTCGCCTTCTGGAGTAGCCCAGTCAGAGTCCTGACCTCAACCCGATTGAGATGCTGGGGCATGACCTCAAGAAAGCGATACACACCAGACATCCCAAGAATATTGCTTAACTGAAACAGTTCTGTAAAGAGGAATGGTCAAGAATTACTCCTGACCGTTGTGCACGTCTGATCTGCAACTACAGGAAAGGTTTGGTTGAAGTTGTTGCTGCCAAAGGAGGTTCAAAGAGTTATTAAATCCAAGGGTTCACATACTTTTTCCATCTGCACTGTGAATGTTTACATGGTGTGTTCAATAAAAACATGGTAACATTTATTTGTGTGTTTATTAGTTTAAGCAGATTGTGATTGTCTATTGTTGTGACTTGGATGAAGATCAGATCACATTTCATGACCAATTTGTGCAGAAATCCATATATTTCAAAAGGGTTCACATACTTTTTCTTGCAACTGTATATGGTATTTGTATGAGGTCTTGCATGGACGCACACCCCTTTAGACTCCAACTAACACTTGAAAGTTTCCCTGAGGAGGCAAATCTCTTGGTGGGTTGCACATGGGAATATAGGGGAGGAGGGAGGAGGGAAAGGGGGCATGGTTCTTGATATTCTTATTTACTGATGTCTGTATTTTCCATTGTATATAGACATGCTATCGGTTTTATTGCATTGTATTTGTTTAATGATGTGATGATAAAACAATAAACAGATTTTGGGGGAAAAAAACCTTCAATGACAGCTTCCAAGGAATAGAAATTTGTCCTTGTCAGGTGACACAGCTGCTGTCAGCTAAATAATCTAATAAATAGATTCAACAATAAATAATCTAATAAATCACATGAACATTTTAGAAAAAAGTAGCAGATAACTGCTCAGCAACAATGCACACTAGAATGTAACTTAAAGAGGTATTCTCATCACGGACAATGGGGCTTATCACTAGGCTATGCCTCCATTGTTGTATGGGTGCGGGTCCCACCGCCGGGACCCACGTCTATATCGAGAACGGAGCCCCGATAGTGTTGGATGGAGCACTGCACATGCACAGCTGCCCTCCATTCATTTTCTATGTGGCCGTTGAAAATAGCAAAGTGCTGGCTCGGCTGTTTTCATTGGACCCATAGAAGGTAATGGGAGCGGTGGCTGGTCATGCGCAGTACTCTCTCATTAACTTCTTGGGGATATAGTGTGGTTGCGGGGACCGGCACCTATAAGACAATGGGGAAATATTCTAGCGATATGCCCCCATTGTCTGTGATGATAAAACCCCTTTAACTAGATATATTGTATTGTAACTAAATGTTCTACTTTGTGAAGCATATTCAGTATGCAGAGATAACTCTTCCGATAATAAAATGTCTGTTTTTTCTCTGCATTGCAGCCACCTCTTCTTCAAAAGCATTATTTACAGTCTGAAATGAATACTATAAACATATACCCAGACAATGCTGATTTTAGGTTATATACTCTAATATATAGATTCCATTTTCATATATGAACTTCTGCATTGACCTCCCTACGCAAAATGCCATACATGTAAATCATTGACATTGAAAGATTTGTTAATCCCTGGGGTCCTTCGAGCAGACCACCCAGTAACGATGGAATGAATGAGCTGGAACCAAACATTGGTCATCAGGTAAGTATGATACTCTTCATAGGTCTGTCCGTTCTCTGCGGTCTACTCACAAGGCCCTTGGGGGTGAGGAACCCCATTAAGGTATGTACAACATTGACCTCCCTACGCAAAATGCCATACATGTAAATCATTGACATTGAAAGATTTGTTAATCCCTGGGGTCTTTCGAGCAGACCACCCAGTAACGATGGAATGAATGAGCTGGAACCAAACATTGGTCATCAGGTAAGTATGATACTCTTCATAGGTCTGTTCGTTCTCTGCGGTCTACTCACAAGGCCCTTGGGGGTGAGGAACCCCATTAAGGTATGTACAGAGAAGTCACACAAGCTGAGCCCACTTCATACACGGTTGGTGCCGGCTGTATAATACAGCAAAAACACAGCTGAACTGACCTGGTTTGGAGATACCTCTGATACCAGTCATTTAACCCCCTCAGATGCCAAGGTCAATAAAAATTCTGGCACCTGAGAGGTTAGACAGAAGAAAGGGACTTTCTGTCCTCTGATCAGAGACCTCACAGTAAAACAGTAAAATCATGGGGCTCCGATCAGTTAATATGACAGTCTGGGGTCTTGTGAAAGTATTTTATTTCAGTCTTTTAAAGGAATGTTGCATGTTCATGTCACAGGCAGATGTGACATATTAAAGGCTAAAAGGCTAAACAGCCTTTTTTAAACGAGCATTTCACATTGCACATCATGATATAAGTGTATATGTGTATGTGTGTGTGTGTGTGTGTGTGTGTGTATATACAGTACAGACCAAAAGTTTGGACACACCTTCTCATTCAAAGAGTTTTCTTTATTTTCATAACTATGAAAATTGTAGATTCACACTGAAGGCATCAAAACTATGAATTAACACATGTTGAATTATATTTATAACAAAAAAGTGTGAAACAACTGAAAATATGTCATATTCTAGGTTCTTCAAAGTAGCCACCTTTTGCTTTGATTACTGCTTTGCACACTCTTGGCATTCTCTTGATGAGCTTCAAGAGGTAGTCACCTGAAATGGTCTTCAAACAGTTTTGAAGGAGTTCCCAGAGATGCTTAGCACTTGTTGGCCCTTTTGCCTTCACTCTGCGGTCCAGCTCACCCCAAACCAGCTCGATTGGGTTCAGGCTCGGTGACTGTGGAGGCCTGGTCATCTGACGCAGCACCCCATCACTCTCCTTCATGGTCAAATAGCCCTTACACAGCCTGGAGGTGTGTTTGGGGTCATTGTCCTGTTGAAAAATAAATGATGGTCCAACTAAACGCAAACCGGATGGAATAGCATGCCGCTGCAAGATGCTGTGGTAGCCATGCTGGTTTAGTATGCCTTCAATTTTGAATAAATCCCCAACAGTGTCACCAGCAAAACATCCCCACACCATCACACCTCCTCCTCCATGCTTCACGGTGGGAACCAGGCATGTAGAGTCCATCCGTTTACCTTTTCTGCGTCGCACAAAGACACGGTGGTTGGAACCAAAGATCTCAAATTTGGACTCATCAGACCAAAGCACAGATTTCCACTGGTCTAATGTCCATTCCTTGTGTTCTTTAGCCCAAACAAGTCTCTTCTGCTTGTTGCCTGTCCTTAGCAGTGGTTTCCTAGCAGATATTCTACTATGAAGGCCTAATTTACACAGTCTCCTCTTAACAGTTGTTCTAGAGATGTGTCTGCTGCTAGAACTCTGTGTGGCACTGACCTGGTCTCTAATCTGAGCTGCTGTTAACCCGCGATTTCTGAGGCTGGTGACTCGGTTGAACTTATCCTCCGCAGCAGAGGTGACTCTTGGTCTTCCTTTCCTGGGGCGGTCTGCATGTGAGCCAGTTTCTTTGTAGCGCTTGATGGTTTTTGTGACTGCACTTGATGACACTTTCAAAGTTTTCCCAATTTTTCGGACTGACTGACCTTCATTTCTTAAAGTAATGATGGCCACTCGTTTTTCTTTACTTAGCTACTTTTTTCTTGCCATAATACAAATTCTAACAGTCTATTCAGTAGGACTATCAGCTGTGTATCCACCTGACTTCTCCACAATGCAATAGATGGTCCCAACCCCATTTATAAGGCAAGAAATCCCACTTATTAAACCTGACAGGGCACACCTGTAAAGTGAAAACCATTTTAGGTGACTACCTCTTGAAGCTCATCAAGAGTGTGCAAAGCAGTAATCAAAGCAAAAGGTGGCTGCTTGGAAGAACCTAGAATATAACATATTTTTAGTTGTTTCACACTTTTTTGTTATGTATATAATTCCACATGTGTTAATTCATAGTTTTGATGCCTTCAGTGTGAATCTACAATTTTCATAGTCATGAAAATAAAGAAAACTCTTTGAATGAAAAGGTGTGTCCAAACTTTTGGTCTGTACTGTGTATGTGTGTATATATATATATATATATATATATATGTGTGTATGTATATATATATATATATATAATATAATATAATATAATATAAAAAGTCTACACACCCCAAGTTAATGTGATGTAAAAAAAAGAGACAAAGATAAATCATTTCAGAACTTTTTCCACCTTTTAATGTGACCTGTAAACTGTACAACTCAATTGAAAAACAAACTGAAATCTTTTAGGTAGAGGGAAGAAAAAAATATAAAAATAAAATAATATGGTTGCATAAGTGTGCACACCCTTAAACTAATACTTTGTTGAAGCACAATTTTATTACAGCACTCAGTCTTTTTGGGTATGAGTCTATCAGCATGGCACATTTTGACTTGGCAAGATTTGCCCACTCTTCTTTGCAAAAACACTCCAAATCTGCGAGGTCATCTCCTGTGCACAGCCCTCTTTAGATCACTCCACAGATTTTTAATCGGATTCAGGTCTGGGCTCTGGCTGGGCCATTTGAAAACTTTAATCTTCTTCTGGTAAAGCCATTCCTTTGTTGATTTGGATGTATGCTTTGGGTCGTTGTCATGCTGAAATATAAAGTTCCTCTTCATGTTCAGCTTTCTATAAATAGCCTGAAGGTTTTGTGCCAATATTGACTGGTATTTGGAACTGTTCATAATTTCCTCTAGCCTAACTAAGGCCCCAGTTCCAGCTGAATAAAACCAGCCCCAAAGCATGATGCTGCCACCACCATGCTTCACGGTGGTCTTTTGGTGATGTGCAGTGGTGTTTTTGCGCCAAACATATCTTTTTTAATTATGGCCAAAAAGTTCAACCTTGGTTTCATCAGACCATAACACCCTTTCCCACATGCTTTTGGGAGACTTCAGATGTGTTTTTGCAAAATGTAGCCTGGCTTGGATGTTTTTCTCCGTAAGAAAAGGCTTTCGTCTTGCCACTCTACCCCATAGCCCAGACATATGAAGAATATGAGAGATTGTTGTCACATGTACCACACAGCCAGTACTTGCCAGATATTCTGCAGCTCCTTTAATTTTAATGTTGCTGTAGGCCTCTTGGTAGCCTCCCAGACCAGTTTTCTTCTCGTCTTTTCATCAATTTTGGAGGGACGTCCAGTTCTTGGTAATTTCACTGTTGTGACATATTTTCTCCACTTGATGATGACTGTCTTCACTGTGTTCCATGGTATATCTAAAGCCTTGGACATTCTTTTGTACCCTTCTCCTGACTGATACCTTTTACTTATCCAAGCCATTCTGAGATTGTTTTCTCGTGACACATTGTACTTCATGTTAGTGATAAATTCGAGTCAATATGTTTTTAACATTATTTATAAAAAAAAATCCATAATGTACAGAAATGTTTGAAAAATTCACAATTTTCTAAATTTGAATTTCTCTGGTTTTCTGACAGATAGTGGTACCTCACAAAATAGTTATTACTTTACTTTTACCATATGTCTACTTCATGTTTGCATCATTTTGTAAGTGTTATTTTAATTTTTTTGGATTTTGAAGGCTTACAAGTTTAGAAGCACATTTTAACATTTTTCAGAACATTTCCAAAACCCACTTTTTACGGACCAGTTCAGGTCTGAAGTCACTTAGTGGGGCTTATATAATATAAAACACCCAAAAATGATCCCATTTTAGAAACTACACTCTTCTTGGTATTCAAAACTGATTTTACAAACGTTATTAACCGTTTAAGTGTTCCACCAGAATTAATGGAAAATGGAGGTGAATTTTTAAAATTTCACCTTTTTTTTGCAGAATTTTGCATTTAGATCCATTTTCCTGCAATCCAGCATGGGTTAACAGCAAAATACACCTCAATATTTGTTACCCTAATTCTTAAGTTTATAGAAACACCCAATATGTGGTCATAAAGTGCTATATGGGTGCACAGCAGGGCTCAGAATGGGAGAAATACAGTGTTGCTTTTGGAAGGCAGATTTCACTGGAATAATTTTCAGGCACAATGTTGTATTTGAAGACACCCTGAGGCACCCCAACAGTGAAAAAAAACAAAAATGGACCCCATTATGGAAAATACAACCCCCAAGGAATTATCAATGGGTGCACTGTGTACTTTGGCCCAATAGCAGTTTCATAGAATTTAGAAAGACTTGGCAGTGAAAATGAAAAATTTCATATTTTACAAGACTATCTCACTTTAGGCCTAAATTTTTCATTTTAACAAGGGGTATCAGGAGAAAATGCACCCCATAATCTGTTACCTATTTTCTACTGAATATGTAAACACCCCATATGTGGTTGTAAAGTGCTGTATGAGCAGACAGCGGGGCTCAGAATGAGAGGAACACCGTGTGGCTTTTGGAAGGCAGATTTCGCTGGAATAATTTTCAGGCACCATGTCGCATTTGAATACACCCTGAGACACCCCTGACAGTGAAAATGTAAAATTGAGGCTCTAGGGCTGCCAGAACATAAAAGGAAATTAAAGAAATGCCTCATTAAGGCAATAATGGGAATTTTAAAGTTTTTTTTTTTTAAGGTTTTTTTTTTATATGGGGGGGGGGGGGGGGGGGGGGGCAGAGCTATTATTGGATTTCCTAATGGAAAAATGCTAAACTGAAAATGTCTTCCCATGGATTTATTAAGAAATTTATGAAATGGACTTAATGGATATCAGTAGAGGTGTGAAAGCACTCTTTCACCCAGGTTTAGAGCGGCAGGTCTGACAGTAGTGAGTGGTGTCTTTCCTAATCCCTTTAACCGAGCAAACTCTACACCTTTTTTGGGGTCGCCGTTTTTTCTGGGGGGGGGGGGGGTACTCCAGGGAAATGCTGCCCATGTATTTTTCTTGAGACTCCTGAAGCACTGCTGGCTGAAAAACTGCCCTCTCCTTCCTGAACGCCAAAAATCTATTTTTTTTATTGTTTTTTTTTCTGAAATTCCAAGAAGGTCCCCACATGACCAGCTGTTCTGTGGATGACAAATGCATTATATAGTGACACTTGGGCAATTTTTTTGTACCACACCTTAGATTTTCTTAAGGCACTGTAGGGCTGTAGTATCTGGGCTGAAAGATCCACTCCACCCATGAACTTGTTGTAATCCTGGATACACACAGGCTTGGTATTATGCTCTGTGGTTCCTCGGACTGGGACTGGGGTGGACTGATCTGCATGGATGGTAGTTAACACAAGATCATCCCATTTTAGCAGCATCAATTTTTCTGATCACACAGCCCTGCTTTTCCCACGACGCATACTACCATATCTTCCCACTTCTACCCAGAACCGTGGGACAATCGGGTGGCTCAATTTTGGAATCTTTTCCATTGTAAATACGAAAGCACAATGTATACCCGGATACACTTTCACAGGCCTCATACAACTTCACACCATGCCTAGCTTTTTTATTGGGCAGGAAATGTAATCAGCCTTTGAAGTAGACCAATTAATCATCCACTGAGAGGCAGTTTTGGGGGGTGTATACTTGACCAAATTTAGAATTGTTGGGGTCAACCACTGGACTAATTTTAAAGAGTCTGTCATAACTGGGGTCGCTTGGGGGTGGGCATTCATTATTATTGCTGAAGTGTAGAATTCTTAGCAGAGCTTTGAAACGGGCCCGGAGTGTGATAAAGAATATCTTTGTTCCAATACGAACATATATTTTTTTTATTTTTAATAATGCCCCCAGGAGAAGTCCCCAAAACCTTTGCATTTCAGTCGTGTCAGTAGGGATCCATTTGTGGATCCTTGCCATATAACTGTCTGGATTGGAGGCAATAAATTGCTCTGCATATATATTTGTTTGTACTACCATCAAGATAATTAGGTCATCAGTGAAGAATAATTGGAAAAAAATAATTTCACTGAAAACTGTGGTATGCCTGGATGTGGCTGTAAATTCAGGCACCTGGGGCACATAGTTATCTGTGGGGATCCATGGGGCTGCGACTGTGCACTACCCCTAGGACGCCTACGAGGGGGTTCATCATTAGATGAATCATCTGAGGAAGATGAAACTAAAAATGTCACTTCATCTCCACTGCTGGAGTCAGTGTCCTCAAAAAGAACAGCATATGCCTCTTTGGCAGTGAAAAGCAGTTTAGTCATTTTAAACTGTAAACTAACGTAGATTTTTATTGTTTTTTTTGATCATCTTATATTTTTTTTAAATAGAACAGCTTACTAAAATACTGTATATCCTTTAGGATAGGATAAAAACTCCCCGAGTCACTTGGCAGTTGACAGGTTGCACGGATGGCTGGCGATGAGCCAGGGGTCTAGTATGGGGCACAGAGTATCCTTACTGGGGCAGAAAAGGGGTTAATGTATTATTTTACAGTTATAGGTGGCACAAACACATGGGGCATAAGAGACATATTTTACAGAATAGTGCCACTCAAGCACAGGATACAAGTACATACACACAGGAGCATGGCACACGTAGTGACAGGGTTAGGCTACTTTCACACTTGCAGCAGTGTGATCCGGCGGGCAGTTCTGTCATGGGAACTGCCCGCCGAATCTGCCGATTTTGAATGGGACTGAAAGCATTTGTGAGATGGATCCGGAGGCGGATCCGTCTCATAAATGCATTGCAAGAACGGATCCGTCTCTCTGCTTGTTATGCGAACAGATCGATCAGTCTTGTATTTTTTTCCACATTTTTACCGGTCTGCGAATGCGCCGGCCGGAAGGACAGATTCGGCATTCCGGTATTAGTGAGGCACTAATACATTCCTATGGGCAAAAATGCCGGATCCGGCATTCAGGCAAGTCTTCAGTATTTTTCTTCGGAGATAAAACCGTAGCATGCTGCTGTTTTATCCTTTGCCTGATCAGTCAAAATGACTGAACTGAAGACATCCTGATGCATCCTGATCGGATTACTCTCCATTCAGAATGCATGGGGATATGCCTGATCAGTTCTACATATATATATATATATATATATATATATATATAAATTCCGGGAGCACTCGCTTTTATAATTGATCAGGTGCATGCGTCTCACCCTTGACATCAGGCATGTACAGTACAGACCAAAAGTTTGGACACACTTTCTTATTCAAAGAGTTTTCTTTATTTTTATGACTATGGAAATTGTAGATTCACACTGAAGGCATCAAAACTATGAATTAACACGTGGAATTATATTTATAACAAAAAAGTGAAACAACTGAAAATATGTCATATTCTAGGTTCTTCAAAGTAGCCACCTTTTGCTTTGATTACTGCTTTGCACACTCTTGGCATTCTCTTGATGAGCTTCAAGAGGTAGTCACCTGAAATGGTTTTCACTTCACAGGTGTGCCCTGTCAGGTTTAATAAGTGGGATTTCTTGCCTTATAAATGGGGTTGGGACCATCAGTTGCGTTGTGGAGAAGTCAGGTGGATACACAGCTGCTAGTCCTACTGAATAGACTGTTAGAATTTGTATTATGGCAAGAAAAAAGCAGCTAAGTAAAGAAAAACAAGTGGTCATCATTACTTTAAAAAATTAAGGTCAGTCAGTCCGAAAAATTTGGGAAAACTTTGAAAGTGTATAATGTAGAGAGAATCTGAATCGCACCTCCTCATTCCTATACTAATGACTACTGTACGTATTTTGCAGCATTTCTATTGATAAAACATGGCTATACAGCACAAGTATCAAACATTTGCTGTACCCTAAAAGAGGCATTAGTATACAGTTTGATCAAAGAGCATAGGCCCACATTGCTGATGACACTGTTGGGGATTTATTCAAAATTGAAGGCATACTGAACCAGCATAGCTACCACAGCATCTTAAAGCGGCTTGCTATTCCATCTGGTTTGTGTTTAGTTGGACCATCATTTATTTTTCAACAGGACAATGACTCCAAACACACCTCCAGGCTGTGTAAAGGCTATTTGACCATGAAGGAGAGTGATGGGGTGCTGCGCCAGATGACCTGGCCTCCACAGTCACCGGACCTGAACCCAATCAAGATGGTTTGGGGTGAGCTGGACCGCAGAGTGAAGGCAAAAGGGCCAACATGTGCTAAGCATCTCTGGGAACTCCTTCAAGACTGTTGGAAGACCATTTCAGGTGACTACCTCTTGAAGCTCATCAAGAGAATGTCATGAGTGTGCAAAGCAGTAATCAAAGCAAAAGGTGGCTACGTTGAAGAACCTAGAATATGACATATTTTCTGTTGTTTCACACTTTTTTGTTATGTATATAATTCCACATGTGTTAATTCATAGTTTTGATGCCTTCAGTGTGAATCTACAATTTTCATAGTCATAACAATAAAGAAAACTCTTTGAATGAGAAGGTGTGTCCAAACTTTTGGCCTGTACTGTGTGTGTGTGTGTGTGTGTGTGTGTATGTATGTGTGTATGTATGTATGTATGTATGTATATATATATATATATATATATATATATATATATACATATATATATAGTAAAGCCCTCACATATTTGTAAATATTTTATTATATGTTTTCATGGGGTAACACTGATGATACGACACTTTGATACAATGTAAAGTAGTCAGTGTACAGCTTGTATAACAGTGTATATTTGGTGTGCCCTCAAAATAACTCAACACACAGCCATTAATGTCTAAACCACTGGCAACAAAAGTGAGAACATATGGGAATAGACAAGTTCTGCCCAAAGTGTCAATATTTTGTGTGGCCACCATTATTTTTCAGCACTGCCTTAACTATCTTGGGCATGGCGTTCACTAGAGCTTCACAGGTAGCCACTGAAATCCTCTTCCATTCCTCCATGATGACATCATGGAGCTGATGGATGTTAGAGACCTTGCTCACCTCCACCTTCTGTTTGAGTATGCCCTACAGATGCTCAATAGGGTTCAGGTCTGGAGACATGCTTGATCCTCAGTTTCTTTAGCAAGGCAGTGGTCGCCTTGGAGGTGTGTTTTAGGTCCTTGTCATGTTAGAATACTGCTCTGTGGCCCAGTTTCTAAAGGGAGGGGATCATGATCTGCTTCAGTATGTCGCAGTACATGTTGGCATTCATGGTTCCCTCAATGAACTGTAGCTCCCCACAGCCATCAGCACTCATGCCCCAAACCATGACACTCCCACCACCATGCTTGACTGTATGCAATACGCACTTTTCTTTGTACTCCTCAACTGGTTGCCGCCACACACACACATAACACCATCTGAACCAAATAAGACCACAGCACATGGTTCCACTAATCCATGTCCTTAGTCTGCTTGTCTTCAGCAAACTGTTTGTGGGCTTTCTTGTGCATAATCTTTAGAAGAGGCTTCCTTCTGGGACGACAGCCATGCAGACTAGTTTGATGAAGTATGCGACGGTTGGTCTGAACACTTTAACCTTTGCAGCAATGCTGGCAGCACTCATACGTCTATTTTGCAAAGACAGCCTCTGGATATGATGCTGAGCACCTGCACTCAACTTCTTTGGTCCACCATGGTGAGGCCTGTTCTGTGGAACATGTCTTGTTAAACCAATTTATGGTCTTGGCCACCATGCAGCAGCTCAGTTTGATTGTGTTGGCAGTCTTCTTATAGCCTAGGCCGTCTTTATGTAGAGCAACAATGAATTTTTATTTAAGATCCTCAGAGAGTTCTTTGCCATGAGGTGCCATGTTGAACTTCCAGTGACCAGTATGATAGAGAGCGATAACACTACATTTGACAAACCTGCTTCCCATTCACATCTGAGACCTTGTAACACTAACGAGTCACATAACACCAGGTAGTGAAAATGGCTAATTGTTCACAATTTGGCCATTTTCACTTAGGGGTGTATTAACTTTTGTTGCCAGCGGTTTAGACATTAATGGCTGTTTGTTGAGTTATTTTGAGGACACACCAAATTCACACTGCTATACAAGCTGTACACTGACTAGTTTACATTGTATCAAAGTGTCGTATCTTCAGTGTTGTCCTATGAAAAGATATCATAAAATATTTACAAAAATGTGAGTTTTTTTTATCGGTTTGTGAAGGTGGGACTAGAAAGTAAAGAAAAGCAGTGATCTGGGAAGCATCACAACTGGAGCACTTATTTTATTACTTTACAGCATTCTGGGCTTTTTTTTTTATGTCCAGATAACCCCTATAAATCTTAGTATGTATACTAGGAATTTCTGTCTACTGTAATGATGATTTTTTTTTTTCATCTGCCATGCTGGTATATTGTCTGGTCCTTGGGTGTGTTATTACTATTTTATGTACACATTTGCTGTAAATTAACCATGTTGAAAGCCGCTAATAACCTGACAATTAAGACATGGCTATCGTTAACCCCTTGCTCAAATAGCAATGGTATCGCACACCTTGTGATTCGACGGTGCTCACAAAAGGACTCTTCAACCCAATTACTTATACAATAATTTTGCAGCATACTTATTTATTGGATAACAAAAGGGTTAATTGATATAACAAAAGCACATCGTTCTTAGCACAAATCAAAGGAATACAGATTCTTTCAATGTTTCAGTCAATTATAGATATTTGTCAAGCCGAATCTGGAGCAGGCAGGAGTACAGGGAGTGCAGAATTATTAGGCAAGTTGTATTTTTGAGGATTAATTTTATTATTGAACAACAACCATGTTCTCAATGAACCCCAAAAACTCATTAATATTAAAGCTGAATATTTTTGGAAGTAGTTTTTAGTTTGTTTTTAGTTTTAGCTATTTTAGGGGGATATCTGTTTGTGCAGGTGACTATTACTGTGCATAATTATTAGGCAACTTAACAAAAAACAAATATATACCTATTTCAATTATTTATTTTTACCAGTGAAACCAATATAACATCTCAACATTCACAAATATACATTTCTGACATTCAAAAACAAAACAAAAACAAATCAGTGACCAATATAGCCACCTTTCTTTGCAAGGACACTCAAAAGCCTGCCATCCATGGATTCTGTCAGTGTTTTGATCTGTTCACCATCAACATTGCGTGCAGCAGCAACCACAGCCTCCCAGACACTGTTCAGAGAGGTGTACTGTTTTCCCTCCTTGTAAATCTCACATTTGATGATGGACCACAGGTTCTCAATGGGGTTCAGATCAGGTGAACAAGGAGGCCATGTCATTAGATTTTCTTCTTTTATACCCTTTCTTGCCAGCCACGCTGTGGAGTACTTGGACGCGTGTGATGGAGCATTGTCCTGCATGAAAATCATGTTTTTCTTGAAGGATGCAGACTTCTTCCTGTACCACTGCTTGAAGAAGGTGTCTTCCAGTAACTGGCAGTAGGACTGGGAGTTGAGCTTGATTCCATCCTCAACTCGAAAAGGCCCCACAAGCTCATCTTTGATGATACCAGCCCAAACCAGTACTCCACCTCCACCTTGCTGGCATCTGAGTCGGACTGGAGCTCTCTGCCCTTTACCAAGCCACGGGCCCATCCATCTGGCCCATCAAGACTCACTCTCATTTCATCAGTCCATAAAACCTTAGAAAAATCAGTCTTGAGATATTTCTTGGCCCAGTCTTGACGTTTCAGCTTGTGTGTCTTGTTCAGTGGTGGTCGTCTTTCAGCCTTTCTTACCTTGGCCATGTCTCTGAGTATTGCACACCTTGTGCTTTTGGGCACTCCAGTGATGTTGCAGCTCTGAAATATGGCCAAACTGGTGGCAAGTGGCATCTTGGCAGCTGCACGCTTGACTTTTCTCAGTTCATGGGCAGTTATTTTTCGCCTTGGTTTTTCCACATGCTTCTTGCGACCCTGTTGACTATTTTGAATGAAACGCTTGATTGTTCGATGATCACGCTTCAGAAGCTTTGCAATTTTAAGAGTGCTGCATCCCTCTGCAAGATATCTCACTATTTTTGACTTTTCTGAGCCTGTCAAGTCCTTCTTTTGACCCATTTTGCCAAAGGAAAGGAAGTTGCCTAATAATTATGATATAGGGTGTTGCTGTCATTAGACCACACCCCTTCTCATTACAGAGATGCACATCACCTAATATGCTTAATTGGTAGTAGGCTTTCGAGCCTATACAGCTTGGAGTAAGACAACATGCATAAAGAGGATGATGTGGTCAAAATACTCATTTGACTAATAATTCTGCACTCCCTGTATAAGGAAGAGCGACGGGTGCTGCCTCATGGACGCTGTGAGAAAGCCCTACACAAATCATCAGAAGGTGTTTAAAAGTCATTGGGCTATGAGCTACAGCAGCGTCTCACCAATAATCTTCTTTATTCAGGATCACACCTCACAACAAGGCATACAAAATCTTTGCGGCAACGTTTCGGCTAGAGATAGCCTTTGTCAAGCATGTTAACAATTAAAATCACAGCCTATAAATAGCACATGATAAAACCACCCACACCGCTAAGCAACCAATGGAGACTTAGTATATGTGTAACACACCTGTATGATGAATCAATGAGTACTGACATAATGAGACAAATCGGCCAGCTGTAACAAATAGCAATTGTACCTGCGTGGGGTCACCATGCATAGACCTCCTCCGTCCATCCAGCGTCCCACAATCGGCAATGCGCATGTCCGCATACGTCCTCGCATGCGTCACCACAAGGCGACATGCGTATGACGTGCCCAACTGAATCCCGATGCATAGTCCGCGCCGGACTACTTGCGTCATCAGGCGGCGGCCGGCAGACGTCACAAGGCCACTCCCACCTGGCGCTCCAGGCTGACGTGTGCATGAGGATTCAATGGGATTATCAATAGAGGGCGATCGCACTACTATCAAATTTGAACAGTGTGCAGAGCGCTTACTGATTAGAGTCATAATTAGATGTTATAGGCGCATTGCACAGATCATTAGCGCAAGGAAAGACCAAGGGAACCATGAAAAGATATGAGCACCATACAGGTATAGGTGCAGCAGGCATAATACAAAAAGAGTAAAAAATCACTGTGTGTTAACAACAGATAACATTCTCATTAGACACAAATTCTCATTGATAAATCATATACCATATCAAAATATTTGTGGAGAAAGCCCCAATATTCATCGTGGTGCTATAAAGCGGTGTGATTAAGGCATATAATTAAAAAACAAAGCAAAATACTATAACAGAAGAGAAATATATGAAAACAGCCATATTAAGAATTTGATTAGATCCAGAATTAGCTGATGCCAGCCACATTAAACTCTAGATTTAAACCAAATGGCTGTAAAAATTTCAATGTGTAGATCCATTTGAGCTCCTTCTTCCTTAATATTGCGTCTTTGTCACCCCCTCTCCGTAACGGACCCACGCTGTCAATGACTCTAAAGCGAAGTTGGTTAACAGAATGCCCCGCCTCCACAAAATGTTTCGCAACGGGCTTATCCATGTTCATCTTGCGTATGGTACTCTTATGTTTGTTAATACGTTCTCTGACTTCCATGGTGGTCTCTCCCACATAAATAAGGCTGCAAGGACACTGGATTGCATAAATCACATCCCGTGACCTGCAGGTGTAATAGCCCTTGATTTTATATTTTTTCCCACTGTAAGGGTGGGAGAAATGTTCACCTTTGAGAACGTTACCACAATTACAACAAGATAAACATGGATAAGTCCCGTTTTTGCGCGGTGCAAGTAGTTTTTGTTTCAATGACTGTCCGCCTATGTCGGATTTGACCAGTCTATCACGGAGGCTAGGGTTCCGCCTGTACGCCATCATCGGTGGGGACTTGAATTCTTCTATATCTGGCAAACCCCTTTGGAGTATATGCCATTCCTTTCTAAGGATATGGGCGATATCGCCACTGTCCCGGCCGAAGATGGACACAAACGGAACCCTAGCCTCAGAGCTCGCTTTTGTTGATTTCCGTAGTGCAGTGCATCTGTCAACCAACTTCACCCTCTGTTTGGTTCTAACAAGTAGTGGTTTCGGGTAACCTCGTTCCAAGAAACGCGTGCACATAGTGTCAATCCTTTGTGCACATATTTCTTCGTCGGAAACTATTCTCTTTACCCTTAAGAGCTGACTCCATGGAAGGGAGTCAAGCATTCTATGTGGGTGATAGCTATCATGCATGAGTAAAGTGTTGCGGTCAGTGGGCTTCCGATAGAGGTCCGTAGCCAAAAGACCCTCCATCACGTAGACACGCACATCAAGGAACTGCAACTCACTGGAAGAAACAGTAACAGTGAATTGCAGACCCGGGACCCCCGCATTCAAATGCAGATGAAATGCTTCAAGTTCATCCATGGTGCCTGTCCAGATCATAAAGATGTCGTCGATGTAGCGCCACCAACATAGGACTCTCCCAGAGAAAGGGGAGTGATACACGAGTTTGTCCTCCACCTCAGCCATAAAGATGTTAGCGTAGGTGGGGGCCACGTTAGACCCCATGGCCACACCCCGCTGCTGCTGATAGAAAGTGTCCCCGAAGAGGAAGTAACTCCTCTTCAGGACCACCTCCAAGAGGCGGAGGACAAATCGGCACACCCCCGGGGAGAGTCCCATGTCGGCCAGGGCCACATCGACGACACCGAGCCCATATGTATGGTCAATCGATGTGTACAAAGATACTACATCGAAACTAACTAACAGAAATTGGGCGGGCAGTTGTAAATCCTGTAATTTGGATAGAAAATGCCCAGTATCCTTGATATAGGATGGGGCGGAGGTCGCCCGGACCTGCAATAACTTGTCCAGAAAGACAGACAATGGATTGAAGACCGAGCCCCTACCAGAAACAATCTGTCGACCCGGTGGGTCAATCAATCTCTTGTGGATCTTGGGGAGTATGTATAACATCGGGGTGATAGGGTGGGGCACCATGAGGTATTGGTACAAACCATCATCTATAATTGAACTTTGTAGTGCCTCCTCCAATATCACCCCGATGTCACGCATGATATCCCATTTGGGATCCCCGGGTAGTTGTTTATATACCTCAAGATCACACAATTGTCTGTCTATCTCTCCAACGTACATCGCAGTGTCCATAACGACCACCGCCCCACCCTTATCAGCAGGCTTGATGGTAATGCGGGTATCTCGTTCCAATGCCATGATAGCCTGTCGTTCCGGCATCGAGAGGTTATTCCTACCACCGCTAGTGGGACTTAAAGATTCGATCTGCTTATGCACTATGTGAATATATGATTCAACCACATGGTTGGTATGAGGTGGTGAAAAGACACTGGGTTTCTTGAGTTGTAATTCTTTACATGTAAGTAACGCAGTATTGTTATTGCTAATCACAGGTATTTTATTACCATCAACATTCTTAGATGCAAAAAAAAAACACTTTAAACGTAAGTTTCTAAAGAAACGTTGTAAATCCAACTCTAAAGAAAACCAGTGTCTATCAACAGTAGGAGAAAAACTTAGACCACAACTCAATACCTGTGTCTGTACAGGGGTGAGTGTAACTGAGGAAATATTTATGACTAATTGTGTTATCTCCGTGGATTGCGTCTGGTTGATCTCGCAGACATCACTTGATTCTGAGGTGGTTTCCCTTTTACGTGACCGGTGGTGTTTTCTTCCACCCCGGCGACATCCCCGTCGCCTAGTTGGCCTAAAAAAGGGGCTGACGTGGAGGGTTCATCCGTGGAATCGGAGAGGGTGGAGAAGCCAAAATGGTTATGGTCAAACCTTTTATTGCGCCTCCTCAAAGGCTTCCCTTGTGGCTGTTGATTACGCCAATTGTACACTTTTCCGGACTGGTAATCTTCCAGATCTCGGTGCCACTTTTCTCTTTTAACACGTTCGGTTTCACTTCTGTGGCGTAGGGCTTGCTGTGCAATTTTATCAGTGTGTGCCGTATATTCATCCACACTGATCAAGGCCTGGATTTGCGCATTAAGCTCGACGATCATACCCTTAATTTTCTCCACCTCCTTACACAGAAAGTCAATATTAAGCAAAATCAGTTCAAAGGAGTATTTGTTACTCACCGCCTCGAATTTCATGCAGAAATCTGTATCATTAGGAAAGAGGTTGGGTCGTAAATGAGACCGCAGACCTCTCGGGATCCGGCGGTTCCTATAATACTCTCTCAGAGTGCTCAGGTGTAACTCCATCGTGGTCAGTCTTTTTGACTCCTGTTCACATTTGCGTTTGAGCAGATCAATGGAGGGAGTGCTTAGGAAGGAGACATCACTGGATTCAGATCCAATTAATTTCAATATTTCTTCTTCTGTATACATATATGCCATGGTGTTTGGTGTGTCCATGCTCTTACTCGGGCCTGGGGGTACATCAATATTCACATAGAAGTGTAGGCAGGCAGGAATACTCCCCCGGTGATCCTGAATAAAGAAGGTTATTGGTGAGACGCTGCTGTGGCCCTCCATTTTTTCTACATGCCCTTGGACCGCTTTGGATCTGCGATCCCCTGCCCAGCTGTTGCGTGTTCACCATTCTGGCTCTTCACAAGCCGCCTGTGTTGCTGCTCCTGAACATACCTATCCTCTCCTGGGCTATGAGCTAGACATACAATTAAAGGTGTTCCACTGCCACTGCTCTCAAGGGCCATCATGGTGCGCAGCAAAACGGAAATGGGTCTGGAGACCACATGGGCAATGATATGAAGAAGCCTTCACAAAGGGACATCACATTGATCCTACTCCCAGAATTATGGTGTGGGATAGCACAATGTATGGTAGTCAGACATATCTAGTCTTCATCTTACTACAATAACAGCCCAGCGTTAGATTGATTAGGTCATGGAACCAGTGGTATGGCGATTTCTCCAAAGCCATTTTTCAAAAGGACAACGCCAGGCCACATGTTGCTTGTGCTACTCTGACCAGCCTGTGTGGCTTAAATATGCTAATATGGACTGCAGCATCTCCAGACTTGGACATCATTGGTCTGCAATTGCAGAGAGAGCTGCCCACAGCGGAACTTGATGATTTTTGTGTCCAATTGTATTCAGTATGGCAGAACATTCCTCAGACAACCATTAATAACCTCATTGATAGCATGCAAACGCATGTAAGTGTAGGTTTTTCTGTGCATGGTTCTCAAACACAAATGTTTTGAATATTGTGTTACCATATTTTTAAATAATTTTAATATAATTAACATGTCTATTGATCCAGTAATTTCCATAATTTCACAACTTTTCCTTCTTAATGTTGCAATTTCAATGTTGAAGCATATACTTCAAATGCCTATAGTCCAGATGCCATTATTAAACTATTTATTGCCTTTCCACTTCCATCTGAAGTAGTTCTTCTTTTCCACACAAGTTTAACCCCAAATTAAAATGTTTTGTCTCTCTACCTGTTATATTGTGTCCTGTGACCACCACTGCTCTTGCTGCTCCAGACAGGCATTTGTGCCTCCTTCTCATGATGGATCAGACATGTCAACTAATTTACATAGTAACATTCTAGCATATTATCAAATATTTAGAAAAGGCTCAACCAGCAAACTACTGGAGCACAGCCTTTCAGTTACCAACTGAAAAAAGGGAATAAATCAGGAATAATATAGGTTGGCTCACAGTATTTTTCTGCGATTACCTACTGAGGAAGGAACTTGTTTCCGAAACATGTCTAGTGTGTAGTGTGTATAGAGACCAAGGCTACTGGTGCGGTTTTTACATAAAAAGCGAGAAGAGGACTTTCTTCAATTTTCAAATTTTTCAACTTCCATAAAGATCTGAAGACGTCCCAGACCGCTGGAAAGGTTCTGTATTTACCATCTATCCCCAAAAAGGATCAAAAAACCTGGGACATTATATCTATCAAGACCGCAAGCATAAGGTAAAATCCTATTGTATCCACTGCTGCTGACCTGACAGGTTCAGGCAATTACCAGCTAAGCCTAACCAGCTCCCGTGGGCTTGACGGCTTCAGGCGTCTGCGTCATCTACCAGCGATCGACTATCTGGCTGGACACGTGGGACGCTGAGGGAGTGAGACACTGAGCGAGCGGGTCTGAAGTCTTACCCCACAAACAAACAGTAAGTGGAACAACGCTAAACAAGCGCGGTTAAGATTCATTACAGGACATTTGAATAGAGAACCTTCCTGTGGCAACTATAGCAAAGACATTTTGCAACCTTTGTTTCAATTTTCTGGTAAAGTGATATCCATGCCCTGGACATTCAAGCAGTTCAATTCAAGCAATCATCTCTCGCAGCCTCACTGTAGCTATCTGGTCTCATTTTAGGAGTACTCCAATGATTTAGGTTTGTGCGAGAGCTCCGCACATAATAACCTATTTTGTACACATGTATGTATGTATGCTGATATGATGGCACAAAGCTAGTAAATTTTTAACAATTGATTTAGTGTATTAATAAAACATTTATGCAAAAATACTGTGAGCCAACCTATATTATTCCTGATACATTCTAGCATAGTTCGTAAGACCTGAATAAATACATCCGCCCGTCCAGTTCAGCCTGCTATGCTGCAAGGCAACCCCCTCCCCCCCCCCCCCTTTCCGTGAAGTAAGGCAGTGAGGTCAATCAGGCAGTCAGAATAACCCCTTGGCTCAAAAAGACTATAACCTGTATTATCACACTCTAGAAATACATCCAAGCCCCTCTTAAACTCTTTTACTGATTTCACCGTCAGGACCTGCTCTGGCAGAGAGTTCCGTAGTTTCACTGCTCTTAAAAGTAAAGACCCCTTTTCTATGTTTGTGTAAGACCCCTTCTTTCCTCTAGACACAGAGGATGTCACCTCATCACAGTCACCGTCCTGGGGATAAATAGATGATGGGAAAGATCTCTGTACTGACCCCTGATATATTTATACATAGTTATTAGAGCTCCCCCCAGTCATCTTTTTCCTAAAGTGGACAACCCTAATTTTGTATTCCATCTCTGAACCCTCTCCAGCTCGTCTGTCTGTCTTGTTCACAGGAGCCCAGAATTGTACGCAGTACTCCATGTGTGGTCTGACTAGTGATTTGTAATTTAATCTGTTTCTGTGAGGAGGTAAGTTCTAGGATGAGTCAATGGATGTCGTATATCTGGACTTCTCCAAAGCATTTGACACTGTACAACATAACAGGTTAGTACAGAAAATGAGAATGCTTAGACTGGGAAAAAATGTCTATGTGGGTAAGTAACTGGCTCAGTGATAGAAAACAGAGGGTGGTTATGAACGGTACACACTCAGATTGGGTCACTGTCACTGGTGGGGCACCACAGGGGTCAGTATTACCCCAGTATTACCATGCCTAAACTAGGCGTATTTCAGACGCAGATTGCGGCACAACCGCAATCTGCAAATTCTCCCCGCTCACGCCAGGTCCAAAAAAGTGGGCATGGTGCGGAAGGGGAGGGCCTGCATCTCATTCATCATTTTTTTACGCCTGTTTTAGGCATAGAAAAAGGTCTAAATGTAAGACTGTGTCTGCCGAAGTCAGCGTTTCTTCATAACTCCGGTTTAGGGCTTTATTAAGACTGGCCTTTGTTGCGGATCGGATTCAGACCCATCCATTTCAATGGAAAAGATAAGAGCATGTACTATTCTTGTCATAGATTTGTGGTATTTTCAGTTAATTTTTCACATTTGTAAAAACACAAAATGCAATCGCACACTGCAACCAGCACTCTGCCCTGCCTTTATGCTGGATGTTGAATAAGGCATTGGTGTACATTTTGGCCAAAGCGTAATAAGCCACTCACCGCGTCAAGGTTGCCTTCATGAGTGGTCCCTAACACTAGTTCCTACCTTTTATGGGCCATGACAGCCACATAAAGTCCAGGGAGCGCAGGTACAGCATGCATGCCAAGCACACTCTGCTTTTAACCCCGCCCGGTGCCATTACAGCTTTCATCGGATCCAGGGATGCAAGTACTCACATGCATGCTGAGCCCACTTTATACTTCTCCTGGAGCCTAATGGCTACTGGTAGGTGCTGTATAAGCAGACTCAGTTTTATACTGACTTTAAAACCAGCCTCCAGGGGGCAGATCAACTGGACAGGTGTGCTTGACTGCTTGGAGATCGCCACGCCTCCAATACGTACTACAAAGAGAAAAATATGGAAAATTTCAGCCCGCACAACCCGGGTTGTGCGGGCTGAAATTTTCAAAATTTTTCACATTTGCAATGTTTTTTTACTGCAATGTATACCAAAAACTGTTGCAATCTGAATAGTAAATGAAGATCGTTGTTTGAATTTAACTTGGATTACCACTCGATTAATAATTTAAGCAGTCAGATTTGCTGATGTATTTTTGTTGTCATCCACAGTCTGTTTTCAGGAAACAGTGTTGAAGAAATCTTGGAGAACTTAAAACAAGATGGTTCACCTTTTGCACATCAACAGCTCAAGGTAAATTTGTGAATTTTGCGTGAACCAGTGTGTTTGCTTTCAATGGTCAATGATTATCTGTATCCACATTTCATTTTCTCTTAATCATCACTTTTCTAGAACTGATACTTATTTAAACTTTCGCAACATCCACAGTACATGAACAGCAGGCCAGAAGTTCCCGCAAAAGGCTGTATATGTAGCTGTTCTCGCTCGATCACTGCAGGAGCCTGGCTCTTATTGTTAACCAGGCTCCCGCTGTGACTTGGGTAACTCAGATGCCAGCTGTATATTCCCTTCGATATGGCAGTCAATGCTGACCACTGCATCTAAAGGAATAACAGAGAGAGAAGGGCTCCTAATCTAACCTCATCAGCTCCCTTTGAAAAAATTGCAGGGTACTGATGGTTGCTATGGCTGCCAGAAGCCTTACGAAGGCTATGCCAGCTACAGAAGCCTATCAGGCCGTGCCACAGGGTCAAGTAGGTGTGTAACTGTAAGGGTAAGGCGTTAAGCTTTTCCGGTATTGAGTTCTGTCCTAGGGGCTCAATACCGGAAAAAAACTGATCAGTTTTATCCTAATGCATTCTGAATGGAGAGCAATCCGTTCAGTATGCATCAGGATGTCTTCAGTTCGGTCACTGTACAGTTTTTGGACGGAGAAAATACAACAATACTTGCCGGAATGCCGGATCCAGCATTATTATACATTGAAATGATCCGGCTCCAAGTGTTCCGGCAAAACGGACCCGGTTGTGCGGTCTGCGCATGCGCAGACTTTTAAAAATGTGTAAAAGATAAATACCGGATCCATTTTTCAGGATGACAACCGGAGAGACTGATTCGGTATTGCAAAGCATATCCGTTTGCATACAGATTGCCGGATCCGGCAGGCAGTGCCCTAAGGCCTATTTCACACATTTAGTCTTTTAGTCAAACCCAGAAGTGGAGGCTACATAGAGAAAAGGTATAAGGGGAAGATCTGCTCCTGTGAAGGATTTACTTATTTTTGCTGTTGTTTTTATATGAAATGTACACAAAATGTAAATTTGCAACAGTTGTCTAAAGTACACTGTAATGGAAAGAAGGAGGAACAGACTGATTTGTGATAAACACAAGTTTTGTTCTCTGTTAGTACATAGATTGATTTTGTGCAAAACAAAATTATGATTTATGTCTTGCAGTATAGCTCAGACTGAGGTTAAAAGGCATTTCTGAGTTAGGCCTCATGCACATGACTGTATCCATAATTTGGTCTGCAAACCATGGATCAGCAAAATACATATACCTTCTATGTGCACTCATTCCCATCTATAAAAATTACTATTCTTGTCCGCAAATTGTTTGTTTTGCCTTAAGCATGTGACTTTAAGACTTTAGATTTATGTACTTTAGGAGGGGACTACATTAAAGGGGCTGTGTCATTTCCGCAAATAGCATTTATTATGTAGAGAAAATGAATACAAGGCACTAACTAATGTATTATTATTATTATCCATATTACATCCTTCGCTGGCAGGATTCATCTATCCATATTATTATACTTGTTTCCATGGTTACAACCACCCAGAGATCCAACTGCGGTTGCCCTGCTTGCACACTATAGAAAAAAGCACCAGCCTATGTGTGCTCCCACGCTCCATGCCACAAAAAAAGGCTGACACTTTTTCCAATAGTGTGCAAGCAAGGCCATCGCTGATGGATTGCATGGTGGTCGTAACAATGGAAACAAGCATTGTATAATGCGATGGAAAAATAAATCAAGCAAGCAATGGAAGCAATATTAGTAAGTGGCTTGTATTTACTTTTCTCTACATGGTAAATGTCAGTTACTGAAGTGACACAACCCCTTTAAGTCAGTTGTTTATCATTTTGATTGCATTGTATTATTGTATTATTCTCTTTTCTGGTATACCATTAACATTAGCAAGTATGTGATCCATGACTGACAAGGCAGTCTAGTGCACTTCTTGTGCAATGTATGTGGTCTTGGAACAGCCATTTGAGGTTGCATATTTTTCAGCAAAATGTAAGCAAATTGGCTGTTTGGAATCCCATATTCTGTATCTATATGAGCAAGTTTCAACACTGAGATGCGTTGACAATATGGAAAAAAGCTTGCTGCTCACTGAGCAGGCAACTCTATGGGGTCTATAGATGGGCAAAGTGGTAGTAGTGAGGTAGGTATATCTGGGTAACAGTCAGAAAGTGGGGTAGAGGGAAGAGTGCCAGGGAGGCTAGCCCTGATCTGACACACCCCAACAAGTTTTCAAGGTTGGCAGATGAGAGGGATGTTAGTTCAGGTATAGCACTGCTTCAGCAAGACACTACCTCTTCTAGTCCAGTGAATGTCCTCTCCGGTAAGCGGGGACCAGGATTCCAGAGCATGTCAGACAGGTGTCCGTAGTGAGAGACTCGATCATTAGGGTTACAGATAAGGCGATCGAGTTCGGAATATTGTGGATCAGCTTGATAGATTAATGGGAGGGGCTGGTGAAGACCCACCGGTGATGGTCCACAAAGGCCAGGTGATGCAAGTTTCAAAGCATTATAAAGACTCAGACTCCTCTAACCTTTTCCCAAAAAACAGCAGCCATGTTGTATTACACTCTAAAATTGAAAATGGTTGATGTTCACAAGGCAGCGGAAGGCCTTAAGAACAGAGCAAAGGAATTTCAGGTTGGCATTTCCTCAGTTTGAAATGTAATTAAGAAAGGGCAGTTAACAGGAACAGTGGAGGTCAAGAAAAGGTCTGGAAGACCCAGAAAAATTTCAGAGACAGCTGCTCATAGGATTGCTAGAAAGGCAAATCATTGACTGCAAAAGACATTCAGGAAGATTTAGCAGACTCTGGAGTTATTGTACATTATATGGCTTTTATGGAAGAGTCATGGGAAGAAAAACGTCTCCTGTATTCTCACCACAAAATTCAGCATCAGAAGTGTGCAAAAGAACATTTAAATAGGACTGATGCATTTTGGCAACAAGTCCTGAGGAGTGATGAGGTTAAAATAGAACTCTTTGGCCACAATGAGCAACGGTATGTTTGGAGATAAAATGGCAGAGAATTTCATGAAAACCTCTCTCAAACTATTAACCATGGGGGTGGATCAGTCATCCTTTGGGGTTGTGTTGCAGCCAATGGCACAAAGAATATTTTACAGGTAGTTCGTTGAAATTTCTGGAAGCAAACATAACTGTAAAAAAGCTGAAGTGAAAAGAGGATGGCTTCTACAAGTGGAAAATGATCCTAAACATACCTCAAAAGGCACACGCTGAAGGTTTTACAATGGCCCTTACAGTCCCCTGATGTGAACATCATTGGAAATCTGTGGATAGACCTCAAAAGAGCAGTGCATGCAAGTGCAAATAAGAATTGAACGATTCTTAGCTGGCTACAAAAACTGGGCTTAGTATTAACCAGACCTGACAGAACAACAGATGTGTAGGCTTGGGGACACCTGAGAAATAGTGACCATAAGATAATCTTCCAATTGTCATTCAGAACAGTGTTTCTTCAGGGTGGCACAAAAAGGCCAAACTTACAAAAAGCTAAATTTGACCAGCTAAGAGTGGCCATTAGTCTCACAAACTGGAAGAATGTCCTCAAAAATGAAAATGCAGACACAAAATGGGATATTTTTAAAAGCATCCAAAATGTTAGGAAATAATGTAAATAAAAGGTTAAGGAACAAGAGAAGAACTGTAGACAAATAAAAATGTAAAGGGAGCAATAACTGCAAAAAGGAAAAAACATGTTTTAATCACTAAAACAGGAAGGCAGCATTGAAGTATTGAAAAACTAGAAGGCCAGACACACGAGTGAGCTGAATGCAAGGAACTTCCGGTGTGTGTCACTGTTAGGTCCCGTTCTGGCCTCCGCTCCTATGACACAATTGAGGATATTGATATATAATGCTTTGTAATCACTGTAGTCCATGAAGGCTATGTACACCTTCGGGAACATTTTTTTTTGTGATTGCATTTTACTCATTTTGGGCTTAAAATCATTTTTTTCAATTGGTCTTTATTAAAAAATATTGAGCCGTTCTGTCATAAAGGGTTAACTATGTTTCTAGCTTTGTGAATCCCAGTTTAGCTTTCACTTTGTGCCGGTCATCTAATCCTTATCTGAAAGGTCACAGCAGAGTAAGGGGGCGTTGCAGCGGGAGCCGCAGAGAGAGGCCAGGTGGATATACAGCTGATAGTCCTACTGAATAGACTGTTAGAATTTGTATTATGGCAAGAAAAAAGCAGCTAAGGCTACTTTCACACTAGCGTTCGATCGGATCCGTTCTGAACGGATCCGATCATAATAATGCAGACGGAGGCTCCGTTCAGAACGGATTGTGTGAAATTAGCCTGAGCGGATCCGTCCAGACTTTTACATTGAAAGTCAATGGGGGACGGATCCGCTTGAAGATTGAGCCATATTGTGGCATCTTCAAACGGATCCGTCCCCATTGACTTACATTGTAAGTCTGCACGCCTCCGCACGGCCAGGCGGACACCCGAACGCTGCAAGCAGCGTTCAGGTGTCCGCCTGCTGAGCGGAGGCTGAACGCCGCCAGGCTGATGCAGTCTGAGCGGATCCGCATCCATTCAGACTGCATCAGGGCTGGACGGAAGCGTTCGGGTCCGCTCGTGAGCCCCTTCAAACGGAGCTCACGAGCGGGCAGCCGAACGCTAGTGTGAAACTAGCCTTAGTAATGAAAAACAAGTGGCCATCATTACTTTAAGAAATGAAGGTCAGTCAGTCCGAAAAATTGGGAAAACTTTGAAAGTGTCCCCAAGTGCAATCACAAAAACCATCAAGCGCTACAAAGAAACTGGCTCACATGCGGACAGCCCCAGGAAAGGAAGACCAAGAGTCACCTCTGCTGCGGAGGATAAGTTCATCCGAGTCACCAACCTCAGAAATCGCAGGTTAACAGCAGCTCAGATTAGAGACCAGGTCAATGCCACACAGAGTTCTAGCAGCAGACACATCTCTAGAACAACTGTTAAGAGGAGACTGTGTGAATCAGGCCTTCATGGTAGAATATATGCTAGGAAACCACTGCTAAGGACAGGCAACAAGCAGAAGAGACTTGTTTGGGCTAAAGAACACAAGGAATGGACATTAGACCAGTGGAAATCTGTGCTTTGGTCTGATGAGTCCAAATTTGAGATCTTTGGTTACAACCACCGTGTATTTGTGCGACACAGAAAAGGTGAACAGATGGACTCTACATGCCTGTGTCACGGAAGCTGTACAGGAAACAAGACAATGCAAAATGAATATACGACTCACTGGATCCAAAACTAAGGAACAAAAAGGGAGACTTATGCATCAGACCTGGCTCTCTCCCTTACTGCTCAGCCTATGCGATAATCCCAATGGTGGATGATCGCATATCCACGTACCTCGACTATATAACACCTGAACACTCTACAATAGTGAAGGGACACGACCACCGGCTCCCTACACTAGACACGGAGGGAGTCAGGGTCACCTGGGATCCAGCAAACAGAAAATCACAAATGAATGTACAACACTTGTAGAAGAACTGGGAAATAGGATCAGCATGCACACACACTCCAGGAAGCTGTATAAACCGCACACTAATGCATTATGGGGAGGAATTTAAAGGGATGCAATCAGTCCAACTACATGACAGCTGAGAGAGGCTAACGAGATGAGGAACTGAAAAACAAAAACAAAGAAAACTCAAGGAGGAGGTTCTGAAAGGCTTCTGTCAGAGCTTCTCAGCTGTCTGGTTGTGACAGCCTGGTTCCCACCGTGAAGCATGGAGGAGGAGGGGTGATGGTGTGGGGGTGCTTTGCTGGTGACACTGTTAGGGATTTATTCAAAACTGAAGGCATACTGAACCAGCATGGCTACCACAGCATCTTGCAGCGGCATGCTATTCCATCCGGTTTGCGTTTAGTTGGACCATCATTTATTTTTCAACAGGACAATGACCCCAAACACACCTCCAGGCTGTGTAAGGGCTATTTGACCATGAAGGAGAGTGATGGGGTGCTGCGCCAGATGACCTGGCCTCCACAGTCACCGGACCTGAACCCAATCAAGATGGTTTGGGGTGAGCTGGACGGCAGAGTGAAGGCAAAAGGGCCAACAAGTGCTAAGCATCTCTGGGAACTCCTTCAAGACTATTGGAAGACAATTTTAGGTGACTACCTCTTGAGGCTCATCAAGAGAATGCCAAGATCGTGCAAAGCAGTAATCAAAGCAAAAGGTGGCTACTTTGAAGAACCTAGAATGTGACATATTTTCAGTTGTTTCACACTTTTTTGTTATGTATATAATTCCACATGTGTTAATTCATAGTTTTGATGCCTTCAGTGTGAATCTACAATTTTCATAGTCATGAAAATAAAGAAAACTCTTTGAATGAGAAGGTGTGTCCAAACTTTTGGTCTGTACTGTAACTATATATGGGACAAAACCAGCATTATGTAGTGCACTGTGGATAGTGTTAGTTTATTTTTATTTTTTTCTAAAAATAAGCACCGCCCCAGGGACCCAAGACAAAAAGGCCCCTTTCACACGCGTGAGGTGAACGCATTGCAACAGCACTGAATCTGGACTCATTCACTTAAATGGGGCTGTTCAGATGAGCGGTGATTTTCACGTATCACTTGTGCGCTGCGTGAAAATCGCAGCAGGTTCTATATTCTATGTTTTTCACGCAACGCAGTCCCCATAGAAATGAATGGGGATGCGTGAAAATCACAAACATCCGCAAGCAAGTGCGTATGCGGTGCGATTTTCACTCATGGTTACTAGGAGATGATAGGGATGAAAGCAACCCTGGACCCCATTAAAGTCAATTTACTGTATTATTTTCCCTTGTAACATGGTTATAAGGGAAAATAATAGCATTCCTAATGCAGAATTCTTACTAAAATGTGGCTTGAGGGGTTAAAAAATATAAAAAATTAACTCGCCTCATCCTGTTTATCATGTAGCTGGCATCTTCTATCTTCATTCAGCAGGACCTGCGCTGACGTCACCACGTGGTGAGCGCAATTACGTCATCAAAGGTCCTTTGTCTGATCCTGAAAGTAGAAAAAAAAAGACTATGCCGGCTGCGCGAACAAGCCGATGAGGTGAGTTAATATTTTATTAATTTTTTAACCCCTCAAGCCACATTTTAGTAAGCATTTTTTATTAACCCCTTCAACCCCGGGCCTGTTTTCACCTTCCTGCTCAGGAAAATTTTTTGATGTGGTAATAACTTTGAAACGCTTTTACTTAACAATCTCAGAATGGCCTGTATTTTTCGTCACATATCGTACTTCATGACAGTGGTAAAAATTAGTAAAAATAAATAAATAAATAAAAATCCATTTTTATTTATAAAAAAAATACCAAATTTACCCAAAATTTAGAAAAATTTGCAAATTTCCAAATTTAAATTTCTCTACTTTTACAATAGTAATACTTCTAAAAATAGTAATTACTTTACATTCCCCATATGTCTACTTCATGTTTGGATTATTTTGAAAATGACATTTTATTTTTGGGGGACGCTAGAAGGCTTAGAAGTTTAGAAGCAAGTCTTAAAATTTTTAATTATTTCCAAAACCCAAATTTTTTAACGCCTAGTTCAGTTATAAAGTCACTTTCTGGGGCTTACAAATTAGAAACCACCCATAAATCACCCCATTTTAGAAACTACACCCCTTAAGGTATTCAAAACAGATTTTACAAACTATGTTAACCCTTTAGATGCCCCACGAGAATTAAAGGAAACTGGGAATTAAATAAAATTTTGCAGATTCAAAATTTTTATCTATTCTTTCTTCAACATATTAAGGGTTATCAGCCAAACAAAACTAAAAATCTATTACCCTGAATCTGGGATTTACAGAAATACCCCATGTGTGCTCACAAAATGAAGAATGGGCGCACAGCAGGCTTTAGAATGGAAGGAGCACCATATGACTTTAGGAGAGTGGATTTAGCTGGAATGGTAATTGGGAGCTATGTCGCATGTGAAGACACCCTGAGGTTGCCCTACAGTGGAAACCCCCAAAAAGTCACCCCATTGTGGAAACACTCCTCAAGGAATATTTTAAGGTGTGTAGTGAGCACTTTGACCCATCGGGCATTTCACAGAATTAGGAAACGCTTGGCTGTGAAAATAAAACATTGCAATTTTTTCCTCCCAAGAAGTTGCTTTACATTTTTCACTTTCACAAGTGGTAACGTGACAAAATGCACCCCACATTTTGTTCCCCATTTCCCCCCGAATACGCCAACACCCAATATGTGCTCATAAAATGATGTATGGGTGCATGGCAGGGTCCAAAAGGGAAGTAGCGCCATTAGGCTTTTGGACAGATTTTGCAGGATTGGCTTTTGGGAGCTATGTCTCATATAAAGACACCCTGAGGTACCACTAGAGTGGAAATCCCCAAAAAGTGACCCCATTCTGGAAACTACACCTCTCAAGGAATATTTCAAGATGTGTAGTGAGAACTTTGGAATTGGCAGTGAAAATTAAAAATTTAAACAATTTCCAGAAAAATTGACTTTAGGCCCAAATTTTTCACTTTCAAAAGGGGGAACTGGAGAAAATGTACCCCATAATTTATTTCCCATTTTCTCCTGATTACAGCATTACCCCATATGTGGTTGTATACTGCTATATGGGCGTACCACAGGGGTCCGAAGGAAAGGAGCACCAAATGGCTTCTGGAAGACAGATTTCACCGGAATAATTCACAGGCGCCATCTTGCAATTGAACACACCCTGAGGTAACTCTAGAGTGGAAACCCCCAAAAAGTGACCCCATTCCGGAAACAACACCCCTCAAGGAATATTTTAAGGTGTGTAGTGAGCACTTTTTCTCCATGTTACATTTAATAAATTGCTGAGGTTCCCAGAAATGAAAAACCCCAAGAAGTGATCCCATTTCGGAAAGAGCATCCCCGTACGAACATTTTAAGTGGTGAAACTGTACTTTTTATCAAACAGGTGTCACACAGAAGGCAGAATTACTTGAGAGAAGCATTTCAATGCACACATTTGTAAAAATTACTAGCAGACCTCAATGCTCCCCATTTTACGAACACCCCATATGTGCTCGTAGCCTGCTGTTTTGGCGAACAGCAGGCCTTTAGAGGCAAAGTGTAAAATATGTTTTTTGCAGGCCTCAATTGGCAAACATGGATTTTAGCTGCCATGTCGCATTAAAAAAAAATCCTGAGGTCCCTAGAAAAAAAAAAAAAAAGAATTGACCCCATTTCGGAAAGAGCACCCCTGTAGAAACATTTTAAGTGGTGAAAAGGGTGTCTCACAAAAGGCAGACATTTTAGAGAGAGGATTTCAAAGCACACATTTTTAAAAATGGAAAATCACTAGCAGAACCCAATTTTTAACTTTCACAAGTGGTTAAAGGAGAAAATGCACCCCAGTATATGTTCCCCATTTTATCCCCATTTTGCAAATACCGCATATGTGCTTGTAGCCTGCTGTTTTGGTGCACAGCAGGCCTTTAGAGGCAAAGTGCAAAATATATGTTTTTTGCAGGCCTGAATTTGCAAACATGGATTTTAGCTGCCATGTCGCATAAAAAAAATAATTCATGAGGTCCCCAGAAATAAAAAAAACAAAAACAAAGAAGTGACCTCATTTTGGAAAGAGCACCCCTGTACGAACATTTTAAGTGGTGGAAGTGTACTTTTTACCCAACAGGTGTCTCTGGTTTATCAGGGCAGGTGTCGCACTGATAAATGGTGTCCTTTCGTATTCCCCTTTTGTAACAAACCCATCTTTTTGGGGTATTTCCCCTCTTTGCAGTTTGTGGGACTTCACCAGGGAAATGTTGTCCTGGTACAACACGGGCACCATGGCCTCCTGAAGTACTCGGGCCCTCCTTTTCCTGACTTTGGAAAATTAGGGCCTTGATTACCTCCTCTTGGAATTGAAGGAAAGTTCCTGTGTGGCCTGCAGTTCGATGTAAAATGTACTCGTTGTACATTACCATCTGTACAATGTATACGGCAAGCTTTTTGTACCACATCTTAGTTTTACGCATGGCACTGTAGGGCTTCAGAACTTGATCGGACAGATCAACCCCTCCCATGTGCCTGTAATGAAGGATGCAGTCTGGCTTGTTGACAGGGGTAGTGGTACCTCGCACTTGGGCAGGAGAACTGGTGTTGGTGTGAATGGTGGTTACTACGAGGACATCCCTCTTGTCCTTTTACTTAAACGCCAGCATGTTCTCATGGCGGAGAGCCTTACTGTTGCCTTTTCGGAGTACTTGCCCTACCAGGGATCTAGGGAGCCCTCTCTGATTTTTTTCGCACTTTGCCGCAAGCCACAGTAACTCAGGCTTTTAGGGACATAAATAGGGGGTTTTATCCAGGAATCGTTCCCAGGGCCGGCGTCATAACCCGGCATCCCCGGGCAAGTGCCGGGGCCCAATGCTCCTGAGCCCACTGAGCTGCTATGAGCACTTCCATCAATACAGATGGGAGCTCTCACTGCTGTCACTTCACTTACGCAGTACCCCTTTGGTGGGGCTCTCTGAGCTGCAGAGACTCAGACACGCCCCCTGAGCTGCAGAGACTCAGACACGCCCCCTCTACACAGAACACACCCTCTCTACACAGGACACATGCTGACTGAGGAGAGAGACCCAGGGCTGGAGCTGGAGCAGAGAAGTGTGAAGACAGTCTGTGAGTGAGTCTGCACTGTGACTGTCTCTTGTCTGTGGGACAGAAGGGGGGGACTCTTCGATCGGCTGCGGCTTCATTCTATTTAGTTGTGTTACTGTTTCATTAAGCAGTTTGTCTCCATGACACCTGCCCCCCCCCCCCCACATATCCTGTCCTATCTCATCCTCATGGGGCCCCTGCTGTCTCCTTTCCTCCCTCATGTATCCAGAGCTCCTGTTTCACCCTCCTATCTCCTATTGCTGTCCTGCACAGACCTCCTGCCCCTACTTGTTGTATGAGTCCCCCTCAGAGCCCCTTCCCCCTACTTGCGGTGTCCACCCCTCCTGTCCATCCAGGGCCCCTGTCTCACTCCTCTGCCTCTCATTATGGTGGCATCTGAACCGCATTCACCATAAGGACCTTCTAAAGTCACAGGGTCATGTGACTGTGCCCCCCACCCCGTACTGGGCCCCTTTATACCCTGCATTGTGCCCTCTTACCACACCCTGTGCAGTGCCCATAGTCATTCCCTGTACTGTGCCCTCTTATACCCTTTTATCTGGTCACTGTATGGTGGTTTTATCATTGTATGGCGCTGTTATCACTATATGGCGGTGGTATCCAATAACTGCATGGCCATAACTGTATCCCCTTCCATGCCCACACCACTTTTTTTAGACCTGGCATGAGCGGGAAAAGATACAGATTGCAGTGTTAAGGACCTTTGCGCCACAATCTGTGTCAGAAATACGCCTAATATAGACGTATTTCTATATAATAAATAACCCCCTAATTGTATTATTATTCGGGGGTAGGGCTAATATCTTTATATTATATACATTCTAGTGTATTATACTGTGCCCTGTATTTCCCAGTAGAAAATGATCCTTGGTAAACACAGTCCTCATCCCTGACCACCAGGACCAGGTAGAGCTCTGTCAGTACATGGCGGCCTCCCCTCTCCACCACGCTGCTCCGCTGTGTACTGGTGCTTATTCTGACATTAGGGCTGGGTTCACATCCCATTTGTGCCATCCATTTAATGTATACCAAAAATGTATGCGTTACCAGATGCCTCAGACTGATGCCGTACAGTGGCGTCCGTTCACCATACAGTTCCACTGTAAAAAAACATATACGTTAACGTATGCATTTTTTACTTGACTCTGCAGGATACAAAAATGTGGAGCGCTGCACATTTGTATACATCAAACCGATAGGAAAAACGTGATGTGAACACACATTGGGGGGGAGGGGGGTGTACTAAAATTTGCTGTGGGGCCCAGTCAGTTCTAGCTACATCACTGCACATCTCCTTCTCTCCTCCAGGCCTGGCTCACTGCTGCAGCGGGCCGCCAGAGAGAAGGAGCGCAGGGAGCTGCGGTTAGTGAATGACAGGACCACCAGCTCCCCTGCTATTATAGGTATGTGAGAGGGCCACTGGGGGGTCATTCATCACACTGTGAGGGCCCCTTACACAGTATAATGATCCCCATTGACCCTCCATTTAGCATAATGACCAACAGAGCCCCCATTAAATATAATAACCCCTCGTGCCCCCTCCATACAGTATAACCCCCAGTGTGGGGGCGACTGGGGGTCATTATTCTGAATGGAGGGTCACTGTGGGGTCATTATACTGTGAGGGCCCTTTACATAGTATATTGACCCCCAGTGTCCCCCATTTAGTATAATGATCACCAATGACCCTCCATTCAGTATAATGACCCCCAGAGCCCCCTCCATACAGTATTCCCCCAGTGTGGGGGCTACTGGGGGTCATTATTCTGAATGGGTGCGACTGGGAGTTATTATTCTGAATGCAGGGCCACAGATGGTCATTATACAGTGTGGGGGGGGGGGGAATTGGGGGTTCATTATACTGTGTGAAGGGCCACTAGTAGTCATTATACTGTATAGGGGCCACTGGGGGTCATTATACCGTGTGGGAGCCACAGGGGGACATGTCAATGTAAAAAAATGCCTCATGGGGGCCCACTGGGATTTATCGCCCACGTGAACCTGGAGCCGGCCCTGATCGTTCCCCAAAACCTGGAACCGGATGTACTCTCGCACAGCTTGTACATTTTAATTCTGTACTGTGCTCGCTTGTTGGGTAGGTACTCGCGAAATTTAACCCTTCCTTTAAAATGTACAAAGGACTCGTCTATGCTAATTTCTTTTTCTGGGGTCAGCACCTCTGTAAATTTTGAATTGAAGTGCTCCAGGAGGGGTCTTATTTTGAATAGACGGTCAAAATGTGGGTCATGGGGGGGGGGGGGGCCACTATGCGTTATCATTATAATGTAGGAATTTCAAAATGGATTCAAATCTTGAGCGGGACATGGCCATATTGTAAATTGGAGTGTGGTACAAGACATCTGAACTCCAATATTGTCTCATTTCTTTTTTTTTTCTACCAGGCCCATATGCAGCAACAGCCCCCAAAACTTCATAATGTCTTAATAATGTCCAACCTAGGGGTCTAGCATATGAGGATGTCGAGTTTTGAGCAATAAACTGCTGGGCGTACAAATTTATGACATTGTTAGAGAAATAGTTTTAGAAAAAATCTATTTCTGTGAAGCCCGTGCAGTCAATCTGAATTCCCGAGTTTTAATCCTCAGGCGGTGTGGTCCATAGGGGATCACTGGGGGGGGGGGCTACTTAAACTCTCCTGGGGCATTCTCCGTGAGGGTCCTTCATCACCGGATGACGATGATGGAGTAGAGGAATGTGGCATCCTCTTCCCCCTTACTTGCAGACTCAGTTTCAGAGTGGGATGAATGGGACATGTTTATTTTTATTGGTGTATGTAAAGTGAAAAGTGTCAGGGGGTGTATGTAGGGATTTAACACGTGAGGGGGCTTGTAATAAATTTAATTAAAGTAAAATAAAGAAATTTAGATGTATCCTCCAGTTCCTGTTCACCTTATAATGACTAAAGGTCCCTGATAGTCTGAAGTTCCAACGGATAGAAGTCCTCATGATCACCTACCCTATTGAAACATTTTTTAAAACACAGTTTTCTTGCGAAGAGCTCCAAGTCTCTCACCGACGGGAAGTAATCAAACCTCCCAGTGGGTGAGAAAGTCAGACCTCTCCGCAGAACAGACAATTGGGGTTGTGTGAGAATGATGTTAGAGAGATTAATTGCCTTCAATGTTTCTTTGCTCGTTTCCCCAGGAGATTGTTCTGTCCTTTTTTTGATTTATAGACTGTGTTCTTAGGTGGGAGGTCCAACTTTCCTCGCCACCTCTTTCTCCAAATCCCCTGCGCACACTTAAAAAATGCTCCCCGCATCCTTGACTATTGGAGGATGATGTAGACAAAGATAGGGATCTGTTGCGTGTACGTCCCCTCGTCTGGTTCCAGCGGTACACTTTGTTGTTTTGGAAATCCATCAAATCCCTCTGGAATTTATTGACCTTGAGATCCTGACCTGTGCCACTTTTTCTACCCCCAATCATGTCTTGTGGTATGTACTGCCCATATTTGTTTGGCTCTTTGTGACATTTTCAATCATATTATTTGTGGCCTCCCTGATCAGGCTGTGGGGGGATTTTCATTTTCTTGTTTTCAGTTTTTTTTCTATTTTCACTTGTTTTTGTTGTTTTCCTGGTGTCTTATACTTTGTTTTCTTTCTTTCATCCTCCCCACCCCATGACTATATAAAATGTTTTGTTGCCCTGGCTGTATTATGCTTTGGGTTAGCATTACTTATTAGTGTTATTATACACTCCCTAGTTATGTATTCTCTATGGTGACATACCTTTACTGTGGGACATACCTATGTGGTATAACTGGCTGGTCACTATGTGAAGTTTATAATCTATAGTGCACATATCTATATTTTGATTATGCTGGACATGTGTAACATCTATTTGAGGGTAGTAGCTGCATAGGTTAGGTGATTATGGCACCTTTTATATGTCTGTTGTTTCCTCTTTATTCTTATTTTTATATTATGATATGCTATGTATATGGACTTTTTATGCACAAAAATTGATTTATATTTTTTGACTGTTTTGGTCATGTTTCGTTGTTTGTGAACGAACAACATTGTAGATATATGTTGGTTATTGCATTTATGCCCTGATTTAATGTTGGTATATTGAGGCCTGTTTTGGTTTTGTGCTATTATCTGTTGAAAAGCCTTTTGTGGTGGGTGCAGTGATATATTCTACAGCCCTGTTTGCCGTGTATTAGTGGTGAAATAAAAATATATTCGCCATTCTGCATTGCACTTATCTTTTGAAAAGCCTTTGTGTTGTGTAAAAGTAGAAAAAAATTAGGGCCTAATTGCCGTTCTGCGGTGCATCTGTTAGTGGCAAAATAAAAATTATTTGATCTAACAGTATGTCAGTCTGAAAAGTGCCAGGCCCTGCACAGAGGAGTGGCACAGGCCTAAATGTTTCTGGCCCAGGCAGAGGTCGCAGCAGAGTAAGGAGCCATGGAAACAGAGGTCGCAGCGAGAGGCCTGAGCTCCCGGTGTCATCTAGCAGTCCTGTCTTGACCAGCAAACCAGCAGTTCTTGAATGGTTGACTCGGTCACCCACTTCGTCCCAAGTGACATGAAGTCAGTCAGTGAGTAGTATTGGAGGTAAAATAACCTACTCGGCAGTGTGGCATTTTTTTTTAAGTCGCCGGGGGTGGTGAACGTGGCCATAAGTAGAATCTGTGGGCAGAAGGTATAGCGTGGCCAGGGAGCCAATGTTGGCACAATGGCCCTGCATTAACATATGCAGTGTCGCCATAAAGTGGCCTGGGAGAACCAAGGCTCTGATGTGGTGGTCCAGGCTGCCACAGCAACCGCTACGTCACCCAGTGGCACACACCAGGTTTCAGGCAGTCAAGGCTCCACCACCCCAGCCGAAGAAAGCTGTCTGTCCTTCCCATCATCTGATGCTCCTGCTCCTCCTACTCCTCGTCACTCATTCCGTCAGCAATCGATCACAGAAGCGATTGCCAAGAGACAACAGTATGCGTGCACTCATCCAATGGCGCAGAAGCTGAATGTGCTCCTGTCCAAGTTGCTGGTGCTGCAGTCCCTCCCTTTCCAAGTGGTGGACTCTGCACCTTTCAGAGAACTGATGGCTTATGCCGAGCCGAGGTGGAGAGTCCCAAGCCGTCATTTTTTTGCCAAAAAGGCAGTACCAGTCCTGCACACGTATGTAGAACAGAAGGTAGGCCAGTACTTGATCCTGTCGATGTCTGCTAAAGTGCACTGAAAGGCCGACGTGTGGAGCTGTAACTACAGTCAGGGACAATACATGTACTTTACAGCCCACTGGGTGAATGTGGTTCCTGCACAGCCACACCAGCAGCTTGGCCAGGTAACGCCGCTTCCGACTCCATGTTGCCACGCTGTTGGTCCAGCAACAGTGTCTGCCTCTGCCTCCTTATCCTCTACCGTGTCCTCAGCCTCCACTGCAAGGACAATTCACAGTGCCCCTCCAGCATACCACATGTGCACAACAGGGAGTCAAATAGAGGAGGAACTACTCCATGTCCTTTAGCAAGAAATCGAATCCCGGCATTCTCTGCGACAACTGAAAATCGGAACCATGGTGACCGACAACGGGAAGAACATTGTGTCGGTGCTGCGTCAAGGAGGGCTGAGCCATGCACCCTGCATGGCACATGTGTTTAATCTGGTTGTCAAGCAGATCCTGAAGTCTAACACCCATCTGCAAGACATCCTAAAAATGGCCAGGAAACTTTGCATGCACTTCAGCCACTTGTACACTGCAAAGAACACCCTCTTTGAGCTGCAGCAGCAGAACGGCATCCCCCAACATAAGGTGATATATGACATTTCCACCCTTTGGAAATCCACCATCCATATGTTGGACCGACTGTACGAACAGATAAAGGCCATAAACGATTTCCTGATTAGCTAAGCGGACAGGAGTACTCCGCAGTGTAACATCCATGTCAGCCAGTGGCAGCTCATGCGTGACAGCTGCCGTTTGCACAGGCCCTTTGAGGAGGCCACGTTATTTGTCAGTTGCCAGGACTACTGGATGAACAACGTCATTCCACTGCTTTATGTTAGAACAGATGCTGGTAAATCTGGCTGGTCAGGGGGCTGGAGACGTGGGGCCTAGATTTCACAGCCACATGAGCCCTGTGGAGATTGGAGCACAAACAATGTGTAGCAAAATGGGTGTTTTTTCTACACAGGTGACAGAAGAGGAGGAGCAAACAGAGGAGCTATAGGGCGATGAGGAAGATGAGGCAGAGGACCCAGACACAATGTGGCAGTATGCAGTGGAAATGGAGGCAGGGAGTCCCTCTGAGTCACTTGCGCAAATGACCCGCTGTATGCTCACTTGCTCGGGTAGTAACAGCCGAATTGTAGCATTTGGCAGAGGGATGACTTCTGGCTCTCCACCTTGTTAGACCCTTG
The DNA here is from genome assembly GCF_014858855.1 of Bufo gargarizans. Classification (NCBI taxonomy): domain Eukaryota; kingdom Metazoa; phylum Chordata; class Amphibia; order Anura; family Bufonidae; genus Bufo; species Bufo gargarizans. The sequence continues at coordinate 103,169,120 of NC_058087.1, forward strand.
CTACCTGTCCTAAATGGGGGCCTTTTTACACCCGGTGAGAGGGAGGACAAACTAAGCTACTATAGAGACATCCTATGTAGTCAGTTGGCCGCTGCCTATCTGCACCATTGTCCATCTTCTCGCAGGTCTGACCGGGGGGCCCTCTGCGCTCACGTTCCACTACCATGGCTGCTGGGGGAGGAGTCTGTGGCAGGAGCAGTACCAACTCCATCATCAGCAGCCTGAATCTAGAGTCAATGATGAGCAGCTTTCTTCACATACACTCACCTAAAGAATTATTAGGAACACCTGTTCTATTTCTCATTAATGTGATTATCTAGTCAACCAATCACATGGCAGTTGCTTCAATGCATGTAGGGTTGTGGTCCTGGTCAAGACAATCTCCTGAACTCCAAACTGAATGTCAGAATGGGAAAGAAAGGTGATTTAAGCAATTTTGAGCGTGGCATGGTTGTTGGTGCCAGACGGCCCAGTCTGAGTATTTCATAATCTGCTCAGTTACTCGGATTTTCACGCACAACCATTTCTAGGGTTTACAAAGAATGGTGCGAAAAGAGAAAAACATCCAGTATGCGGCAGTCTTGTGGGCGAAAATGCCTTGTTGATGCTGGAGGTCAGAAGAGAATGGGCCGACTGATTCAAGCTGATAGAGCATCGTTGACTGAAATAGCCACTTGTTACAACCTAGGTATGCAGCAAAGCATTTGTGAAGCCACAACACGTGCAACCTTGAGACGGATGGGCTACAACAGCAGAAGACCCCACCGGATACCACTCATCTCTACTACAAATAGTAAAAAGAGGCTACAATTTGCATGAGCTCACCAAAATTGGTAAGCTCGACTGGAAAAATGTTGCCTGGTCTGATGAGTCTCGATTTCTGTTGAGACATTCAAATGGTAGAGTCCGAATTTGGCATAAACAGAATGAGAACATGTATAAAACTTGAATAGGGGGTCAATATCAGGCAAACACACGGTGATATGTATCCACACTCAACTTTATATATTTGTACATAAAATCTACAATGACAATGCAATTTATCATAAAACACATGAAAAGATATTAAAATATAAACCGCTAGGTCCCAATATCTGTTGATGCTATAACCGCAATTGGGGAATAGGTGTCCCAAATAGCAATACCAACAGTTTAATTCTAACTGTCGTTTGGAGCTGAAAGGTCATTCTTCCATATGCAATCTTGAATATATCTGAAAAGGAGTGCTATTTGATTGTTAGTTAATTGTACGTTACCGCGTCTTTATCCGGTAATCGCCGGTATGGTATTCGTACCAGTTCTTCGGTTAGGTGAAGTCTCCCGCTCCTCTGTAAAAAGCACAGCGATGTAGCAGGAACTTTCTGCTGTAACCTTCCAGGACCTACGTGGCGTCCCACGTGGTTCACTGCTTGGTCATGTGCTGCTGACGTCTTCTGTGTGGAGATTCAAATCACCTGTATCCGAATGTTTGGTAAGTTCGTACGTAGTCAAAGTTGTAATAGTATGAAAAGCTCCTGCTTCAAAGTTGTAATAGTATGAAAAAGCTCCTGCTTCGATGATCCCTCTGTTATTCTGAAACGCGTTTCGGGGGTGACCCCCTTCTTCAGTGGTTTAAACAGTGGAGATAAAATGTCCTCTTTTATATAGTGTCCATACTTAAGACATGTGGGTTGGGACATTGGATTAACCAGGTGAGGGATATCTTGAAAACCAGGGAGACACAGTCTCAAGGATTGGAGCCTATCCTTATAGACTTCAGCTCCAAATAATCTTGTATAACAGGTCTATACATCGAGATACACTTCAAATTTCATAGCGGTATAATGTGAAATAAAACCGGTCGAATAGTATATAAATAGTATACAGACCCTAAAATGTATAAAACAGGAAAAAACGCATATGCGGTTTTTGTGCGTTTTCAATGCGTTTTCCCCAAAAAATTCTAAAATTGGATCAAAATAATAAAACGGGATACATTTATAATTTGCTGCCTTGTACACACTCAAATAAGACAATATATATACATTTTCACTTTTATCTTCATTATGTTCAGAGACTTACATATTCGGTTTTTCCATTAATGTAAATGAACATATATGTTCATTTACATGTACATAACTATATGTTCATTTACATTAATGGAAAAACCGAATATGTAAGTCTTTTTGGTTTTCAAGATAATTCCTCACCTGGTTAATCCAATGTCCCAACCCACATGTCTTAAGTATGGACACTATATAAAAGAGGATATTTTATCTCCACTGTTTAAACCACTGAAGAAGGGGCTCACCCCCGAAACACGTTTGTGAATATGGAAGAATGACCTTTCAGCTCCAAACGACAGTTTGAATTAACCTGTTGGTATTGCTATTTGGGAAACCTATTCCCCAATTGCGGTTATAGCATCAACAGATATTGGGACCTAGCGGTTTATATTTTAATATCTTTGCATGTGTTTTATGATAAATTGCATTGTCATTGTAGATTTTATGTACAAATATATAAAGTTGAGTGTGGATACATATCACCGTGTGTTTGCCTGATATTTGAGTGACCCCCTATTCAAGTTTTATACAATTTCTACGCACCAGCAATTGGGAGTGCTGAGGGGTTGTGCACCAATCCAGAAGTGGTACAGTGAGAGAGCCACCATCGTTTTTTTCCAGAATGAAAACATGTATCCATCATGCCTTGTTACCACTGTGCAGACTGGTGGTGGTGGTGTAATGGTGTGGGGGATGTTTTCTGGGCACACTTTAGGCCCCTTAGTGCCAATTGGCCATCGTTTAAATGCCACGGGCTACCTGAGCATTGTTTCTGACAATGTCCATCCCTTCATGACCACCATGTACCCATCCTCTGATGGCTACTTCCAGCAGGATAATGCACCATGTCACAAAGCTTGAATCATTTCAAATTGGTTTCTTGAACATGACAATGAGTTCACTGTACTAAAATGGCCCCCACAGTCACCAGATCTCAACCCAATAGAGCATCTTTGGGATGTGGTGGAACCGGAGCTTCGTGGCCCTGCATGTGCATCCCTCAAATCTCCATCAATTGCAAGATGCTATCCTATCAATTTGGGCTATCATTTCTAAAGAATGCTATTAGCACCTCGTTGAATCAATGCCACGTAGAATTAAGGCAGTTCTGAAGGCAAAAGAGGGTCCAACACCGTATTAGTATGGTGTTCCTAATAATTCTTTAGGTCAGTGTATAGTGAAGAAACTACGGTACTCACCAGCAGCTAGACGTAGAGCAGAACTTGAACCAGCAGGTGGTGGTATACTTGGAGTGTACCCTTCCAGCCGTCATTGAAGATCCGCTGGACTATTGGGCAGCCAAACTGGATTTATGACCACAACTGGCAGAGTTTGCCCTGGAAAAGCTGTCCTGCCCGTCCAGTAGTGTGGCATTAGAGCAGGTGTTTAGTGCGGTGGGGGGCCATAGTTGCCCCAAGGAAAACTTGCCTGTCCACAAAATGTGGAGAGACTGACCTTTGTCGAGATGAATCAGGCACGGATCAGCCAGGATTTCCACCCACCAATTCCTGATGCATCAGACTAAATCATCCATGGTGCTACACCAACACCTTGACAAAAGAGACTGGGTTCTTCACGTTACCTGCCTCAGCTACTATTCTGATGCTGCCTCCCACCTGATGCCACACTTCTGATGCAAAGTTCTCCTTCTTTCACCCACCATTTTCAGCGGGTACTGGTATTGCCACCCACCTCAACACTATGTCACCTTGCCACTCTGTGCCTCCTGATGCAGCTGACACCTCCACACTATCTCACCTTACCACTCTGTGGCCTTCTGATGCTGCTCCCACTTTCAGACTCTGTAATTGGGCCATTCTGTGGTCTTTTCATGCTGCTGCCACCTCCACACTAAGTCACTTTGCCACTCTGTGGCTTCCAGATGCTGCCGCTACCTCCAAACTATGTCGCCTTGCACCTCTGTGCCTCCTGATGCAGTTGCCACCTCCACACTATCTCACCTTGCCACTCTGTGGCCTTCTAAAGCTGCTCCCACCTTCAGACTCTGTAATTGGGCCACTCTGTGGCCTCCTGATGCTGCTGCCACCTCCACACTATGTCACCTTGCCACTCTGTGGCCTCCTGATGCTGCTGCCACCTCTACACTATGTCACCTTGCCATTTTGTGGTCTTCTGATGCTACCGCTACCCACACGCTCTGTCATTGTGTCACTCTGTGGCTTCCTGATGCTACTTCCACCTCACCACTATGTCATAAGGCCACTCTTTGGACCTCATGCTTTTCCCACCGTCCCCACTTAATGACTGGGCCACTATTTAGCTTTTTTGGTTTGGCTGAGATCATCATTTATTTGACCCTTCTTCTGATCTGTCAGAAGGAATGAAAAATGAGATGCACAACGGATCCTGTCTGTGTAGCATCTGTAAGGCCTGTATGGTACCATCAGAATTGGCTTGTTTTTTGGTAGCCAAAAGCAGGAGTGGGTACAAAACACATATTCCGTTCATGTGTCATCTCCTGTTTTTTAGGCATTAGCAATACTGGTGGATTACTGACTAAATGCTGACCAATTTAAAGCAGATGCTACACAGACAGGATACGTTTTTTTGTGGGTTATTGTTCTGACGGATCAGAGGAAGGGCAAATTAATCAGTTACGTCAACAGAAACTTACTGCTGACACCCTCTCCACTCTGTCGGGGCAGCTCTACTTGTATAAGCGTTTAATAGAACAGGTTCTGTTGACATCTATGTGGAATAAGCTGACGACGGTGTAAAAGGAGTGTTCTTCTTCTTGGCTCTAACACCGACCTGGAAGGCTGAGTTCATACTTGAGTTATTTGGTCAGTTTTGGCCCCGTGACTGCCCAAATAAGTGAAGTGCAGTGATTTTAAGAGCGACGCCTGTCATTTGCATGTCATACAGACTTACAATATTATTTCACTACCAAAGCAGACTTCCTATGCGTGTTGCTGCAAGGCACAGTGTTCTATACCACTATAAAGGCTCTCTGCAACCAGGAAAATGAAAATGAAATTTGCCGCAAATATACTCAGATAAAACAGAATTTTTCCCCCCACATTTTTGTGAACCGGCGAATCAAATTTAAAACTCGCTTGTGTGTATGACCTAAGGAAAAAAATGGAATAAGTAAAAGACAGATAAAAGCAGCTAAGCTGGAGACAGAGCGACTAGCCCAAAAATGTTCTTAAATTATATGAATGCTAAAAAGCTTAAACCTGAAGGTTTTAGGCCTTTACAGTGTGATAAGAGAGGAGAGCTAGAGAGCAATGTTTTTCTCTATTGTATTCACTTCGGAATATTGACTATCATATAAAATGCAGAGTGTAAAGGTAAACTCCCCATTAAAAGTGGCCTGTCTGACCCAGAAAGAAGTGCAGCGGCATCTTAAAAAGATTTGAATACAGTGCCTTGAAAAAGTATTCATACCCCTTGAACTTTTCCACATTTTATGTTACACCTACAAACATAAATGCATTTTATAAGGATTTTATGTGATAGACCAACACAAAGTAGCAAGGAAGTGAAAAGAAAATTACATGGTTTTCAAAATGTTTAATAAATAAAAATCTTAAGTGTGGTGTGCATTTGTATTCAGCCCCCTGTACTCTGATACCCCTAAAGAAAATCCAGTGTGGCCAATTGCCTTCTGAAATCACCTAATTAGTAAATAGAGTCCACCTGTGTGTTATTTATTATCACTATACCTATAGCTGCTCTGTTAAGGCCTCAGAGGTTTGTTAGTGAGGATTAATGATCAAACAACATCATAAAAACCAAGAAACACACCAGGCAGGTCAGGGATAAAGTTGTGGAGAAATGTAAAGCTGGGTTATGGTATAAAAATAAAATAAAAATCCCAGCACTATTCAATCCATCATATGAAAATGGAAGGGGTATTGCACAACTGCAAACCTACCTAAACTGACAAACCCTAAGCATACAGCCAGAGCTACTGTGGAATGATTTAGATCAAAGCATATTTCAGTCCAAACCTAAATTCCATTGAGAATCTGTGGCAAGACTTGAAAATTGCTTGTACACAAACTCTATATATCCATTCTAACTGAGCTTGAGCTATTTTGCAAAGAAGAATGGGTAAAAATGTCAGCCTACAAATGTGCAAAGCTGGCAGAGACATAACCCAAAAGACTTTCAGCTGTAATTACAGCGAAAGATGGTTCTACAAAGTATTAACTCAAGGTGGCTAAATACAAGTGCAATTAAAAAAAAAAGTATCATTCTCTTTTCACTTGACATATACTTGCTACTTTTTGTAGGTCTATCACATAAAATCCCAATAAAAAACATCTGTTTGTGGGTGTAACATGAAAAAATGTGGAAAAGGGGTGTGACTACTTTTTCAAAACACTGTAGAAAAATCACCCAGTCCAGATGGCATACACCCCCGTATCAGAAGAAAATTAACTAATGCAATAGACAGACCCTTTCTATTACATTACATGATATTTAAGGACTTGAAAACTATAGGCCAGTAAGTCTAACATCTGTCATGGGTAAACTGAAGATTTTTTTTGAAGAGATTCTATCCTGGAGTATCTTAATGAAAATAAGTGTATAAGACCGTAGCAGTACAGCTTCATGAGGGATCGGTCCTGTCAAGCTAATTTAATCAATTTCTAATTTAATCAAGTTGTAGACTTGACCTGGGTGAGTCAGTGAATGTCATATATCTTGACTTCTCCAAAGCATTTAATACTGTGCCACATAAAAGGTTAGTACATAAAACGAGAATGCTTGCACTGGGGGAAAGTATGTGTAGGTGGGTAAGTATGAGCTAAATGATTCTTGCGCTCGTTTCAACAAGGACAATAATGAAAAGTTTGACAAAACCCTACCCTCTGATGACTTCCATACCTTTACTCTCACCATTACAGATGTTCATAATGTACTGAGCAGTATCAACGCTCACAAGGCTGCTGGCCCTGACTGCATTCCTGGATGTGTGCTTCGAACATGTGCTAAGCAGCTTGCAGGGGTCTTTACTGACATCTTCAACGAGTCGCTTGCCCAGGCAGTATTACCAGCGTGCTTCCAGACCACCTCTATTGTGCCAGTGCCGAAACACTCATCACCAATGTGCCTGAACGATCGTCCCGTAGCACTTACCCCTATAGGTATGAAGTGCTTGTGACTGGTCCTGGCACACCTAAAGTTATGCTTGCCCCTCACACTGGATCCTCACCAATTTGCCTATTGAACTAATAGGAGTACAGAGGATGCTGTATCTACAGCGCTTCACTGTGTGCTCTCACACCTGGATAACAAAATACTTATGCAAAAATGCTGTTTGTTGATTTCAGCTCAGCATTCAATACAGTATTCCCTCCTAGTTGATCACTAAGCTTGTGGATCTTGGAATCAGCAACCCTGTAACTGGATCATGGACTTTTTGACCAACAGACCCCAGCATGTTAGGTCAGGAAATGACTTTTCCACCACTATCACACTCAAAACAGGCACTCCACAGGGCTGTGTGCTGAGCCCGTTCCTCTACTCCCTTTTCACCTATGACTGCAGGCCTAGGTATGGATCCAATTCCATCATTAAGTTTGCAGATGACACCATGGTGATTGGTCTCATCACTGACAATGAGGAGTCTGACTATAGGGAAGAGGTAAAGCACCTAGCTGTGTGGTGCGCTGACAACAACCTGCTCCTGAATACAAGCAAAACAAAAGAGCTCATTGTGGACTTCAGGAAGGAGAAGAGAGACACCCATGACCCCATACACATAAATGGCACAGCTGTTGAACGGGTTTCCAGCTTTAAGTTTCTGGGGACCTATATCTTTGAGAATCTGTCCTGGTCAACCAACATCTCCAGCCTGGTGAAGAAGGCACGTCAGCGGCAATTTTTTTTTTGAGGACACTGAAGAAAAACCACCTGTCTGCTGACATACTGGGTAACTTCTATCACTGTGCGATAGAGAGCATCCTGACCAACTGTGTTACAGTCTGGTATGGGAATTGCTCTGTTGCTGACCGAAAAGTCACTGCAGCGGGTGGTGAAAACTGCACAACACATCATAGGGACTCCACTTCCTGCTATTCAGGATTTTCACAAGAAGAGATGTCTATGTCGGGCACGCATCATTCTTAGGAACTCCTCTCAACCTGCCAATAAACTCTTCCAACTCCTTCCTTCCAGAAGGCGCTACAGGACCCTTCAGACCTAAACCAGCAGGTTTAGGAACAGTTTCTTCCCCACAGCTGTTACCCTACTGAACTCAGTCCCCCGCTGAACCTTTTCATCCACACTCGCTTAACCCTCTACACTCCTGCCCTCCATTCTTCCCAATGAACATGAATGTCATTCATTCTCAATATTCAAAGTATGTTCACATTGGTTACTGCTATAGTTGGGACACTGTCATAGCATAAGTCTCTGTTATAGTACGTACGTACACTTACACTGTTCACCATTATAGTCTGTTCATAGCGCTACTCTTCCTCTTCTGGAGCTATATTCATAGCTTTCTGCAGATCTATTTACTATACATCTGTAAATTTGTATATACGTAGCACATCTGTATAACTGTTCATAGTACATCTGTATATTTGCCATCTGTATAGCAATATAGAAACAGTTCATCTGTTTATATGTATACATCAGTAAATCTGTATATTTGTCCATAGTACATCTGTATATTTGCTCTCTATATAGCAATATAAACACCTGTATACTTAATTTATATGTACATAACTATACCTACTTTCTACACTATCCTTATCTGTATATAACTTGTTTTGTATTGCTGCTCTTTGCACTTCTGATTGGATGCAAACTGTACTTCGTTACCCTGTATTATACATCTGTAATGACAATAAAGTTGAATCAAATCAAGTAAGGGTACTGCCCCACTAGTGTTTTTCTTTTCTGGTGTTGTTCCGTCACAGGAGCTCAATACCAGAAAATAACTTATCAGTTTTATCCCTATGCATTCTGAATGGTGAGAAATCCGTTCAGGATGCATCAGTTCAATCACTGAACGGCGTTTTGGATGGAGGAAATACAGCCATGCTGCGGTACTATCTCCGTCCAAAATTCCGGATCAGTTGCCGGAATGCCAGATCAGGCATTAATTGACATAGAAATGTATTAGTGCTGGATCCGGCAATAAAAATACTGCAATGCCGGATCAGTCCTTCCAGTCTGCACATGCGCAGAGCGGTACATATGTAAAAACAAAATAGAAATTGATCCGTTTGTCCGTATGACAAACGGAGAGACGGATCCGTTCTTGCAATGCATTTGTGAGACTGATCCGCATCCGGATCTGTCTACAAATGCTGTCCGTTTGCATGCAGATTGCCTGATCCGGCAGCCAGTTCCGGCAAGCAGTTCCATCGCTGGATCACTCTGCCACATGTGTGAAAGTAGCCTAACTGGCTCAGTGACAGAAAACAAAGGGTGGGTTACCGTCACTAGTGGGGTACCACAGGGATCAGTATTGGGCTATATTTTCTTCAATATACAATACACTACAAAGTTAGGAAAATTTTGGCTTTTGGTTGAAATTTATGGAAAACTTCAAAAGTTCACACTACAATGATATTATATCATAAAAGTAGAGCATTTAAGTAGAAGCATGCAATGATTATTTTCTCATCTCAAACAATTTATTGAAACAAAAGCCAACAACCGTGGTGGGTATACCCCTGCAAAAAAATTACAATGTCTCAAAAACTTGACATGTAGCCTTGAGAATCAATTCCAGCTTGACAACAACGTCTCATGCTTTTCACAAGTCAACTTATAGTCTGCTGAGGCATGGCATCCCACTCTTCTTGAAGGGCGGTTTTGGGGTACAGAAATATGAGCCTCTACACCACAACTGAGCTGATCCCATAGGTTTTCAATAGGATTCAGGTCTGGCGAAAGTGCATTTAAGGTACCCCAATCGCCTGCAGCCGTTACCTAATGATGGAATGATGGATTTAATGTGCCTGGAGTTGTGTGGCATTCATCATTCAGTTCCGCAGGGCATTGTTCACAATTAGGCGGTCATCAGTGTGGGATGTGGCCAAAGGACGTCCACTTCTATACCTTTCTGTGACTCTTCTAGTCTTTCTGTTGCAACCTACTGATGACACTCCGTAACACTCTAAGCTCACTGGCCACTTCCATCTGAGAACATCCTGCTTGAAGCCTCGCAATGGCGAGTTACTGTTGATTAATTGTTGGGTGTCAAAATGTGAACACATGATGAGGATGACTGTTTAAATACCAATTCTAATTGAACCAGGACATTTATTGGGCGATTCATGGATCAAACACCTGTTGTGAATTGTGCCGTTAAGCTTCTTGTAAGAGAACAGCAAGTTGTGCAAAAAGTACTGAAATACTGAACAGTTGGACATGTGCATTTTAGGTTCGTCCTGAAATTTCACCCACAAACCACATATCCCTAACTTTTTGTAAGATGACTGAGATCTAATAACTATGTATAAATATATCAGGGGTCAGTACAGAGATCTCTCCCATCGTCGATTTATTCCCAGCACTGTGACTGTGACAAGGGGGCATTCTCTGCTTCTAGAGGAAAGAAGGTTTCTACACAAACATAGGAGAGGATTCTTTACTGTAAGAGCAGTGAAACTATTAAACTCTCTGCCAGAGCAAGTGGCGATGGTGAACTTACTAAAAGAGTTCAAGAGGTGTCTGGTTGTACTGCTCTTAACAGTACACCCCTCACATCTTTTTAAGTATTTTATTATATCTTTTAATGGGACAACATTGAAGATATGACACTTTGATACAATGTAAAGTAGACAGTGTACAGCTTGTATAACAGTGTAAATCTGGTGTGCTGTCAAAATAACTCAACACACAACCATTAATGTCTAAACCTCTGGCAACAAAAGGGAGAACATCCCTAAGTAAAAATGGCCAAATTGTGCCCAAAGTGTCAATATTTTGTGTGGCCACCATTATTTTTCAGCACTGCCTTAACTCTTTTGGGCATGGAATTCACTAGAGCTTCACAGGTTGCCACTGGAATCCTTTTCCACTCCTCCATGACATGCTTGGGCACAAGTGACACCAGCACAGGGGTATTTAGACCGGAATATAAATCACCGGTCTTAAATAACCCCTTTGTTACTATATTAGGGCATGTTCTAATATTTTCGAGACCACAAAAAATATGGATTTGTGCATGACCCCGTAGAATTAAATAGGTCAGTGTGCTATCCTCAAAAAAATGCATATAGCGCACGGATGAAAAATACTCCGTATGCATGAAGCCTTATGTGCTTATTAGGGGGCAATATCAGTGCCTTGGAAGTTTTTCACTACTTTGTTTTTTCATGTTTATACCAATTTTTTCTGTAGCCATGAAATTAGAAGCTTTTTAATTTTTCCGTTTATTGCATTGCAGCTTTCATGCTATTTTTCTTTTTATAGACTCTTTCGAAAATGTCTCCAACTTCTTTGAAACTAACATTTAGACAATTGAAATATGGATCTTCCTTAACTCTGCAAGAAGTTCTAACTATGGAATATAGACTAAGCCAGGCAAGCATGGTAAGAAAATCTAAACATGTTAATCTAATATGTTGGATTTCACTACAATAAGGTAAAATATATTTCCACAGAGCTATTTGCACAGACAGACCCTGAAAGGGGTTTTGTCACTTACAGTGAGGAACAGAAGTATTTGAACACCCTGCGATTATGCAAGTTCTCCCACTTAGAAATCATGGAGGGGTCTAAAATTCACATTGTAGGTGCATTCCCACTCTGAGAGACAGAATAAAATAAAATAAAAATCTGAAAATCACATTGTATGATCTTTTTAAAGAATTTATTTGTCTTGCACTGCTGAACAGTATTTGAACACCTGAGAAACAAAAAGAATTCTGGCTCTCAAAGACCTGTTACTGTGCCTAGAAAGTCCACCTCTACTCCACTCATTAATGTAACTTAGTAGCACCTGTCTGAGCTCTTTAAAAACCCCTGTTCACCCCACAGTCAGTCAGACGCCTACTACTAACATGGGCAAGACCAAAGAGCTGTCAAAAGACACCAGAGACAAAATTGTGAACCTCGACAAGGCTGGAAAGGGCTATGGGGCAATTGCCAAGCAGCTTGGTGAAAATTGGTCAACTGTTGGAGCAATTGTTAGAAAATGGAAGAGGCTAAAGACGACTCCCTCGGACTGGGGCTCCATGCATGATCTAACCTCGTGGGATATCACTGATGATAAGAAAGGTGAGGAATCAGCCCAGAACTACAAGGGAGGAGCTGGTCAATGACACGAAGAGAGCTGGGACCACAGTTTCAAAGATCACTGTCGGTAGAACACTACGCCATCATGGTTTTAAATCATGCATTGCACGGAAGGTTCCCCTGCTCAAGTAATCACACGTGACAGGCCCATCTGAAGTTTGCCAATGACCATTCGGATGATCCAGAGGAGGCATGAGACAAAGTCATGAGACCATAGTAGAACTTTTTGGTCTAAACTTCACTCGTCTTATTTGGAGGAAAAAGAAGGATCAGTTGCATCCCAAGAACACCATCCCTACTGTGAAGCATGGGTGTGGTAACATCATGCTTTGGGGGTGCTTTTCTGCGAAGGGGACAGGACGACTGCACTGTATTAAGGAGAGGATGAATGGGGCCATTTATTGTGAGATTTTGAGCAACAGCCTCCTTCCCTCAGTCAGAGCATTGAAGATGGGTCATGGCTGGGTCTTCCAACATGACAAACAACGATCCGAAGCACAGAGCCAGGATAACCAAGGAGTGGCTCCGTAAGAAGCCTATCAAGGTTCTGGAGTGGCCTAGCCAGTCTCCAGACCTAAATCCAATAGAACATCTTTGGAAGGAGCTGAAACTCGGTGTTGCTCAGCGACTGCCCCGAAACCTAACAGATCTAGATGAGATCTGTGTGGAGGAGTGGGCCAAAATCCCTGTTGCAGTGTGTGTAAACCTGGTCAAGAACTATAGGAAACATTTGACCTCTGAAATTGCAAAAGACTTCTGTACCAAATATTAACACTGATTTTCTCAGGTGTTCAAATACTTATGTTCAGCAGTGCAAGACAAATACATTCTTTCAAAAATCATACAATGTGATTTCCTGAATTTATATTTTATTTATTCTCTCCGAGTGGGAATGCACTTACAATGTGAATCTCAGACCCCTCCATGATTTCTAAGTGGAAAAACTTGCAAAATCGCAGGGTGTTCAAATACTTCTGTTCCTCACTGTAAGCAAATAGCAATTTTTATGCAGAGAAAGTTAATACAAGCCACATAGGCTGGTGCTTAGTGCTGAGTACTACTGGTACTGAGCTTATTACTGCAGTGCTGCTCCCTTTTGCTAAAAGGTGGATAACCCCTTTAACCTTAATCCTGTGCTGTCAGCCATCATGCTAATATCAAATGACTCCATTGAAACCTCTGAATTATTTGAAATAGTAATGTGCTACCCTGCAACTATTCCTCGCTGTTGTGCTTATGAAGTAATGTTATTAAGGTTAAAATACCTTATCACAGATTTTATATCCAGCTCTGCTTTAAAAAAAATATTAGACTGGGGGTTAAAGAGTGGCTAGGCAGCCGAGGAAGATGGCAGAATAACTCTTGACCTCCGTCTCTACTGCAGCGACAATAACCAGTAAAGCTTGCTAAAGTGACCCCTCTCACCCTAATCTCATTCCTGTACCTCATAAACCTACGCCCATGATGCCGAGAGGGAAAATAAACCACATAGCACAAGGAAAGCTTGACTTCTTCTTCCAGCAGGAGCATATCAAAGATGGTGCCGAGACCAGCGCACGCTCCTCTCCTTCCTTTAACATAATTGACCCTAACACATGTGGATTTAACTTTTTACAATTAGTCAGCGACTACTAGTTGCCTTCTTTTAACATATCTTCAAATAATGTATAAAACATAACTTTTATTATTGGTCACTAAAAGTATCTTGGACCATTGTTGGTAATAGTAAAACTCTCAGTTGTGTTCCCTCTGTTAGTTAGTACATCACAGGGATGTACTATGTTGCTACTGATATACATTGGGAGGCTAGTATCTCCGCACTAGCTCTAGACTCTTCCCTCTGAACTTATTTATCAGCAGTACTCATTCCATATTTAATGGTAACATAGAGCTCACTCCTGAATCTAAAACCACCTCAAACATTCCCCCCCAACATGTTTCGCCAGCTAACCTGGCGTCTTCAGGGGATCGGGCAGTATCGTGTTTGGGGGCGTGGTGCAGATCTTTTATAACCTTCTCTCCTCCTGTTTTTTCATTTATCCTATCGCATTAAGCGTTATATTTTTAGGGGAGTGGTTACAACATAGTTTAGCCACTATTGGTGTGGCTAGTGTCCTCCCATCGTCCGTGTCTCTCCTCATCCTTGCTCTCGCGTTAGTTAGTTGAGTTTCGCGCATGTCCGCGATCTTCTATTCCGTCGTCCAGCTTGTTACTCAACTGCGCATGTCATTGAACTTGGTTTCTTACCAATCTTTTTCCTTTATTGCGTAGACTCACTGACTTGGTCTCAGCACTTCTGACCTACTTCACTGCACAGGCGCACAGACTTAGAAGTTATCTCATTCACCCCTTTGTAGATTCACTGTATTTGTCTATATGTTAGCAACTAAGTGCTCTTTCACACTTGCAGTCTTGTCTTCCGGCATAGAGTTCCGTCGTCGGGGCTCTATGCCGGAAGAATCCTGATCAGGATTATCCTAATGCATTCTGAATGGAGTGAAATCCGTTCAGGATGCATCAGGATGTCTGCAGTTCCGGAACGGAACGTTTTTTGGCCGGAGAAAATACTGCAGCATGCTGCGCTTTTTGCTCCGGCCAAAAATCCTGAAGACTTGCCGCAAGGCCGGATCCGGAATTAATGCCCATTGAAAGGCATGGATCCGGCCTTAAGCTAAACGTCGTTTCGGCGCATTGCCGGATACGACGTTTAGCTTTTTCTCAATGGTTACCATGGCTGCCGGGACGCTAAAGTCCTGGCAGCCATGGTAAAGTGTAGTGGGGAGCGGGCGAGCAGCATACTTACCGTCCGTGCGGCTCCCGGGGCGCTCCAGAGTGACGTCAGGGCGCCCCAAACATGGCACGTCATCCATGCGCATGGGGCGCTCTGACATCATTCTGGAGCGCCCCAGGAGCCGCACGGACGGCAAGTATGCCGCTCCCCCGCTCCCACTATGGCAACCAGGACTTTAATAGCGTCCTGGCTGCCATAGTAACACTGAAAGCATTTTGAAGACATGCTTTCAGTACACTTGCGTTTTTCCGGATCCGGCGTGTACCTCCGGCAAGTGGAGTACACGCCTGATCCGGACAACGCAAGTGTGAAAGAGGTAAGGCTAACTTCACATTAGCGTTTTTCTTTTCCGGCATAGAGTTCCGTCACAGGGGCTCTATACCGGAAAATAACTGATCAGGTATATCCCCATGCATTCTGAATGGAGAGTAATCCGTTCTGGATGCATCAGGATGTCTTCAGTTCAGTCATTTTGACTGATCAGGCAAAAGAGAAAACCGTAGCGTGCTACGGTTTTATCTCTGGCGACAAAAACTGAAGACTTGCCTGAATGCCGGATCCGGCATTTTTTTTCATAGGAATGTATTAGTGCCGGATCCGGCATTCGAAATACCGGAATGCCGGATCCGTCCTTCCGGTCTGCGCGTTTTAGATCTCTAAAAATGAGAAAAAAAGAAATACCTGATCCGTTTTGCCTGATGACACCAGAAAAAACTGATCCGGCACTGCAATTTTTCAGACTGATCAGGATCCTGATCAGTCTGAAAAATGCCTGATCAGTCAGAAAAAATTACATGCGTTTGCATACAGTTTGCCTGATCAGACCGGCAGTTCAGGCAACGGAACTGCCTGCCGGAATCAAACAACCCAAGTGTAAAAATACCCTTAATCATATCCTCAATGTTTATCTGTCAATAAAGATTCACTAAATACATGATTGGTTCCCTTATATATGTAGTTTATATAACTGTGATTTACTATTAATGAATTTGAAATCATGATCTATGAGATGAATCTCATATGCATTGTTGATATGAACTATGATTTAGCTAAAGTGATTAGGAATCATAATCATGTTAATAATCATAATTATGGACTCTAAATATATTATTTAGCCTTCATCAGTTATTAATGAGGACTGATGAATTTATCATTCATGAGTTGTATTTATTATGTTATTTACAGTGATCTGCAATATTCAATACTTGATTAGTAGTATTTATAATCATAATTGATATTTATGAGTTAGGGGAAAGAAGGAGGGGGGGATCACAGAGAGGGAGCCTGAGAGAGAAGGGAGGTCTTAGGGAATTAGAAGGAGACATATATTCTAGTATTATTTTCCTACACCACGACTAGATATTATATATAGTGAAATGGTCCTCTTAAGCATTACTCAGTGTTTATTATGATAATAGTTGTTGCCGCTTTTTAGAGGAATGGAGCAAAAGTGAATTCCTGATTCAGGCCCTGAGGGGCAAGACTTTTGATTCGATAAATCCATCTCGCCTCTTCTTGCTGGAGCTTATTGTCGATATTGCCTTTTCTTAGGCCTAGTGATATCTTGGTTATGCCCCAGAATCTGATGCTGGTCACATTACCCTTATGTACATTTCGTACATGTCTCGACACCGGCGTATCAGCTTCGGTGTTGATGTCACTTAGGTGTTTAGATATACGCCTTCTCAATTCTTGTACCGTTTTTCCAATGTATAATTTCGGACATCCACACCTGATGGCATATATTACACCAGTTGTCTTACAGTTGATGGACTGTTAAATCTGATATTTTTTTTATTTATTATCAGTTGGGTTCCCGAATTCTCTTTGCAATATAATTTTGCTGCAAAAGTTGCAGTCTCCGCATGGATATGATCCAGTAGTGGTTAGCCATGTGATTTTATTATTTTTCTTATGAGTCCACTGAAAGTGACTATGCACTAGATTTTCTTTTAAAGTAGTGCCTCTCCTATAAGTCACCGTTGGATATTTAGAAATTATATCTTTCAGATCATCATCTGCTCTCAAGATATGCCAGTGGCATTGCAGAATTTGTTTCACTTTCAGATGTTGTATGTCAAACGTTCCAATGCATCGTACAACAACTTCACGAAGAAAAAGAAAATCGCAGACGTGTGCGAGACTCAACTAACTAACGCGAGGGCGGGGTCAGGACGAGGAGAGACACAGAGGATGGGAGGAGAGGTAGAGTACTACCTACACCAATACTGACTAAGCTACGTTGTAACCACTCCCCTAAAAATATAACGCTTAGAGCGATAGGATAAATGAAAAAGAAGGAGGAGAGAAGGTTATAAAAGATCTGTACCACGCCCCCAAACACGATACTGCCCGATCCCCTGAAGACGCTAGGTTAGCTTGCGAAACATGTTGGGGGGCAGTGTTTGAGGTGGTTTTAGATTCAGGAGTGAGCTCTATGTTACCATTAAATATGGAATGATACATAAGTACATGATGCATAAGTTCAGAGGGAAGAGTCTAGAGCTAGTGCAGCTACTAGCCTTCCAATGTATATCAGTAGCAACATAGTATCACAGTGATGTACTAACATAGAGGGAAAACAACAGAGAGTTTTAATATTACTAACAATGGTCCAAGAAGATACTTTTAGGTGCAGTGGCTGCATTGCCTGAACTCATTTGCGCACCGGGAAGACGTTCCGTAGCACTGTTACGGGCAAGGAATATTCTATCCATCATTTCATTAACTGCCGCACCCGTGGGGTGATATATTTCCTGACATGCGAATGCGGTAGGGCATATGTGGGCAAGACCATTCGTGAGCTCCGTAGAAGAGTTGGCGAACATTTAAACAATATTTCTAAGGCCAAAGATACACCTGTGGCCAATCACATTCATAGCCACCATAATGGGGAAGCCTGTATATCAGTAATGGGTATTGATCGTGTTTTTCCTCCACGGCGTGGGGGGGATTGGGACCGCGCCATTCTCCAACGAGAGATTCGTTGGATTTATTATTTAAAAACTATGGCCCCATTAGGCTTGAATGAACAACAGAATTTCAGTTGTTACATTTGAAAATTGTCTTTGTTCCATATTATGCATTGCTCTGGTTTCTTTTGTTGCTCTGGTCCCTATAGTGAAGTCCAGCTAATTAGTTCTCTGATTGAGGCTGGTGTCCCCTCAGCCAGCCATTTATAGCTCTGTATTATTAATATTTTAAATAAAGTTACTAGGGGCTTTGTTACACTACATGGTCCAATCACCACCCATGACACCCTGGCTCATTAGCCTGAGAAGTCTGGGTTGCTTTACATACAGCCCGCCCCCCTGACTGCACGTCTAACCGCCCCTACTGTGGCACGCATGCGTTTGGAGGATGCGGCTTGTTTGCGGTGCTGAGCTCCTTTGTCGGTCTGGTCCGATCATGCAATGTAGTCACGTGACCCCTAGATGGCGTCGCGGACCTTGGGGCGCATCGCCGCAATGCGCCGCCTCTCTTCCCTGCGTTCCACCGGTCACGCGACTTCCTTTACCTGGAGTCATGTGGTCGGAAGTGGGGCGGGTCCGGGATACTGGCGTGCTGGTCCATGTATTTAAAAGCGCTGACAGGTAAGCGCCCTTTGCTGACAGCCGATTTGGATAATATTTATCCTGGATCATATCTGGACTCCCGCAGGCATCACCCACTGGTGAGCCTGCATTCAAGCTACTTGTGGTTTTGGCTCCACTGGCCGGGCCCCTTCTATATTTGCTGGAACATTTGTATACTAGCTTTAACCACTGCGTGCTTGTCTCTACAACCCTCCCCTTTCCCCTCTTTTTGCTTTTTGGCAATGCAAGCTCCATCATTAGCTTGTCATTGCATATGTACATCTCCCCTGATGAGTTCGTCCTGAATGAAACGTGACACGTCGTGAGTTTACCTTTTTTATAGGGTGTACTAGGGATTCCACCTGCTTTTAGGGATAGGTATCCGGACGGGGATGCTCCTTGCGGGGCAAGTACCTTGTGTAGGCAGGTAGGGTAATTTAGTCCCTGCCCCTTCACCAGGGTGTACTAGGGATTTCTTGTTCCCATCTCCTGCCTTTGCTGAGGTTTTTACGTTGGCATCATCTCTGTATGGTAACACATCAACCTAATCTATCATATGGGAGGTTGCATCCATCCAAGTGACACCATCCACACCTACAGCATTTGATGGGTGAAAACGTTCCTTTTGTTTGTTACCTGTGTTACCATTCAATGTGTGTGTGTCCAGACCCATTTGGGCTGCCTTCATGTTAGTTTGTCTGCTAGGCCCTCTGGGCTAGTGCTTTACATCAGTGCTACACATTTTTTTAATTTAGTAATAAATGTTAAGTTTTACCCCTTTGTCCCCTAGAGGATCAGTATATTTTGTCACTTATTATTGGGAGTAATCTTTCAAGTCCATTTACTTGGTGTCCTGTTCTCACAACATGTACCCCCGGGGTCTGTATGCAGTTCAACAGGCAGATATCACCATTCTACTAGTTAATAAGATGAGACTTGTTTCTGTAGTCTGTGGTTTTTATTAACCGGCAGTAGATAAGGTAAACTATAGGAAAATGAACATACAAGAACTGAGTATACAGCACAATGTACACAAAACCAATACAAAAACATAAATAAATCCCTTACCGACGATTCTTTAGTAAGAGACACACAATGTGCAGCTGCTCCTTCCATGAGGTGAGGAGAAAAGGAAGCAGGAGCCTGTCTCTTTCCCAGAAAGCACTGTGAGCAGGAAGTCAGGTGACCTAATGAATATGCATAACTTAAAAAGGCAGAAGATGCACTTACAGCTAAAGGTCACTAGATGGTGCTGAAGACACACACATGAGCACTCACATTAACAACTATGCATAGAAGACAGTACACTCCCCGCTTGATATCAGCCGATGTCACTATTAGAGTCCTCAACAGATAACAGTAGGATCAGTTCGGAAGTAGGTCTGATAAACAGTTTGGTCTCATTTTGTTTGAAAATCTTGACCTCAACTTTACGGACATGTCTGTCTTCACTTGGGAACACTTTAGTAATGAGGCCCAAAGGCCAATGATTTCTTTGAGCCTGAGAGTCTTTAACAAGAACAATGTCATCAGGTTTTAGGTTGGGCTTAACTGTGTGCCATTTGGTTCTTGTCTGTAAGGTGGGAAGATATTGCCTCTTCCACCTATTCCAGAAGGTATCGGCAAGGCCTTGCACTTGTCTCCATTGGCGTTTGTAGAGATCCTTGGTGCCAAACTCTCCAGAAGGAGCACTCACTATACCAGTCTTTCGGGTAAGTAGAGAGGCAGGCGTAAGCAGTATTGGATCTCCTGGGTCATTTGATATCGGAGCCAAGGGTCTGGCATTGATAATGGCTGAGACTTCGGCCATAAAGGTTGTAAGGCATTCATGAGAGAGTCTAGCATTACCCACTTGTAGGAAAATAGAGTTCAAGATTCTGCGGGCTATGTGTACTGAGCAGGTGATAGCTCGCACAAGTGACTTCCAGGTGGAAAACCTGATGAAACGGTGACTACCGAGCTGATTGTACGAATTTACAGTGAGTAGTACAGATACCTGGGGGCGGATTTATTTGTCAGAATCTGCATCTAACAGCTCATATGAGTCACAGGCAGAAGAATGTTCTGAATTGTATAGAAAGGCAGGACCCGTGAACCAGACTGTGTCCTTAAGGTGACTGGCAGCAACTGACCTGGTTGCTAAGTCTGCTGGGTTATGGTCAGTAGGTACAAAGTGCCATTGCTTTGGGATAGTGGACCTCCTGATTCTTAACACTCGGTTGTTAACGTAAACGTAAAAACGCCTAGTTTGGTTGTAAATGTAGCCCAGGACCACTTTACTGTCTGTATAAAACTCGGTGTCTCGAATCTCTAGGTTTATCTCTGTTGTAATTAATTCCGCTAGTTCAACGGCTAGTACAGCGGCACAGAGCTCTAGCCTGGGTATTGTATGTTCGAGAAGTGGTGCGAGTTTTGCTTTGCCCATGACAAACCCTGTGTGGCACTGACCTTTGTTATCTATAGTTTTAAAATACGCTACAGCGGCAATTGCTTTGACGGACGCATCAGAGAATACATAGAGTTTTTGTGTTTTTACTTCTGTGGATGGCACAGGAGCGTAAGAACGTGGAACATGCAGGCTAGATAAAGTCTTTAGGGAGTTTCTCCACTCTATCCATAGGTTTCTTTTTTCAGGGGATAGTGGGTGATCCCAATCCAATGTTTCCTGAGTTAAGTCTCTAAGTAGTGATTTGCCCTGGATTGTAACAGGGGCAGTGAATCCTAAGGGATCATAAAGACTGTTTATGGAAGACAGGACACCTCTACGGGTAAAGGGCTTCTCTTCCTGGCTGACTTGGAAGGTAAACGTATCAGATTTTAGATCCCAGAGGAGACCAAGGCTACGTTGTATAGGAAGGGAGTCAGTCCCTAAGTCTAAGCTCTGTAGGTCATTTGAATGGTCTTGAGAGGGAAATGCTTCTATCAGCTGCTTACTATTGGAGGCTATTTTGTGGAGTCTCAGGTTTGAGCATGCAAGCATTTCTTGAGCTCTCTTAAGGAGACTTATTGCACCCTCAACAGTGGGTAGTGATTTTAGACAGTCATCTACATAAAAGTCTCTTTCTACGAATTGTCTGACGTCTGACCCATATTCTAGTTCGCCTTCCTGAGCAGAGTGTCTAAGACCATAAGTTGCAACTGCAGGGGAGGGGCTGTTACCAAAGATATGTACCCGCATGCGGTACTCCGCAATATCTTTTGTGGGGTCATTGTCAACAAACCAAAGAAATCTTAAGAAGTTTCTGTGTTCCTCTTTAACGAGAAAGCAATGAAACATCTGCTGAATGTCTGCCATGAAGGCAACAGAGTCTTTGCGAAAACGAAGCAGTACTCCTAGGAGCTTGTTGTTAAGATCAGGACCTGAGAGCAGGACGTCGTTTAAGGAGACTCCTTCATATTTTGCACTACTCTAATTTGACCCGGTTTCTTTGGGTGGTAAACCCCGAATATGGGTAAATACCAACATTCTTCTGAGTTTTTAAGGGTAGGAGCTACCTCAGCATGACCATTCTCAAATATTTTCCTCATGAACGTAAAGAAGTGGTCTTTCATTTCTGGTTTCTTGTGGAAGCTACGTCTTAGAGAGACAAAACGTCTGTAGACTTGCTCTCTGTTGTTAGGCAAACGTTGCCTTTGAGGCCTGAAGGGAAGGGGTGCTACCCAACAATTTGTTTCATCCTTAGTGATTTCCTTTTGCATGGTTTCTAAAAACAATCTGTCTTCGTGGGACATTGCTACCTGATTGTCCTCCTTGGTCCTTTGGAACACTGAGAAACCTAAGTGGTCTTTGTCACTGTCACAAGCTATGTCGTGGTCTACAGAGTCTATGAAAGAACAAGGTAATTGAGTACTATGTGGCAATTCCTTTATGAGGAAGTTGTTTTTACATGGTTGGAAGATAGAGGGACGTCCATTATCTAATGTGCTTGTAAGCATGCTATTAATGGAAGTTGGTTTGTGTATGCTTCCTAAGCAGACATCTCCTACTATGACCCATCCTAGGTCATGCCTTTGGGCATAAGGAGCATGATGAGGGCCATTAATCTGCTCTCTAGTTTTATGAACTTGTAAGATATCTCTCTCTAGGAGTAGGATTATCTGAGCGTTAGGATCAAGTTTTGGTAAGAGATGGGCTATACGCTGTAAATGGGGGTGATGTATGGCCTTGTGTGTCTCTTTAGTAAGAGACACACAATGTGCAGCTGCTCCTTCCATGAGGTGAGGAGAAAAGGAAGCAGGAGCCTGTCTCTTTCCCAGAAAGCACTGTGAGCAGGAAGTCAGGTGACCTAATGAATATGCATAACTTAAAAAGGCAGAAGATGCACTTACAGCTAAAGGTCACTAGATGGTGCTGAAGACACACACATGAGCACTCACATTAACAACTATGCATAGAAGACAGTACACTTGGCGTTAGAGATCTTTTGTAAAAGATATATATAGATGATATCTTTATCATCTGGGATGGGAACGAGGAGCAGGCCCAAGAATTCTGCACCCATATAAATAACACAGATTGGGGAATCTTTGACCCCAAACTTTAATGATAATCCGATTTCTTGGACATCTCCATCACTAATATAGATGGCCACCTCACAACCAAAACATACTTTAAAGCGGTAGACACGAACAGTTGCATACATTTTTCAAGCTTTCAACATAAAAAATGGCTCCAGAATATCCCCTACAATCAGTACAAGCGAATCAGACATAACGGCACGCAGAATGAGGATTTTTTCCAACAAGCAAAAATCATTCAAAAAAGATTCAGTGATAAGGGATACCCCAAGAAATTAATAAAAGATGCCTACGAAAAAAAGTATCAATTTCACAAAAAACCTGCCTAGAGAGGGGAAAGAAAAAAATGAACCAATCTGAAATGCACCTTAGTCTTATTACCCAATACAGTACATCTAATAAAATTATCCGCTCAATACTAGCCAAACATTGGCATATCTTGCAACAGGACCTCTACCTTGAAAATTGTCTACCAATACAGCCAAGAATAATCTATAGAAGGGTCCCCTACTATCAGGAATATTTTAGTCCCTAGGATGCCGAAGCAGCACAATAAAACTCAAAAGAAAAATGCACATGATCTAAGAGGTAGTTTTCCGCCTTTTAGGACACACCCTTATTTCACCTTAAAGGGAACCTGTCACCGGGATTTTGTGTATAGAGCCGAGGACATGAGCTGCTAGATGGCCACTAGCACATCTGCAATACCCAGTCCCCATAGCTCTGTGTGCTTTTATTGTGTAAAAAAAAAATGATTTGATACATATGCAAATTAACCTGAGATGAGTCCTGTACGTGAGATGATTCAGGGACAGGACTCATCTCAGGGTATTTTGCATATGTATCAAATCGGTTTTTTTACACAATAAAAGCACACAGAGCTATGGGGACTGGGTATTGCAGATGTGCTAGTGGCCATCTAGCAGCCCATGTCCTCGGCTCTATACCTAAAATCCAGGTGACAGGTTCCCTTTTAAGGACCAGGCAATTTTTTGCAAATCTGACCAGTGTCACTTTAAGTGATGATAACTTTAAAACGCTTTGACTTATCCAGGCCATTCTCAGATATATTTTTTTTCATCACATATTGTACTTCATGACACTGGTAAAAAGAAGTAAAAAATAATAATTTTTATTTATAAAAAAAATACAAAATTTACCACAAATTTGTAAAAATTAGCAAATTTCCAAGTTTCAATTTCTCTACTTCTATAATACATCGTAATACCTCCAATAGTTACTTTACATTCCCCATATGTCTACTTCATGTTTGGATCATTTTGGGAATGATATTTTATTTTTTAGGGATGTTACAAGGCAATTTAAAAGCAAATCTTGAAATTTTTCAGAAATTTTCAAAAACCCAATTTTGTAGGCACTTTGCTAGGTTTACATAATAGAAACCACCCAAAAATGCCCCCCCCCCCCATTCTAGAAACTACACCCTCAAGGTATTTTAAAACTGATTTTACAAACTTTGTTAACCCTTTAGGTGTTCCACAAGAATTAATGGAAAATAGAGAGAAATTTTCTAAATTTCACTTTTTTGGCAGATTTTTCATGTTAATATTTTTTTTACTTTTACAAAGCCAAACAAAACTCAAAAATTTATGGCCCTGATTCTTTAGTTCACAGAAACACCCCATATGTGGTCGTAAACTACTGTACGAGCAACACGCAGAAGGAAGGGAATGCCATACAGTTTTTGGAAGGCAGACTTTGCTGGACTGTTTTTTTTACACCATGTCCCATTTGAAGCCCCCCTGATGCAACCCTAGAGTAGAAACTCCATAAAAGTGACCCCATCTAAGAAACTATACCCTCAAGGTATTAAAACTGATTTTGCAAACTTTGTTAACCCTTTAGGTGTTCCACAAGAATTAATGGAAAATAGAGATAACATTTCAAAATGTAACTTTTTTGGCAGATTTTCCATTTGAATCCATTGTTTCCAGTTACAAAGCAAGGGTTAACAGCCAAACAAATCTCAATATTTATGGCCCTGATTCTGTAGTTTACAGAAACACCCCATATGTGGTTGTAAACTGCTGTATGGGCACACAGCAGGGCGCAGAAGGAAAGGAATGCCATACGGTTTTTAGCAGGCAGATTTTGCTGGACTGTTTTTTTGACACCATGTCCCATTTGAAGCCCCCCTGATGCACCCCTAGAGTAGAAACTCCCAAAAAATGACCCCATTTTAGAAAATACATATAATGGCAGTTGGCAGCCGCCAGCTTGCAATGCATCCTGCTATATTCCTCAGTCGAACTGCCCACCTCGCTGCTCTAAAGTGTATGATTCGTATTGTCGACCATACCTCTGTCTGCTGTTCAGCTTGTTATACCTGAGCTATTCAGCTTTGCTGTTCTAACAGCTCCAGCTCTGCTTAAAGGGATTCTGTCACCAGTTTTTGACCCCCACATTCAAAAATATGGTTATGTGCATGGAGCCCTTGTGATTGCTAATGTGGTCTTATAAGCTAAATCTGTAGGCTCATTTAGTGTAAAAAACGTTTTATCTAACCTGTCATTCATCAGATTAAGGTGCCCAGGAGGATGCTCATGTCTCCAAGATGCCTCCCGCCGCCGCCGCCGTTCGTGCCCAGCTCCTCCTTTGCTGTCATCAGCGATGTGCCCAGCTCCTCCTTTGCTGTCATCAGCGCCGCCTTAGAATCCTTTTCAACGCCTCCGGCTCTCCCTCACTCCCCCCTCCTTCTTCTCTAACATCCTGCGCGTGCGCACAGGCCTGTGCCTGATGCGCCCGTGCGGACTTCTCCGTTCAGCTTCATTGAGCGAAGTGCGCATGCGCCGGCACTTCGCTCAACATCCCGATGACCAGAAGGCTGGCGCCAGTGTTCAGGTCATCGGGAGGTTGAGCGAAGTGCCGGTGCATGCGCACTTCGCTCAAAGAAGCTAAACGGAGAAGTCCGCACGGGCCTGTGCGCACGCGCGGGATGTTAGAGAAGAAGGAGGGGGGAGTGAGGGAGAGCCGGAGGCGTTGAAAAGGATTCTAAGGCGGCGCTGATGACAGCAAAGGAGGAGCTGAGCACATCGCTGATGACAGCAAAGGAGGAGCTGGGCACGAACGGCGGCGGGCGGCATCTTGGAGACATGAGCATCCTCCTGGGCACCTTAATCTGATGAATGACAGGTTAGATAAAACGTTTTTTACACTAAATGAGCCTACAGATTTAGCTTATAAGACCACATTAGGAATCACAAGGGCTCCATGCACATAACCATATTTTTGAATGTGGGGGTCAAAAACTGGTGACAGAATCCCTTTAATCACTAACTCAGGTCTGCTTTATCTGACTCTGCTGCTGCGCCTCTTCCATCCAGCGACAGCTCGCTCCACCTGCCTGTATCCCCAGTGCTTGCACTGGGGCGTTCTGGCCTGCTCGGCCAGCTGCCACTTAACTGGGACCACTTTTGCAGTAGCGACCCGGTGTCTCCTCTGCAGCTAAGACCAGCTTCCGCATCTTGAAGCGTGATAAAGGGTGAAGACCAGGGGAACACTTAGATTCTGCTTCTAAGTTTGGCCCAAAGCCAAACCGGTAAGTGGCACAGTGGGTCCACACTTCAACAGGTTACACTACACCCCTCAAGTTATACAAAACAGATTTTACAAACTTTGTTAACTCTTTAGGTGTTCCACAAGAATTAATGGAAAATAAAGATGACATTTCTGAATTTAACTTTTTTGGCAGATTTTCCATTTTAATCCATTTTTTCCAGTTACAAAGCAAGCGATAACAGCCAAACAAAACTCAATATTTATGGCCCTGATTCTGTCGTTTACAGAAACACCCAATATGTGGTCGTAAATTGCTGTATGGGCACATGGCATTGCGCAGAAGTAAAGGAATGCCATACGGTTTTTAGAAGGCAGATTTTGCTGGACTGTTTTTTTTTTTTTTTTTTTTTTACACCATGTCCCAATTGAAGCCCCGCTGATGCACCCCTAGAGTAGAAACTCCCAAAAAGTTGCCTTATTTTGGAAACTACGGGATAAGGTGGCATGTTTGTTGGTACTATTTTAGGGTAAATATGATTTTTGGTGGCTCTATATTACACTTTTTGTGAGGCAAGGTAACAAGAAATAGCTGTTTTGGCGCCGTTAATTTTTTATTTTATTTACAACATTCATCTGACAGGTTAATCATGTGGTACTTTTATAGAGCAGGTTGTCACGGATGCACCAATACCAAATATAACTTTATACTTTTATGATGTTTGTTTCAGTTTTACATAACAAAGCATTTTTTCACATTCTGAAAGACATATTTTTATTTATTTTTTGGGCGACTGTCTTGTGTAGGGGCAAATTTTTTGGGTAGGAGATGATGGTTTGATTGGTACTATTATAGGGTGCAATAAAATTTTTACGGTATTCGCCTGAGGGGTTAGTTCATGTGATATTTTTATAGAGCAGGTTATTACGGACGCGGCATTACCTAATATGTCTATATTTTTATTTTATTTTTATGTAAGTTTTGCACAATGATTTCATTTTTGAAACAAAAAAAATCATGTTTTAGTGTTTCCATAGTCTGAGACCCATAGTCTTTTCAGTTTTTAGGCGATTATCTTAGGTAGGGTATGAGTTTTGCGGGATGAGATGACGGTTTGATTGGCACAATTTTGGCATGCGTATGACTTTTTGATTGCTTTTTTTACGCAGTTTTTATTTTAAAACATTTACGGTGTTTACCTGAGGGGTTACGTCAAGTGATATTTTTATAGAGCAGGTTCTTACAGATGCGTTGATACCTAATATGTATGCTTTTTTTATTTACTTAAAATTTTACACAATAACAGCATTTTTTAAACCAAAAAAATGTTTATGGTTCTCCATATTCTGAGCCATAGTTTTTATTTTTTATTTTTGGGCGATTGTCTTAGGTAGGGGCTCATTTTTTGCGGGATTAGGCAAGGTAACAAGAAATAGCTGTTTTGGCACCGTTTTTATTTTTTGTTATTCAGTCATTCAAAATTCCAGCAGAGAAGTAAACCCCTAAAATCACAATTTTAATGATATATGTTAAGAGATCCCAGATGGACCTCCTATACCAAATAAAAAAAATTACATACAGGGTAAGTGACTGATAAGTTGCATCCAGAAACTTAGCAATACATCTGGGGTGCGGGAATAGATTGTCCCTATTTCTACCCCTATCCTAAAGCCTCAGCCTAGGGAAGACTCCTGATGGTGGAGACCCCCTGTCCACGTTCCTAGACTATTATTGGCCCTGATTTGTCCCTACAGGGGTAAATACAGAAAATATTCTGGAGAGCCCCAGGTATGAGGTAAGGATAAGATACCAATGGTACAGCAGTTTACTGGATGTTAAAGACAAAGTACAAACACAGATAGTCAGGGTTGACCATATAGTCAATCACTTGGATTAACCTCAACGCGTTTCCCCCTAGTCAGTGCTATGGGATCATCAGGAGTTATGATAACAGAGACACTAACGGTCTATACAATGCTGAACAATGCTGATGTAACACAATATATACTGGGTCATAGCCAGGTTACACAGCCAGATCATCGCTCTACATATAGTCTATACAGGGGGTGCCGTTCTAAGACCAATCCACATAGAGTGTGGCACCGTTACAAACCAGCCACAACCACAGATATCACGTGTGGCTATAATGTCAGTGCTGTGGTCCAAGTCCTGGAGGCCAAATAAAGGTGTATTCCACATCCTGTTGGGCAAAAATAATCATATACCCACATCAGTACGGTGTCCAACAGTGATATATGTATTGCGTTAGTTATAGTGTAATGCACACTCACAGTTTAGAAGGTATAATACACACTAACCAGACAGCGTGCCTGTCATCCCGCTGTGAAAAAGTCTTGATAAGACCCACATTAGGATTAAAAGACAGAGTCACCGTAGATGCATAAAAAAGGTTACACCAATCCAATCAGGAGCTGTGATAAATTCAACTTACATCTTGAAAGCCTCCCTTTGATTAACGCTCCCCCTGGTAGGCGAACTTCTAACATACTGCAGGTGTATTTATAGCGCTACCAATTGGCGCAACTAAGATCATTGGTAGATGGCAGGGCTTCCGGGATGGCATCTCTTCACGGTATTGGAACGCATATGCGTTCCAACAGACGATTTCCGATCCGCAGGAAAACAGTTCCAGTTCCTGGAACATATTGCTCTGATGATCATCCGGCCGGTATGCATACACCCCCAGTTCCGGTCCTTGGAACGCACATGCGTTCCAAGGGACAATTTCTGGTCCGCCAGGGACCAATTCCGGTTCCTGGAACACATCGTGCTACTCATCACCCAGCCGATATGCAGACACCCCCAGTTCCGCTCCTTGGAACGCATGTGCGTTCCATAAGGCGATTTCTATTCCCAGTGGACAGATTCCAGTCAGATCGCCCATCCGGTATGTAAGAACCTCCACTTCCGGTCTGTGGAACGCTTTGCGTTCAAAATCATACATCCGGTATGCAGAAACCCCTAGTGGCGTGTCCCGATCACATGACCCATATATAATCCCAATGATAAGCGATAAATACAGCTACTATTATCTGTATACCTAATGCCACCTGCTTATAGTAATTTATTCAACATGTAGGCAATATAGGCATATGGTGTCAAAGATCAAGCCCCAGTTGTTTAGACGCAGATCGACATGGTGTATAAGCGATCATATGATCCAAAGAGCTCATACAGCATCACAGAGTAGTGTAAATACATTTATACTGCAGTTAAGCCACAGTTATCCCACAGATATGTAATTTTCTAAAGACGACCCACAGTCCGTGGTCGTCACAAGACAATGACATAATAAAAAGTCACTAATGTCCATTCCTTCTCCCAAAGATACTTTATGTATTGCAAAATGCTCCAGTGAGAATACCGCAAATACTTTTAAATTATTTGATAGACTAATGGGGGACTTTATTTGGAAGGGTGCGATCCATCGGATAAAGAAGGAAGTCCTTCAGCTTCCAGTGCAGGAGGGAGGATTAGCGGTCCCTAATTTGTTTCTTTATTATTTAATAACTCAATACGGGAATATAAAGGGTAGTTTAGATAGTCAAGTGGGTAGGCAAGAATTAAATAGATGGGGATGGAAAGAGGGATGTAATCACTTAGAGGTGTTGGAGTCAGGTTTTTTTGGGAAAAAAATTCTGATTACACACTGATATGGAAAAATCTTAATTTAAAAGAATTAGAAACAATAAGGGACTATATAGATTGGGAAAAAAAGGAATGAAATATCTAGACCAGATCTTTGAGGAAGATAAGCTGAAGGACTTTAACATAATGGTGTTGGAATTTGGGATCCCCCATACTGATATGTATAAATATTTCCAACTTAGGAATGCACTGCGGACAGTGGTACAGGAGGACAGGTATAGAAGGGAAAAATCAGACAGGCTGGATAAGTTCACTACAGTAGGGGAAGGAGGAGGAATAACCGCAAGGAGATATAGGCTTTTGATGGAGGGAAAGAGAAAAAGGATTACAATGCTTGCTGTGGAAAAATGAGAGAAAGATCTAGACTCCTTTACAGAAGAAAATTGGAGAGATGCCCTTAGAAATCATGCGACAATCTCGGATAGGGGCTCACATAAGATCTCACAATTCTTCATAGTGCACAGATTACATTGATCTCCATGGATGTTGAAAAGAATGGGAGTAAGAGTAACAGATAAGTGTCCAAAATGCTGGGAGGAGAGAGCAGATTTAATACATTGTTTCTGAAGATGCCCCAAGCTCCATAGATATTGGACAGAAATAATGGAAACCGTATTTTTGCTCCTGAAAATTCAGTTGCCCAATGATCCAGTAATCTGTATTCTAGGGGCAACTGAACATTTGAAGCTAAATAAAAAAATACGACTGGTTTTGAATAAAGTATTATTTCAGGCCAGACTGCTTATACTCAGGAAATGGATAAAGGCAGATTCACCGACTGTGGGACAGTGGAGAAAAATAATAGATCAGTTAATTAAAGAAGAACGTGTGATGAAGAATCACACTAAAAAAATCACCAAATCTCGACCAAGTATGGAAAAACTGGTTACTTTAGTGTCAGAGGATTGTGTGTGTGTTTTTTTTGTTTTTGTTTTTTCCCCCCTCTCACGTCCCCCCCTCCCCTCCCTTTAGGGGTGGGAGGGTATTGTGGAGGGGGGGGAGGGGGAAGGGGAGAAAGAAGGAAAAAAAAGGAACTGTAATCATTAATTGTTAATGGTCGATCTTTGCTTAGTGTTAGAGTAATGTGTTTTTTTATGGATGTGTTCTTTTTGTGAAATTCAAATAAAGACTAATTAAAAATAAAAATAAAAAATGTCCATTCCGATATAACAGTTATATTCATGCTTCACGCATGAGGCCTAATTTTTATAAACACTACAGAAATCCCCATAAAGCTAGGCCATCAGACAGACAGAAACAGCACAGGGACAGCCACACTTATAAGAAACAGGAGAATGTCAATCTTTCATTAATGTCCAAAGGGGCCTGAGATCTAAAACGATGAATCTATGTACATTCTTTCTTTAATATTTTCCTGTCCCAGTTTCCGCCCCTAGGTGACGGTTGGACCAGTTCCAAAACAGAAAATTTCAAACATCCAGGATTCCCCCCATGGATTTCATTGACATGTGAGGCTATTGGGGTGATATTCTTTTTGATGACATAATTTACATCCTCGCATATTCTTCTCCGTACCTCTCTGATTGTCTTGCCTATGTAGTCCTTTGGACAAGGACATTGGCAAATATATATTGCCCCCTTGCTGCGACAGTTACAGAAGTCCCTGATTTTAAACACTTGTCCAGTGACCGTACATGTTATTGTTTTAGGGGTTGAGATGTATTTGCAAGCTTTGCATGATCCACATCTAAACATCCCTGTCAGTTTGCGGTCCAGCCACGTACCTTCCCTAATAGGAGGGGTGTAGTGGCTGTGGACAAGGCGGTCCTTAAGGCTCTTGCCACGTCTATGGCTGACACTGGGTTTCTCTGTCAGGATGTCACATAGATCTGGGTCCATCCGCAATATGGGCCAATATCTATTGAGTGTCATCATGACCTGCTGATTGGCTGAGTCATAAGTTGATATAATTCGGGGTGGTTGAGTCTTAGCCTGATCTCTACGTTTTGGGACTAAAAGGCTGGTTCGATCCTGGTGTGCAGCATTTTTAAAGGCCTCATTGAGATGTTTCTGAGGATATCCCCTCTCTCTAAACCTCATTTGCAGCTTCTTAGCTTAATTAAAAAAGATTTGGTTGTCCGAATAATTCTGTCGTACACAGAGATATTCTCCCTCGGTATCCCCCGTTTAAGGGGGACGGGGTGATGACTCTCCCAGTGTAAAAGGGAATTAGTGGCGGTCGTCTTTCTATGTATGTCAGCAGTCAATTTGTCACCAACCATCGTGACATGGACATCCAAAAAGGCGATCGTCTTGGGATCAATCTCAAATGTAAATCTGAGGCCGATTTGATTATCATTGAGCTCAGTAACAAACTTATTGAATTCATCTGACCCACCTTTCCAGACCAGAAAGATAACGTCGATATAACGTGTCCAGACAATAATTTTGTCTGTCCACCACATTGTCTGGTCTTGAAAGATACAGGTGTCCTCCCACCAGCCCAGGAAGAGGTTGGCGTAGGTAGGGGCACAAGGGCTCCCCACCGCCGCCCCCCTGAGCTGGTGGAAGAAACGTCTGTTGAATAGGAAAAAATTGTTTATGTCAGTATGAATTCAAGAAGCCTCAGGATAAAACCATTATGTGCATTGCAATGTGTCCCCCTGGTCTTAAGAAAATATTCCACCGCACGGAGCCCTTTTTCATGTGGTATTAAACTGTAGAGAGACTGGACATCAATACTTGCCAGGAAACATCCAGGGTCAAGACTAATGGTGTCGATCTTATTGAGAAAGTCCAACGTGTCCCTCGTGTATGCTGGTAGGGACACGACAAACTGGCTCAAGACACGGTCAACATATATGTCACTATTCTGAGTGAGGGAATCCACCCCCGAAATAATTGGTCTACCCTTCAGTGGGTTGGTCCCTTTATGGACTTTAGGTAGTCCATAAAAAGTGGCAATACAGGGAAAACTAGGAAGAAGAAAATCATATTCCGTCGGGGAGATCACTTTCTCACGAATACCTTCATCTAGGATGCTCTTAAGTTCCGTCCTGAACTGTGTGGTGGGATTCACTGGTAATACACTATATCCCCCCCTATCCTCGAGTAGATCCATACACATTCGGACATACAGTGATTGGTCTAATATCACCAGGTTGCCTTCCTTATCAGAGGGTTTTATGATTAATGATTTATCACATTCCAATGACTGTAGTGCAAGCATCTCTGTTTGTGAAAGATTATATTTATCAGGATGTATATTCTCGAACTTCTCCAGGTCCGAGATTACCATTTGGAGAAAGATGTCTATGCATTCGTAGTTAAATGGAGGGGGCATCCTTCTACTCTTTTGTTTAAGGTCGGTATATGGACCCTGACCTGGGTTTCGTCTCCCCTCCTCCTCGAGGTCCATCAGGGTTTGGAAATCCGTATAATCCGATGCATCAAGTTCCAAAAATTACAAACATTGGTGGAGAGATTTCAAAATCTACTGAAGGAGAGAAAACACAGGCAGTTTATCCCTGACCTCACTGAGTTTAGGGAGAATAGGGCTTAAAAATAACCTATTGTGAACAATCTCCCAGTAGTTTCTGAGATTTCTTCCTCTGATATTGAATCCTCGGACAATGAGCCTCAATATCGGAATGGACATTAGTGACTTTTTATTATGTCATGGTCTTGTGACGACCACGGACTGTGGGTCGTCTTTAGAAAATTACATATCTGTGGGATAACTGTGGCTTAACTGCTGTATAAATGTATTTAAACTACTCTGTGATTCTGTATGAGATCTTTGGATCACGTGATCGCTTATACACCATGTCGATCTGCGCCTAAACAACTGGGGCTTGATCTGTGACTGTACCCCTCCCCTTGACAGCATATGCCTATATTGCCTACATGTTGAATAAATTACTATAAGCAGGTGGCATTAAGTATACAGATAATAGTAGCTGTATTTATGGCTCATCATCGGGATTATATATGGGTCATGTGATCGGGACACGCCACTAGGGGTTTCTGTATACCGGATGTATGATTTTGAACGCAAAGCGTTCCACAGACCGGAACTGGAGGTTCTTACATACCGGATGGGCGATCTGATTGGAATCTGTCCACTGGGACTTGAAATCGCACATGCGTTCCAAGGAGCGGAACTGGGCATACCGGCTGGATGCATACCTGCTGGATGATGAGTAGCACGATATGTTCCAGGAACCGGAATTAGTCCCTCGCGGACTGGAAATTGTCCCTTGGAACGCATGTGCGTTCCAAGGACCGGAACTGGGGGTGTATGCATACCGGCCGGATGATCATCAGAGCAATATGTTCCAGGAAACGGAACTGTTCTCCTACGGACCGGAACTCGTCTGTTGGAACACATATGCGTTCCAATACCGTGAAGAGATGCCATCCCGGAAGCCCTGTCATCTACCAATGATCTTAGTTGCACCAATTGGCAGCACTTTAAAGGGAACCTGTCACCGGGATTTTGTGTATAGAGCGGAGGACATGGGTTGTAAGATCACCCCTAGCACATCCGCAATACCCAGTCCCCATAGCTCTGTGTGCTTTTATTGTGTCAAAAAATCGATTTGATACATATGCAAATTACCCTGAGATGAGTCCTGTGTGTGAGATGAGTCA
This sequence comes from Bufo gargarizans, assembly GCF_014858855.1. NCBI lineage: Eukaryota > Metazoa > Chordata > Amphibia > Anura > Bufonidae > Bufo > Bufo gargarizans. The sequence continues at coordinate 103,204,085 of NC_058087.1, forward strand.
GGGACAGGACTCATCTCAGGTTAATTTGCATATGTATCAAATCGATTTTTTGACACAATAAAAGCACACAGAGCTATGGGGACTGGGCATTGCGGACGTGCTAGCGGCCATCTAGCAACCCATGTCCTCAGCTCTATACACAAAATCCCGGTGACAGGTTCCCTTTAAATACACCTGCAGTATGTTAGTAGATTGCCTACCAGGGGGAGCATTAATCGAAGGGAGGCTTTCAAGATGTAAGTTGAATTTATCACAGCTCCTGATTGGATTGGTGTAATCTTTTTTATGTATCTACGATGACTCTGTCTTTTAATCCTAATGTGGGTCTTATCAAGACTTTATCACAGTGGGACGACAGGCACGCTGTCTGGTTGGGGTGTATCATACCTTCTAAACTGTGAGTGTGCGTTACACTATAATGAACTCAATATATATTACTGTTGGACACCGTACTGATGTGGGTATATGATTATTTTTGCCCAACAGGATGTGGAATACACCTTTATTTGGCCTCCAGGACTTGGACCACAGCACCGAGATTATAGCCACACATGATCTCTATAGTTGTGGCTGGTTTGAAACGGTGCCACACTTTATGTGGATTGGTCTTAGAACGGCACCCCCTGTATAGACTATATGTAGAGCGATGATCTGGCTGTGTAACTTGGCTATGTTAGTGTCTCTGTTATCATAACTCCTGATGATCCCATAGCACTGACTAGGGGGAAACGCGTCGAGGTTAATCCAGGTGATTGACTATATAGTCAACCCTGACTATCTGTGTTTGTACTTTGTCTTTAACATCCAGTAAACTGCTGTACCATTGGTACCTTATTATCCTTACCTCATACCTGGGGCACTCCAGAATATTTTCTGTATTTACCCCTGTAGAGACAAATCAGGGCCAATAATAGTCTAGGAACGTGGACAGGGGGTCTCCACCATCAGGATTCTTCCCTGGGCTGAGGCTTTAGGATAGGGGTAGATATAGGGACAATCTATTCCCGCACCCCAGATGTATTGCTAAGTTTCTGGATGTAACTTATCAGTCACTTACCCTGTATGTTTTGGTATAGGAGGTCCATCTGGGATCTCTTTTAATGTATATATCATTAAAATTGTGATTTTAGGGGTTTACTTCTCTGCTGGAATTTAGATAAACTTTTTATAACCCATTATGTTCATGTTAATTGATTTAGCTAGAACCTATTTACAACATTCCTCTGACAGGTTAGATCATGTGGTACTTTTATAGAGCAGGTTGTCAAAAAGGCGTATGCCCACCAAAATAGTCACAGCAGCGGGGACCCAATGGCAGCTCGGCTCCCGCCCGGCATCGCACGTGCCGCGGTCAGCGTTGACCGCGGCACATAAAGGGTTAAAGCTCCGGCAACGGTGATTTCAACGATGCTGGCACATGCAGAAGGGATCCGTTGATCAGTGACTGCCGGACCCCTGCCGCGGATCGGGCGGGCGCAATATGTAGCTAAATAGAAGCATCCAAATGGCCTATTCAACAATTTTTCATCACTTTTCTTACCCCAATTTTTTTTATAAAATGTGATCAAAAAGACACACACTCCAAAATGGTGTCAACATAAAACTACAGATCATCCCGCAAAAGGGAATGCCGTAAGGATGAAACCTGTAAAACTGTGGAGGAATTGCATTGGCATTAGAAAGTATCTTTTTCATGCCATTGTTTACTTAATGCGTTAACCATCAAGTTTAGCTCAGCTGCATCTGTATACAAAAAAGGTATACGTTAAACGGATGCCTCAGACTGATGCCATACAGTAGCATCTGTTCACCATAGAGTTCAATTGTAAAAAAATAAACTTTTTTTTTTTTTTACGGGACTGTGCAGGATAAAAGAACATGATGTGCTGCATTTTTTATCATTTTTTTTCAAACGTATATGTCAAAAGGAGAAATAGAACGTAATGGGAACCCACCCTTAGACTTGCAGGATAACAGGCTGAAGTGGATGGCCTTACAAACTTTGTTACATCTGCTAACCCCCTGGTTCTCTTTGGTGGTAAGCTGCTCCACTGTAGTGTGTTGGTCCTCCTGTGCCTTTGCGGCACATGGCGCTCTGTAGTTTCCACATTGCTTATTCGCAGTGGTGCTATTTCTCCACTCACAATACACTTTAACCACAGCTGCACATGAACAGCTCACAAACTGTGCAGTTTCAAAAATACCGCCACCCTGGCCCAAAAGCCAATAATCATCCCTTTTTGCAACTCTGATAAATCGCCCCTTTTACCCATGACAGCAATGAGGGATATGTGTGAAGACAGCCTATTGCCATGGGTGTAGGAACCCCCAAAAATCTGGGGGGGGGGTGACAGCATTTTTGCTCACCGGGTATATTCTTATTCTGTAAACTGCGAGTTGTTTATATCGTAAAATTTTAAATGTGTGTGTGTGTGTCACAGGTCACAGAAATTAACCAAATGTTTGGCATATATTTCAGTTATTCCAGGTACTTTCTCTGGCAGCCGCCACCCCCCCCCCCCCCCCCCTTCCCTTTCCCCGCCGAAACAATAATCTCCCCTTATATATAAATTACTTAACGTTCTGAAGACTAGCGGTGCTGGCTGGCTTGGCCGGACAGAAGGAGTGTGGGAGACTGTGAGGCCTTTTTCTCCAAGCTGCTCCGGATCAGTGCTCTGGGCTCCGGGCTGGAAGTGGGCACAATAAGAAAAAAATGTTTTTTATTACACCTCAGGGCAGACCATCAATCAGACCCCCAATGTTAATCAGACCACAGCTAACAGCCCCAATAAGATCCCCAATGTTAATAAGACCTCAGATCACACCTCAGCTCAGACCCCAATATGAATGACCCCCAATCAGACCTCAGATAAGAGCCCCAGTGCCTCTCATCAGCCAGTAATAACAGACCCCCCCAATCATGTGCCAGTAATAACAGACCCCCCAATCATGTGCCAGTACTAACAGACCCCCCCCAATCATGTGCCAGTACTAACAGACCCCCCAATCATGTGCCAGTACTAACAGACCACCCCCAATCATGTGCCAGTACTAACAGACCGCCCCCAATCATGTGCCAGTACTAACAGACCGCCCCCAATCATGTGCCAGTACTAACAGACCGCCCCCAATCATGTGCCAGTACTAACAGACCGCCCCCAATCATGTGCCAGTACTAACAGACCGCCCCCAATCATGTGCCAGTAATAACAGACCGCCCCCAATCATGTGCCAGTAATAACAGACCGCCCCCAATCATGTGCCAGTAATAACAGACCGCCCCAATCACGTGCCAGTAATAACAGACCGCCCCCAATCATGTGCCAGTAATAACAGACCGCCCCCAATCATGTGCCATTAATACCACGGCCCCCCCAATCATGTGCCAGTATTACCAGGGCCCCCCCATTATGTGCCAGTAATAACAGGGCCCCCCAATTATGTGCCAGTAATAACAGGGCCCCCAATTATGTGCCAGTAATAACAGGGCCCCCCAATTATGTGCCAGTAATACCAGGGCCCCCAAATTATGTGCCAGTAATACCAGCCCCCCCCTCCCCCATTATGGGCTAGCAATAACAGGGCCGCCCCCTATTATGTGGCAGTTATAACAGCCCCCCCAATTATGTGCCAGTAATAACAGGGCCCCCCCATTATGTGCCAGTAATAGTGTCCCCCCCATTATGTGCCAGTAATAGGGTCCCCCCCATTATGTGCCAGTAATAGGGTCCCCCCCATTATGTGCCAGTAATAGGGTCCCCCCCATTATTTGCCAGTAATAGGGTCCCCCCCATTATGTGCCAGTAATAGGGTCCCCCCCATTATGTGCCAGTAATAGGGTCCCCCCCATTATATGCCAGTAAAAAAAACTAAGTATTGTATATAGTTTAAAAAAAATTAACACTTATACTTACCTCTTTGGAGCAATGCGATGCAGGCCTCTTCCGCCCTGTGTGCCGACTCCAGCTCTGTACGGCTCAGGCGGCCTCTGATAGGCTGCCGGCCTAGTAGTGCCGGCAGCCTATCAGAGGAACAGGAAAGGGACACACCTCCCTGCCCTGCTCCTCTGCAGCCTTCTGTTTGTATCGCTGTCCTAGGGACGGCGATACAAACAGTCAGATGACTATGGAGATGAGCGCTTCGCTTCCACAATAGAAGCGCTCATCTCAGTGCCTGCCCCGCCGCACACACTGCCGCTGGGGGGATTTGACCAAACCTCCCCCCCCCCCCCGCATTATTTCCTGGGGGGGATCCGTCCCCCCCACTTCCTACGCCCATGCCTATTGCATCTTTTATTTACCCACCAAGCCAGCTCACAACACATGTCTTCTTTCATGAGCTATGCACTGCCTATGTGGAAAGTAGGAAGTGATCCTAATAATGTGATTCGACTGTGTATATGAAGAGTGTCACATGATGGCAATTTTCAGTTAGGCCATGGATACATTACATAGTTACACGTGGTGTGTAACTGTGATGGCTAACCTCCGGCACCCCAGCTGTGGTAAAACTACAACTCCCAAGATGTACACTTGCTTGGCTGTTCTTAGAACACCATATAAGTAAATGGAGCATGCTGGGAGTCATAATTTCACACCAGCTGGAGTGCCAGAGGTTAGCCATCACTGGTCTATAACATTCTACTGCATATAGCAGTCAACTGCCTGCAATAAGAAAGGTATGTATGCAAAATTTGAAATGCATAGACATTAGAGAATTGTATGATTTCCTATTATATAAACAAAACAAAAAAAAATAATAAAGACTACAAAAGCCCTTTAATTGTTTCAGATAAGAACATATTTCTTTCTTTTTCTCATTGCAGAAAGGACATGATTTTTATGAAGGTGTAAGAGCAGGTAAGTTGTTAACTCCTGCTAATTGATCCAATAACCAGTAGAGGCAAAATCATCCACCATTCATTAAGCTTCTTTATTGAAGTTCAACATTTCGACCAGCCATTGTAAGCAGTCAAAGTGTTGGTTTCCCATATATTGTTGGGTCATTAAAGAAGTTTTAAAAGTACAGTTATTGTGCAAGATTTTTATACTGATGACCTATCCTAACTTTTAGCTGCTGAATTTCCTGAATCCTGTCTTTGCTGTCTGGCCTCTCTGCACTCCCTCTTCCTCACCCTCTCTTCTCATTAGACTTCTATGACATGATGTAATCTGATCATTCAGAGAGCATGAATCCTGTCTTGTTTTTACAAAGCCAGATTTATCACCAATTTCAGATTAGGAAAGAGGAGGTGAGGAAGAAATATGCTACTAACTCTAAAACAAGGTATTTTTCTCTGATGAGAGATAATCTTTCACCTGTACTGTTGAGTTATTCAAAATTGCGTAAAGTACATTGACCATTTAAGCATTATAAGTTCTGTAAATGTTCAGGTTAACTGACCGTTTCTTTATTTCATTATGAAACACTATATATTCCTTTATTAAATAAATGGTAAGGGGGTAGTTTTGGCATATGAGGCCAAATATAGCAATGCAAACAACTTGTATCTGTCTCTTAAAGAACAAGGCTGCTTACAGTAGCATGGGCAACATGTGACCTGGCATTGTTTTATTGAAATATGGCTCCTGGGATGCTTTGTAGAAATACCACTGGTTCCATGACCAAATCAATGTAGCAGTTAGTATAGCTTAAATAAGGACTAGAGGGGGTCTGTTTATTATACCACTCCATCCCATAATCCTGGTAGTAGGACAGGTGTGACAGTCCTTTGTGTAGGCCTTGTGGTGAAACCAACCTCGCCACTGGGTTTTGGAGAGGCCTGTTTAAACGCCTCTTGCCTCAGGATTATGGCCCATACTAACTTTTAAACCCCTGAACCTATTCCAGGGAATTTTGGATAGGTTTGTCCCCCAAAGTATACTGTTTAAGTTGATGTAAGTTATATGTATGGACAATGTAACCTCACAAAGTTGTAACAATTTATAATAAGTGTAACTTGTCAGCTTGGGAGGAATATGCTGGGTGTGTTTCTATTATCCCATTGTGTCATTGTCCCATTGTGTGTTTAAATTGTGATGTCTGTCCTGTTGTCTCCACATGTGTATTGGCAATCTCCCTTTGTCCTGAGAGATAATTGGATTGCCCTCGGTTGTCTCCGCGACAGAGAGGAGGAAACCATGATGCATTGTGGGGATGTGTTGTATCTGTTCTGTGTCGCAGTCTCCCTTGTGGTCCTCTGGGGGGCGTGAACGATTGGTTGCTGTACTTGCATTGTGTGTGTTGTAAGATATTGATTGGTTGGATTTCAAAACCCTGTGGGCAGTACTATGTTTGTTTTTTATGAATAAAAGAGGCTGTACCTGACGTACAGTCAGACCACTGCTTGACCCTCAACACGGAGCCTTGTCTCGTTATTGGGGGGATTCCCTGTATGCTGTTAGAGACTGATTGCCAGGAGTGTAAGAGGATTGAATGCTTTTCCTGTTCGTCTGCTAGCAGCTATTCGCGAGGTTCCAGTTTGGAGTGCTATTTTGTATCCGGTTCGGGAGTTTGGTGTTCTGCAGTCGCTGTGCCTGTCTCACAGAAAGGGGCATATCGCCAAAACGGATTTTAACCCCTTGTCTGCTGAAACGGTCCGTTACAGGCCTCTTCATGGCATTGCCCACGTGGGCTCCAGATCACCCTCCTCCTATGATTGCGTCTGAGACAAAAGCTGGATTTATCTCTGAGGAGGATAGACCCCTATTCCAACCTCCATTTCTGTCTTGCTAAGAACCATAGCCTTTGAGATCGGTGGTGTGAGGTGAATGGAACACCTGTAGTTAGACATCTAGCTCATAGCCTTATGTTGTGCAAATGCCTGCTGATGGTTTGTGTATAGACCCTAGGCTTGGGATGTGACATTCATTGTTCTCCCAACCACAGGGCACGCAATGTTAACAGTGCTGGCATCTTATCCTAGGTGCATAGTGATCTGCCTGTCTCTCACTTCAATGATTCTGTCCCTCTCAGTTTGCGCTAACTGGCATGTCGACAAACAGGAGGCATTACACAATCATCCCACACAACTTGATCCGATTTTTGAGGTTTGATGTGGCTAAAAACTTTGCTTTCAATCTAGTTTTTATGCCCTTCCCACGTGCAACAGATTGGAGCTAGATGCTTGATATATCTGTAAAGAATAAATCAAGGCAACTGGACTTACTGTAGGGAATTGTGAGGAATTGAGAGCTCGTTGGAAGAACGAGTGAAACGTTTTAAAGAAATCTACAGTACGTCCAGTTGCCTTGATGTATTCTTTACAGATATACCATGACCTGGATAAATGAGACCCCTCACAGACATAGATGCTTGATAATTTGATAATCTACAGATTTTAGCAACACCTGCTACTTCCTTAATTTGCATAACCTAACAGCTTTTCTTTCTTGGTGTTGCAATTTCAGCGTTGAGGAGTGTAAGAACACGTGCTTATACGCCAGCTTTGCAGTCATATGTTAAAGTGGTTATCTCACAAATTTTAAACTTTTTTTAGTCAGTTATCTGGAGGACTTGCTTCTCTTTCTGTGGACAGACAAGAGCTCATATAAGACGAGCACCTGCGTCTCGCAGGATGTATAGCAATTAGCTCTTGTTAACCCTACACTGAAAATAGTCCTTGTATCACCCCAGAGATACATATGGTATGTAGTGCTCCTAGAGAGATCTAGCCATATACTTCTATAAACTTAGAAGTAGTTATGAATTAATGAAAGGTGTCTGGGCTGTTTCATCTGCTATCACTGATGGGAGATGAAAAGATGCATGTTAGTTCGCCACTGAATGCAGAGGAAAATGTAATGTACATAAAAGCAAGCAATATTTTTATTGCATTTTTACTGCAATAATACACGGTTTGAAATTCCCTATTCATTGCATAGTAATTTGTTTTGTTAGTTAACCTCTGATACTGGTAGTTTAACCCCTCAGATGGTCAATGTGTGTTTAGATAGAGGGAGAGAAACTCATTCTGTCTTCTAATCAGCACCCCACGAATGCTTATGCAAGCGCTGCCTTTTCTTTATTCTTCCTGCTTACCGTTGCAACCGCATCAGTGATCAGCTGTAATTACACCTAAGGTGTACCATTTACTTCTATTGGATGGCTCCTTCTTGTTCACTTGAATGGGAACGAGCCGTCCCATTGAAATGGATGTAACGGCTGACATCTATTTACACATGCTCACCACTGCAGATACGACGACAAGCAAGTAAATAATGAAGAGAAAGCAGCTCTTGTATGAGAGCAGTTGTCTCTTCAAAGAGCTGATCTGTGTCGGGAGTCAGGCTCCCGCTGGTCGGATATTGATGACCTATCCTGAGTAAAACAAAAGCTGCGTAAATCCTGGGTAAAACAAAAGCTGCGTAAATCCTGACAGGACTCCTATGAGACACAGTGAGAGCCCTGGTTACCCTGCCCTCACAGTATGATTGACAGCTCTCTCTCTCAGTGTGTGTACACAGAGAGCTGTCAATCTATGTGTGTGGGCAGGGTAATCGGGACTCCTGCTGTGTCTCCTAGGATTTACTCCTACTGTAAATCATTTAAACCTATATATATCGCATAGCTCAGCTACTCTCCCTCTATTATATTCTGTCTCCCAGATGAAGCAGCAGTTAAAACCTTTGTCACTAAGACACATGAGTTGGCACTGCCAAGTGTGCAGCAACGAACAATCAACTGAAGGCGCCCCTCCAGGCCAGTAAAGTACAGTGGTGCTCAGCTAAACATTCCTCGGATCTCCTCGATCAAATAGAAAAAAGCAGCCCTCTCACCAAAATCCAACTTTGGCACTTTATCCATAAAAAAAAAATACAAGCGGTCTAGGAGGTGGATGACACACCAGGCGATGGCAGTTTTGTGCTCTCTGCACTTAGTCAAGGCTTCCACGTCATAACAAGAGTGCCAGTATATGCCCCTCCTGCCATCATCACTATGGTTACAATCCAAACACTCTAATCATTAAAAACATGTATAGTAAAAAAAAGATTTTTTATCATTTACGTAGCTTCAAGGGACCATTTGTCTTCATTTTCCATTTTGCTTTCCTCTGTAGCAGTAATTTATGTTGTTCACCTTATAATGCCATATACACTATCTCCAATGATGCAATGCATGCATCTCCCTTACATGTTCCATCAGTCTGGGTTATCCAACCCCTGTCTGTTGACCTCTTATGCGCTTTAAACAAAAAAGGGGGTGTGGTTTGGTTGTTGAAGGGGCAGGTCTGACTCATTTATCATTTTCTATGGCTGTTTTAGGTGTAGAAAATGGTCTAAATCTACATCAGCAAGAGAGCCGGCATCGATTTAGACTCTACATAAATTTGGCGCAACCACCACTAGCTTAAAGGGGTATTAAAAACTGCATAAAAATGCCGGTATTATTAAATGACCCCCTAATCTTTCCTGTATAAAACCTGCCACGGGGACATAATACCACATAAACTAAAATACTCAGTTTTGCAAGAGATAATTTGCCACACTACATGTGAACACCCCCCAGACAGTTTTTTTGTTTTCATCATATGATTACAAACTAAGCACTGCCCACATCTAAAATTCCGTAGAGGAATCATCCTCTCCAGCCATGTGTTTCTGTTTTCCCGATATCTTCTACTCACCACATTATCTTTAACCCCTTAAAGGGACACTGAAAGGCCCTATAAACATATTTAGTTATTCCTATGCAGTCATAGATCTATTAAAGTGTATTCCAATGATATAAGAGTACCCCCTGTCCGCATTGTAAAACATGTAAAAACAACTTTATATTCATCTGTCAATCACATTTCTTTATGCCCAAGGGGCGTTTTTTCACATTTCTTTATGCCCAAGGGGCGTTTTTTCTCATACCTTTGTGCCCAGCCACGCCCCAACTGTCGTTTCCTACCGCCGCCCAGCTCTTTATTAAATGTGCTTGGCGGCTCTTACATTCCCCGATCCTGTCAATTCCCGCGCATGCCCGATGGGCCTCAATTGGACCATCTTCGCATGCGCCGGCACCCTCCCAAGCCTGTAATTGAATGCGCCTGCGTCCGATCTCTCCTCCAAGGCACTCGTATCCAGCGCTTCAGAGCGCTGATGTAATCAGAAATTCAGATGGTTAATGCACCTGCGCCGGCTAAGAAACTCTTCTCTCGGGTGACGAGATCGGGGAATGTAAGAGCCGCCTAGCGCGGGGAATAATAATGAGCTGGGCGGCACTGGGAATCGTCAGTTGAGGCGCAGCTGGGCACAAAGGCATGAGAAAAAACACCCCTTGGGCATAAAGAAATGTGATTGACAGATGATTTTAAAGTTTTTACATGGTTTACAATGCGGACAGGGGGTACTCTTATATCATTGGAATACACTTTAATAGATCTATGACTGCATAGGAATAACTAAATATATTTTTTAGGGCCTGTCAGTGTCCCTTTAAGGACTCGGCCCTATTTCACCTTCTGGATTTTTTGCAAATCTGACCAGTGCTGATAACTTTAAAACGCTTATCAAGGCCATTCTGGTTATTTTTTTTTTTTTTTTTTCCGTGACATATTGTACTTCATGACACTGGTAAAATGAAGTAAAAAAAAAAAATCTTTTTACCAAATCAAATACCAAATTTACCAAAAGTGTTTTAAAAAATTGCAAATTTCCAAGTTTCAATTTCTCTACTTCTATAATATATAGTAATACCTCCAAAAATAGTTATTTCTTTACATTCCCCATATGTCTACTTCATGTTTGGATCATTTCGGGAATGATATTTTATTTTTTGGGGATGTTACAAGGCTTAGAAGTTTAGAAGCAAATAACCCAATTTTTAGGGACCAGTTCAGGTCTGAAGTCACTTTGCGAGGCTTACATAATAGAAACCACCCAAAAATGACCCCATTCTATAAACTACACCCCTCAAGGTATTCAAAACTGATTTTACAAACTTTGTTAACCCTTTAGGTGTTCCACAAGAATGGAAAATAGAGATACAATTGGAGTCCAGGAGAAATGGGACTACTTAAAAGTGGCACTATTGAAGACAACAGAAAATTGCATTAGGCTTGTCAGTAAAAGCAAAAAAAGGAAGAGACCACTGTGGTACTCAGCAGAAGTGGCCAAAATCATTTTTAACCACTTCAGCCCCGCTAGGTGAAACCCCCTTCATGACCAGGCCACTTTTTACACTTCGGCACTACACTACTTTAACCGTTTATCGCTCGGTCATGCAACTTACCACCCAAATGAATTTTACCTCCTTTTCTTCTCACTAATGGAGCTTTCATTTGGTGGTATTTTATTGCTGCTGACATTTTTACTTTTTTTGTTATTAATCAAAATGTAACGATTTTTTTGCAAAAAAATGACATTTTTCACTTTCAGCTGTGAAATTTTGCAAAAAAAACGACATCCATATATAAATTTTTCGCTAAATTTATAGTTCTACATGTCTTTGATTAAAAAAAAATGTTTGGGCAAAAAAAAAATGGTTTGGGTAAAAGTTATAGCATTTACAAACTATGGTACAAAAATGTGAATTTCTGCTTTTTGAAACGGCTCTGATTTTCTGAGCACCTGTCATGATTCCTGAGGTTCTACAATGCCCAAACAGTAGAAAAACCCCACAAATGACTCCATTTCGGAAAGTAGACACCCTAAGGTATTCGCTGATGGGCATAGTGAGTTCATAGAACTTTTTATTTTTTGTCACAAGTTAGCGGAAAATGATGATGATTTTTTATTTTTATTTTTTTTCTTACAAAGTCTCATATTCCACTAACTTGCGGCAAAAAATAAAAAATTCTAGGAACTCACCATGCCCCTCACAGAATACCTTGGGGTGTCTTCTTTCCAAAATGGGGTCACTTGTGGGGTAGTTATACTGCCCTGGCAATTTAGGGGCCCAAATGTGTGAGAAGAACTTTGCAATCAAAATGTGTAAGAAATGACCGGTGAAATCCGAAAGGTGCACTTTGGAATATGCGCCCCTTTGCCCACCTTGGCAGAAAAAAAGTGTGACACATCTGGTATCGCCGTACTCAGGAGAAGTTGGGGAATGTGTTTTGGGGTGTCATTTTACATTACCCATGCTGGGTGAGAGAAATATCTTGGCAAAAGACAACTTTTCCCATTTTTTTATACAAAGTTGGCATTTGACCAAGATATTTTTCTCACCCAGCATGGGTATATGTAAAATGACACCCCAAAACACATTCCCCAACTTCTCCTGAGTACGGCGATACCAGATGTGTCACACTTTTTTGCTGCCAAGGTGGGCAAAGGGGCACATATTCCAAAGTGCACCTTTCGGATTTTGCAGGGCATTTTTTACACATTTTGATTGCAAAGTTCTTCTCACACATTTGGGCCCCTAAATTGCCAGGGCAGTATAACTACGCCACAAGTGACCCCATTTTGGAAAGAAGACACCCCAAGGTATTCTGTGAGGAACATGGCGAGTTCCTAGAATTTTTTATTTTTTGGCGCAAGTTAGTGGAATATGAGACTTTGTAAGGAAAAAAGAAAAAAAAAGAAAAATCATCATTTTCCGCTAAATTGTGACAAAAAATAAAAATTCTAGGAACTCGCCGTGCCCCCCACGGAATACCTTGGGGTGTCTTCTTTCCAAAATGGGGTCACTTGTGGCGTAGTTATACTGCCCTGGCAATTTAGGGGCCCAAATGTGTAAGAAGTACCTTGAAATCAAAATGTGTAAAAAATGGCCTGCGAAATCCGAAAGGTGCCCCTTTGCCCACCTTGGCTGCAAAAAAGTGTGACACATCTGGTATCGCCGTACTCAGGAGAAGTTGGGCAATGTGTTTTGGGGTGTCATTTTACATGTACCCATGCTGGGTGAGAGAAATATCTTGGCAAAAGACAACTTTTCCCATTTTTTTATACAAAGTTGGCATTTGACCAAGATATTTTTCTCACCCAGCATGGGTATATGTAAAATGACACCCCAAAACACATTCCCCAACTTCACCTGAGTACGGCGATACCAGATGTGTCACACTTTTTTGCAGCCTAGATGCGCAAAGGGGACCAAATTTCTTTTAGGAGGGCATTTTTAGACATTTGGATCCCAGACTTCTTCTCACACTTTCGGGCCCCTAAAAAGCCAGGGCAGTATAAATACCCCACATGTGACCCCACTTTGGAAAGAAGACACCCCGAGGTATTCAATGAGGGGCCTGGCGAGTTCCTAGAATATTTTTTTTTTTTTTTGCATAAGTTAGCGGATATTGATTTTTTTTGTTTTTTTTCTCACAAAGTCTCACTTTCCGCTAACTTAGGACAAAAATTTCAATCTTTCATGGACTCAATATGCCCCTCACGGAATACCTTGGGGTGTCTTCTTTCCGAAATGGGGTCACATGTGGGGTATTTATACTGCCCTGGCTTTTTAGGGGCCCTAAAGCGTGAGAAGTCTGGAATATAAATGTCTAAAAATGTTTACGCATTTGGATTCCGTGAGGGGTATGGTGCGTCCATGTGAGATTTTATTTTTTGACACAAGTTAGTGGAATATGAGACTTTGTAAGAAAAAACAAAAACAAACAAAAAATTTCCGCTAACTTGTGCCAAAAAAAATGGCTGAATGGAGCCTTACCAGGGGGGGAGTGATCAATGACAGGGGGGTGATCACCCATATAGACTCCCTGATCACCCCCCTGTCATTGATCACCCCCCCCTGTAAGGCTCCATTCAGACATCCGCATGATTTTTACGGATCCATGGATACATGGATCGGATCCACAGAACGCATGCGGACGTCTGAATGGAGCCTTACAGGGGGGTTATCAATGACAGGGGGTGATCAGGGTAATCAGGGTGATCACCCCCCTGTCACTGATCACCCCCCCTGTAAGGCTCCATTCAGACATCCGCATGATTTTTTACGGATCCATGGATACATGGATCGGATCCACAAAATGCATGCGGACGTCTGAATGGAGCCTTACAGGGGGGTTATCAATGACAGAGGGTGATCAGGGTGATCACCCCCCTGTCACTGATCACCCCCCCTGTAAGGCTCCATTCAGACGTCCGCATGATTTTTACGGATCCATGGATACATGGATCGGATCCGTAAAAATCATGCGGACGTCTGAATGGAGCCTGACAGGGGGGTGATCAATGACAGGGGGGTGATCAATGACAGGGGGTGATCAGGGAGTGTATATGGGTGATCACCCGCCTGTCATTGATCACCCCCCTGTAAGGCTCCATTCAGACGTCCGCATGATTTTTACGGATCCATGGATACATGGATCGGATCCGTAAAAATCATGCGGACGTCTGAATGGAGCCTGACAGGGCGGTGATCAATGACAGGGGGTGATCAGGGAGTGTATATGGGTGATCACCCGCCTGTCATTGATCACCCCCCTGTAAGGCTCCATTCAGACGTCCGCATGATTTTTACGGATCCATGGATACATGGATCGGATCCGTAAAAATCATGCGGACGTCTGAATGGAGCCTGGCAGGGCGGTGATCAATGACAGGGGGTGATCAGGGAGTGTATATGGGTGATCACCCGCCTGTCATTGATCACCCCCCTGTCAGGCTCCATTCAGACGTCCGCATGATTTTTACGGATCCGATCCATGTATCCATGGATCCGTAAAAATCATGCGGACGTCTGAATGGAGCCTGACAGGGCGGTGATCAATGACAGGGGGTGATCAGGGAGTGTATATGGGTGATCACCCGCCTGTCATTGATCACCCCCCTGTAAGGCTCCATTCAGACGTCCGCATGATTTTTACGGATCCATGGATCGGATCCGTAAAAATCATGCGGACGTCTGAACAGAGCCTGACAGGGCGGTGATCAATGACAGGGCGGTGATCAATGACAGGGGGGTGATCAGGGAGTTTATATGGGGTGATCAGGGGTTTATAAGGGGTTAATAAGTGACGGGGGGGGTGTAGTGTAGTGTAGTGTGGTGTTTGGTGGGACTGTACTGACCTACCTGAGTCCTCTGGTGGTCGATCCTAACAAAAGGGACCACCAGAGGACCAGGTAGGAGGTATATTAGACGCTGTTATGAAAACAGCGTCTAATATACCTGTTAGGGGTTAAAAAATTCGGATCTCCAGCCTGCCAGCGAGCGATCGCCGCTGGCAGGCTGGAGATCCACTCGCTTACCTTCTGTTCCTGTGAGCGCGCGCGCCTGTGCGCGGGCGTTCACAGGAAATCTCGCGTCTCGCGAGAAGACGCGTATATGCGTCCAGGAGGAATAAAGCAACCACCTCCCGGACGCATATACGCGTACGGCGGTCGGGAGGTGGTTAAAAAAAGATAGCATTTAGGAAGTATAAAAAAAAATAAAAAAAACTGCGAGGATGACAGGCAAATTTATAAGATTAGGCAGAGAGAGGCCAAACAAGTTATAAGAGCTTCTAAAGCACAGGCAGAAGAGAAATTAGCTCAGTCAGGGAAAAAAGGCAATAAGGCATTCTTCAGATACATAAATGAAAAAAGGAAACTAAAACAAGGAATTACCAAATTAAAAACAAAAGAAGGAAGGTATATGGAAGAAGATAAAGAACTAGCTGACTGCCTCAATGAATACTTCTGTTCAGTTTTTACAAAGAAAAATTAAGGAAAAGGACCTCAGTTAGGAAAAAAGACTAATGAATCTTTTGATGCATGTGTCTTTACAGAGGAAGAGGTTCTAAATTTGCTGTCTAAAATTAATACAAATAAGTCACAGGGCCTGGTGGGATACACCCAAAGCTATTAAAAGAGCTCAGCGGTAAACTAGCAAAACCATTAACAGATTTATTTAACCAATCACTGGCAACAGTAGTCGTCCCAGAAGATTGGAAATTAGCAAATGTTGTGCCCATTCACAAGAAAGGTAGTAGCGAAGAATCGGCAACTATAGACCAGTAAGCCTGACATCAATAGTCGGGAAATTAATGGAAACCATACTTAAGGAGAGGATTGTGGAACATCTAAAATCCCATGGATTGAAAGATGAAAAATAGCATGGGTTTACTTCAGGGAAATCATGTCAAACTAATCTTATTGATTTTTTTTGATTGGGTGACTAAAATAATAGATGGCGGAGGTGCAGTAGACATCACTTATCTAGACTTTAGTAAGGCTTTTGATACTGTCCCACATAGAAGGCTTATCAATAAATTAGAGTCTTTGGGCTTGGACTCCCATATTGTTGAATGGATTAGGCAGTGGCTGAGGGACAGACAACAGAGGGTTGTAGTCAATGGAGTATATTCAGACCATGGTATTGTTACCAGTGGGGTACCTCAGGGATCTGTTCTGGGACCCATATTGTTTAATATCTTTATCAGCGAAATTGCAGAAGGCCTCGATGGTAAGGTGTGTCTTTTTGCTGATGACACAAAGATTTGTAACAGGGTTGATGTTCCTGGAGGGATACACCAAATGGAAAAGGATTTAGGAAAACTAGAGGAATGGTCAAAAATCTGGCAACTAAAATTTAATGTTGATAAGTGCAAAATAATGCACCTGGGGCGTAAAAACACAAGAGCAGAATATAACATCAGTAATACAGTCCTAACCTCAGTATCTGAGGAAAGGGATTTAGGGGTCATTATTTCAGAAGACTTAAAAGGTAGGCATACAATGTCATAGAGCAGCAGGAAATGCTAGCAGAATGCTTGGGTGTATAGGGAGAGGAATTACCAGTAGAAAGAGGGAGGTGCTCGTGCAGCTCTACAGAGTACTAGTGAGACCTCATTTGGAGTATTGTGCTCAGTACTGGAGACCATATCTCCAGAAGGATATTGATACTTTGGAGAGAGTTCAGAGAAGAGCTACTAAACTGGTACATGGATTGCAGGATAAAACTTACCAGGAAAGATTAAAGGACCTTAACATGTATTGCTTGGAAGAAAGACGAGACAGAGGGGATATGATAGAAACTTTTAAATACATAAAGGGAATCAACAAGGTAAATGAGGAGAGAATATTTAACCCCTTAGGGACCCATGACATACCGGTACGGCATGAGTTTAAAGTGAGATTGCGGCGCTGCTGGGGTTAATCTGAATGGGAGGCCGGCTGAAATCAATTCAGACCTGCGGTTTGCTGCGCTTTTTGCAGTTTCTGATGGGATCAGAAACTTTAGAGTGCCTAAAATAAAGATTTTGAACCCCCCCCCCCCCCCCCCTGCACCCCTGAACAATTTTATGCCGGCGGGTGGTGCAGGGGGTGGTCGCAGGCGGTGGGGGCGTTGTGGGAGGCGGGCGGTGCGGCAGGCGGGATCGCGATCCCCCACCAGTCTCACCTTGAAAATTCATTGGTGTACAGTGGTATACCAGAGTGTCAGCACATTGCTGACACTCTGGTATAAACGGCTGACATCTGTGAATGGATGTCAGCCGTTTAACCCTTTCCATACGACGGTCCGTATGGAAAGAGTTAACAGTGAGATGCGGCTCCCTCCCTCTCCCATCGGGGGGGCTGCTGTGCCTTTGCAGCCCCCCGACAGGATGAGGTGACAGAGGGAGGGAGCCCCAGTCCTTACCCTTCCCCATCTGCGAAGTTGTGGCCACAACTTTGCAGACGGGGAAGGTTCTCAGGCATCCTGCTGTCCATGATGCTGAACAGATCTGTGCTAAAGGCATAGATCTGTTCAGACAAAGTGTAAGTAAAATACAGTACATTACAATATATATTGTACTGCACTGTATTATACAGACATCAGACCCACTGGATCTTCAAGAACCAAGTGGGTCTGAGTCAAAAAAAAGTTTAAAAAAAGTTTAAAAACAGTAAAAATCAAAAAACACATTTATCACTGATTAAAAATGAAAAAAATAAAATTCCCTACACATGTTTGGTATCGCCGTGTCCGTAACGACCTGATCTATAAAACGGTCATGTTACTTTCCCCGCACGGTGAACGCCATAAAATGAGAAAATTGAAATTTTGCCCACCTTACTTCCCAAAAAAGGTAATAAAAGTGATCAAAAAAGTTGCATGTATGCCAAAATAGTGCCAATTAAACCGTCATCTCATCTCGCAAAAAATGAGACCCTACCCAAGATAATCACCCAAAAACTGAAAAAACTATGGCTCTTAGACTATGGAAACACTAAAACATGATTTTTTTTTGTTTCAAAAATGAAATCATTGTGTAAAACTTGCATAAATAATAAAAAGTATACATATTAGGTATTGCCGTGTCCGTATCGACCGGCTCTATAAAAATATCACATGAGTTAACTCCTCAGAATACCACCGTAAAAAAATAAAAACTGTTTAAAAAAAGCAATTTTTTGTCATCTTACGTCACAAAAAGTGCAATAGCAAGCGATCAAAAAGTAATATGCACCCCAAAATAGTGGCAATAAAACAGCCACCTCATCCCGCAAAAAATGAGACCCTACTTAAGATAATAGCCCAAAAACTGATAAAACTATGGCTCTTAGGCTATGGAGACACTAAAACTTTTTTTGTTTTAAAAATGAAATCATTGTGTAAAACGTACATAAATAAAAAAAATTGTATACATATTAGGTATCGCCGCGTCCGTGACAACCTGCTCTATAAAATTACCACATGATCTAACCTTTCAGATGAATGTTGTAAATAACAACAAAAAAACGGTTGCCAAAAAAGCTATTCCTTGTTACCTTGCCGCACAAGAAGTGTAATATAGAGCAACCAAAAATCATATGTACCCTAAACTAGTACCAACAAAACTGCCACCCTATCCCGTAGTTTCTAAATTGGGGTCACTTTTTTGGAGTTTCTACTCTAGGAGTGCATCAGGGGGGCTTCAAATGGGACATGGTGTAAAAAAAACAGTCCAGCAAAATCTGCCTTCCAAAAACCGAATGGCATTCCTTTCCTTCTGCGCCCTGCCGTGTGCCCGTACAGCAGTTTACAACCACATATGAGGTGTTTCTGTAAACTACAGAATCAGGGCCATAAATATTGAGTTTTGTTTGGCTGTTAACCCTTGCTTTGTTACTGGGAAAAAATATATAAAAATGGAAAATCTGCCAAAAAAGTGAAATTTGAAATTGTATCTCTATTTTCCATTAAATCTTGTGCAACACCTAAAGGGTTAACAAATTTTTTAAAATCAGTTTTGAATACCTTAAGGGGTGTACTTTCTTAGATGGGGTCACTTTTAGGGAGTTTCTACTCTAGGGGTGCATCAGGGGGCTTCAAATGGGACATAGTGTAAATAAACCAGTCCAGCAAAATCTGCCTTCCAAAAACGGTGCACCTTTCACTCTACGCCCCGCTGTGTGGCCGTACAGTAGTTTACGGCCACATATGGGGTGTTTCTGTAAATTGCAGAGTCAGGGCAATAAAGATACAGTCATGTTTGGCTGTTAACCCTTGCTTTGTTAGTGGAAAAAAATGGGTTAAAATGGAAAATTAGGCAAAAAAAATAAATTCTCAAATTTCATCCCCATTTGCCAATAACTCTTGTGCAACAGCTAAAGGGTTAACAAAGTTTGTAAAATCAGTTTTGAATACCTTGGGTGTAGTTTATAGAATGAGGTCATTTTTGGGTGGTTTCTATTATGTAAGCCTCGCAAAGTGACTTCAGAGCTGTAGTGGTCCCTAAAAATTGGGTTTTTGTAAATTTCAAAAAAATTTCAATATTTACTTCTAAAGTTCTAAACCTTGTAACATCCCCAAAAAATAAAATATCATTCCCAAAATAATTCAAGCATGAAGTAGACATATGGGGAATGTAATGTCATCACAATTTTTGGGGGTATTACTATGTATTACAGAAGTAGAGAAACTGAAACTTTGAAATTTGCAAATCTTTCCAAATTTTTGGTAAATTAGGTTTTTTTTTATGCTAAAAAAATAATTTTTTGGACTTCATTTTACCAGTGTCATGAAGTACAATATGTGACGAAAAAACAATCTCAGAATGGCCTGGATAAGTCAAAGTGTTTTAAAGTTATCACCACTTAAAGTGACACTGGTCAGATTTGCAAAAAATGGCCTGGTCCTTAAGGTGAAATAGGTCCTTAAGGGGTTAGAAGAAGAAAAACTGCTACAAGAGGAAATATTTTTAAATTAGAGGGGCAAATGTTTAAAAGTAATATCAGGAAGTATTACTTTACTGAGAGAGTAGTGGATGCATGGAATAGCCTTCCTGCAGAAGTGGTAGCTGCAAATACAGTGGAGGAGTTTAAGCATGCATGGGATAGGCATAAGACCATCCTTCATATAAGATAGGGCCAGGGGCTGTTCATATTATTCAGTATATTGGGCCAAATGGTTCTTATCTACCGACAGATGTTTCTATCTTTCTCATTTCAAAATTTCACTTTTTTGGCAGATTTTCCATTTTAATATTTTTTTTCCAGTTATAAGCAAGGGTTAACAGCCAAACCAAACTCAATATTTATGGCCCTGATTCTGTAGCTTACAGAAACACCCCATATGTGGTCGTAAACTACTGTACAGGCACGCGGCAGGGCGCAGAAGGAAAGAAATGCCATACGGTTTTTGGAAGGCAGATTTTGCTGGACTGTTTTTTTTTTGATAGATAGAACATGTCTTATTCTGGTCCTCATAATGCAGATCTAAAACCGATAGAACTCAATTGCTCAGGAAAAAAAATGCACATCTCACATAGGCAGTATCCTTATTTAGCAGATCTGCTACTTGGAGAAAGCAGAACAGATACGGTCCTGTGCATGAGACCTAATTTTATCTTTTTTGGTCCTGACTGCTGAAGGGTTTATCTTGGGCCAACTTTTGTGATACACTAGAGATAAGACCATGATAAGCCTGGGAAACATGGTCCACGTGTTGCCACGTATCCCAAGCCGACCGCACTCTCCTGACCTAATTGACGATATGACAGTAATGTATGATACAGCCAGTCTCTTATCTGGTCATGGGAGCTGAGGTTGGCCTGGAAATTGTGGCTGACACATGGACTGAGACATGGATTCCTGGGCCGATCACAATAGTTTGCATAATTCCTATCACTTACACTGAGCTGCCATAACAGTGTCATCCACAGTGCCCCCATAAAAGTTGGGAGCACTGTGGATATCACTGTTATGGGGTCACTCTTGATGTTATCTACAGATCCCCCATAACAGTGGCATCCACAGATCCCCCATAACAGTGGCATCCACAGATCCCCCATAACAGTGGCATCCACAGATCCCCCATAACAGTGGCATCCACAGATCCCCCATAACAGTGGCATCCACAGATCCCCCATAACAGTGGCATCCACAGATCCCCCATAACAGTGGCATCCACAGATCCCCCATAACAGTGGCATCCACAGATCCCCCATAACAGTGGCATCCACAGATCCCCATAACAGTGGCATCCACAGATCCCCCATAACAGTGGCATCCACAGATCCCCCATAACAGTGGCATCCACAGATCCCCCATAACAGTGGCATCCACAGATCCCCATAACAGTGGCATCCACAGATCCCCCATAACAGTGGCATCCACAGATCCCCCATAACAGTGGCATCCACAGATCCCCCATAACAGTGGCATCCACAGATCCCCATAACAGTGGCATCCACAGATCCCCCATAACAGTGGCATCCACAGATCCCCCCATAACAGTGGCATCCACAGATCCCCCATAACAGTGGCATCCACAGATCCCCCATAACAGTGGCATCCACAGATCCCCCATAACAGTGGCATCCACAGATCCCCATAACAGTGGCAGTGTTATGGGAGCACTGTGGATATCACTGTTATGGGGTCACTCTAGATGTTATCTACAGTTCCCCACAACAGTGCCATCCACATTCCCCTATAACAGTGCCATCCACAGTTCCCCCATGTGCCATCCACAGTGCCTCTAATGACATCTGCAGTGCCCCCAAAGTTCCCCTTGTGCCATCCACAGTGCCCCCATGTGCCACCTACAGTGCCGCGAATGACTTCCACAGTGCCCCCATAGTGCCCCTTGTTCCTTCCACAGTGCCATCCACAGTGCCCCTAATGACCTCTCCAGTGCCCCCATGTGCTATCTACAGTGCCCCTATGTGCCATCCACAGTGCTCTCATTTGCCCTCCACAGTGCCCCTAATGACATCCACAGTGCATCCATGTCCCATCCACAGTACCCCTAATGACACCCACAGTGCCCCTATGTGCCATCCACAGTGCCCCCCAAAATACCCCTATGTGCCATTCACAGTGCCCATGTGCCATCAATAGTGCTCCTTATGACATCCACAGTGCCCCCATGTGCCATTTAGTGCCCCCATGTGCCATCTACAGTGCCCCCATGTGCCATCTACAGTGCCCCCATGTGCCATCTACAGTGACCCCATGTGCCATCTACAGTGACCCCATGTGCCATCTACAGTGCCCCCATGTGCCATCTACAGTGCCCCCAAAGTGCCCATGTGCCATTCACAGTGCCCACAAGGGCACCTTTTTGCAATACACATCTCCCCCCAATAATCTCCACAGCATAGTAATCAGCCTCTGTGGCTGATTGCTATGCTGTCACACATGTACAGCTCTTACATCGCACTGTACATGAGTCAGTACAGGCTTCACATAGAAGCCTGTACACTCAGCAGTCAGCAGACAGCTGGCGGTCCCGGTGCATTAGCACAGTGTAATTGTGTGTACTTCGCCTGCGTTGGTGAAGAAGACAGAGGCCCACGCTTTGACTTGCAGGAGGTGGTGACGTCATTGGTGATGATCCGTCTCCTGCTCAAGCCAGGAAGAGAAGAGCGGAAGACAAGGAGACTTTGCCTGGATGAACAGAAAAGCCATCTGAAGGGAACACGTGACCGGGAGGCAGTTCTCAAGAACGGCTGCACTGTGGAAGGTAAGTATGTGAGCGATAATCTTTCCTCCACAGGTTAGATTTTTAAAGCCAAAAAAAGGTTACGCCTGGAGAACCCCTTTAACTCAGACCACTCCTTTAAGATAAGTAGGAGATAGAAAGATATATTTAATGTATCTATATTTTAGGGTTTGTGAAAACCGCATTGACATGCCTTGGATGTGGACTGGCCTCATATTTGATGCAGATTTTGTTTCAGAATGGTACCCATATCAAATGTGATACATATGTGATATTTTTTGGTCTGTTCCACGCAGAGGGAGTGTTCACTCTGCTGCCGCGCAGAGAGAGTGTTCACTCTGCTGCCGCGCAGAGGGAGTGTTCACTCTGC
This sequence comes from Bufo gargarizans, assembly GCF_014858855.1. Classification (NCBI taxonomy): domain Eukaryota; kingdom Metazoa; phylum Chordata; class Amphibia; order Anura; family Bufonidae; genus Bufo; species Bufo gargarizans. Next base: position 103,227,234 of record NC_058087.1, read on the forward strand.
TGCCGCGCAGAGGGAGTGTTCACTCTGCTGCCGCGCAGAGGGAGTGTTCACTCTGCTGCCGCGCAGAGGGAGTGTTCACTCTGCTGCCGCGCAGAGGGAGTGTTCACTCTGCTGCCGCGCAGAGGGAGTGTTCACTCTGCTGCCGCGCAGAGGGAGTGTTCACTCTGCTGCCGCGCAGAGGGAGTGTTCACTCTGCTGCCGCGCAGAGGGAGTGTTCACTCTGCTGCCGCGCAGAGGGAGTGTTCACTCTGCTGCCGCGCAGAGGGAGTGTTCACTCTGCTGCCGCAGTCGCCAGCTCAGGAAACAGTTAAAAGATAAAACTGAGCATATGTGGCCTTCTTAATGAGTCAGTCAAATAAATAAGAAATTAGGTAGCACTATACAAATACGTTTTATTGAATAAGGGCTCGTTCACACGAACGTGCCATGTTTTGCGGTCCGCAAAGCGCGGATGCAGCCTGTGTGCCTTCCACAATTTGCAGAATGGGACAGGCACCCCATCATAGAAATGCCTATTCATGTCTGCAAAACGGACAAGAATAGGACATGATCTATAATTTTTGCGGGGGCCACGGAACGGAGCACTGGGCATCTTCTGCGGCCCCATTGAAGTAAGTCGGCATCTGAGCTGCAAAAAATGAGGCTTGGATGCGGAACCAAACCACGGTCGTGTGAACTAACTCAGTAGCTATCCAATTTTTTTTTTTATTACAATCAATTACAAAAGTATTCAGATCTAGGGTGTTGGGGGTGTTTTTCTGCGTCTGGGACAGGGAGACATCACCATATTCTGACCCCCCCATAACTTTTTTTATAGTTATATCTACTGAGCTGTGTGGGGGCTCATTTTTTGCGGGACAATCTGTAGTTTTTATTGATGCCATTTTGCAGTGTGTGTGACTGATCACATTTTAGAACTTTTTTTATAAGTAGGAGAAGCAATGAGAAAATGGCATATTAGCTGCTGTTTGAAGCGCGCCATGTTTGACTATTGCTCCAACGCCGTACATGTACGGTTCTTGTAGTGAAAGGGTTAAACAGCAAACCGCTCATGTTCTGTGTCCAATTTACTGCTGTGGGACCTTAGCCAGCGCTCAGCTATTTTCAGAAGACACATACGTAGCAGTGAATGGAGGGGTGCCTGTACACATGTGGGTTACTCTCATTTAACTCTGGGGCCCTCAGAGGTGGGACCTGGATTCGCATCTGTTACCCATTTATGGCATATGCTATTGATATTGTACTTTCACATGTGTATTCCACATAAAGTCTATAAAAAGATAAAATTCAGTAATGCGTTACATATTCCTTTCTGCCATGTTCAGGCTGCCGCGTCTCTGTGCATTACAATCCATGTACACTCAGCCAGCATGTCCATACAAGATCCACAAGCTCTGGAGCAGCAATATTGTACACAACTGAAGAGACATGTTTTGGGCGACATGCCCCCTTTGTCATGCACATGTAGTCATCTCTTTACATAATTAGCATATCCTAAACCTGGTAACACACAATAAAATAATATCAATCTCCAGTGACAGCAAGATGCTAAAATTACATACTTCATTGAAGCCTTTTGGGCTCAGGGTCTCAAGCTGCTGAATCCAAAAGACTTCACGCTGCAAAAGTCTCTGCTGGTTAACACTTTCATTACCAGCCCTTTTAACATACTCAAGAATCTGCAATCGCAGTCCACATATATTATGCCTTGTTATGCCACTGTTTTATAACAGTTTTCACTTTTCTGCCCAGGCCATTTTATGCAAATCTGACGTGTCACTTTATGTGGTAATACATTTGGAACACTTGTACTTATTCAAGTCATTCTGAGATTGTTTTCTCGTAACACATTGTACTTCATGACAGTGAGTCAATATATTTTTCCTTTATTTATTAAAAAAAATCCCAAATTTAACAAATTTTCTAAATTTGAATTACCCCACTTTTAAGACAGATAGTAATGCCTCATAAAATAGGTATGAATCATCATTCCCCATATGTCTGCTTTATGCTGGCATCATTTTGTAAATGTAATTTTATTTTTTTAGGACATTAGAAGGCTTAGAAATTTTGAAGCCATTTTTCAAATTTTCAAGAAAATTTCCAAAACCATTTTCTTAAGCACTAATTCAGATATAAAGTGATTTTGAGGGCTTACATAATGGAAACCACCCATAAATTACCCCATTTTAGAAACGACACCCCTCAAATTATTCAAAACTGATGTTACAAACTTTGTTAACCCTTTAGGTGTTCCACAAGAATTAAAGGAAAATGGAGGTGAAATTAAAAAAATTTCATTTTATTTGCAGATTTTTCATAAATTTTTCATAATTTTTTTTCATGCAACACAGCAAGGGTTAACAGCAAAATAAACCTTAATATACATTACTCTGATTCTGCAGTTTACAGAAATACCTTATATGTGTCGGTAAACTGCTGTTTGGGCATGTGGCAGTGTTCAGAAGGAAAGGAGCGCCATATGGATTTTGGAGGCAGATTTTGCTAGAATGGTTTTTGGGCACCATTTTGTATTTGAAGAGACCCTGATGAACTCCTACAGTGGAAACCTTCAAAAAGTGACACCATTTTGGAAACTACACCCCTCAAAGAATTTATTGAAGGGTGTACTGAGCACTTTGACCCATAATTGTTTTACAGAATTTGGAAACACTTGGCTGTGAAAATAAAAAGTTTTATTCCGTCCAATAAAATGTTGCTTTAGCACCAAATTTTTCACTTTCACAAGGCACAACAGGAGAAACAGCAACCCATAATTTGTTACCCACTTTCTCCTGAATACAGCAACATCCCATATGTGGTGGTAAACTGCTTTTGCAGTGCAGATTTTGATAGATTGGTTCATTGGTTTTATTTTTTAAGCGATTGTCTTATGTCAGGGTTAATTTTTTGTGGGATGAGGTGATGATTTCATTGGAACCACTTTGGGGTACATATGACTTTTTGATCACTCGATATTATCCATTTTGTAAGGCCTGGTGACAAAAAATGGCACAGTTTTTTATTTATTTATTTATTTATTTGTACAGGGCAGGTTGTTTCGGACGTTGCGATACCTAATGCCTATTATTTTTATTTTCGTTAACCAGTAAAAGCATTTTTGACAAGAAAATTATCTTTTTTGTTGCCATTTTCTGAGAACCATTTTTTTTTTTTTTTGCGATAAACTTGGGTACAGTCTTATTTTTTGCGAGATGAGATGACGGTTTTATTAGTACCATTTTGGGAGAGATTGGACTTTTTGATAATGTGGTATTACACTTTTTGTGAGGCAATGGCTGTTTTGTCATAGTTTTTATTTGTATTTTTTTACAGCATTCACTCTGAGGGGGCATGTCATGTTATATTTTTATAGAGCAGGTTGATACAGATGCGGCGATATCTAATGTGTTTATTTTTAAGTTTTACACAGTAAAGTGCATTTTAAAAAATAAAAATGTTTTTGTGTTGCCATTATTTTGAGAGCCGTATTTTTTTAAATTTTTTGAGTGATTGTCTTACGAAGGGTCTTATTTTTTGCAGTTTGGTTGGTACCATTTTGGGAGACATGACTTTTTGATCACTTGGTATTACAATTTTTGTGAGGCATGGTGACCAAAAAAATGACTATTTTGGCACAGTTTTCACTTTTATTTTTTACAGCTATCACGTTAGGGGGTAGAATATATGTGATATTTTTATAGATCATGTTGTTACGGATGCGGCGATACCTAATGTGTAAATTTTTTTTGTTTGTTAAGTTTTACTCAGTAAACAAATTTTTCTAAGAAAAATATCATGTTTTTGTGTATTTTTATTTTATTTTTTTAGCGATTGTCTTATGTAGGGTCAATTTTTTTGCGGGATGAGATCACGTTTTGATTGGTACCATTTTGGGGTATATATGACTTTTTAATGACTTGGTATTAAACTTTTTGTGAGGGAAGGTGACCAAAAAATGATTTCAGCGGGCATCCTGTTCCTATTAACCCCCGCCGCTCCGCAATGTAAATTTTAACTTAGGACGTACCGGTACGCCCTGAGTCCTTAAGGACTCAGGAAACAGGGCGTACCGGTACGCCCTAAGTCCTTAAGGGGTTAACATCTGTTGTGGGTAAACGGTTTCAAGGTTTTCTGAGAGATGCTATCTTAGAGCATCTCAATGGAAATAAGCAAATAACGCCATATCAGCATCAGCTTCATGCGGGATCGGTCATGCAAAACTAATTTAATCAGTTTCTATGAGGAGGTAAGTTCTAGACTTGACAGCGGCGAATCAATGGATGTCGTATATCTTGATTTCTCCAAAGCATTTGTCACTGTACCACATAAAAGGTTAGTATATAAAATGAGAATGGTCTGACTGGGAGAAAATGTCTGTATGTGGGTAAATAACTGGCTGAGTGATAGAAAACAGAGGGTGGTTATTAACAGTACACACAGATTGGGTCACTGTCGCTAGTGGGGTACCTCAGGGGTCAGTATTGGGCCCTATTCTCTTCAATATATTTATTAATCATCTTGTAGAAGGCTTGCATAGTAAAATATCAATTTTTGCAGATGACACTAAACTGTGTAAAGTAATTAACACTGAAGAAGACAGTATACTACTACAGATGGATCTGGATAGATTGGAGGCTTGGGCAGATAAGTGGCAGATGAGGTTTAACACTGACAAATGTAAAGTTATGCACATAGGAAGGAATAATGCAAGTCACCCGTACATACTAAATGGTAAAACTCTCAGTAACACTGACATGGAAAAGGATCTAAGAATTTTAATAAACAGCAAACTAAGCTGTAAAAAACAGTGTCAGGCAGCTGCTGCCAAGGCCAATAAAATAATTGTTGCATCAAAAGGGGCATAGATGCCCGTGATAAGAACATAGTCCTACCACTTTACAAATCACTAGTCAGACCACACATGGAGTACTGTGTACAGTTCTGGGCTCCTGTGAACAAGGCAGACATAGCAGAGCTGGAGAGGGTTCAGAGGAGGGGAACTAAAGCAATAACTGGAATGGGGCTACTACAGTACCCTGAAAGATTATCATAATTAGGGTTATTCACTTTAGAAAAAAGACAACTGAGGGGCGCTCTAATTACTATGTATAAATATATCAGGGGTCAGTACAGCGATCTATCCCATCATCTATTTATCCCCAGGACTGTGACTGTGATGAGGGGACATCCTCTGCGTCTGGAGGAAAGAAGGTTTGTACACAAACATAGAAGATGATTCTTTATGGTAAGAGCAGTGAGACTATGGAACTCTCTGCCTGAGGAGGTGGTGATGGTGAGTACAATGAAGGAATTAAAGAGGGGCCTGGATGTATTTCTGGACTGTAATAATATTACAGGCTATAGCTACTAGAGGGGGCCGTTGATCCAGGGAGTTATTCTGATTGCCTGATTGGAGTCGCAAAGGAATTTTTTTTATTCCCCTAAAGTGGGGAAAATTGGCTTCTCCATCACAGTTTTTTTTTTGCCTTCTTCTGGATCAACTTGCACGATGACAGACCAAACTTGATGGACAAATGTCTTTTTTTGGCCTTATGTACTATGTTACTATGTATTTAATTCCCTACAGTGGCCACAGAGGTGTGTGTGGCGCCAAAAAGACTTCTCTTTCAGAGTGCCATGTCACCTAAGGCTGGCTCTGATTAAAATATAAAAGTATTTATTCCATATGGTGAACGCTGTAACAAAAATAAAAAATAAATTACCAAATTTATGTTTTTTTGCTTACTTCTTTTCCAAAATAAGTAAATTTGCTATCAGTGTAACCTTACTGAGCTGAAGAATAAAGGTAAAATATTGTTTTTATTGCCTAATGAAGGACATCAATATGAAACCCTTAACACTGGCAGAATTGCATTTTTGCCAACTCCACCCCATTATTTTTTTCTGTAGAAATATTAAATGGTGCTAATAGAAAATACAACTTGTCCTGCAAAAAAAGCCCTCTGACAATACTAATAAAAAAGTAAAAAAGTTATGGTCCCTTAACCCCTTAAGGACACAGGGCGTACCGGTACGCCCTATTTCCCGAGTCCTTAAGGACCAAGGGCGTACCGGTACGTCCTGACTTAAAATCGGCATTCCGGCGCCGCGGGGGTTAATCGGAACGGGATTTCGGCTGAAATCATTCAGCCGGCATCCCGTAACAACGCAGGGGGGGGTCATTTGACCCCCCCGTATCGGCGATCGCAGAAAACCGCAGGTCAATTCAGACCTGCGGTTTTCTGCGTTTCCGGTCCATTCGGGTGTCCGGTGACCCGATGAACCGGAAAAAGACTGCGATCGGTGGCGTAATTATACACCACCAATCGCAGTCCGAGGATTTGAGGAGGCGGTGCTGGCCCTGGTGCTGAACACTGCTGTCCAGGGTGCTGATTGGTGCAGGGGAGAGAGGCGCGAGATTCAAACTTCCTGCGCTCCTCTCTCCCCTCCTCTTCCTGTTCTGCACGAGCACCCGGCAGCATCGTCCAGCACCAGCTCCTGTGTCCCCCTAATCGCCATCCATCACCCTCCTGCACCCATCGCCACCCAGGTAGGTTAGGGTCAGTGAGGGAGAGGCATCGTTAGGCAGGGAAAGAAGGGAAAAGTTAGTTAGGAAAAAAAAAAAAAAAAACTTTTAACTTTTACACAAATCTTTTTTTGATCCATCAGACCCCAGACCCCCCCCTGCCACTTGCCCCCCCCTACCAGCCCCCCACCACCACCAGCCCCCCCACCCACCCCCCCACCACTCCCCCCAACCCCCCCCATCCCCCCACCACCACCACTAGCCCCCTCACCACCACTTTTTTTTCTGCGTTCGCTGACTGGTCGGCACTTTTTAGCGTCCGTCCACTGTTAGCGCATCGCCTGCCCCACCGCTGATCAGCGTTGTACCGCTAATCAGCAACTTTTTTTTTTTCCTAACACTTGCCCTTTTTTCCTTTTTTTAGTACGCGAACACCCGTTGCCCCCACAAACACGCACATATAATAAAGTTTTACACACACGCACACCTACACGCACACACACCCATGGCCCGCCGGGTGTTCTCGGCCGAGGAGGCATATGCCCAGATTGCCTCCGACTCCGAGAGCCCCAGTGAGGATGAGGATGACCCCACATTCCTCTTATCATCAGCATCCTCCTCATCATCATCGGATGACGATGAGCCACCAAGGCGGCGGAGACGCCGCCAGGCGGAGCCAGGGGCCGCACATGCTAGGGATCCTGTGGCCCACCCTAGTACGAGCCGCCCTGGGGTTCGTACTGGTTTCCCGGCCCACCAAATAAGTTCACCGGAGACCCCTGCCGATGAACTTAGCTGGTGTCCCCCAGTGGACTTTGAGCCTGAGATTCCGGATTTCGCTGGCAATCCTGGAATCCAGATTCCCACAGTGGGGTTTACTGAAATTGACTATTTTAGTTTTTTTTTCAGTAACCCACTGGTGAATTTGATGGTGGAGCAGACGAATCTGTACGCCCAACAGTTCGTCGCTCAAAACCCAGGCTCAGTTTTGGCTAGACCCGGTGGCTGGACGCCGGTCAGTGCAGCCGAAATGAGGACATTTTGGGGCCTCGTGCTGCATATGGGTCTAGTCCAAAAACCCAGTGTCAGGCAATACTGGAGTGGGGACGTCCTGTACCAGACCCCACTGTACAGTATGGTCATGACACGCTCCCGGTTTGAGGCCATCCGGAAATGTCTGCATTATTCCGATAATGCAGCATGTCCACCCCGAGGTGATCCTGCCTATGACCGGCTGTATAAGATACGGCCTGTCATCGATCACTTTGGGGCCACATTTCAGCAGGCCTACGTACCTGGAAGGGAGGTCGCGGTTGATGAGTCGCTCATTGCGTTCAAGGGGAGACTCAGTTTCCGCCAATATATTCCCACAAAGCGAGCGAGGTATGGCGTGAAGCTATACAAAATTTGTGAGAGTACCTCAGGGTACACTTACAAATTTAGTGTGTACGAGGGGCGAGATTCCCGTATTCAACCCCCAGAATGTCCCCCCACTCTGGGTGTTAGCGGGAAACTCGTGTGGGACCTTATGTACCCACTGCTGGATAATGGTTACCACTTGTACGTGGATAACTTTTATACCAGCATTCCCTTGTTCAGGTCCCTTGCCGCCAGATCTACGTTCGCTTGTGGGACCGTGCGGAAAAATCAGCGCGGCCTCCCTGCCTACCCCCTCCAGGTACCTATCCCCAGGGGTGAGACCCGTGCACTTACCAGTGGAAACCTGTTGCTGGTCAGGTATAAGGACAAGAGGGATGTCCTTATGCTGTCCACAATCCACGGTAACGGCACCACCCCAGTCCCTGTGCGAGGTACCGCGGCAACGGTCCTCAAGCCCGATTGTATCGTCGACTACAATCGGTATATGGGAGGAGTTGATCTCTCGGATCAAGTCCTCACGCCATATAACGCCATGCGCAAAACCCGGGCATGGTACAAAAAAGTTGCGGTCTACTTGGTGCAGGTTGCCATGTACAACTCTTTTGTACTATCCCGAAGCGCTGGCAGCACAGGGACATTCCTCCAATTCTATGAGGCAGTCCTCAAGGACCTGATCTTTTCGGACCGGGAAAGAGCAGGCCGGAGTACCTCGGGAACTGGAGGCGCCCGGATCGTCCCTGGCCAACACTTTCCAGGTGTGGTCCCCCATACTGGAAAGAAGGGACGAACCCAAAAAAAGTGCAGAGTGTGTCGCAGGAGGGGGATACGGAAGGACACCACCACTCAGTGCGACACGTGCCCCGATCATCCGGGCCTCTGCGTTATCGATTGCTTCAGGGAGTATCACACTTCCATGGAGTACTAAATTTTTATAATCCCCAACAGTTCACTAGAGAACATAAAACACTATGGCTCTCAGACTTTGGAGACACGAAAACTATTTTTCTTTCCCCCAAAAATATTAGTTTTAGTGCAGGCATCCTCAAACTGCGGCCCTCCAGATGTTGTAAAACTATAACTCCCAGCATGCCCAGACAACCTACAGCCATCAGCAGGGCATGGTGGGAATTGTAGTTTTACAACATCTGGAGGGCCGCAGTTTTAGGATGCCTGCTTAGTGTCTCCAAAGTCTGAGAGCCATACATATTGGGCATCGTCGCGTGCGTAAAAGTCGTCGCTATAAAAATAACTTTTGACCAAACGCCTCGGATGAACGGTGTTAAAAATATAAAATAAAAACGGTGCCAAAACGCCTATTTTTGGGCAAAATTTCAATTTAAATCCATTTTGCCGGTAATAAAGCAAGGGTTAACAGCCAAACAAAACTAAATATTTATTGCCCCGATTCTGTCGTTTGCAGAAACACCCCATATGTGGTCGTAAATGGCTATATAGCCGCACGGCAGGGCATAGAACGAAGGGAACGCCATACGGTTTCTGGAAGGCAGATTTTGATGGACAGTTTTTTTTTTGACACCATGTCCCATTAGAAGCCCCCCCTGATGTAGCCCAGACTAGAAACTCCAAAAAAGTGACCCCATCTAAGAAACTACACCCCTCAAGGTATTCAAAAGTTACTTTACAAACTATGTTAACCCTTTAGGTGTTCCACAAAACTAAATAGCGAATGTAGAAACAATTTTAGATTTTTTTTTTTTTGTTACATTGCCTCAAAAAAGAGTAATATAGAGCAACCAAATATCAAATTTACCCCAAAAATAGTCCCAAAACAACAACCACCTTATCCCGTAGTTTCCTAGATGGGGTCACTTTTATGGAGTTTCTACTCTAGGGGTGCATCAGGGGGCTTGAAAGGGTACATGGTGTAAATAAACCAGTCCAGCAAAATCTGCCTTCCAAAAACCATATGGCGTTCCCCTTCTTCTATGTCCTGCCGTTTAGCCAAATAGTAGTTTACCACCACATATGGGGTGTTTCTGCAAACTACAGAATCAGGGCAACCCATTTTGAGTGTTGTTTGGCAGTTAACCCTTGTTTTACTCCTAGAAAAAATTGATTATATTGGAAAATTTTCCAAAAAATTGAAATTTCATAATTGTTTCTCCATCTGCCATTAACTCTTGTGGAACACCTAAAGGGTTAACAAAGTTTGTAAACCCAGTTTTGAATACCTTGAGGGGTGTACTTTCTTAGATGGAGTCACTTTTTTGAAATTTCTATTCTAGGGGTGCAACAGGGGGCTTCAAATGGGACATGGTATAAACAAAACCAGTCCTGCAAAATCTGCCTTCCAAAACCCATATGGTGTTCCCCTCCTTCTATGTGCTACCGTTCGGCCAAACAGTAGTTTACGACCACATATGGGGTGTTTTTGCAAACTACAGAATCAGGGCAACCCATTTTGAGTGTTGTTTGGCAGTTAACCCTTGTTTTACTCCTAGAAAAAATTGATTATATTGGAAAATTTTCCAAAAAATTGAAATTTCATAATTGTTTCTCCATCTGCCATTAACTCTTGTGGAACACCTAAAGGGTTAACAAAGTTTGTAAACCCAGTTTTGAATACCTTGAGGGGTGTACTTTCTTAGATGGAGTCACTTTTTTGAAATTTCTATTCTAGGGGTGCAACAGGGGGCTTCAAATGGGACATGGTATAAACAAAACCAGTCCTGCAAAATCTGCCTTCCAAAACCCATATGGTGTTCCCCTCCTTCTATGTGCTACCGTTCGGCCAAACAGTAGTTTACGACCACATATGGGGTGTTTTTGCAAACTACAGAATCAGGGCAACCCATTTTGAGTGTTGTTTGGCAGTTAACCCTTGTTTTACTCCTAGAAAAAATTGATTATATTGGAAAATTTTCCAAAAAATTGAAATTTCATAATTGTTTCTCCATCTGCCATTAACTCTTGTGGAACACCTAAAGGGTTAACAAAGTTTGTAAACCCAGTTTTGAATACCTTGAGGGGTGTACTTTCTTAGATGGAGTCACTTTTTTGAAATTTCTATTCTAGGGGTGCAACAGGGGGCTTCAAATGGGACATGGTATAAACAAAACCAGTCCTGCAAAATCTGCCTTCCAAAACCCATATGGTGTTCCCCTCCTTCTATGTGCTACCGTTCGGCCAAACAGTAGTTTACGACCACATATGGGGTGTTTTTGCAAACTACAGAATCAGGGCAACCCATTTTGAGTGTTGTTTGGCAGTTAACCCTTGTTTTACTCCTAGAAAAAATTGATTATATTGGAAAATTTTCCAAAAAATTGAAATTTCATAATTGTTTCTCCATCTGCCATTAACTCTTGTGGAACACCTAAAGGGTTAACAAAGTTTGTAAACCCAGTTTTGAATACCTTGAGGGGTGTACTTTCTTAGATGGAGTCACTTTTTTGAAATTTCTATTCTAGGGGTGCAACAGGGGGCTTCAAATGGGACATGGTATAAACAAAACCAGTCCTGCAAAATCTGCCTTCCAAAACCCATATGGTGTTCCCCTCCTTCTATGTGCTACCGTTCGGCCAAACAGTAGTTTACGACCACATATGGGGTGTTTTTGCAAACTACAGAATCAGGGCAACCCATTTTGAGTGTTGTTTGGCAGTTAACCCTTATTTTACTCCTGGAAAAAATTTATTATATTGGAAAATTTTCCAAAAAATAGAAATTTCAAAATTGTTTCTCCATCTGCCATTAACTCTTGTGGAACACCTAAAGGGTTAATAAAGTTTGAAAAAACAGTTTTGAATACCTTGAGGGGTGTAGTTTCTAGAATGGGGTCATTTTTGGGAGGTTTCTATTATCTAAGCCTCACAATATGACTTCAAACCTGAACTGGTCCATAAAAAGTGGGATTTTGAAGATTTCTCAAAAATTTCAAAATTTGCTTCTAAACTTCTAAGCCTTGTAACATCCCCAAAAAATAAAATATCATTCCCAAAATGCTACAAACATGAAGTAGACATATGGGGAATGTAAAGTCATCACAATTTTTGGGGGTATTACTATGTATTACAGAAGTAGAGAAACTGAAACTTTGAAATTTGCTAATTTTTCAAAATTTTTGGTAAAAAATGTATTTTTTTATGCAAAAAAAATAACTTTTTTGACCCAATTTTAGCAGTGTCATGAAGTACAATATGTGACGAAAAAACAATCTCAGAACGGCCTGGGTAAGTCAAAGCGTTTGAAAGTTATGAGCACTTAAAGGGACACTGGTCAGATTTGCAAAAAATGGCCCGGTCCTTAAGGTGAAAATGAGCCCGGTCCTTAAGGGGTTAAATGTTTGAAGGAAAAAAAAAATGAAACTATCCCTGTCCTTAAGGGGGTTAGACCATGCTTTTCGTGTTGTATGACAACCCTTTTAAGTCTCCAGACACACAGCCATAGTAAAGCTCCATGTAGGAACCATATATATTTAAAACCAATATTGGGATTGGATCCCACCCTGTAATATCTGGAAAAGCCTTCTTTAGGTAAGACTTACCTGATCTCACAGGACAGGATCGAATCCCTTCCTTAGGGCTCATTCACACTACCGCGCCGTGTTTTGCGGTCCACAAATTGTGGATCAACAAAACAAGGAATGGAACAGGTGGCCCATTATGTAAATGCCTATTCTTGTCCGTAATTGCATATATTTCCATATATTTGTATATTTCCATTCAAATGCGTAACAAATGCGTACTTGTAACAAATGCATACTCGTTCATACGGTCATGTGAATGCATTCTTAAAGGCTGTATACACCCTGGGGGTCAAAGTTTACATGTTACTCATTTTGGGTTAAAAAAAAATTTTAGGGCTCATGTTCTGTTTTTTTTTTCTGCCCTTATGCGGAACCATTCACTTCAATGGGTCCGCAAAAAAAAAAAACAGAAATGACTCTTTGATAAAAAAAAGTCTTAAACTCTTATTTAAGCCACATTGTTATCAGTAAGATAACGATTGAGCTATAATGAAGTGTTTAGGAGCTCAAAGATGTGAGACAAGGAGCCGTCCCCTGAGCCGCCTGATGGAACAGAGTAAACATTTAAAGCCTGTTTCTGTAAAGAATAAATCAAGGCAACTAGACTTACTGTAGATTTCTTGAAAACGTTTCACTCGTTCTTCCAACGAGCTTTCTCAATTCTGAGTGACTGTATTCAGTTACATATTTATTCCCAGAGAATTCTTGTACAGTCACTCAGAGATGAGAAAGCTCATTGGAAGAAAGAGTGAAACGTTTTAAAGAAATCTACAGTAAGTCCAGTTGCCTTAATTTATTCTTTACACATATACCATGACCTGGATAAATGAGAACCCTCACAGACATTTAAAGCCTGCTCTTAGAGAAACTTAAGGCTACACAGAGACAGGGGTTCAAAATGTTTAATAAAGAACCGAAAAAAATATTTTTTAGCTCAAAATGAGTACAATGCAATAATAAAAAAAAAAGGTGTACCTAGCTGTTAAAGGGGTTTTCTGGTATTTTCATAATGATGACTTATCCTCAGAATAGGTCATCAATATCAGATCTGCGGGGGTCTGACACCCGGCACTCCCGCCGATCAGCTGGTTAAAGAGAAGGCCGTGCACATCCTTCCCTTAATTGTTTACCTGCTCGCCATCGATATTGCAGCGTTGAGCAGGTGTAATTACAAGCCGTCCTATCCACTTCAATTGGACGGCACATTCCTATACAATGGGCCCATCCCCGTAGGGCCCCCTATAATGCGACCCAGATGTAGGAAAGGCCGAGTGGCCTAAAATGTCCCTTTTATGTGTGTCACGGTGCTCCTACATGGATTCGGCTGGACCCCAGGCTGTGGCTCCAAAGCAATAAGTAGGGGGAATAATTGAGGGATTTGAAATTAAGATTGAGTCCAGACCTTGTATGTAGTTGAACAGCAGCTTTACTTGAATAAACGTTCATCAGCAACAGTCTTCAAACTTATTCTTGGTCCCAGCAGGCTTTAGCATTAAAACTGGCAGTCAAACTCTACTGTTACATATGTTTCTCTCTGGCTCTACTGTACTGACAGGCTGACTTTATGACTTTGCTTCTGCTGTATGCTGCACTTTTTTCTTTGTAGTCCGTCTCTAGATTATGTCAGGGAACGATGCTCCTGGCTTCTGAGGCTTTAAAGGTTCTGCCTCCATGGCCAGCAGAGCTTAAGGACTAGCCCACCTCTACACAGAGAGGGGTTAGAATAGAATGGAATGGAAGGTTCCATCCCAACTGTAGCTCTGTCGTGTAGGATGGCACCTGCTGGTGAACCAGGCACATTACATCTGAACATAACAGTTACAAACATTATTAGGAATGCACATTGTGGTGAACCTTGAATAAATACATAAGATAACATGAATTTAGACCAATAAAGACAGTAGCAGGGTGCAGAAGTGGTAACACCACTCTGGGGTGTTACAGATGCTACTACCTGTACTATGATGTACAAACACAGCTTTATGCCTGTACTGGTCTGCAGACACTGATGCTAAGGAGTGTGCGATTTCTCCCCTCCCTCCCTGAAGTCTTTTTGTGGGTTTTCTTCTTCGTCTCTAAACTCATATGAAAAATGTGTGCTCCCCCCCCCCCCCCCCTGCATTTGCGTGTTCTTTTCTCTAAATCTTCACTGATGTACTACAGCCTTTGTAATCTGCCCGTCCTCAAGACTTGGATGCTTGTCCCCTCTGCACACTCCGAACTGTTGCATACTCCCTTTTTTGCTGCCACTGTATCTTTAATGCTAAGAGAAGGGAAGGTAACTAGTAGGAGGATAACTAGCAATATGAAGGAGTTACACAAACTCAACAGTAGCAAGATTTTTTTATGCAGACTATTCAATAAGGCACATCATTTTGGATAAAAGTACTGTGGCAAATGAACATTAAATAATTGAATGCAAAGATGTTCATATTCACACAGAATAGATTATTTTATTATTGTATTGTTCAAGACTTCAAGGCAAAATAAAAGGGAAATTGTCACCATAAAATGCAGTGCAAGCTGCAGGCAGCATGTTCTAAGACCAGAAGGAGCTGAGCTTTGCAGGAAAGGATTCAGGAAAAAATGTATGCATTTAAACCTCTGCACTTTTTATTCACAGGAGTCACGTGTATTGTCTTACTCAGTGATTGACAACGTACTCAGCATGAGTAAGATTATTAATAGGTTGTTTTTAACTTTACAGTGCTGATTGACAAAGATCAGAATCCAAAATGGAAGCCGGAACGGTTAGAAGAAGTGACTGATGAATACGTGGACAGCTGTTTTGCATCCCTTGGGAGCAGTGACTTAATATTGTAATCTTAATAAGGCAATAAACCTTTTTTAAATCGCTGTGTTACTGTCAAAGAGTTTTAATTAACTAAACAACATGTGAGTAAGGCTACTTTCACACTAGCGTTTCTATTTTCCGGTATTGAGATCTATCATAGGGTCTCAATACCGGAAAAAAAACGCTTCTGTCAATGGGGCCAAACGTAACTGAATGGAATACTCCAAAATGAATTCCTTTCAGTTTGGTTGTGTTCTCATACCAGAGAGCAAACCGCCATGATCCACAATGCAAGTCAATGGGGACGGTTTTCTCTGACACAATAGAAAACGGATTCCTTCTCCATTGACTTTCAATGGAGATTATGACGGATCCATATTGGGTATGTTAAAGATAATACAACAGGATCCGTTCAGAACGTATGCAGATGGTTGTATTATCAGTAACGGAAGGGTTTTTGCTGAACCCTGCAGATCCAGCAAAAACGCTAGTGTGAAAGTAGCCTAAAGTGAATAAGGCTATGTTCACGTCATGGTTTCCGTTTATAACTAAAACTACAGCACCTTGCCAACACAAATGTGAACAGAGCCTAAAAGAGAACCGTGAGATCTCACATTGAAATTTTTTTTTAACCCTTAGGATACAGGAGGTTTTTACATTTTCCTTTTTCTTCCCTATCTTCCTTGAGCCATATAATTTATTTATTTTCCGTTTACATAGCTGTATGATGACATTTTTTTTTTTTTTTTGTGCAACAAGTTGTACTTTTTATTGCCACCATTAATTATAGCATTACAATGTAGTGGGAAGCGGTAAAAAAAAAAAATCCTAATGGGATGCGATTGGAAAAAAAAGCAATTCCATATGTATAGATTTCTTGTGTCTTAATAGTGTAAAAATAAATGTATAAATATATATTTTTTTTATACATCGCATATTCTGACCCCCATAACTTTTTGATAGTTATATCTACCGATCACATTTTGTTACTTTTTTTGGGTAAGAGAAGCGATGAAAAAAATAGCTAATTGGCCATTTTTACCCTTTTTTCTATTATGCCATTTGCCGTATTGGATTTTTATTTATTTTACATTTTAATAATACAGGCGTTTTCAGTCACGGTGATACCCATAATGTTTATATTTTTTGTTATTTATTTTTTCATTATACGGAAAGTGGGCGTTTTAAACTTTTTATATATATTTTTTTAATATATATATTTTTTTTTAACTTTTTTGTAATGATTTTGAAGCTCGTATTTAAGCGTATAAAATGCCTTTTTTTTTTTTTAACAATCATAGATTTTTTAAATGCATTTATTACGAACTATTGCTAATTTCTTTAGTTGGCCTGCCACCTGGTGGCCAAAATAAGGATTGCCGTTTGAATGCCCTCTGCCTCTTCAGTGAGGCTGAGCTCATTCAAATCAATAACCGGTGTTCTCACTGGCCACAGGTGTTTGACTATTTAGATGCCGTGATCTCACTTGATCACCGCATCTAAAAGCTTTAATTACCACGATCTGCATTATTGCCAGTCATGGAAATTAGCCGCAGGTCTCTGCTGTTTGAAACACCAGAGACCTGCCAGCCATGAAGCCCGCTGCATGTGCAAGCGGGCGCCATGTTTACCTATTGCTCCAGTGCCGTACATGTATGGCTCTGGTAGCGAACGGGTAAAAAGCCAACATTGTAAATTAAAAATATTTGATTCAAAGATTCCAAACTGTTAATACAACGTAAAAGAAAATCGGTTTTATATTTTTTTTAAAGGATATAATAGCATATTATAAATAAGGACTGTTACTCTATACTGCACTACAAATGTGTCAAATTCAGTAACGTTCTCCAATTGTACCTGCTCCAAGGGCACTCCCATGCCAATCAACTGACCTTCTCCTTTCACCATACAGAAGAACCTCCAAAAAAACATTTCTGTAATATACGGTAGTACCACACTTGGCAAGATGAAAATGTCCATCAAATTCAACCTACTGTATAATCCCAGTGTTCTGCCCAGCCGAGTTTGAGAATCATTACAGATCACGTCTGCCTCAGTTTTGGTATTTCTGTAGTGATTAGTGTGGTCTAGCGGTGTTAAGTGGTATTATACTTTGTTTTTCCTGTTACAAAGACTTCTGCATTGTGGGTGGTGCAAAGCGATGTGGAAGTGCAAAGTATCCTGGGTAAGAGAAGCCTCCAGTCACAGGACACATCAGCATAGCTGTCCTATGCATGTCTCCTTCTCAAAGTCCACCATCCTTGTAAAATCATATCTGGTGAGAGATCTACCTTTGTTTCAGGGACATTATGTTATGCAGAGCTGTTCAGTCAGTTGTAATTGTTACTCAGGGAGTTTTCTACTGTTAGCTAGACATGTAATCCGATGTTAGGCAGCCATTTTACCATGTGCTTTCAATGTCAATGCAAATGTTATAGTATATGCTATGCTATGCTTTATACTTATATATGCTATTTGTATTCTTGTAGTTTTACCGCACACTTGTACAATCTCTCACTCATGCACATTGCGCACAGAGTACAACCTGTTGACCAATAAACAAGTTAGACTACAAAGAACAGTCCTTTTATTTGGAAAACAGGAATGGTTTATTCTGTGGTAATGCACACTATGTGAACGTGTATGAAGACAGTAAAACAGATGCTAGTCACCAGCGATGGTGGAGCCACCATCAGACACACGGCCCTGCGTAGAAGATTGTAGCCACTGCCATACAGTCACAAGAAGTGAGTGCAGCCCCCAGCAAGTGCAGCACGATCCAGACCACGCTGAAGTCTGTTTTACATAGACTGAGTCTGTAAAGAGATGTTAAGCAGCCAGCAGAAGGCACACAATGTCCGCTAGACAGGCATCATCAAACAGTACCATGTCATGAGCAAGCTGCTCTAGCAGGTCCTCAATAAAAGAAAAGGCTGCTCTCACCCGTACAGAAGCTGAGGCTGCACAAGAGATGCCTTAGAGCGTCAAAGGTAAAAGAGAGAGCTTTACAGGAAGAGGAGAGAGCACGCCTGCAAGTGTCACTCGAAGAAGAGACAGCATGCCTGCAAGCATCACTGGAAAAGAGAGAAAGAAGCGACAGCCGCAGTAGCCAAAGCAGAGTTCTTAGAAGCCTTGGAGTTCCCCGAATCCGAGAAACACAGCCAAGTATTTGGGCCGGACCTAGATGAACAAGATCCAACACAGCGTGTCTCAGAATACGTCCATCAGCATCCGAAGACATGAGATTACTATGATTCAGAATATCAGACCGCTTATACAGAATGCCAAAGATCCTACTTTGAACCACAGTACCTCGAGCAAGACGGTATGCGACAAAACGATGCTGACCACAACTACCGCCCTACAGAATTAAAGTTACAACCTTCGTTTTTACTTAAAGGGACAACCTTCGCATCAGAACAGTATTATACAGACTTCCCTAAGCCAGAAACTCCTAAAAGGTATGGTGATACACCACACATGCAGCGTAACAACAACACACCGAGTAGTATTGGCGCTAACCATTCTCCCATGGACTTCGCTAAGTTCTAAGCTAAACGGGAGCTGGTCACCAAAGGACTTATAAAGTTCGCCGATTGCCCCGAAAACTACAGGGCATGGCAAGGCTTTCTTCCAGAACGTCATAAGGGCTCTTTCAGACGGGCGAGATTTCCACGCGGGTGTGATGCGTGAGGTTAACGCATTGCACCCGCACTGAATCCGGACCCATTAATTTCTATGGGGCTGTGCACTGCGTGAAAATCGCAGCATGCTCCTCTTTGTGCATTTTCCACGCAATGCAGGCCCCATAGAAGTGAATGGTGCTGCCTGAAAATCGCAAGCAAGTGCAGATGCAGTGTGATTTTCACATACGGTTTCTAGGAGACAATCGGGATAGGGAGCCGATCATTATTATTTTCCCTTATAACATGGCTATAAGGGAAAATAATAGCATTCTTAATACAGAATGCATAGTACAATAGGGCTGGAGGGGTTAAAAAAAATATATTTTTTTTTAACTCCCCTCATCCACTTGTTCGCGCAGCCCGGCTTCTCTTCTGTCTTCATCTTTGCTGTGCAGTAGGAAAAGGACCTGTGGTGACGTCACTACACTCATCACGTGGTCATCATGGTAAAAAATGATCATGTGATGGACCATGTGATAAGCGCAGTGAAATCATCAAAGGTCCTATTCCTCAACGATGAAGACAGAAGAGAAGCCGGGCTGCACTAACAAGTGGATTAAGGTGAGTTAAATTTTATTTTATTTTATTTTTTCTTTAATCCCTCCAGCCCAATTGTACTAAGCATTCTGTATTAAGAATACAATTAAACCATGTTATAAGGGAAGATAATACAATCTACACAATACCTAACTCACACATGGGTACCAAACATGCGTGTGCCAAACGCATTTCAAGGTTTTGCACTCTCGCGGAAAAATCACACATTTTCCCTCGACGTGGCTTGTAAGCGAGTCAGTTGAACATGCCAAAAGAATCAGAGACAGTAACATAAACTATCCGGGCAAAGGCCTAAAGATTGTGTGGGAAAGACTTAAAGAGTGTTATGGGTCAATAGAATTGATAATTTTCCCAGAAT
This sequence comes from Bufo gargarizans, assembly GCF_014858855.1. Lineage (NCBI taxonomy): Eukaryota > Metazoa > Chordata > Amphibia > Anura > Bufonidae > Bufo > Bufo gargarizans. The sequence continues at coordinate 103,247,028 of NC_058087.1, forward strand.
AGTGTGGTACTGTGAGGTCACTTAATGCAGCGGGGTACAGTAAGGTCACTGTTAAGGGAGCGGGGTACTGTGGCAGTCACTGTTAAAGGGGCAGTTGTTGTGGAGGTCTTTGTTGAGGGGGCCGGGAATAGTGGAGGTCAGTTAAGGGGGACTGTAACCTATGGTCAGTGTTAAGGGTTGGGTGCTGTGGAGCTCACTGTTAAAGGGGCAGGCTACTGTAAAGGTCAAAGTTAATGAGGTGGGCTGCTGTGGAGGTCCTATTTTAAGGAGACGGGGCACTGTGAGGGGGGTCAGTGTTAAGGGGGGGGGGCTGTGGAGGTCACTGTAAAGGGGCCAGGCGGCTGTAGATGTCACTGCTATAGTCGATATGGTTGATATCTTTTAATGACACACAAACATTATATTAAATATATGAATTTCTCTCTGTTGTCTGTCTGTTAATTATGCATGGCCAAATGACTGGACTGATCTGCACCAAATCTGGCACATAGGTACATCAAGTGTCCGGGAAGGTTGAAGTGGTGGGTGCTATGGAGTTTAATGTTAAGGAGGCAAGGCCCTGTGGAGGTCACTGTTCTGTCTTCATACACATTCACACAGTGTGCAGTCTGACATGCAGCATAAACCATTCCTGTCTTCCAAATAAGAAGACTGTTCATTGGTCAACAGGTTGTACTCTCTGCGCAGTGCGCGTGAGTGAGAGATTGTACAAGTGTGGTAAAACTACAAGAATACAAATAGCATGTATAAGTATAAAGCATAGCATGTATAAGTATAAAGCATAGCATAGCATGTACTATAGCATTTACAGTCATCAGTGAAAGCACATGGCAAAATGGCTGCCTATACATAGGATTACATACCTGTCTAACAGTTATAACTCCCTGAGTAACAATTATAACTAATTGAACAGCTCTGCAACACACAATATCCCTGAAACAAAGGTAGATCTACTTTTACAAGGATCATGGAGTTTGAAAAGGAGACATGCATAGGACATCTCTGTACTGTGTCCTGGAGACTTCTCTTTCCCAGAATGCTTTGCACTCCCACAATGCAGTGCACCATCCACAATGCAGTAGTATTGTATCAGGCAGACAAAGTGTAATGCTATTTAAACCGCTAGATGGTGCTATAACCACACTAAACACTTCAGAATTACCCTGACCCTGACAGAATGAACTAGAATAATTTTCTAACCCTGCTGGGCAGAACAGTCACTGTTCAGGGATAGATCGCTGTGGAGGGTCACTGTTAAGGGGGTTGGGCACTGTGGGGGGGGGGGGCACTGTTAAGGAGGCGGAAGTGCGATATAGGTCACTGTTACGGGGGATACTGTCAATATCTTTTAACGGCACACACAAACATTAAGTGAAAATATACCTGTGCAAAGCCAGGTTATTCTGCTAGTATATATATTAAGGGATCGTCTCTTTTCAGGCGTCGCAACTACAGTTGAACGTCAATGGGGTTCGGGTTCGGTGTCAAGTTCGGGTCCCGAATTCGAACTTTTTTGTGAAGTTCGGGACCCGAACTTGACCCCGAACCCCATTGACGTCAATGGGGACCTAAACTTTTGAGCACTAAAATGGCTCTAAAAATGTCATAGAAAGGGCTAGAGGGCTGCAAATTCCAGCAGAATGTGGTTAAGCATTGAGCATGGCAGGTGCTTTGCAAACAAATGTGGATAGGGAATTGACTTCAAATAACATAAAATACGTAAAAATAAAAAATCATAATCTTGATCTAGGAGGACAGGGTCTATATGGAGTAGTAGGGTGAGGAGCCAGTGGATGTGGCTGTGGAGGAGGATTTATTTATTTATTAGGGTACACCCCAAAACATTGGGAATATAACCTGTGATAACCCCCTCCAGCCGTGATAAACAAACGTTCAGACAATACACTTGCTGCAGGGCAGGCCAGCACCTCCAAGGCATAAAGGGAAAGCTCAGGCCATGTACCCAATTTGGAGACCCAGAAGTTGAAGGGGCAGACCCGTTATTCAGTTCGTGTAGGCGTGTGCACACATACTGCTCCACCATGTTGCTGAAATGCTGCCTCCTGCTAAGACATTCCATATCAGCTGATGGTGCTGGTTGTTGTGGCGTGCTGACAAAGCTTTTCGGCATTTTGGCCATGCTAACCCGGCCTTCTTAGGTGCTGGTGGTGCGCCAGCTGCGTTGGAGACCTCTTCCTTCTCCTCTGCCTTCACCTTGGGATTCCACTGTGGCCCCGCTGTCAGGTGGGAATACCACCAGCAGCACGTCTTCCAGCGCGCGCTTGTACTCGCACATCTTACGATCACGCTCCAGTGACGGAATTAAGGATGGTACGTTGTCCTTGTAATGGGGATCCAGCAGCGTGGCCACCCATTAATCAGCAAAAGTTAGAATGTGGGCAACTCAGCGGTCATTGTTGAGACACTGCAGCATGTAATTGCTCATTTGTGCCAGGCTGCCCAGAGGCAACGAAAAGCTGCCCTCTGTGGGAGTCTATCATCTGTGTCCTCTGTATCCCCCCTGCCACGCACCAGTGATGGCCATGAGCTGGTTTGGGTGCCACCCTGCTGTGAACACTGTTCCTCATCCTCCAGAACTGTGCCCTGGCTGGACAATTGTGTACCTGGCGTTTGTGGGTGCAAGAACTCACCCTCGGAGTCACTTGTGAATGACTGGCCGAACTGACATTTATACTAATAAAGCAAAAAATGCTTGTTTATTAAAGGAGAAAGGAAAAGTATTAAGCTAAAGTTCTACAATTAATCTACTCCAATGGCTCTCCTAAGCGTAGTGTCATCCCAGAGTGATTGTCCTACAGGTACCCTGCTATTCCTTCTCTTTATGAGCTATTTACTAGATGATACTGCTGGTTGTTGGAGGCCGAAACCAAGCCTTATCCTTACATTAACAGAAGAGTGAGTAAACTGCCATACCCATACAGGCTTAAGGCTACTTTCACACTTGCGCTTGATCGGATCCGTTCTGAACGGATCCGATCATATTAATGCAGACGGAGGCTCCGTTCAGTATGGATCCGTCTGCATTAATAACTTAGAAAAATTTCGCAAGTGCGCAAGTAGCCTGAGCGGATCCGTTCAGACTTTCAATGTAAAGTCAATGGGGGACGGATCCGCTTGAAGATTGAGCCATATGGGCTCATCTTCAAGCGGATCCGTTCCCATTGACTTACATTGTAAGTCTGAACGGATCCGCACGGCCAGGCGGACAGCTGAATGCTGCAAGCAGCGTTCAGCTGTCCGCCTGTCCGTGCGGAAGCGAGCGGAGCGGAGGCTGAACGCCGCCAGACTGAGGCAGTCTGAGCGGATCCGCTCCATTCAGACTGCATCAGGGCTGGACGGAGGCGTCTGGGTCCGCTCATGAGCTCCTTCAAACGGAGCTCGCGAACGGACCCATGAACGCTAGTGTGAAAGTAGCCTAAACCGCCTCTGCACAGTGATAAGGCCTTAAAGAATATTAACCATTTATTACTGAAGTGAGAGTTACTACTTAGGCTACTGTAAAAACTACAATTCTGTCCTGTATCATTAACTGCATCTACGGTTTATAAAGCATGGGCCCCAACCTGTAGACCTTATATTCGACATTTAGACTGTAATATAAATTATTGTATCGAAGAGCAGAGTCATTTTCAAGAGCTTGAGATCATATCAATTTGTCCTATGTGAATATCCCATTCTTATGGCTGATTGTCTCACCTTTAGGGGGAGAAAGTGCATACTGTAATATTTGTTATGTTTTTTTTCTCTACTCATAGCCAACTTGTAACTTTACCAATATCCCATATTGTATTATTATCCAAACAATAAATCGTATATACTGCAGTTTCACTTAACATTTCTTTTTGAACATATCATTTTATAGTGTATTGTGTGTATCGAGCAGGGCAGGGGTTTCCTGTCTGAAGAATAAATCCTTCTATCACTGCATTACTGAAGAAGAAAAATTATGTAAAACTCCCCTTTAAGGGTACTTTCACACTAGTGTTTTTCTTTTCCGGCATAGAGTTCCGTCACAGTGGCTCTATACCGGAAAATAACTGATCAGGCATATCCCCATGCATTCTGAATGGAGAGTATTCCATTCAGGATGCATCAGGATGTCTTCCGTTCAGTCATTTTGACTGATCAGGCAAAAGATAAAACTGTAGCATGCTACGGTTTTATCTCCCGCGAAAAAAAAAAATTCCCATAAGAATGTATTAATAAAATACCAGAATGCCGGATCCGTTCTTCCAGTCTGTGCATGCGCAGACCAGTAAAAATGTGAAAAAAAAATACAAGACGAATCCGTCAGTCCGCATGACAAGTGGAGAGACAGATCCATTCTTGCAATGCATTTGTGAGACGGATCCGCATCCGGATGCGTCTCACAAATGCTTTCAGTCACATCAATATCGGCGGATCCGGCAGGCAGTTCCGACGACTGAACTGCTTGCTGGATCACACTGCCGTGTGTGTGAAAATAGCCTAAGTTAGAGACTTGTATAAATATATATTAGAGATGATCGAAACGGTCGATTGTTTTCTTTGGTTCTGATTTGCCAACTTAAAGAAAAAGTTTGGTCTGGACCTGAGTTGATTCAAATTGGCTCTAGTTTCCATGGAAATTTAGATTTATTAGTACAAATATGAAAGAATAATCGATCAACTATGAACTTAAACTTTAAAACATTGTTGTCAATTAAAAAATGCACAAAATATGCACAACTTGCGAGTGAAATGAATAAAGATAAAAATAGTCTAAAAATCCAGCAATTGATGAGTTTTCTGTCCACATAAAGTACTTATCAAATCTGCTATTTGTGATACTTTTATAGTATTTTTATATACTGGGTTGTTCCCATATGATCAATTTGAGATCTGTGGGGTGTCAAATGTGTTAATAGCAATCAACTAGCTATATTATTAATATTCTGATGACTAAGCGATCCGCTGAATATATTCCCATCTTATGTAGCCGGCAGATGTTAGATATTCAAAATACAGGCTGATTTAATTGAAGCCTGTTGTAGTCTCCCATTGCCCGATACCTGCTTGTGTGTGACTGCTGACTCTGTACGTGGCATCACACATGGTCACGCTTTGGTACTCAGGTAGTGGCTTGTGTTCACTCCAAAAGCCGGTGTAGATGCAATCAATTTTCAAAAAGGACCGAGCCTTCATAGTATTAGAGTAGTGCTAGGGAAACCAACCTCGCCACTGTGTGCTGGAGAAGCTGGTTGCCAGCCTCATGCCCCAGGATTATGGGCCCTCTCATCAGCCCATGCTAAAATTAAACTCCATGGCAATTGAATTGTATTTCTGTAGTCTGAGTGCCAGTCACCTAATAATTGAATGCCCTCAGACCGAAGCTATCTGGGGATATGTTAAATGTCTATGTTTACTGTAATGGTTGTGACATTGTATATTTGAATAGTGATTTCTGTCCTATTGTCCCCACGTGTGTATTGGCGATTTCCCTTTGTCCTGAGAGATAATTGAAGTTGTCTCCATGACAGAAGACATTGTGTAACACTGTGTATTCTCCTGCCTGTGATGATTACATTTACCCATTGTGTAAGGTAATTGTATCACAGGCAGAAGGGAGGATTTTGTGTGGGAGTGTCTGAGTGTATTGTACGTGGTTACTGGTTGTCTTAAAAAACCCTGTGGGTGATACTAATGTGTAACAATGTTATATAAGAACAATAAACACACAGCTCTGGCTGACCACTGTTTTACCCTCAACACGGAGCTTGGTCTCGTTCTTGGGGGGATTCACTGTATGCTGTTAGAGACTGATTGCTAGGAGTGTAAGCCGCCTGGGTGCGTTTCCTATTCGTCTGCTAGCAGCTATTCGTGAGGTTCCGTTCGGAGTTTGGAGCATTCCCTTGTATGCCGTAACAATCACGATCAAAGTGTATTCACTGCATACAAAATACCAGATGCGTTTCGGAACTGCATCTTCCTTCATCAGTGGCCTGCAGTGAATAGCTCCATGTCTCCATTTTAAATAGCTGCCTGTGATTAAAGGGGTGTGTGACGGACTGAACAGTCACTGGGGCTGCTGGAGAAGCCTGAGTGCCAGCCTCCTTCCTACAGACTATGGACCAAGAACTATGGAGACCCCCTAAACCCCCTAATTTATATGCCACATATTTCCTCTTGTCCATTAAAAAGGCATGGTGTGGATTTGCTAAACACAAAAAGGGTTAACTCTGCACTGAGACTCCCACTGACTGTGTTAGTGATGGGATTAAGATAGTTGATTATAATAGCAGCTGACTCCTAGATGAGTAGATCACCCTATGTTACACTCAGGAGATAATCCCACCACATGTGTCTCCTCTCTTCCTATTCATTCATTATGGAGGGGGTGAAGATGTCTGTTTGCATGTTGTTCATGGTTGATTGCATTATGTTTTTAGACTTCTTGAACTGTATATATACTGAGTTGATCTTCAATAAAGGGAGTTCCTGTTTTACCCTTCATCATGTTGAGGCTGGTGTTTGGGTAACTGATCGACACTGGGGATTGCTATATGCTGAAGATTTTCTATACTTCCCTGGCTATAACTACTAGCTCTTGTTAGAGCTGTTCCTGCTCTCTGGATTTAGGAGAGGTTCACCCACTGGAAGTGGAAGCCCGGTCTTGGGTCCAGCGTGGGTGGAAGACAGTGAGACCTCAACCAAGCATCGGCGGTTCGTGGGGTCTGTGGCAGTTTTCGTGTAGAGCGGAGTGCTTGGATTCCTCGGGAAGCTCTAGGAGCATCCATCAACGAAGGTACCCAGTCGGGGTGCCAGGAGATCCGTTACAGGGTGTGAAGGGTTAAATAGAATTAGCTGTATGATATGTATGAAGGACCGGAGGTTGGGTGACATCATATTAGAGGGTGACTATATTTACATTGACTTTCTGTCTGTATAAGGAACTGTTCCTAGTCAGCATTATTATAATGAGCTGCAGCTGTTCTTGTATGTATGTATGGATGTATATATATGAATTTATTTATCATGTAAAAATGCCCTGATGTATTGTATTTACCTTACTCCAGGCCGTGATCAAGGTCCTGTATTAGAACCGAAACGTTGGCCAGTTTGTGCATATATTATTCCTGGATGCTGACAAAAATGAAATGATAAATGATGAAATGAAAAATGAAAATATAAATCTCCAAAACTACTAAAACGAGTGCCGCGGTTTCCTTTTACTACATTATCTCAATTACCATTGAGCACCGTACTAAACGACACAAGAGGAGTGCCGTCCAACCAAAGCTATATCAAGATTGTATGAATTTTGTGATTGAGCACCCTCCAAATGTCTTCAACTACTTTTTCGTACGATAACGCAATAGCAGAGGAGATTGTTTCCCGGGTGAACGCATCAAGCAATATCCTACACGTTTCACACAGTGAATTAAAATCACCTGATTGGGAACGCGAATCCAAGAAGCTACTCTCCGCTGAGTTACACTGCACAACATTGGCAGAGTACCACAGGCAAAAGAAAATCCCAAGGGGCCTACGAGTCCATCTCCGTCCTCTCTTTCCCTCAAACACCGAATACTGCGCTAAATTTGAATCCATCATCAACAAATGTTCTTTGGACATTATTGTTCTAACCATAGAATTCCTACAACAATCAATTAAAGAATCACAAGAAAAACTCACGGCTATCGAAACACAACTGGTTTCTACAATTTCATCTGACGAGCTCAAGAAGAAGACCGACAATATTTTAGAAGAACACCGGAAATTCCTAGAAAACACCAAGCAAAATAAATTTATCCGTGACTCCGAAGACTACCATTTACAGAAGATCTATCGTTGGCAATGGCAAAGTACCTCCAAGGGCTCCGACTACTCCTCCTTCCTAGGATACGCATCCTCCTCTTCAGGAAGCGACAGATCAACCAACTACCGCAACCAACGTTTTTTTCACAGACGTGGATACCGACCCGGGAGAAGAAGACCCACCGCATATGCCGAGGACGAGGTTCCCACCGACCGAAATCAGACGGGCATCCAGACTCGCTCCCAGGTAGGAACATAATTGTGAACATTGCCTCACGCACGTTATCCCCTGCCGAACTCAACATACTTTCAAAAGGTTTATCCTTTTGCCCCTACGGCAATTTACGCCGCTTCACACTAGAACAAGAACTACTACAGGTCCATACGACTCAAGGCACACTTCTCCACACAGTCACCACTGCCGCTACCCGCTTTAGTACCTACTACCACCACAGAACTTTCCTTAAAATCCTTAAACCTTAGCAATAAAAGCAAATTCATGCCCCCCAAGCATTATCATGCTGCAGAAATGTTTATTAATCTCGTACAACAGGAGATTAACAAGAACATAAATTACCTTAAAACGGGCGTAATACATACTCCCCAGAATCTGAAAAGCGAGGAACATATGGCACTTAGATTTCTCCAGGGTGACAAATCGATAACTATCAAACCAGCAGACAAAGGGGGAGCTATTGTAGTAATGGATACCACAGCCTACATAGCTGAAATTCGACTGCAACTGGCTGATGTCTCGACTTACAAAAAGGTGACACTTAACCCCCTCTTTCGCATTAAAAAATAAATTGGTAGTTTACTTGATCACCATCTCCAGACAGGCACCATTGATAAGGCCACTTACACGTTCCTCACCAACGAAAATCCAGTCACCCCAGTTTTTTATACACTACCAAAAATACATAAGAACTTATCTAACCCACCGGGCAGATCCATCGTGGCCTCTACGGACTCTATACTCTCTCCCTTATCCATCCTTCTAGAAAAAATTCTGACTCCATTAGTGAAAAAGACACGTTCCTTCCTATTAGATACATGACACTTTTTATCCATTATTATCAACATCACTCCTGAGGACCTACTGGTAACGCTAGACGTTAATAGTCTCTACACCTCAATTTCACATGATAAGGGCATCCAGGCCGTTGCAGCGCTCCTGACTACTTACAATTACTCTACAGATACCCAAAGGTTCAGCACAGATCTGCTTAGATTCTTGCTTGAGAACAACTATTTTATGTTCGGGGATTACTTTTACATACAGCAACGGGGAACAGCAATGGGGGCCAACGTAGCGCCGCCGTATGCAAATGCGTTTATGGCAAAATTTGAGGAGGACCTGGTCTATACACATTCTCTCTTCCAGACCCACGCCAAAATTTGGCATCGCTACATCGACAACGTCTTTTGCATCTGGAGCAGGGATGCCAACTCATTTACCAAATTCACAGAGTACATTAATAGCCAGGACCCTGACCTCACATTTACCTCCCACACTGATTTGCTATCCATCAGCTTTCTAGATACGGTTGTTCTCAAAACTGAGGCGGGCACCCTCACCACTGACCTATACACCAAACCTACTGTTACATTGTTACATTATTCCAGCTGCCACCCAAAGAACACAAAAAAATCTTTACCCCGCTCACAGTTCAAACGAGTGACTGACTAGAGTCGTAGGAAATCCAACCCTGAGAGAACAGCGTCTAACGGAAATGGCCCAAACATTTCAAGACAGGGGTTACCCCACCTCTTTACTTACCAAAGAACTCTCATTAGCCACATCAACAGAACCTATACCACCAAAGACCGTGTCCCCACCACGCGTCCCTCTAGGGATGACTTACCACCCCCTTGTTCCCAAGATCCAATCTATTGTAAAAAAAAACACTGGCCCCTCCTCCAACAATCCTACCCCGAGGTTAATGAATTCCAACAACCAATCCGTATGTGCTACAAGAGGCCAAATAATCTTAAAGACAAACTAGTGCATGCCGACATAGGCCCACTCAAACCCATACTACAACAAACCACCCTAGCCCCGAAAAAAACAGGTACATACCCATGCCTACACTGTGCCCAATGTACCAATGTGATCAAAGGGAATCGTGTCACACATATACTACTCAAAAACATTTTTTACCTGTAACTCCTCGTTTGTAGTGTACCTCATTAAATGTCCCTGCGGCCTGGCTTATGTGGGAGAAACAACTCAAAATATACGTGATCGAATCTCCAAACCAATCCCATATCACTTCTCTCTTGCAAAACACCAGATCAGTCAGCTTAGGTTTCAAATATTGAAACAAATACCCGCTGGAAGAAGAGGTAGGAAACGGATTTCTGGATCTTTGAACTCAATACCCTTTCGCCACACGGTATGTATAGGGACTTTGACTTTTGTACGTCATGACAATACTATCAGATCTACATCACTATACCGGAGGATATATAGGATCGGACACTATACCTTCATAATACTCTTTTTCTACCACATGTTAATGTCTGTATTTATAACCTGTTACGATATGTTTATTAATACCATGTTTTCTCCTTTACCTCCCACAGACAAAATGACTCATAAAGTCCGTCCCAGTCAGGTAGTATGAGTTATACCATAGTCGTATAGTATATAATAAACAGTTATACCATAGTCATATAAGTATATAATAAATATAGAGTATATAATAGCATATAGTATACAACATAATATAGTATGCTGTTCTGATACCGGGTATTTTGCCTTGGCTACATATAGTAAATAATGTAATATAGTATGCCAGCTAGAAAGTGTTTTTTACCCTGGTTAGAATTTTCCGCTTAGCTCTATATACATACCCCAATGTATGCTTTAACCCCCTTTTTCTTAAGCAACACATTGTGCTACGTTATATGCTACTATACACTACTACCACCATACTTTTCTAAGTGTTCATGAAGTTTGGGCAGTGTAATATCCTCTTCCAATATTAACATCATGTTGCCAATACTACTATGCCAGCTTCGGTCCCGGCCGGCCTACTGCGCATGCGCGCGGGCGCCGCCGGTGCAGTGACGTCACTCGCACCCACGCGTTGACGTCATGCGCACGACGGGCCCGGGCGCCGTGACGCAGGGCGCTCAGCCACACAGGCGGCATCTTTAAAAGGAGAGGCAAGCGCTGCATAGCCATCGCATCCCAGAGGCAACATGCAGGAGATAACTAAGGTAAATGTGAGACCTCTCTACATAACTACCTCTCTACTTGACTACCACTGCTCTGCCTCTATCTTTGATGGTCTAGATGTGTGTGTGTATGTATATACAACCGGCCCTCTAACGCAGATTCCCATAGATGAGTGGGCTATGACTCTGCTGCTTTATATATACTTGTCCTTATTACCACCTGCCATTCAGTTACCTTAATACGTTATAACCTATGCCCCCTACACCCTACAGGCCACGCTACCCTTGGAATGTTCAATTGACCTGCACCACTCTGCACTTGTTTGCTATCTCCGGATTTTGCCAAGTATATTGATATCCCGGCTGCTGCTGATTTTCTACTGTTACCGGCTGACTTACTGATGCATATAGAGATATATATATATATATATATTGGTAAGGCTGAGGTTCAGCCTGCATTTGTGGGAGGGGCTTGAGCCTTTTTAAACCCCCACTCACCTCATCTCAGTGGGCGTTCCGGTTCTTGGTGATTCACTTGCTATTGTTCGTGTGTCTTCTGGTACCTACGGTCGCCTCGTGCAGAGTTTCGTGTCTCCTGGTGGTAAGTAGGGGGGGCTCTTTCGCAGGGCAGAGGACTGCGGCGGTCCGGCACCCTCCCACCGCCTCATTCTACCGGTGCGTTCCAGCGTGGAACACAAGCGCTTCCGGGTCCCCTCCTCCGCTAGTCTCCCTGTTTGCCTGGCGGCGTGGCAATAGGGAGCACACCCGGTAGCCGGCCCGGCTCTTCCATGCCGGGGGGGAGGGTTTCTCGCTTGTCTGGCCGGCGCACCACTTCCCCGACACGGCGCATGGAGGCGAGCGTTCCAGAGTGGAACGCACGCACTTCCTGGTGCCTGTCCCCGCCCGCTCCACAGGCTTCCAGCGGCGGCCGGGCCAGGGGCGAGTCTGCGCTAGCCCGGCATCTCCCCGTGTCTTGGGGAGGCTGTACCTCGGGTCCGGCCTAGAAACGTCACCGGCCCCCCCTGCCCGGTCTCCCTGGCTGCGATGTCAGCTTGCGTTCCACGCGGAGCGCGGGCTCACGGGCAGCCGGGCCAGACAGGGAGGGGAGAGGGGGGGGAAGGTAGAGAGAGAGTGGGGTCGGTTCTCCAGGTGGCTGCAAGGTCCTGGCCAGCCGTCAGGGCAGAAAAAATAAATAAAGTGTACAACAAACCCGCCATAGTCTGTATCGACACAAAGCACAAAAAAAAACAAAAAAAAAACGCAATATCACAAAAGAAAAAAAAAAAGGTTGCCCGTTTCTATATAAGGATGGGTATCCCACATAGGACCACTCCGGCTCCATCCCACCTCGGGCACCTGGTCACGTCCAGGGTGTCTGGTCTTCCTGGTTCGCCCAGGCCACCGTGGTTTTCATGTCGCTAAGTCTTTTGTCTGCTGGGCACAGTCGGGTGTCCGGTCACGGTTGGTGGCGCCTCCTCCTTCCCTGGTACGCCCAGAGCTCGGTTCACTCCTGGTACGCCCGGGTCTTCATGTTTTTCTTGTCTATCACACGGGTTCACGCACCTGTCCTTCGATTTTCAAGTCTTCTAAGGGGCCGTCCTTCGGCTTCTTCCCCGGTCGTTCTTGCTTTCCATCAACTCCTAGGTTCATGTCTTACCACTGCCCTTCGCGGGCCGCTGCTACGCGCAGCCTCCATTTCATGGCTACGCGCCTTCTCTCCTGTCAACCGCCTGGTACGCTCAGGCGGCTCTCTTTGGTCAGGTGTCCGATCCGATGCGCTCGGATGGTTACTTGGCTTTAGGGTGCGCCCCGGCCTGGCCAGTTCGCCTGGTTCCGCAGGTTGGAGGGCACCCATGTCATCTGCACTTTCAAATGTTTTCTCGCCTATTGCTTTATTTACAGGAGTTTGTTTACATTTCTCCGTTCCTTTCGGTCCTGTTCAGGTAAGTTCGCACTGGCACCACCTCGGTCCTAGTCAAGTCATGACCACGCGTTAATTGTCTTCGTCTGTTCGGTTAGGCCAGGTTCGACTGAGCCATCTCGCGAATTCCGTTACCGGTACGTGTTTCTCTGTCTTGCACCAATCCGAATTCCAGTACGTCATCACCCTCTTTTTTTTTTCCTTTATTTTGTCATGCCTTGTATTTTTTAGCTGCTCTGCCATGTCTCGAGCCTCTGATATGGAGGACGGCCTTTCCATCTCCGGCTCGATCGTGTCAAGCCAAGCGGGTCCCTCATCCCTTCGGAGTTGGACCATTCCAAAACTGTTGGCTGAGTTGAACCGAAGAGGCATTCCACACCCGGCCACCGCAAGGAAGGCAGAGCTATACAAACTGCTCATGACTAGCCCCAGCACTGCGGCAGTGCAGCAGGAGGCGTCGGCCCTCCAGTTGTCCCTGGTGCAGCTACAGTCGACCCTGAATTCCTTGGTAGACTCGGTGGCGGATGTTCGGGCAAGGGTTTCGGTGCTCGAATCCCGGCCACCCGGGGCACCCCCGGCTCCCGTTCCGCTGATGACTCAATCTACATCAGGTCGGCTGGCTACAGGTACGCCAAGACCCATTCCACAAGTGTCCCCCTCTCACTTCATTCCCGATAACCTCAAGAGAGACATCCTGGCGGGAAAAGATGTCAATCTGGCATCAATCCTCATTGCCGCTCAAGATGTACCCAAGAACCGGGTCATCAACTGTGGCGATGTGTCTTTGGTCCTTCGGGCCAAGGATTCACGGCTCAACCGCAAGTTGACCAACCCGGAATTTGGCCTGGCTTTCAGCCTCTTCAGGGACATTGTCTGCACCGCGCAGCCGGAGAGAAGAGAGGAGCTGGACAGCTATTTGTACCTGGTCACTGACCTAGGGCACAAGTATGGTGGGTCGGCCTTCTATGACTACCACCGTTCCTTTGCAGCTAAGGCGGCGGCAGCTCTGGCCCAGTTCCAGTATGTCACCAGCTGGTCCTTGATTGACACCGAGCTCTTCTGCTGTCACTTTTCTGGCCTCAGGGCTCCCAACTGTGCGACGTGTCAGTCAATATTTCACTCCTCTGAATGGTGCCCCAATACCGCACACCCGTCTCAGGATAGGGCCATCCCGGGGACCTCCGGGTCATTTCCTTCCAACCCCTCCACGGACAAGCTCGGCAGACCTATTGTCTACTTAGGGAAGAGCCAGGTCTGCAATAACTTTAATTCAGGGGGGTGCTCATATGCCAGCTGCAGGTCACTCCACATCTGCTCCCTGTGCTTCAGGGCCCACCCACGGTCCGCCTGCCCAAAAAAGTCTTCCAAAGGTTCCTGACTAGCGGACATCAACGTGGAACTCTTGGCGGCACTCCTTCGTGATCACCACGATCAGGATTTTGTGGCGTACTGTAACGGAACGCCTGGCTCCCCGACCGGGTACCTCCGTCGATAGATGCTCCTAGTGCTTTCCGAGGACTCCAAGCACTCCACTTGACACCGTACGCCCTGCAGACCCCACGAACCGCCGCAGCTTGGTTGGGGTCTCACCGTCCTCCACCCACGCTGGACCTACGACAAGGCTCCAGGCTCCAGTGGGTGAACCTCTCCTACAGCCAGAGAGCAGGAACAGCTCTTACAAGAGCTAGTAGTTATGCCAGGGGAGTATAGCAAATCTTCAGCGTATAGCAATCCCCCAGTTTGATCAGTTATCCAAACACCAGTCTCAGCATGATGAAGGATAAAACAGGAACACTTTATTGAGGGCTACCCGCCCGTATTTATACAGGTCTCCATCTGGTGGACACGCCCCCAGGGGACCAGAATGGAGACTGCGACACACCGACCAGATACAGCACATCCCCACAATGCATCATGGTTTCCTCCTCTCTGCCCCAGAGACAACCGAGGGATAATCCAATTATCTCTCAGGACAAAGGGGAGATCGCCAATACACATGCAGGGACAACAGGACAGAAATCACCAGTTAAACACACAATGTCACACCCTCCCAGCAACCACAGACATTTAACATATTCCCAGATAGGTCACGTCTGAGTGCATATCATTAGGCGAATGGCACTCAGACCACACAAATACAATTAAACTAGCCATCTGGGTGCCCTCACATAATAAAATACAGTTCCAAAGACAGATTTTAAGCTGTGCGGTCGGCCTGTGTTCTTTAAAGTTAGTATGGGCCATAATCCTGAGGCAAGAGGCTAGCAACCAGCCCCCTCCAAAACACCGTGGCGAGGTTGGTTTCGTCACACGTACCTGTTGGCAGGCTTCTGCCAAGGGTTTCACACAGGGCTCATCACTTTGCCGCAGGTGCCCTGGGAGGGCAGGAATCTGCTGTCCGCCACCCTGGACCCTCCAGCAATTAGCGAGTTGCTCCAGTCGGAGGTATCCAAGGGGTTTCTCATAGGCCCGTTCCCACGCATCCCATTTTCCTCTTGGCGCATTAACCCCATCGGCTTAATGGCAAAGAAGAACACCAATAAAAAAAGATTAATTTATGATCTGTCCGCCCCTCATGTGTCCGGCATTCCTAGCCTTAATTCCCTGATTCCCTCTGAAGAATTTTCCATGCGTTATTCTTCGGTGGACGACGCAATTCAGGCCATCCTGTTGCATGGTAGGGGCGCTTGGTTGGCAAAGGTTGACATCGCAGATGCATTTAAACTCCTCCCCATCCTACCGCAGTTGTGGCAATTCTACGGCATTGAGTGGGCCGGCCAGTATTTTTTCGCCAACAGTCTCACGTTTGGATCCAAGAGTAGCCCATGGTTATTCGACCAGCTGGCCAAGGCGCTACATTGGATCCTGATCCATCACGGGGGCCTCCGGTCGGTCATCCACTACCTTGATGATTTTCTAGTTGTCGAGGATCCGCAAGGCGGGTCCGGCATACTCACCGTCCTCCTCGGGTTGTTCGCCAGTCTGGCTGTTCCGATCGCAGAGTCAAAGACTGAGGGTCCTGCCACGAGGGTCTCGTTCTTGGGCATCGTCCTGGATTCGGTTCTGTTGCAAGTCAGCCTACCAGAGGAGAAGCTCACTCAGTGTCGGGAGGTCATTTCCCATGCGGCAGCCACGGGGTGCCTCACTAGGTGCCTTGAGTTGCAGTCTCTTCTGGGGCGGCTCAACTTTGCCTCCAGGATTATGCCCCAGGGGAGAACCTTCGCGTCGAGGCTGCTCCAGCTTCTTCCCTCGGCACCCGAACAGGACAGCATCATCCGGTTGGACGGCCGGGCCATGGCAGACCTGGCCATGTGGGAGTTGTTCCTGTCCCGGTGGAACGGCGTCTCCTTTTTCGTATCACCTTGGTCTCCCTCCTGCCGGACCATTTTTTCAGATGCGGCTGTATCTTGCAGCTACGCGGCCATTTGGGGTTCCCAGTGGCTAGTGGATCGTTGGCCCAATACCATCTTAGAGGAGGCTGAATCCATCCGTACCTCCTCCCTGTTGGAGTTGTACCCCATCGTGGCAGCTGCTCAGGCATGGGGTCACCTCTGCTCTAACTTGCCGGTGATGTTTGTGACAGATAACCAGGCCTTGGTTGACATCTTGGCCAAGGGCAGGGCCAAGTCCCCCAAGATCATGGTGCTTTTACGCCAGCTGGTTTGGCTGGCCCTGTCACACAACTTCCACGTGCATTGTAGCCACATCCCGGGTGAGAAGAATGTAGCAGCTGACGCGCTGTCTAGATTTAATTTCAAACTCTTTTTCCAGGTCATGCCGGAGGCCGAGCCACTCAGCTATCCCACCCCGCCTTTCAGTTCCCTGACAATGGACTAGGCATGCTCGTCTCTTCAGCAAGGGACCTGGCGCAGCAGTCCCTTGCCCCCAACACGGCCAGGAACTACCTTTCAGGCCTGAGAACTTTCCAGGAGTTTTCACGTCTGCACCCGCAGGCTGGCCTGGCGGACATTCCTAACATCATGGCCTTCATCGCCCATTGCCACCACCAGTTACACCTCTCCTACAACACCATTAAGTTGTACCTGGCGGGCGTCCAACACCACACCATGCTCCGCAACCCAGGGAGCGGGTCCATTTTTTCTGCGCGCGCAGTCAAGGCCACCTTGCGAGGGGTCCAGAAGGGTGGATCCAATCCCCCCTCCCGCAGGCAGGGCGTCACGGGGGAGATGTTCGGGAAATTGTCTTCAGCCCTGGATGGTGCTCCTTTTGGGCCCTTCTCCAGCTTAATCATTAAAGCGGCCATGTACTTAGTCTTTTACAGCTTCCTTAGGCCAGGCGAGTTCTCATGCAGTACGGCAGGACGGTGCAGTCGGCACAGAGAGCAGCTGGTGCGGGATGTTGACCATTACGCACTGAAGATAATTACCACCAAAACCAGTCAAACTGGCCCCCCGGTGGAGGTCCAGTTTTTTTCCCACTGGTAATGAATGGTGCCCGGTACAGGTGTTTGACCAGCTCATCCTCGCCCTCCGGGATGCGCCACCTCACAGCCCTCTGCTACCCCATCTCAAGGGAGCTCTCACCACGGCACAATTTATCAGCCACATCCGCACGGTTGCTGCTGGCTTAGGATTCGATTCAGGCGCTATCTCCGGTCATACCATCCGCATTGGAGCAGCCTCCGCGGCTTCCCGGCGGGGGGTCCCCGCCAACATCATCCGAAAGATGGGGAGATGGCGGTCATCTTGCTTCACCAGATACATACAGAAATATAGTGGCAAATCTGGGGGAGCTGCTCAACCCCTAACACTGTAGCGTGTTTCTCATTGGGGGAGCAGCCCCACCGCATGTGGACCGCAGCAAACGACTATCCCCAGTATAGTCAGTGGCATATCCGTTTGGTGCATTTCTTCTGTGATTTATATGATTATATTTTCATCCGCACAATGCTCCGTTTTGTGTAGGATGCCTTTGTGGTGCATGTGGACCGCGCCGACATCCTCCACCGTATGCAAAAAAAAAATTTTTTTGCTGGGGATAGTCGTTTGCTGCGGTCCACATGCGGTGGGGCTGCTCCCCCAATGAAAAACACGCTACAGTGTTAGGGGTTGAGCAGCTCCCCCAGATTTGCCACTATATTTCTGTGTTTTTGTCTTGTTTTATGTGTAGTGTATGTGCCTTTACTTGGCATTCAAACACTCTCCTTTGCACCTGGTAACCTCCATCACATGGTCTGATATGGGTGTGGCTTACAGTCTGGCTTTGTTCACATTGCACTAGTTGTCCTGCTAGGCGGTTGTGTGGAAGCTTGGCTGTGAGCTGGATTACATCACCTTCAGACCTTGTTAACACCATAGGTAGCTTAGTGGTAGGACCCCTTGCCATGCTGAGAACCGTGACGTGGTGCATGTTGGGCTCCGATATCTTCCTGACAGGAATATATTGGCAAAAGTCTCAGCTTTTAATATCTGCATTTATGACTAGCCAGTATAGTCAGTGGCATATCCGTTTGGTGCATTTCTTCTGTGATTTATATGATTATATTTTCATCCGCACAATGCTCCGTTTTGTGTAGGATGCCTTTGTGGTGCATGTGGACCGCGCCGACATCCTCCACCGTATGCAAAAAAAAAATTTTTTTGCTGGGGATAGTCGTTTGCTGCGGTCCACATGCGGTGGGACTGCTCCCCCAATGAAAAACACGCTACAGTGTTAGGGGTTGAGCAGCTCCCCCAGATTTGCCACTATATTTCTGTGTTTTTGTCTTGTTTTATGTGTAGTGTATGTGCCTTTACTTGGCATTCAAACACTCTCCTTTGCACCTGGTAACCTCCATCACATGGTCTGATATGGGTGTGGCTTACAGTCTGGCTTTGTTCACATTGCACTAGTTGTCCTGCTAGGCGGTTGTGTGGAAGCTTGGCTGTGAGCTGGATTACATCACCTTCAGACCTTGTTCACACCATAGGTAGCTTAGTGGTAGGACCCCTTGCCATGCTGAGAACCGTGACGTGGTGCATGTTGGGCTCCGATATCTTCCTGACAGGAATATATTGGCAAAAGTCTCAGCTTTTAATATCTGCATTTATGACTAGCCAGTATAGTCAGTGGCATATCCGTTTGGTGCATTTCTTCTGTGATTTATATGATTATATTTTCATCCGCACAATGCTCCGTTTTGTGTAGGATGCCTTTGTGGTGCATGCGGACCGCGCCGACATCCTCCACCGTATGCAAAAAAAAAATTTTTTTGCTGGGGATAGTCGTTTGCTGCGGTCCACATGCGGTGGGGCTCCTCCCCCAATGAAAAACACGCTACAGTGTTAGGGGTTGAGCAGCTCCCCCAGATTTGCCACTATATTTCTGTGTTTTTGTCTTGTTTTATGTGTAGTGTATGTGCCTTTACTTGGCATTCAAACACTCTCCTTTGCACCTGGTAACCTCCATCACATGGTCTGATATGGGTGTGGCTTACAGTCTGGCTTTGTTCACATTGCACTAGTTGTCCTGCTAGGCGGTTGTGTGGAAGCTTGGCTGTGAGCTGGATTACATCACCTTCAGACCTTGTTCACACCATAGGTAGCTTAGTGGTAGGACCCCTTGCCATGCTGAGAACCGTGACGTGGTGCATGTTGGGCTCTGATATCTTCCTGACAGGAATATATTGGCAAAAGTCTCAGCTTTTAATATCTGCATTTATGACTAGCCAGTATAGTCAGTGGCATATCCGTTTGGTGCAATTCTTCTGTGATTTATATTCACCAGATACATACCTAACCCGCAGGTGGAGATTTCGCAGGCATTTCGGTCATTGGTGTTATAAGGTAATAAAGTCTTGCACCTTACTATATCGTTGTCATTTTTGCCCCCTTTTAGGCTACTCTCATACCCGGCTCCAGGCACACCCCAGCCGGTTAGGTTCCAGGCAGGAGCGCTGCCCAAGTTCATATTTAGCCTTGACCACAAGTTGGTAAGGCTGAGGTTCAGCCTGCATTTGTGGGAGGGGCTTGAGCCTTTTTAAACCCCCACTCACCTCATCTCAGTGGGCGTTCCGGTTCTTGGACCCACCCACCCATTCCCTTCATTTAAAGGGTCCTCCTTAGGGTAGCCCCCTTTTAGGCTACTCTCATACCCGGCTCCAGGCACACCCCAGTCGGTTAGGTTCCAGGCAGGCGCGCTGCCCAAGTTCATATTTAGCCTTGACCACAAATATATATATATATATATATAATTTTTTTATTTTTTTTTTCAAAGTGTAACTCCGCCATTGATGATGCAAATATGTATGGGAATTACTTTGCTTCACAACGTCTTACCTATCCTCTGTGTCCCTGTATGCTAGACACTGGACATAATTTTTATGTTAATATTATGAATTGACTATGAATTTATCATGTAAAAATACCCTGATGTATTGTATTTACCTTACTCCAGGCCGTGATCAAGGTCCTGTATTAGGACCGAAATGTTGGCCAGTTTGTGCATATATTATAAAATGAAATTAAAATATAAATCTCCAAAACTACTAAAACGAGTGCCGTGGTTTCCTTTTACTACTGGATGTATATAATATAGACCTGTATTGCCAGGAATAAACAGAACTGTTACTGACGTCATACTGCATGTGTCACTGATAGTTCTCCAGGAGCCTGTCTTCGGGGACAAAGGAAGGAATCAAGGTGCATTGAGAAGGAAAGCACACTTTCAGCTGGGAGCTCATCCGCGGAATAGAAAATATAGGAATTCGGTAAGTTTGGAACATTCCTGTCTCACGACTGGGGACATTCCGATGCTTTCCGTAAAATTTTCTGTTGCTTCTATTTTGAATCCGCTTTAGACACACTGAATGGAATACTGTACTATCTATCTTTAGGCAAGATAGACTGTGAATGGACTACTGGCCAAGTCTCACAGATAAATCCTTTAGGGAAGAATTTAACAGAGGAATTATTTTGGGAAGAATTCAAATAGAGTCTGCACCTTGATTTCTCTTGTCACCAAATTTCTATCGCTTCTTTTCTGTCGCTTTCTTATGCTTTCTGTTATGTTATGATGTTATGAAGCATTAAGTAATTTTTATGCTGAAGGTAAGCAGCAAATGATACTGTGAAAAATTTACTAACTTTATTGTGTGTGTCCTGGATGAACCCTCTAACCCAGAAACTGGTGAATGCAAGTAACTGTTTTAAGGGATAATACTAACAGACAGTTGAGAAGGAAGTTGTGCATAGACATAAGTCCTTCACGGTTCTGTACAGCCAGTCCTGGGGACAGTTTTGCTCTGCCTCCATCTCAATTAATATGTATTTATTAGACACATAAAACAATCTATTCCGACATATTATAATGCATAGATAAAATCTATAAAAGACATAGATACAGTGGGTATGTGAATATAAAAATGTAAAATATAATGTAAAAAAAATAAAAATTCCTTATATTGACCTATGGGTCAGAGTCTTTTGAGACAAAAGGGCTTCACGTGCTCGGCAGTAAATTGTTGCTGCAAAGTCAGTAAAATTCACTATTAGTAATAGAATAGATAGGTCGCAGTTGTTTTACTCACTGTTTCGACACTGATGATTTAATTGTAACACTGGTGGCGTCCCACAAGTGATACTATTCTTAATGCGTTGCGGTGTAATAGGAATTTCCACCGAGTCTATGTGAATATCAGGTCCGGGATCTTCAGTGATGTAAGAAGCTGTGCTGTCGTAGAAGCCGCTCAGTGATGTCTTAATGCTGCGCTGTTTGTTTGTATCACGCAAGCTGTAGAGTCACCAAATGCGCTTCCCATAAGTTACCGACAGGTATCCAGCTTTCCTTTATGAAAGTATATTCTCACCGATCCCTTGGCTGTTGGTTCCTTTTCTTTAAGCGCTTTAATCTTCTGATTCTGTGTCTTATTTCATGGGATTTACCATGGGAAATAAGACACAGAATCAGAAGATTAAAGCGCTTAAAGAAAAGGAACCAACAGCCAAGGGATCGGTGAGAATATACTTTCATAAAGGAAAGCTGGATACCTGTCGGTAACTTATGGGAAGCGCATTTGGTGACTCTACAGCTTGCGTGATACAAACAAACAGCGCAGCATTAAGACATCACTGAGCGGCTTCTACGACAGCACAGCTTCTTACATCACTGAAGATCCCGGACCTGATATTCACATAGACTCGGTGGAAATTCCTATTACACCGCAACGCATTAAGAATAGTATCACTTGTGGGACGCCACCAGTGTTACAATTAAATCATCAGTGTCGAAACAGTGAGTAAAACAACTGCGACCTATCTATTCTATTACTAATAGTGAATTTTACTGACTTTGCAGCAACAATTTACTGCCGAGCACGTGAAGCCCTTTTGTCTCAAAAGACTCTGACCCATAGGTCAATATAAGGAATTTTTATTTTTTTTACATTATATTTTACATTTTTATATTCACATACCCACTGTATCTATGTCTTTTATAGATTTTATCTATGCATTATAATATGTCGGAATAGATTGTTTTATGTGTCTAATAAATACATATTATTGTATCCAAACTCTCCGTGTGAAATCCAGGTGTTGGTGTGCCCTACTATTTTTACATTTCTCGTCATAAATTTCAGAGGAGTGGGTGAATCCTCTTGTAGGAGCACCCATATCATTTTTGACTAGTAGGTGAGCCCTCTCTAACCTATACTCCATCTCAATTAAGTTACAAGAAATAGGTGCAAAGCAAGGAAAGGTATCTCCACCCCCTCCGAATGTAGGAAAAACATGTCAGGATTATGTAGCCCGGGTCTGTGAGACTGGTTATTATTTAGTTACTCCCTGGGTGGATAATATGGCAGGATGGACAGAGGGGATGAAGAGTATATATTCGTTCCCTCAAGAAGGGGCTAATGACACCTCCCATATGAATATGGTAAAAAGGGTTATGTTTGGGTAACACTGAAGCTTACCCATATTATGGTCCAGACCCCCTGTGGGACATGCAGTATATGCAGTCGGGTGCAGTCGGGTGCAGTCGGGAGGGGAATATTGGCTTACTTATGCACCATACTGTTATGATAGACCAAATAAACTGGTTCACAACCAGAAGGCGGTGAACCAGGAGGGATATAAAAATAAACATGAGTTAGAAATAGAGTTGACAAGGTGTTCACTCCAGAAGTCCCCTCCTCCCTATTTAGGAAATATCCCACAGATATATCCGTCCCTTTCAAAAGATGACTTAGATTAAAAGGGCAGTACTTTGAGGCCCAGGTATTATTTCATTGGCTCAAAAGGAAGAAGAGATAGGAGAAGAGGAGATACCATTCTAGCATCCTTTCACAGTGCACATGTCTTCTTCAAAGCATCTGTTGGGAGATAGAAGTCTCACAATGCCCACAGCACAGCTCCCTGCCCCCCTTCCTCTCCTCATAGGTTGCATAGACAGAGCTTGAGTAACAGCAGAAAGGGGAGGGGGGAGGTTCCTGAGATAAGAAGACGTTTGTAACAACTGAAGATTAACCAGTTACTGTCCTAGAGATACAAAAAAATATAGAATAAAATTCACACATCTCTAACACTGGTAATGTCATATCTCCCATGTGCCTTAGATCACAAAAATATTTTCCCAAACCTGAACATATACCTCATCATGTGGACAGTGACGTTGAGGAACAGTTCCCTTTGACTGTAGGGGACACCTTGTTAAAGGAACCTATTGAAGTAGATCATATTAATAAGACTGTTATTATACCTATAGCCCCTGTGGTTCCAGATGTACTATCTCTGCTATCAGCTGTTCCTGCCCATGCAGAGTTTTTTCTCTGTTATTGATTTAAAGAACGCATTTCTTTTCTGTCCCAGTTGACAAGGAGGCACGTACACTTTTTGCTTTCACATTTACATTTCACCAGTATACTTGGTGTAGAATGCCTCAGGGTTCTGTAGACTCCCCAGTGGTCTACTCCATTGTCCTCCAAGTTACACTGCGCCCTTGGACTGCCCCTCATGGTTCTGTCCTTCTACAATATGTGGACGATCTCCTAATATGTAGTTCTACTCTAGAGGCCTACCAGGCAGACTGTTTGTTAGTTTACTACTGTGGTTATGTGACAGTGGTCACAAAGTTTCTAGGAAGAAATTACAATGGTGTATGGAAAGTGTTGAGTATTTGGGCTTTGTCCTCAGTAAAGGTGAGAGGAAAATCAGCCATGACAGAATTACCTCCGTCCTGGGTCTGCCCCTCCCGCAAACCAAGAAAGACATGTTGACCTTTCTTGGCATGATTGGTTACTGCCGCCAATAGATTGCTGATTGTTCCTACTATGATAATATTCTGAGACAAGACACTAATACTGATATGCCTGACTTCATTAAATGGTCTGATGAAATGTTACAAGCTTTCAGTCATTTGAAATGTGCAATGGTTTCAAGTCCTGGTTTGGGCCTACCCGACTATGGCGTGATGTTTCAATTATTTGCCAGGGACAATAGTGAAACCATGGCAGGAGTCCTGGCGCAAGATAATGGAGGAAAATTCCGCCCTGTTGCTTTTTTCTCAAAAGTGGTTCCTGTACAGGTACAGGGCATGCCTTCGTGTCTCAGGAGTTTGGCATCCTGTGCTATGGTCGCTGAGATGGCCACGCCTATCACCCTAGGTCGTCCCACTACTCTGCATACCTCACACAATGTTCAGGCCCTATTGAGGAACATACATACGCAACATATGTCAGCACAAAGACTGAGTGGATATGAAGTTTTGTTGCTTTCTAATCCTCAACTTCATGTCAAATACTCAGCACCCACATGCGGTCCAATGGCTATACTGAATGCCCTACTTGGCTACAAGGGAGAGCAGGATGATTTGCCTCCTCCCCATGCATGTACTGAACTTATACATGAACATAGCTCACCTAGGCCTGACTTACAGTCCACACCCGTTGAAGGAGCACCTGATGTTTTTGTGGATGGATCCTGTTCCCACCCTAATGACAACGCTTATCATGTAGGATATGCTGTGGTTCCCACTCCTTGATGTTATACTGGAATCTAATCCTATACCTTTTCAGTCAGCCTAAGCAGCTGAACTGATTGCCTTCACTAGAGCTTGTTGTCTTTTTAGCTGTATACACAGATTCCAAGTATGCCTTTGGGGTTTTATATGATCATGGGGTAATCTGGCAGAGGAGAGGCTTTATAGCTGCAGATGGAAGACAAATCTCACATTCCACCCTAGTACATGATCTCCTGGCCGCCATCCAATTACCAAGCAAGGTTGCTATTATCCATTGTAAGGCGCATACTGGTCTACAAATGGACATAGCTAAAGGGAATGCCCTAGCTCAGGGATGGCCAACCTAAGGCTCTCCAGCTGTTGCAGAACTACAACTCCCATCATGCCCGGACAGTCTACAACTATCAGCTTACAGCAGGGCATGGTGGGGGTTGTAGTTTTACAACAGCTGGAGAGACGCAGGTTGGCCATGCCTGCCCTAGCTGATCAGGCAGCAAAAAAGGCTGCTATTAGAATGGCAGCAACAGTTCAAATGCCCTCCCTAGTTCCAGACATTGCCCTTACTGACAATCTATTGCTCAGCCTCCAGGATTTGGCTACCGGTAGTGACAAAATAGAATGGCAGTCAGTAGGTGCAGTACAAGACCCTAATACGGGTCTTATCTGCAAAGAGGGGAAACCATGTATCCCAGTTACAAGCGCCCAATTTTAAATGCACAGTATCATGGTCTTGGCCAGAAGGGAGCACAGGCAACCACTGACCTCATTCGGAGAGATTTCTTTTTTAACCAGATATTAGATCAAAGGTACAATCTTATGTTTCACGGTGTATTATATGTCTCAGAAATTAGGATGCAGCCAAATAAGAATACTGGTTACTCACCATTTGAGGTCCTAATGGAAAGACCCTTTCCCACCCCTTGGGGTCCAAAGGCCCCTGTGATAGAAAAAGGGGATCTAGAAGTGGTACAGGCAGAATATGTGAGGAAACTTATATAAACTTTAGATGAATTTGAACAAGATATTGCTCGTGCCTCTCCTTTCTCTCCACAGGAACCTACGCATCCTTTCCAACCTGGAGATGTGGTGATAGTCCAGTGCCTGGCAAAAGGACAAAAACAGACTGAGTTCCCGTTTGGACCACCCACCCGAGTGGTAGCAGTCACCAGAACAGCGATTCTCCCAGAAGAGGCTCCAATCTGGATTCACGCTAGCAGAGTGAAAAAGGTCCTTGAGGCTTCTTCTCCAGTGACGGACAAAGACAAAGAGGGTGAAGCAGGTGTGAATTCCCTGAACAAAGAGGGGAACTCAGAAGAAGTTTCCCTGAAAAGTGCATTGCAACAGGCTGAAGATGATGACCCCACAATATTCTGGGAGATTTGTTTGTCTGCTGATAATTATTGATCTTTGTGTTTTCTTGCCAGTCTGGCTTATTACTACATGTATTTATCACCCAGATGAGATGAGTTTCTTCTGCGGTGCACCAAATAATCGGCCAGTATATAAAAGCGCTCAGGAGCAAGATTCCTTTGCTCCCGTCCCCTTTTATTCTGAACAAAATAGTATAGTCAGGGCGGCAAATGCCCTATCAGAAGACTGTGACTCTACTTTACCCCTTCTCAGCCGTACAGAATATGCAAGTTTGGGCGTCTCTATATTAGGAGTGCCCGGACTGGCTATATATAATACTCGTAATATAAATTCTATTGTCATGTGACTTAGCTAAATCTCTGAATCATACCTCTATTGCCTTATCAGACATGCTTTTAGATATACAAGGTGTAAGAGGAGCAGTGCTAGAAACTAGATTTGCTGTAGATTATCTGTTACTGAAACATAATATAGGATGTCAAGATTTTAAAGGAATGTGTTGCTTTAATTTATCTGATCATTCCAGATCAATCCAGTCCCATATTCAAGCGTTACATGAAATTGCTAATAATATCAGGAAAGATGTTGATTCATCCTCTTGGTGGGACTGGTTATTGAGCTGGCTGCTGGATTTGAGTTGGTTAAGAACAGTATTGATCAGTATTATAATTATAATTGCTTCCTTGATTGTCATATGTTGTTGTATCCAATGTATCCCTTCCCTCATACAGATGTTTTGTGTAATGTGTCCAAAACCCACAGACCCTGGACAATCATATGCTACTTACCTCCCTATGAGAGAAAAAAGATGTCATATTCATGACTTAAGAGGGGATTGAAGGGTTAAATAGAATTAGCTGTATGATCTGTATGAAGGACAGGAGGTTGGGTGACATCATATTAGAGGTTGACTATATTTACATTGACCTTCTGTCTGTATAAGGAACTGTTCCTAGTCAGCATTATTATAATGAGAGCTGCAGCTGTTCTTGTATGTATGGATGGATGTATATATAGACCTATAGTGCTAGGAAAAAACAGAACTGTTACTGACGTCATACTTTCGTGACAAAGGAAGGAATCAAGGTGCATTGAGAAGGAAATAACACTTTCAGGGTGTAACATACCAAATTCAAGAATACAGGCAAAAACCTGGACCGGACATTATTTTCGGTGCAGTGTATAAGTAAAGTGCTGTAATTACATATCACACTATAGAGGAGCCTAGAAATGCAGGTTTAAAATTGTAATTGGCTCCACCATCTATATATCATAAACATGAAGGCAGACATGAATACATATGAAGCGCAATTGTATTTGGTAGGTTACACCCCTTTAATCACAGGCAGCTATTTAAAATGGAGACCTGGAGCTGTTCACTGCAGGCCACTGATGAATGAACATACGGTTCCGTAATGTGCCTGGTATTTTGTGTGCAGTGAATAGACTATGATCGCAATCCATACCATTACTCTAATGCTATGAAGGCTCGGTCCTTTTTTGAAAATTGATTGCATCTATACCGGCTTTTGGAGTGAACACAAGCCACTACCTGAGTACCTAAGCATGACCACGTGGGACGCCACGTACAGAGTCAGCGGTCACACACAAGCAGGTATCGGACAATGGGAGACCACAACAGGCTTCAATTAAATCAGCCTGTATTTTGAATATCTTACATCTGCCGGCTACATAAGATGGAGATATATTCAGCGGCTCCATCCACTTACCAGTGCGATCATCACACAGCTATCCCCAAGATTGAGATTATATACTAGGGGGGCTGCTGTGTGGGATTATATACTGGGGGGCTGCTGTGTGGGATTATATACTTGGGGGGCTGCTGTATGAGATTATATACTGGGGGCGGCTGTATGAGATTATTTACTGGGGGCTGCTATATGAGATTATATATTGGGATGCAGTATACTGTGGGGTGCTCTACTGCATACTGTGGGGTGCTGTATACTATAGGGTGCTATACTGTATACTGTGGGGTGCTGGGTGTGCTGTAACGCTAGGGTGAGCCGAGCCCCTGTCTCCTTCTTGAACTGCAGAGCGGTGCCCACCTTCTTCCCAGAGCATTGATCCTGAGCCTGCTGGAGTCTTCAGAACTGTAAGTATTTACAGTCATTGTCTGTAAGCTATATTATATATAGTGATGGAGGGCGTGATTGCCTGCTAGGGTGTGGGAAGGTAGGATCCAGGAGGCCCAAGTAAATTCTCGCCCAGGGTCCAATCAATATTAAAAACAGCCCTGCCCAAGCTGACCCACTACAGGTGCGCCGTGAGTCCACACGTGCCCCCCATCCATCCTGCCGGTGGCAGCGCAATTTATTCACCGATACAATTTATTCGCCAGTCTGCCCGCTCACCAGTGCAGGGTCAGGGTGACAGGGTTCTTTAATGCTAGCGCAGGGGCTGCCTGGGTAGCGAACATGCATGATGCACGTCTGCTACGTCACGTGACCCCCTCCCAGCAGGATTAATGCAGGGGATCAAGCGCCGGCCTGTTTGACTCCGTCTGCTGCCTAAGTTCCTTTAGTGCCTGTCTGCCCTCAGTGCCCGCCCTGGTAATATATTGTATATAATTTAAAGTCCAGGAACAAAACAAGTATGCAAAGGAACAATAGTTGTAGTGCGTTGACCCTTTGCATACTGGTGGTTGTAGTGCTTTGTCTATTTACATATTAGAGTCTGTAGCGTCTTGTAATGACATCATTCATTTAACCATAATATGTACGGTGAAACAAAAATATTTGTTGATTCTGTTGTATTTACAATTACAGTATAAAAAAATCATGGAGAACAAGGTAGGACTTCTAGAAAAGTAAGCTTCATGGTACAAACATTTTTTTAAATTATGACAAGTGCCCTTTTTACTTAAGCCCCTGCCCTTCAAAATGTCTGTGCATTTCCCAGATACATGGCTATGGGTAAACGCATGTTTGATGATGTTAACAAATAGCATATTTAAAAACATACTGCACCGTCACATGTGTTATGCTTTTTCATATTCCAAAACTTCCAAAAATTGTCCCTTATTGGGAGTCAGTGCTTTCCAACTCAACCCCCACTGAGACGATTAGGCATCATTTTCCTCCAAATTCTCCTCGAGTGGCTGCTCCTCATCCTCAATATGAGGGACAACTGCAGCCTTAACGGCATGAGCTGCCACTACCTGACCTGAAAATAAAGCATGCTCCCTGTTGAGACAGTCTAGTGCATGAGAAAATCGTTCACTGCTTTACGCTGCCCATACAAAAGTTCTAGCATATGCAATGTTGAATTCGGAATGTCGTAGATTAAGAGGTGTAGCTGTAGAACATTCTGTAGCTGCAAGTCCAGGAGAGCGTTCCTTGCCACGTAAGAATGGCTGAAATGCGAGGACAGTCTCCTGGACATTTTCAGCACCTTGCGCAAACCACTGTACTTATTTAAAACATGTTTCCCGACTAGGTTGAAAAAGGTTTGGTACCGTGTTAGCCAGTAGTAAGAAGTTTTGATACACTCAAAAAGCGAAACCATATAAAATATTGTAGTTTAATACCTTTTAATGGCTATCTAAAGTAGAGGATGTTAGAAGGCAAGCGTTCAAGACTTTCAGGTCTTCTACAGCACCAACAAAAAGGTTCAAATAGAAATTTAAACCCTAAGGCCTCATGCACACGACAGTATTTTTTCACTGTCCGCAAAACAAGGTTCCGTATGTTCGTGATCCGTGACCGTTTTTTCGTCCGTGGGTCTTCCTTGATTTTTGGAGGATCCACGGACATGAAAAAAGTCGTTTTGGTGTCCGCCTGGTCGTGCGGAGCCAAACTTATCAGTCCTGAATTACAAGTCAAAATGCAAGTCAATGGGGACGGATCTGTTTGATGTTGACACAATATGGTGCAATTGCAAACGGATCCGTCCCCATTGACTTTCATTGTAAAGTCTGGAGTCCCTTTTATACCATCGGATCGGAGTTTTCTCCAACCCGATGGTATATTTTAACTTGAAGCGTCCGCATCGCCATGGGAACGCCTCTATGTTAGAATATACTGTCGGATATGAGTTACATCGTGAAAACTCATATCCGACAGTATATTCTAACACAGAGGCGTTCCCATGGTGATGGGGACGCTTCTAGTTAGAATATACTACAAACTGTGTACATGACTGCCCCCTGCTGCCTGGCAGCACACAATCTCTTACAGGGGGCCGTGATCAGCACAATTAACCCCTCAGGTGCCGCACCTGAAGGGGTTAATTGTGCGTATCATAGCCCCCTGTAAGAGATCAGGACTACCAGGCAGCAGGGGGCAGCCCCCCCCTCCCCAGTTCGAATATCATTGGTGGCCAGTGCGGCCCCCCTCCCTCCCTCTATTGTAATAAGAACATTGGTGGCACAGTGTGCTGCCTCCCCCGGCCCCCCTCCCTCTATTGTAATAAGAACATTGGTAGCAGTGTGCGGCCTCCCCCGCCCCTCCCTCCCTCTATTGTAATTAGAACATTGGTGGCAGTGTGTGGCCTCCCCCGCCCCCCCCCCCTTCCCCGATCATTGGTGGCAGCGGAGTTCCGATCGGAGTCCCAGTTTAATCGCTGGGCCTCCGATCGGTAACCATACTTACCTGCTGGCTGCTGCGATGTCTGTGTCCGGCCGGGAGCTCCTCCTACTGGTAAGTGAAAGGTCTGTGCGGCGCATTGCTAAATGAAATGTCACTTACCAGTAGAAGGAGCTCCCGGCCGGACAGTTGCATACAACACCAGGGGCGTACACAGAAATCACTGGGCCCCATAGCAAGAGTCTGAATTGGGCCCCCAACCCCGCCCACTACCCACCCCTGGCCCATCCCACCTCCTGGCTCCTCCCCTGCCACCCCCCCATTTGCCAATAAAAAAATGTATACATGTTCTACTGAAACCGTTAGAAACCTTTATGAAATAGGTGCTGAATTCAGGTGCTTATAGCGCTTTATAATCCATACTCTTTCTGAGTGGGAGTAAGGATCTCCCTGGGGTGCAGTGAGCCATGTACAGCACACATCACTGCTCCTGCCTGTCTGCTTTGGTAAAGTCGGGCATAAATGGGCGGTCAAGCTTTAGCAGAGTGGGCACAGGGTGCCATATGTATGCAAGCACAACTGAACGAGTGCAGGGAAGGAGCCTGCATATATATCACTCCTCCTGCCTTTGCCCACTGCGGTAAAGCCTGACACAGCTTTGTTACCAGCGTCATTTTTTCATCACTTCTCTCACCCCCAAAAATGTAATAAAATGTGATTTAAAAAGTCACACACACTCCAAAAGGGTATCTACAGTTCATCCCACAAAAAATTAGCCCCACACAGCTCAGTAGATCATATAACTATAAAAAGTTATGGGGGTCAGAATATGGTGATGTAAAAATTTTTTTTTTTTAAATCAAAGTGTTAATGTATTTTTACACTATTTAGACATAAAAAATATAGTTGTAATCGTACTGACCCAGAGAATGAAGGGCACAGGTCAGTTTTGCCACAAAGGGAAAGCTGTAGGAACAAAACCTATAAAAAGGTGGAAAAATTGTGGGGTTTCCCCCAAAAAAAGTTATGACTCAAGGAAGATAGGGAAGGAAAAATAAAATGCAAAAATGAAAAAAACCTCTGGTATCCTAAGGGTTAAAGGGGCTATCTAATCCCTATTATGCCACCCAAATTGCCCAGGCACCGCATACAGTTAATACTTATGGCCAATGGGGGGCACAGACAATAGCAGGCTGCGTCGGAATTGAGCCCCCTATGTCGCTGGATGTATTAATCTGTGTGAAGTGAGGGAGACAGTGGCTGCTGTGTGGGCATCAGGAGCAATGCGGGTGCTGGGGAATGAGGTAAGTAAGGTGTCTGGCCCCAAGCATTTTGGGGGGCATTATAGGGGTTGGATAACGCCTTTAACTCATTGCTGCTGATGCTAAGTGTGCACATAGCCACCAATCATATTCTCCCCCCACCCCTGCAAGATGACTGATATGCTGGGGGGCCCTGTAGGATCATAGAGGACTCAGGAGGACAGTGTGCTTCCACCCTCTTCTCCCCAGGGAGTGAGGGGGGGGGGGGGAGTAGGAGGAAAGCACACTGTCCTCCTGAGTCCTCTATGATCATACAGGGCCCCCTTCCCCCCAAACCCCACTGCTTGCTGCTGCCCTCCCCCTATCAAGAATACCCATATCCAACCAATACCATATATGAGCTTTATATTAAGTCTGCGGGCAGCACGTGAGCGCAGAGGATAACTCTGCCACGGCGAGTGCACTCCTCTATTAGGGTGACCAGACGTCCGGTTTTTAGACTCCTGGTCCTCCGTCCGGCACAAGGCCAGGACGGACTGCCAGAAGTCCTCCTTTTTTGTGGTGACTCTAGACTCGACGAGTACGGGGCACTTTAACCACCTCCCGACCGCTGTACGCACCGATGCGTCCGGGAGGTGGTTGATTTGTTCCTCCTGGACGCATCGGCGCGTCTTCTCGCGAGACGCGAGATTACGTCACAGCCGGCCCACGCATGCGCATCGCGGGCCGGCATTTCGAAGCACAGTATTTCGTCAGCAGCCTGCCGGCCACGATCATTGCCTGGCAGGCTGCTGATTTTCAAAAAAACCAATCAGCAGCCATTTAACCCCACATATTAGTAAATATGATGGGGTTATATGGCTGCTGTGCTCCTCTGCTCCTTCTTTTGGTCTGTTTGTTCCAGCAGAGGAGCACACATCACTGTGAGTACCCACTACACCACACTTAGCCCCCAGATCACCCCAATTAACCCTTTGATCACCCCTTTGATCGCCCCTGTCAATCACTAGTGAAAGGAAAAAAGTGATCAGTGCAAACTGTCACTTTTTTTTTCACTGGTATTGACCGTTAGGTTTCAGTATAGTTTAGGCCCCTTGGTTAGGTAGTTTAGGGATCGGTTAGCGCCCAGCCCACCGCACCGCAGTCCGTTATTCGCTGATTAGCGTATCGCTAATCAGCATTTGTACTTTTATAGTATCTGGAAGTGATCAAAACTGATCACGGTCAGATCTATAATAGTACTAGTGTCACTTTAGTTCTCCCTCCACCCAAAACGCAGTGTTTGCCCGATCAGGCCTGATCGGTCGCCCACACGTGCGTACACCCACGCCCGCCCCACCGCAGTGACAAAAAAAAATTTTTTTTTTGATCGCTGCACATTCACTTTACACGCACTGCGGCGATAAAAAAAATCAGTTTTGATATTTTTTATCAACCGCAGCAGCCTCCGGTACTTCGCTAGCCTCCCATTTGTAAGACAGGCTTGCTTTTTTTTTCTTGGGTAGTCTCAGGGAATACCCCGAAATTTAGTTGCCCACATGTCTAACAGGGGGTATTCTTCTGAAGAGGCCTACAGGCTTCTGACCCAGTCGGATGAGGAGTGGGAACCCTCATCTGATGAATCCAGCGGGTCAGAATACGAACCTGTAGAAAGCAGTGGCTCTCTGACCCAAAGTTCGGACGAGGAGGCTGAGGTCCCTGATAGCACCAGGCGTACCCGGCCCCGTGTCGCTAGACCGCAGGTTGCGCAGGATCCGCTTCAAGAGCAGCAGAGTGGGGCTGGTGCTGTCGGATTACGTGGTGAGGCATACACCAGCAGCCCAGCCCTTCCTGGACCTAGTACCAGCACTGCCGTACAACCTGGTGAAGTAGCGAGCACCAGAAGGGCAGTTGAAGCTGGTACGGTGGCACGTGCAGTAGTGACCCCGTCGCAGCCACCGCAAAGACGTGCCCGTAGAGCCCCTAGAATCCCAGAGGTGCTGGCAAACCCTGATTGGCAGTCTCCAACTTCAGCCGCACCCGTAGTTTTCCCTTTCACCGCCCAGTCTGGAGTTCGGGTTGAGACAGCTCAGATCGATTCGGCCCTGGGATTTTTTGAGCTGTTCTTGACTGCGGAGCTTTTAGACTTAGTCGTGGCAGAGACAAACCGGTATGCCACACAATTTATCACCGCTAACCCGGGAAGCTTTTATGCCCAGCCTTTCCGGTGGAAACCAGTCCAAGTTTCCGAACTTAAAACTTTTCTGGGCCTCCTCCTCAACATGGGCCTGACAAAAAAGCATGAATTGCGGTCATATTGGTCCACGAACCCGATTCATCACATGCCCATGTTCTCTGCTGCTATGTCCAGGACACGATTTGAGGTCATCCTGCGTTTCCTGCACTTTAGTGACAACACCGCCTCCCGTCCCAGGGGCCACCCTGCTTTTGACCGGCTCCACAAAATTCGGCCCCTCATAGACCATTTCAACCAGAAATTTGCAGATTTGTATACCCCTGAGCAAAACATCTGCATAGACGAGTCCCTGATACATTTTACCGGGCGCCTTGGCTTCAAACAATACATCCCAAGCAAGCGCGCCCGGTATGGGGTCAAATTGTATAAGCTCTGTGAAAGGGCCACAGGCTATACCCACAAATTTCGGGTCTATGAGGGAAAAGATCAGACCCTGGAGCCGGTCGGTTGCCCTGACTACCTGGGGAGCAGTGGGAAGACAGTTTGGGACTTGGTGTCACCCTTATTCGGCAAGGGGTACCATCTTTATGTGGACAATTTCTACACAAGTGTGGCCCTCTTTAGGCATTTGTTTCTAGAACGGATTGGCGCCTGTGGTACTGCGCGAACTAGTCGCGCGGGCTTCCCCCAACGGCTCGTTAGCACCCGTCTTGCAAGGGGGCAGAGGGCCGCACTGTGTAACGAAGAACTGCTCGCGGTGAAATGGAGAGACAAGCGTGACGTTTACATGCTCTCCTCCATTCACGCAGACACGACAATACAAATTGAGCGAGCAACCCGTGTCATTGAAAAGCCCCTCTCAGTCCACAACTATAACCTCCACATGGGAGGGGTCGACTTCAATGACCAGATGTTGGCTCCGTATTTAGTTTCCCGACGCACCAGACGCTGGTATAAGAAGGTGTCTGTATATTTAATTCAATTGGCTCTGTACAATAGTTTTGTTCTCTACAGTAAGGCTGGGAGAACTGGATCCTTCCTCAAATTTCAGGAAGAGATCATCGCGAACCTCCTGTATCCAGGAGGTTCCGTGGCCCCATCCACCAGTGTAGTTAGCCGTCTACACGAGCGACACTTCCCCAGTGTCGTTGCTGGTACCTCAAACCGACCGCCACCCCGAAAAAAATGTCGTGTCTGTAGCAGGAGTGGAATAAGGCGTGACACCCGCTATTTCTGTCCTGACTGTCCCGACCACCCTGCCCTATGCTTAGGGGAGTGTTTACGAAAGTACCACACACAGGTACACCTAGCATAGGGATCATCTCACCAGGATAGGCACACAGGGCTATTAGGGCCCATTCACTCACAGCTGCTGCAAACGTCTCCTTTCACATGGGACAAAGTGCATAACGCACTTCACCACATCTTTGGGCGATTTGCGCTTTGCAAATTGACCAATGGGGAAGGAGAGGTTTGTTCTATAAAGGTAAAAAAACAAAAAAAAAAAACACCAGTAAGCAAACAGGTTAATGTTTAGTTCCAAAAGTTAAAGTTACATGTTCTGTTCCAAAGTTAATAAAATTATTGCGTTGTGGCCTGGTTTTTTTCTTTTTTTGTTTTTTTTTGTTTTTTTACCTTCCAGGTGGACCAACCGATCTACTAGCTGCAGCACCGATGTGCATTCTGACAGAAGCATTGCGCTGCTGTCAGATTACACGCAAGTCGGTGTATGCGGCGCTGCAAGACGGGATTTTCTCCTCTGCAGTGACAGATATGTTTGCCGAGGCATACGAGCTGAAAAATATCTTGGTCAAATGCCAACTTTGTATAAAAAAATGGGAAAAGTTGTCTTTTGCCAAGATATTTCTCTCACCCAGCATGGGTATATGTAAAATGACACACCAAAACACATTCCCCAACTTCTCCTGAGTACGGCGATACCAGATGTGTGACACTTTTTTGCTGCCAAGGTGGGCAAAGGGGCACATATTCCAAAGTGCACCTTTCGGATTTCACCGGTCATTTTTTACACATTTTGATTGCAAAGTTCTTCTCACACATTTGGGCCCCTAAATTGCCAGGGCAGTATAACTACGCCACAAGTGACCCCATTTTGGAAAGAAGACACCCCAAGGTATTCTGTGAGGGGCATGGTGAGTTCCTAGAATTTTTTATTTTTTGTCGCAAGTTAGTGGAATATGAGACTTTGTAAGAAAAAAAAAAAATCATCATCATTTTCCGCTAACTTGTGACAAAAAATAAAAAGTTCTATGAACTCACTATGCCCATCAGCGAATACCTTAGGGTGTCTACTTTCCGAAATGGGGTCATTTGTGGGTTTTTTCTACTGTTTGGGCATTGTAGAACCTCAGGAAACATGACAGGTGCTCAGAAAATCAGAGCCGTTTCAAAAAGCGGAAATTCACATTTTTGTACCATAGTTTGTAAACGCTATAACTTTTACCCAAACCATTTTTTTTTTTTGCCCAAACATTTTTTTTTTATCAAAGACATGTAGAACTATAAATTTAGCGAAAAATTTATATATGGATGTCGTTTTTTTTGCAAAATTTCACAGCTGAAAGTGAAAAATGTCATTTTTTTGCAAAAAAATCGTTACATTTTGATTAATAACAAAAAAAGTAAAAATGTCAGCAGCAATAAAATACCACCAAATGAAAGCTCTATTAGTGAGAAGAAAAGGAGGTAAAATTCATTTGGGTGGTAAGTTGCATGACCGAGCGATAAACGGTGAAAGGAGTGTAGTGCCGAAGTGTGAAAAGTGGCCTGGTCATGAAGGGGGTTTCACCTAGCGGGGCTGAAGTGGTTAAGGATCACTCACATCACGGTGTAGAGCGCACCGACATCAGTCGCACGTCCGGCAGCGCCTGCATCGCACCAGTCAATTCTGGTTTGTGCAGGCGCGGCCACGCAGGAAGTGGAGGAACAGACTCTGAGGAGCGCAGCTGCGCTGAGGTACTCCCTGGTCTGTGCTGTAGGCCGTCGGGGATTGCTCAAAGGGGGGAAGAGCAGGCGCTGGTAATTTTGAAAGGGGTTAATAATACCTACTGTGTGGGTCCTGGGAACAGCTGAAAGGGGGAAATAAATAAGTGTGAAGAGGGGACTGAAAGGGGTTAAATACTGTGAATGAGGGACTGCTGAAAAGGGTTTATGTGAAGGCCCTTCACACTTTCACAGTAGTTATTAACCCCTTTCAGCAGTTCCCCATTCACAGTATTTATTAAGACCTCAGGGGACTGCTGAAAAGGATTAATAAATACTGTGAATAGGGTACTGCTGAAAGGAGTTACAGTTAATAACTACTACTGTCCCTCCAGGACACCCATGACCCCTCCACAAGTTCTTACCTCTCCTCCACCCGTTTCCCGGCAGTGAGCGTGGTTTGTAAGTTCTAGATACACTGGCCAATCAGCAGCAGCAGGATCATTGCCTGGGAGGGAGATGCAGCCCGAACAATGGGTGGGGTTGGAGCCGGAGGGAGAAGTTCAAGAACGCCGCCTGAAACTATTAATAAACTGTCACTGTCTTGTGCAGAGTAGGGGGCGGAGCCTTTCATGCGCTCTGGGCCCCCCTGTGCAGCGGGCCCCTTAGCAACGGCGTGGTCTGCCTATATTGGCAGTACGCCACTGTACAACACTATTGTCATCTCTAATAATCACCAAGATGAAGAAACTCCACAGGCTGCTGCTGAAAGCATTGAGGTACTCCGACACCAATAAATTACACCCCAAATATGACAGTATGCAGCAGAACTCCCAACAAGACACAGGTAAAGTCAACTGTGTTATAAATAGAGATGAGCGGAATTCTCAATAATTAGATTTTCAGAAAAGATTTGATCTGAATTTATTTGTGGCGAATCGCGTTAAACAAAAAAAAAAAAAACTGCTATTTCCTGGCTGCAGCCTGTATAGTAGTGTGGGACACTGTGAGGCAAAACATGTGTTGAGGTGTTAGTGCGTGGTTTATTGCACACCATGTATGTGGGTAGGTTTTCATAGCCTTATTTTGTTTTTTCTTCCCAGATATGTACTAATCTTTTTGGTATAGATTATGACCTACATGTTATTTATACCAAACGGCATACAACTGTGTAGATTCCTTACGGTTACTTATTATAGGAGTGATACAGCGCACATGTAGATGATATCATCACTTTCCTTGGTAATTTACAATAATTAGGGCCTTGATTATTTCTTTCTTTATTTTTTTTGGGGGGGGGGGGGGGGGTACATCTATATCAGGGGTCCATTTGGATAGATACAATTACTGCCCAGGGCTATACCTGTTACAATACTTTTGGATATGGAGTGCTTTATCTGATGTATGTGCCTTGTGCAATTTTTCTGCATCTACAGTTGCAATAAAACGTATGTGAACCCTTTGGAATGATATGGATTTCTGCACAAATTGGTCATAAAATGTGATCTGATTTTCCTCTAAGTCACAACAATAGACAATCAGAGTCTGCTTAAACTAATAACATACAAATAATTAAATATTACTATGTTTTTATTGAACACACCATGTAAACATTCACCGTGCAGTTGGAAAAAGTATGTGAACCCTTGGATTTAATAACTGGTTGAAACTCCTTTGGCAGCAATAATTTCAACCAAACATTTCCTGTAGTTGCAGATCAGACGTGCACAACGGTCAGGAGTAATTCTTAACCATTCCTCTTTACAGAACTGTTTTAGTTCAGCAATATTCTTGGGATGTCTGGTGTGAATAGCTTTCTTGAGGTCATGCCACAGCATCTCAATCGTGTTGAAGTCAGGACTGGGCCACTCCAGAAGGCATATTTTATTCTGTTTAAGCCAGTCTGTTGCCGATTTACTCTATGCTTTAGGTTGTTGTCCTGTTGCAACACCCATCTTCTGTTGAGCTTCAGCTGGTGGACAGATGGCCTTAAGTTCTCCTGCAAAATGTCTTGATAAACTTGGGAATTCATTTTTCCTTCGATGATAGCAATCCGTCCAGGCCCTGATGCGGCAAAGCAGCCCCAAACCATGATGCCCCCA
This sequence comes from Bufo gargarizans, assembly GCF_014858855.1. NCBI lineage: Eukaryota > Metazoa > Chordata > Amphibia > Anura > Bufonidae > Bufo > Bufo gargarizans. The sequence goes on from NC_058087.1 coordinate 103,286,288, forward strand.
CCACCATACCTCACAGTTAGGATGAGGTTTTGATGTTGGTGTGCTGTGCCTCTTTTTGCCACACAGTGTTGTGTGTTTCTTCCAAACAACTCAACTTTGGTTTCATCTGTCCACAGAATATTTTGCCAGTACTGCTATGGAATATCCAGGTGCTCTTGTGCAAACCCTAATCATGCAGCAATGGTATCCTCCCATGAAATCCATTCTTGTTTACTGTTTTACCTATCCTAGATTCGGTAACAGGGATATTAGCATATGCCAGAGACTTTTTTAAGTCTTTAGTTGACACTCTAGGATTCTTCTTCATCTCATTGAGCAGTCTGCGCTGTTCTCTTGCAGTCATCTTTACAGGATGGCCACTCCTAGGGAGAGTAGCAGCAGTGCTGAACTTTCTCCATTTATAGACAATTTGTCTTACCATGGACTGATGAACAGCAAGGCTTTTGGAGTTACTTTTATAACCCTTTCCAGCTTTATGCAAGTCAGCAATTCTTAATCGTAGGTCTTCTGAGAGCTCTATTGTGCGAGGCATCATTCACATCAGGCAATGCTTCTTGTAATAAGCAAACCCAGAACTGGTGTGTGTTTTTATAGGGCAGAGCAGCTGTAACCAACACCTCCAATCTCATCTCATTGATTGGACTCCAGTTGGCTGACACCTCACTCCAATTAGCTCTTGGAGATGTCATTAGTCTAGAGGTTCACATACTTTTTCCACCTGCACTGTGAATGTTTACATGGTGTGTTCAATAAAAACATGGTTACATTTAATTCTTTGCTTGTTATTAGTTTAAGCAGACTGTGATTGTCTATTGTTGTGACTTAGATGAAGATCAGATCACATTTTATGACCAATTTGTGCAGAAATCCATATCATTACAAAGGGTTCACATAATTTTTGTTGCAACTGTATTTCCATCGTGCCTTTCTTTTCTAAATATTTCTTGTGTTATTATGTACTTTTACCAATAAAGATTATTATATATATATTTTTAGAAGATATGGTCCAATTCGATCTTTTGTTTAGTATTGGTTGTTGTTTTGATCTAGTGTTTGATTGTATGAGGTTGTTGTAGGTTTTTATAACACGCATAGGGAGTCTGCTGTGATGGTGAAACAATACTGTCAGTCAGTATGACATGCAGATCATAGGGCAGTTACGGGGCCAAAAATGACCAAATAACTCAAGTGTCAACTCAGCCTGACAGGTCGATGTTAGCGGCAGGTATAAAGAACCGTGCAGAGGACCAAGATCTTATTGTAGCGTGAAAGAGCGCACTCCTTTTACACAGTCGTCAGCTGATGTCTACAGAACCTGTTCTATTAAATTATTTTACAAGTAAAGCCCCCCTGACCGAGTGGAGAGGGTGTCAGCAGTAAGTTTGTGTTGACGTCACTGATTGTTTTGCCCTTCCTCTGATCCATCAGAACAATAACCTCCCCAAAAAAAGATGCTGTTTGTTGATCATCCGCCTTCACTTGGTCAGTAATCCATTAGTATTGCTAAAGCCAAAAAATAAAAAAACAGGAGTGGACCCAAAACAGAGATTACACGTGAATGGAATATTTGTCTTCTGTGTTTTGTACTCACTCCTGCTTTTGGCTACCAAATCATATGCCAATTATGATTGGACCATACAGGCCTTACAGCTGTTTCACAGACAGGATCCGTTGTGCGGCTCAATTTTCCTTCCTTCTGACAGATCAGAAGAAGGGTTAAATAAATTATGATGTCAACCAGGCCAGAAAAGCAAAATAGTGGGCCAGTCATGGAGTGGGAAGGGTGGAAAAACTGCTTGAGAAGTACACAGAGTGGCCTAATGACATAGTGTTGAGGTAGCAGCAGCATGAGGAGACCACAGAGTGGCCCAGTGACATACAGTAGTGGAGAGGTGGCAGCAGCAGCATGAAAAGGTCATAGAGTGGCCCATATACATAGTGTTGAGGTGGCAGCAGCATGAGGAAGGGAAAAAAAGACAATGCAACAGCACCATGCAACAGATAAAGTACAATAATGCCATAGTCACAAAAAATATTATAGTGCTAATTAGAGTTGAGCGAACACCTGGATGTTCGGGTTCGATGGGTTCGGCCGAACTTTAGAAAAAAGTCAATGGGGACCTGAACTTTTGAGCACTAAAATGGCTGTAAAATTGTAATGGGAAGGGCTAGAGGGCTGCAAATGGCATCAAAATGTGGTTATGAGCATGGCAAGTGCTCTGCAAACAAATGTGGACAGGGAAATGACTTTAAATAACATAAAATATGTAAAAATAAATAATTATCTTTATCTAGGAGGGCGAGGTCCATATGGAGTAGGAGGTTGAGGTGGTGGTGGATGTGGCGGTGGATGTGGAAGCGGCGGTGGAGGAGGAGGAGGTAGCCTACACTGCTTTTGGTTTTAAATTAATTTAAATTTTTTTAAATTGGGGTACATCCCAAAACATTGGGAAATATCACCTGTGATAACCCCCTCCAGTTGTGCTAAACACACGTTCAGACAATGCACTGGCTGCAGGGCAGGCCAGCACCTCCAAGGGCAAGCTCAGGCCATGTGCCCAATTTGGAGACCCAGAAGTTGAAGGGGCTGACCCCTGTCAGTCAGTTCGTGTAGGCGTGTACACACTTGCCCCATCATGTCGCATGTCCCCGTGATGTTCACGATCCAATTTGATATATGCTCTATCAACTTTCAATGTTCTTTTATGCGCTTACCCTGGTGATCACGGGTGGCAGGGAATCAGGGTTCCAGGCTGGAGAGGGAGCCAGAGAAAAGGATACTACATGCAAGGGAGGTGAATGGATGAAATGAAATTTAATCGAGCGGAAATATGGGACAAAGTATTGAAGCATAAGCTTCCAAGTTAAGGAGGGGGCGCTGGGTAACTACCCACTTCAGACTCGGGGAGGTAGTGACGATAAATAACAATAAGATGCCCTGTTATTGGAATGATTAAAAAAATTATAGGGAATGTCACTGGGGTATTTTGGATTTTGTAAACGTTAGCCAGTAGAGGCCCTGCTGCCGCTTTGTTGACTCTAGCTAAATTCTGCCTGATCACACGTCCCTGTGACGTCCACCATCCATTTGGATCTTCCCTATCAACTTTCGCTGTTCTTTTCTGAGACAACCATGCTGATCACGCCTGGTGAGGGAGCGTGAGTAAGAGAGACCACATCTAAGGGAGAATTAATTTTAAAACATTTAAAATTATAGAGCGGAAATATGGGACAAATTATTAAAGCGTAAAAGTGTGACAACATTTTAAAGTTTAAGCATTGAATGAAAGGATGTGGCGCGCATCAATTAATGAAGAATTTATAAAATTTTATTCCCTGTCAACTATGCAGAGCAGGGGTTTCTATCCGGCAAAATTTTAAAAATGTCACCTGACAATGTAATTGACGATTTTTTTTTAATTTATGTACCTGTCACCTATGTAGAGGTGCCCCAGTGACATCCACCATTCATTTGGATATCTTCTCTATCACCTTTCGCTGTCCTTTTCTGAGCCTACCATGTTGATCACGGTTATCGGCGAATCAGAGTTGCATGCCGGAGAGGAAGCGTGAGAAAGAGAGACCACAGTTAAAGGAGATATATTTATTTAAAAAAATTGGGATTGAGCAGAAATATGTGAAAAGTTATTGAGGCACAAATGTGGGACAAATTACAGAATCGCAAATGTGGGAAAAGTTATTGAAGCGCAAATGTTAAACAAATTTGTAAAGCAGAAATATCGAACAAATTCAAGTAAAATATCGAGTAAAGCGCAAATGTGGGACAAATTATTGAAGCGCAAATGTGGTACAACTTGTTAAAGTTTAAGCATTGAATGAAAGGAGGTGGCGCGCATCAATTAAAGAAGAATTTCTGAAATTGTATTCCCTGTCACCTATGCAGTGCAGGGGTTTATTCACATCTAAAATTGTAAAATGTCAACCCAAGAATGTAACAGAAAAAATACAGAAATGTATTAACCTGTCTACTTGGTAGAGCAGGGGTCTATTACAGAAAAATATTGTTTATTGTCCCCTAAAAATGTAAAAGAAAAATTATTGAAATTTATTAAGCTGTCGACTAGATAGAGGAGAAAAAATTGGCCAATAAGCAAAAATGACCCGATCTTGGGGGATATTATCCCTGATAAACCAGAACTCCTCTTTAGGAAAGCACCAAATTTAAGAGATACTTTGGTACATGGCCATAGTCCAGTGACGGCTGGGAAGGAGAGTAAGAACCAACTCGCATGGTGCGGCTTCTGCATTGTGTGCAGAAACCGCACCTTTGAAGACAAAAAGATGAGAAATGTTCAAAAAGTTGAATCAAAAAATGGTCAGAATTATAATATCAAAGGAGAAATCTCCTGTGAATGTATGGGGGTTATTTATCTCCTGAAGTGTCCGTGTGGACTAATCTATATTGGGAGGACCTTGAGAAAACTTAAAACAAGAATCCAAGAACATATATTTAAAGCTGTTTGCAGCCTGTAATTGTGGGCGGAGCGCCGCTCCTCTGTCCCCCACAGATCAGGGGGTGGGTTCTGCCGGCCTGCTGCGGCCTCAACCAAAAAAAAAAAAGGGAAAGGCACTGGGGTCGCAAATCGCGCAAGGGTAAGTTTTGTGTTTTTATACCAGGGTTCTTTCAGTATGCGAATTCCTGGAATCAGTCAGGGGCCATACGTCCCCTGAACCGCTCAGGCGCTTGTGTTTTTGTTTTGTGGTATTTCTTGAAGCACGCCGGTGCTCTGGCTTCCCTGAATCGCTCAGGTTTTTGTTCCCCGTTTCGCTCAGGTGTCATGTTTCTCCGAATCACAGGTTTCACGTTCCCAAAATCGCATGCGTCATGTCTTCCCTGAATCGCTCAGGTTATGTTTTCTCCAAATCGCAGGTGTGATGTCCCCAAGAATCGCAGATGTCATGTATTCCCTGAATCGCTCAGGGTTATGTTTCTCCATTCACAGGGGTCATGTTCCCAAAATCGCATGTGTCATGTCTCCCCTGAATCGCTCAGGGTAATGTTTATCTCCAAATCGCAGGTGTCATGTTTCCCCTGAATCGCTCAGGATTATGTTTTCTCCAATTCACAGGTGTCATGTTCCCAAGAGTCGCAGGTGTCATGTCTTCCCTGAATCACTCAGGGTTATGTTTTCTCCAATTCACAGGTGTCATGTTCCCAAAAATCGCATGTGCTATGTCTTCCCTAGGTGGTTCAGGTTCCCTGAATCACTCTGGCGTCTGCCTTTGTGGTATTTCTTGAAGCACGCCGGTGCTCTGGCTTCCCTGAATCGCTCATGTTTTTGTTCCCTGTTTCGCTCAGGTGTCATGTTTCTCCGAATCACAGATTTCACGTTCCCAAAATCGCATGCGTCATGTCTTCCCTGAATCGCTCAGGTTATGTTTTCTCCAAATCGCAGGTGTCATGTCCCCAAGAATCGCATGTGTCATGTCTTCCCTGAATCTCTCAGGTTATGTTTTCTCCAAACCACAGGTGTCATGTCCCCAAGAATCGCAGATGTCATGTATTCCCTGAATCGCTCAGGGTTATGTTTCTCCATTCACAGGGGTCATGTTCCCAAAATCGCATGTGTCATGTCTCCCCTGAATCGCTCAGGGTAATGTTTATCTCCAAATCGCAGGTGTCATGTTTCCCCTAAATCGCTCAGGATTATGTTTTCTCCAATTCACAAGTGTCATGTTCCCAAGAGTCGCAGGTGTCATGTCTTCCCTGAATCACTCAGGGTTATGTTTTCTCCAATTCACAGGTGTCATATTCCCAAAAATCGCATGTGCGATGTCTTCCCTAGGTGGCTCAGGGTTTAGGTTCCCTGAATCACTCTGGCGTCTGCCTCCCCTTAGTCACTTAGGGGTAACGTTCCAGGTCTGGTGCGTTCCCTGAATCGCTCAGGTCTGGTGCGTTCCCTGAATCGCTCGGGTCTGGTGCGTTCCCTGAATCGCTCAGGTCTGGTGTTCCTGTTTTGCTCAGGTGTGGTGTTCCTGTTTTGCTCAGGCGTGGTGTTCCTGTTTTGCTCAGGCGTGGTGTTCCTGTTTTGCTCAGGTGTGGTGTTCCTGTTTCGCTCAGGTGTGGTGTTCCTGGTTCACTCGGGTATCAGGTGCTCCCTGTTTCGCCCCCAAAAAATAAAATAAAAATTCAACAGGTTGTCTCCCCCGAGGTAGGTAGTCTGAGTCTCGCGGTTTCCCTTCGCACTATAGGGGCTGGTCATTCACACTCATCGCCGGGTCTCGTTCCAACACAACTTATTTCTCCACGTAAACAGAGCCTCAGGCCTCCAGAGCTTCAAGCAAGCTTCTATCGTGTCGCCAGGCTCCTCCTTGTGCAGGTAGGTTCAGCCAGAGGCTGCTGTTGCACCCTGTCCCGGCGTCAACCATGCCTTCTCACGAGCTTCCGTTCGTAGGTTTTCTGCTCACCTCTGAAAATAGTAGCGTGAGTCATTTGGGTAAGTATCGATTAAAACTCATTTCCGTACCAACCCGTGCTCTGACGGGTGTCGTCTTGTTGTCCGTGGGGGGGAATTTTTATTCATCTGTCGTTGTCATACCTCCTCAGGCAGCGTAAAGATGTCTCAGGCTCCAGAAACGGACGATAGCCTATCTTTACCCGGGACTTCCGTGTTAGGCCGCGCCAGCAACTCCTCTCTGCGAAGCTGGACCATCCCGAAGCTCGTCGCAGAGCTCAACAGGAGGGGAATCCGTCATCCTGCTTCCGCGAGGAAGGCGGAGCTGTACCGCCTCCTGATGAAAGAACCGGATGTGACGAAACCAACCTCGCCACGGTGTTTTGGAGGGGGCTGGTTGCTAGCCTCTTGCCTCAGGATTATGGCCCATACTAACTTTAAAGAAAACAGGCCGGCCGCACAGCTTAAATCTGTCTTTGGAATTGTGTTTTATGTTATTATGCGTTCGGTTAAATTGTATGTTATGTGAGGGCACCCAGATAGCTAATATTATTGTATTCGTGTATTCTGAGTGCCATTCACCTAATGATATGCACTCAGACTTGAGCTATCTGGGGATATGTTAAATGTCTGTGTTTGCTGGGAGGGTGTGCCATTGTGTGTTTGGGTGGTGATTCCTGTCCTGTTGTCTCCACGTGTGTATTGGTGTTTTCCCTTTGTCCTGAGACATAATTGGATTGCTCCTCGGGTGTCGTCAGGCAGAGAGGAGGAAACCATGATGCATTGTGGGGATGTGTTGTGTCTGTGTATCCTGAATTTCTGCATATCTGTCCTGTGTCGCAGTCTCCATTCTGGTCCCCTAAGGGCGTGGCCACCAGATGGGGACCTGCATAAATACGGGCGGGTAGCCCTCAATAAAGTGTTCCTGTTTTATCCTTCATCATGCTGAGACTGGTGTTTGGATAACTGATCAAACTGGGGGATTGCTATACGCTGAAGATTTGCTATACTCCCCTGGCATAACTACTAGCTCTTGTAAGAGCTGTTCCTGCTCTCTGGCTGTAGGAGAGGTTCACCCACTGGAGCCTGGAGCCTTGTCGTAGGTCCAGCGTGGGTGGAGGACGGTGAGACCCCAACCAAGCTGCGGCGGTTCGTGGGGTCTGTAGGGCGTACGGTGTCAAGTGGAGTGCTTGGAGTCCTCGGAAAGCACTAGGAGCATCTATCGACGGAGGTACCCGGTCGGGGTGCTAGGAGATCCGTTACATTGGTGGCAAGCGGTGGGATGGCGTCCTAGTGTGAGGAGAAGCAGCTCGGAGACACCGTTCGTGGAGTATATTGAGGGCAACGCTAGTATCCGTACAGCGCCCCTGGCTACAGCAGGATGGAATCGGCTAGTCTTCGAACAGCGTTCCACTACGAGGAGGATGATGACCCGGACTGGAGGGATGCAGTCCGGAAAGGCGTCTGGCACGAGGCCCTGGAAGATGTACAGCGTCGGCGGGGTGAGTGTCTCCCCAGTGAGGAGCAGCAGTTGCGGATGCGAGTGGCCCTGCGAATGCCCCTTCTGGGAGAGGAGCCCCTGAATGAGTGGGTGACAGAACTGGAGAGCCTGGTATGGAAGAAGCTTTGGCTAGATGACGCCTACCAGGCACTCTGGTGGTATGTGATTCGGCACTCTCCCTGGATGGCTGAGCACGACAGACCCGAGGGTGAGGATTATAATGGTCCTGGCCTGTTGTTTGAGGCCTTCGCAGAACCGGAGTTCGGAGATGCTGGAGGGTCCCGGTTCTGGGATATCTATGACTACAGAGAGGCTATGCATGATTGGGCTACAGCGAGAGAGGTGAGACAAGACCTGGCATCTCTAGTCACAAAGGAGTGGGAGCTGGAGCAGGACTACCAATACTTCTTCAGCTCAATTCGGTCCCAATATACACTGCCAGAGAGCTGGGTGGCAGTCCCAGACCTACAACCCTACAGCTGGGAAGACCCGACTGAAGTATCCCCTGCTTCAGTACCAGCTACAGAGGTAGGGGTCCTCACAGACTGGTCCTGGGAGGACCCACAGATGGCAGGTGGAGATGGGACCGAGGTCTCTCTACTGGCCCTACAGGGATGCTGGGCCGCCTGCCCAGATCTCCAGCGGCAGTGCATATCACAGGGAGAGGAGACAACCGGTCTCTCTCCCCAGTGGCAACCTGAGTTCCAGGGGGAGGAGATGCGGGGTCCCTCTGCCTTACAGCAACCAGAGTCCTGGGGAGGAGAGGCAACCGGCCTCACCATCCACCAGCAGCCGGAGATACCGGGAAAAGGGGAACACAAGCCCCTCTGCATGGGCGCAGATGAGACCGCGGGCTCGGTGCCAGTCCTACAGGGATGCTGGACAGTCGGTCCAGATCCCCATCCATCTCCGCAGGGATACCAGGAGGAGGAGGTAAGCGAGCCCTCCCCTTCCCAGCTACTTCCCAACAGAGTTCTGGGGGCAGGGGATGAGCCTGCGCTACCCACTGATTTCTTCCCAGCGGAAGAGCTGGCATCAGGGCAGAGCGCAGTCGGCCTCTGCCCTCCTCTATCCTCTTCTCCAGAGCCGGACATCCCACAGGCTACCCCAGCGGAAGTGCTGGCATCTGGGCAGAGCGCAGTCGGCCTCTGCCCTCCCCTATCCTCTACTCCAGAGCCGGACTTCCCACAGGCTACCCCAGCGGAAGAGCTGGCCTCTGGGCAGAGCGCAGTCGGCCTCTGCCCTCCCCTATCCTCTTCTTCAGAGCCGGACTCCCCACAAGCGACCCCAGCGGAAGAGCTGGCATCTGGGCAGAGCGCAGTCGGCCTCTGCCCACCAAGTACCTACAGCTCCAAGCTGGAGAACCACAAGGCAGCAAGGAGTCGCAGATGCCCACTCAACAGCTGGGGACATACGGAACAGAGCCAGGCCCCAAAATTCAACAGGTCCAGTATGGGGTTGTGGTTGGACTGCCAGACTAACTCAGGTACTGACCGTGAGGTCAGGTATCTGGTTAGTCTTCCCTGGAAGGGGGAGATGTGTGACGAAACCAACCTCGCCACGGTGTTTTGGAGGGGGCTGGTTGCTAGCCTCTTGCCTCAGGATTATGGCCCATACTAACTTTAAAGAAAACAGGCCGGCCGCACAGCTTAAATCTGTCTTTGGAATTGTGTTTTATGTTATTATGCGTTCGGTTAAATTGTATGTTATGTGAGGGCACCCAGATAGCTAATATTATTGTATTCGTGTATTCTGAGTGCCATTCACCTAATGATATGCACTCAGACTTGAGCTATCTGGGGATATGTTAAATGTCTGTGTTTGCTGGGAGGGTGTGCCATTGTGTGTTTGGGTGGTGATTCCTGTCCTGTTGTCTCCACGTGTGTATTGGTGTTTTCCCTTTGTCCTGAGACATAATTGGATTGCTCCTCGGGTGTCGTCAGGCAGAGAGGAGGAAACCATGATGCATTGTGGGGATGTGTTGTGTCTGTGTATCCTGAATTTCTGCATATCTGTCCTGTGTCGCAGTCTCCATTCTGGTCCCCTAAGGGCGTGGCCACCAGATGGGGACCTGCATAAATACGGGCGGGTAGCCCTCAATAAAGTGTTCCTGTTTTATCCTTCATCATGCTGAGACTGGTGTTTGGATAACTGATCAAACTGGGGGATTGCTATACGCTGAAGATTTGCTATACTCCCCTGGCATAACTACTAGCTCTTGTAAGAGCTGTTCCTGCTCTCTGGCTGTAGGAGAGGTTCACCCACTGGAGCCTGGAGCCTTGTCGTAGGTCCAGCGTGGGTGGAGGACGGTGAGACCCCAACCAAGCTGCGGCGGTTCGTGGGGTCTGTAGGGCGTACGGTGTCAAGTGGAGTGCTTGGAGTCCTCGGAAAGCACTAGGAGCATCTATCGACGGAGGTACCCGGTCGGGGTGCTAGGAGATCCGTTACACCGGAGGGCCCCGACGACCAGCCCTCTCTATCGTCTATACAGCTGTCCATTCTGCAGTTGCAGGCTACCATTGGCAGCCTGGCAGGTTCGGTAGCAGGCATACAGACCAGGATGGGGGAATTGGAGTCCCGGCCTCCGGCGGCACCACCTTCCCCAGCCCCTCCTGCCTTGCCTTCCACATCCCAGGACGCGGCTCCAGGTACGGTCCGTGCCAGCCCCCAGATTGCCCCCTCGCACTTCATCCCCGAAAACCTGAAAAGGGACATTCTGGCAGGGAGGGATGTCAACCTGGCGTCCATTCTCATTGCGTCCCAGGACGTGTCAGAAAACAAAGTGATCAGTTGCGGGGAGGTCTCGGTAGTTCTCAGGGCCAAGGACGCCCGACTGAACCGAAAACTATCGATTCCGGAGTTCATCCTGGCTTTTAGCCTCTATAGGGACACCATATGTGGCGTCCAGCCACATAGGCGGGAAGAGATGGACTCGTACTTGTACCAGGTCACTGACTTGGGGTACAAATACGGCGGGACCAAGTTCTACGATTACCACCGGTCTTTCTCGGCCAAGACAGCCGCAGCCCTCGCCCAATTTCAGTTCCGCACGGACTGGGCCAATCTAGATATGGAGCTGTTTTGTCGCCATTTTGCGGGGTTACAGGCTTCAACTTGCGCAGCGTGCCAATCAATTGAGCACACCGCCGACTGGTGTCCCAACCTCCCCACCCCGGCCCGGGAGGGTTCCTTGCCAGGCCCCTCTGGCACCCAGCGGTTCCAGGGCTCCACCGATAAACTGGGTAGGCCCATCACATACCTGGGGAAGAGTCAGGTGTGCAATGATTTCAACACGGGGGGTTGCAGTTTCAATAGCTGTCGCGCATTGCACATCAGCTCCCTCTGTTTCAGGGCCCATCCCCGCCCCAGCTGCCCCAAGAGACAGCGGAAGAACTTATGACTGACCGACGTTAACGTCGAGCTCCTGGGCGTCCTATTGCAAAACCACCCCCACCATCAAGCCGTCCAGTTCCTTGTCACCGGTTTCGAAAGGGGTTTCCATACGGGCCTCATTGCCCTCCCCCAAGTTTCCTAGGAGGGAAGGAACCTGCAGTCGGCTTGTCAAGATCCGGCGGCAGTGGTCACCCTCTTGCAGGACGAGGTCCGGAAGGGTTTTTTGCTGGGCCCGTTCAAGGCCATTCCCTTCATCACTTGGAGGATAAACCCCATTGGTTTGGTCTCCAAGCAGGCCTATAATAAAAAGCGCTTAATTTATGACTTGTCGGCTCCACACATGTCACCTATTCCCAGCCTTAACTCCCTGATCCCGTCAGAGGAGTTCTCCATGTCATACGCGTCCATTGATGAGGCCATCCAGTACGTCCTGCTGGCCGGGGAAGGGGCTTGGCTGGCCAAGGCCGACATTGCGGACGCCTTTAAACTACTCCCCATCCTTCCCCAGTTGTGGCAGTATTACGGGTTGCATTGGGCAGACGGGTACTATTTTGCCAACTGGCTCACCTTTGGGTCCAAGAGCAGCCCGTGGCTGTTTGACAGGTTCGCCTGTGCGCTGCACTGGATCCTGGTCCACCACGCGGGTCTGGACATGGCCATCCATTATTTGGATGACTTCCTGATCGTGGAGAGGCCCCAGGGTTCCCCCTCGGGGTTGGCAAGCCTGCTTCAGCTATTCGCCAGTCTCGAGGTCCCTGTGGCGTCGGCTAAAACAGAGGGTCCGGGCACCAGGGTCACCTTCTTGGGCATCACCCTGGATTCGGTCCGCATGGAGGCCAGCCTCCCCGCAGCCAAGCTGGCCAAGATCCAGTCCGCCGTCTCCTCTGCGGCCTCTTCCAGGGTCCTGTCCAAGCGGGAGCTCCAGTCACTGCTTGGATTCCTCAACTGTGCTTTCAAGATAATGCTCGAGGGCAGGGACTTCACTTCCCGGCTCCTCAGTCTCCTCCCGACAGCCCCGGATCAGGACTCCACCATCCAACTAGACGGACACGCCATGGCGGATCTCCAAATGTAGCAGGCTTTCCTGGCCGGGTGGAATGGTATCTCTTTGTTTGTACCATCCCCGGATTCAGCGTCCCCCACGGTCTTCACCAATGCCGCGGCCTCCCGCAGGTTCGCTGCCATCTTCCATCCACAGTGGTTGGTCGGCGGTTGGCCGGTGGAGCTCATATCCGAGACTGAGGCCATGAAATCCTCCCCACTGTTAGAATTGTACCCAATTGTGGCGGCGTCCCAGGTGTGGGGTTCTCTCTGGGCAAATAGGTCGATTATCTTCAGGACTGACAGCCAGGTCCTAGTAGAGATCGTATCCAAAGGGAGGGCAAAGTCTCGCAGGATCATGTCCATTTTGCGTAGACTTGTGTGGCTGTGCTTGTCTTTTAATTTCCATATAATCACGGTCCATATTCAGGGGGCACAGAACGTAGCAGCGTACGCCCTGTCTCGTTTTAATTATGATGTCTTCTTTCAGGAGCTCCCAGAGGCAGACCCCGTTGGTGTTCCAGCTCCGCCGTTCAACTCCCTCCTGTTGGACTAGAGCCGCTGATAGCGTCTGCGCGGTCATTGGTCCAGCGCTCGCTAGCCGCCAACACCGCCAGGAACTATGACGCCGGGTTCAGAATTTTCAGGGAGTTCAGTGACACCCATCCCCGGGGGGACGTGGACAGGGTCACGTTCATCATGGCTTTCATAGCCTATTGCCACACGCACCGTCACCTGTCAGTCAACACCATCAAGCTGTATTTGGCTGGCATTCAGCACCACTGGATGCTCGGCGACCCCTCTGCCAAATCCATTTTTTCCAATCAGGCCATCAAAGCCACCCTCAGGGGCATTTAGAAAGCTAGCACGGTGGTACAGGTGCGCAGGCAACCGGTGTCAGGTGAGCTTTTCCGCAGATTGTCCGTAGCCCTAGACTGTCTCCCTTTTGGGCAATTGGCGAGCATCATCACCAAGGCAGCCATGAACCTAGGGTTCTATGGGTTCCTTAGGCCCGGGGAGTTCACCTGCGGCACGGTCAATCGAGCGACCCTGCTCAGACGACATCTCACCTGGCACGCGGACCACTTCATACTGTCCATCCCATCCACCAAGACCAACCAGGCAGGTCCTCCCACCGAGGTAGAGTTTTTCCCTATGGCCAACTGTTCGTGTCACCTTGAGGTGCTACAGGAGCTTCTGGCCTCCCTCCAGTCTTCCGCGTTAGATGAACCATTGCTCCCAGTTAATGGTAGGCCCCTATCTTCGACCCAGTTTGTCTCCAATATCCGCACCCTGGTGGCAGGACTGGGGTATAACCCCAGCGCGATATCCGGACACTCTTTTCGCATAGGGGCCGCGTCCGCAGCGTCCAGTCATCAGGTTCCGGCACACGTCATCCGCAGGATGGGTCGATGGCGGTCATCCTGCTATGCAAGGTATATTCCCAACCCGCGAGCTGAGATCTCCAGAGCCTTCCGTTCACTGGCTTTATAGGCATCACGATGTTCCAATAAATACTTGTACCCTACACCGGGTCAGTTCTCTTTTTGCCCACTTCTCTAGGCCTTACCTCGTCACTGGTGCCGGGCACACTCCAGCCAGTCAGGTTAGGGCAGCACATAGGCATGCCTATTCTGTTCCTCGGTTAGCTCCTACCACAAATAAATAATATCAAAAAAGGGCTTGAGACACACAGCGTGTCCATGCTTTATTAAAAATTTAATAAATAAAATGCATGGAAAAAATCCTAAGGGGTTGTGGTTCATGGGGATAGAAAGGGTCAAACAGAACTGGCGAGGAGGAGATCCGGTGGCAGCAATTAACCGCCGGGAGGTGGAATGGATCTTCAGAATGCGGTCTCTACAGCCGGATGGTCTGAACATCGACCTAGATTTAAAACCTTGTTTGGTGGAATAGTAATATTTTTTTTTTACTGCTGGTATTAATTGTGAGGGTTAATGCTCCTTGTGAATAATGGTTTAATCATATATCATCTGAGACAAGAACTATGATGTATTGCATAAATGAAGTTATTTTAGGTGGAGAAAGATGTGTGAATAAGAAAATTACATTAGCTGGTATGTGATTTATTATTATTATTATATTTTGTTCACATTTTATTCTGACATTATGAGAGGAGTTGGTTTTGTGACAAAAAAATTGCTATTATATATCTAGATTTATATTATTTTTTTCTATATTTCTTCAATTTTTTTATGGATTTACATGTGAAAGGGAAAAAAATTGACTTGAATTGTGTTAGAAAAATAAAAATAAAAGTCTGTGGATTTATAATGGAAGGGCGATGGGAGAAGATTGAATATTATTTTGACACCTATATAAAAGGAACGCCCATATGTGGGTGTATCATCCGCTCCTGATGAAGCTGGTGTGGCGAAACCTGGGTCGAGCGGTGTTATAACCACAGAGATTTTATTCTGTTTTATGCCTGGTCTTATACCTTTGCGAGTATAATAAAAGCTATTACCATTGGAAGCATTGGTGGACCTTCACTATGTGCCCTATCTACAGAGGGGTGGTTTTGTGACCGAGATTATCCTCATGTGGAACCTCATTGTTTGGCATCACCTAAAAGCTGCTGTATCGTATCCTGATCAAGTCCTTTGAATCACAGCCAAGTTAGGCAGCGCAACACCTTCCTTTGAACTAATTATTAGTGCAGTTTTCCAAGATTGGATTTCAATGTCACAAAAGCTCAGATGCAGAGCTGGTGCACTGGGCTTTCATAAAATGGCCCCCGCTGCCGCCCACCTAACTAACAGACATATAAAAGTTATTTTTTGTCAGTCACTGGGCTCAGGGCAGGGTAAAAAGATTGTGCCCTGCACCCACACAACTAAATGTATGTTGATCGCTGAGTTAGATTCACGTTCTGAAACAAAGATTCTCTCCTATTCTCTCCCTAAAATCACCAGCCGCATCTTCTCCCTACACTAGTAACAGCAGAGTGGTGCGCTACGTGACTCCAGCTTATATAGAGGCTGGGTCACATGTTGCACTGGTCAATCACAGCCATGCCATTAGTAGGCATGGCTGTGATGGCTTCTAAGGTCACACAGTTAAACGCCAAGAAAGCGCCCATCACCAAACCCGAACTTTTAATAAAATGTTCGGGTCCGGGGTCCAAAAATCCTAAAGTTCGATACAAACCCGAACTTTACAGTTCGGGTTCACTCAACCCTAGTGCTAATGCTACGCTTATTTATAAAGTGAGATGCTTGGCAAACGCATTTTGTACAAAACATCTGAGCCCGTCTGCCGTACGTCATGGCGATCTCTGGAAGCTATCTGGCACAAGGAGAGGTACAGTGTGGGCTTGGCATGCATGTTGGTACCTGCATCCCTTGTAAGTAATGGAGGCCATTATGGCACCAAAAATGGTAAAAGGCAGAGTGGACACAGCATGCATGTGGATCCAACACTTCCTGAACTTTACGGCGGCCATTATGGTGCATAACAGGTAGTATTTAGTGTTATGACCTGTCTTACAGAGATCGCCTTGAAGTAAGGCAGATGGGTTTAGATGGTTTTGTACAAAATGCATTTGTCAAGCATCTCACTTTATAAATAAGCGTAGCATTAGCACTATAATATTTTTTGTGACTGTGGCATTATTGTACTTTATCTGTTGCAAGGTGCTGTTGCATTGTCTTTTTTTCCCCTCTAGGTTTTTGCCATGGCAGCGTACACCTACACATTGGGAGGTGTGACTAACCCCCTTTTCTTTGCAGATTTACAATGCTGGAGATGTGGCACTCCAGCAAGTGGTGCACTCCTGATTAGCCTGTCTGCCCCATAGGCTGATTTTAATTTGTCTCAGTATAAAGCTGTGGCTTGCTCTGACTACATTCATTGGAAGCTGTCTGGCACAAGGAGAGGAATAGAGTGGGCTCGGCATGCATGTTGGTATCTGCATCCCTTGTAAGTAATGGAGGCCATTATGGCACCAAAAATGGTAAAAGGCAGAGTGGACCCAGCATGCATGTGGATCCAACACTTCCTGAACTTTATGGCGGCCATTATGGTGCATAACAGGTAGTATTTAGTGTTATGACCTGTATTACAGAGATCGCCTTGAAGTAAGGCAGATGGGCTCAGATGGTTTTGTACAAAATGCATTTGTCAAGCATCTCACTTTATAAATAAGCGTAGCATTAGCACTATAATATTTTTTGTGACTGTGGCATTATTGTACTTTATCTGTTGCAGGGTGCTGTTGCATTGTCTTTTTTTCCCCTCTAGGTTTTTGCCATGGCAGCGTACACCTACGCATTGGGAGGTGTGACTAACCCCCTTTTCATTGCAGATTTACAATGTTGGAGATGTGGCACTCCAGCGAGTGGTGCACTCCTGATTAGCCTGTTTGCCCCAACTTTATCTGTTGCATGCTGCTCTTTTTCTTTTTCCCTCTTGGTTTTAGCCATGGCAGCGTGCACCTGCGCATTGGGAGGTGCTGACTAACCCCCTTTTCTTTGCAGAGCAGCATGAGAAAGCCAATGACAGTGTTGAGTTAGCAGCAGCGTGAGGAGGCAACAGACTGGCAAGGTGACATAGTGCGGAGGTGGCAGCAGCATGAGGAGGCCACAGAGTTGTCCAGTGACATAGTGTTGATTTAGCAGCAGAATGAGGAGACCACAAAGAGTAAAGGTGACATAGTGTGGAAGTGGCAGCAGCAACATGAGGATGCCACAGAGTGGCTAAGTGACAGTGTTGATTTAGCAGCAGCATGAGGAGACCATAGAGTGGCAAGGTAACATATTGTGGAGGTGGCAGCAGCAGCATTAGGAGGCCACAGACTGGCAAGGTGACATAGTGTGGAGGTGGAAGCAGCAGTATGAGGAGACCTGAGTGGTGAGGTGGCAGCAGCATCAGGAGACCACAGAGTGACCCGGTGATAGAGTGGGGAGGTGGGTGGCAATAACAGTACCCGCTGACGATGGTGGTTGTAAAAAGGAGCATTTGGTATCAGATTTGTGGCATCAGGTGGGTGGCGGCATCAGAATAGTAGCTGAGGCAGGTGGCCAGAAGAAACCGGTCTCTTTTGTCAAAGTGTTGGTGTGGCACCATGGATTATATAGTCTGATGCCTCAGGCATTGGTGGGTGGAAATCCTGGCTGATCCACGCCTGATTCATCTTGGCTGGACAGGCAAATTCTTCTTTGGGTAACTATGGCCCCTGCCGCACTAAACATCTGCTCTGATGCGACACTACTGGTTGGGCAGAACAGCTTTTCCAGGGCAAACTCGGCCAGTTGCGGCCATAAATCCAGTTTGGCTGCCCAGTAGTCCAGCGGATCTTCCATGTGGGGTGGCAGGGTGCTGTCCAAGTATGCCACCACCTGCCAATTTAGGTTCTGCTCCAGGTCTAGCTGCCGCTGCTGTAGAGTAGTTTCTTTACTTGGTGGGTTAAGAAAACTGCTTATCATTGACTCTAGACTAAAGCTGCTGCTGATGGAGCTGGTACTGCTCCTACCCCCTCACCCTGCCACAGAGGAACAAGAGCGCAGAGGGCTTCCCCAGTCAGATCTGCAAGAGGATGGACGATGGAACAGATAGGCAGCAGCCAAGTGACTACATAGGATGTCTCTATAGTAGTTCAGTTTGTCCTCCCTCTCAGCGGCCGTATAAAAAAGGCCCCTGTCATGAGGGTAGGGATAAGTGCAGCCCTAAACTCCACCCCACCTCTGTCCCTGCCTACTTGCACGGCCCGTCCTAACCGACAGAGTACAACTTGGCGGCAGGGGCTAGATATGTGCAGGGGCCTAAGAAGATAACAGAAGTACCATAACAGAGTCAGACAAGCCAAAGTCAAAGCCAGGAGGTCATGCAGGTACACAGGGAGCAGTCCGATAACAAAGTCAAAACACAATCCGGAGTCAAAAGCCAAGAGGTCATGTCAATACCAGGTTGGTCAAAAGGTCGAGGCCAAAAACAGAGCCGAGTTCCAGAACACACAGGAGGCACAATATGAAAATGCTGGTTAGGGTAGCAAGACCATTCACAGGCAACTTGTGGCCAACCTGAACTATCTCATCTTCCTGTGTCATCACTTCCTGTATCCTTGTTACATGAAGTGAGTGGTCATTTCTATTGTTACTGTGACTAAATAAAAGGTGAGCAGACTGTGGAGGAGGGGAAGTTGCTCAGAAGAACTCAAAATGGTAACAGCTTTGTCTGACTGCGGTTGAGGGATTTGCCTTTCCTTACACAAAGCCTAACGGATTTCTAATATTAATATTTCTACAACACCTGGGTCATCTGCCTTGTCTTCCTCCAGCTGCTCCTTCTGTCCTGTCACCTGTTTATAAAAGCCACCCATTTTTCTACACATTTCTTGTGCTCCAATGTCCACCTCCTCCAGTTCAGCCCCTACAGGGATCATGTGGCCATGATATGTAGGCCCCACGTCTCCAGTCCCTTGACCAGCCAGCTTTACCAGCATCAGTTCCAGGATATGAAGCCGTGGTATCACGCAGTCCTGGCGACTGACAAATAACGTGCCATCAAAGGACCTGAGCAAACGGCAGGTGTCATGCATGAGCTGCCACTGGCTGACATTGAAGTTACACAGGGGAGTACTTCTTTCCGCTTGGATCATCAAGAAATCGTTTATGGCCTTTGTTCGTATAGTCGGTCCAACATATGGAGGGTGGAAACGTTGCATATCAGCCTATGTTGGGGGATGCCGTTCTGCCGCTGCAGCTCAAGGAGGGTATCCTTGGCAGGGTAGTGCATGCAAAGTTTCCTGGCCATTTTTAGGATGTCTTGCAGATGGGTGGAAGACTTCAGGAACTGCTTGACAACCAGATTGAACACATGTGCCGTGCAGGGCGCATAGCTTAGCCCTCCTTGACACAGCGCCTACTCCATATTCTTCCCGTTGTCGGTCACCATGGTTCAGATTTTGAGTTGTTGCGGAGAAAGCCATGATTCGGTTCTGAAGGACACGGAGCAGTTCCTTCCCTGTATCACTCCGTTAGCCCAGGCAATTGAGGTGTAGAACAGCATGACACAACCGTGCCCTGCACATGTGGTATGCTGGAGGAGCACTGTGAATCATCCCTGCAGTGGAGGCTGAGGACTTGATGGTGGATAAGAAGACAGAAGCAGACATTGTCACAGCACCAACAGCATGAGTACAGTGTTTATTTTACGACATGGTCAGATATTATAGTCAAGTATCAAAATAATGCCAATGTGACATCTTACTCTGACATCTGAGTTTGACTTATGCTCTTCATAGGTCAGGGTCAAAGTGAGAATGAGTTATAGATATACTATGTATTTGTATGCTAAATCACACAGCCAAAGTACATCAATTGCTGAGCTTATAGCTCTGTGCCTAAAATGCTGTAAGCTAACAAATTACAGTGTTATACGAGCGCATAGCTGATTGCTCAGTGGTAAAGCAATTGTCTAAAAATGTTTACATTTTATTAAGCCCTAGATAAGAGGCAAATTTAAATGATGTGTGACGCTAATATCTGACTTCGTTCACTTGTCAGGGTCACAAAGGATTTTAGGTTTACTGTGTTTTCTGGTATACTACATCTCATAGATACAAAAAAATCACCACTTTCAGTGTATAATGCTATAGCTCAGTGGTAAGACACTTGCTTTGCATGTAGTGTTCATGAGTTCAAGACCCCTTTCAGGCTTTTAATAAAATTAATATTTTATATTTTATTTGGCTCTAGATCAGAGACAAATTCAAGTGGTGTGTGATGTAAGTAGTCCTTTTTTATTTTATTAAGAGTACATGGGCAGCACTATAGTAAAGAGGGCACTAATTTACTGTATCTTAATCTATTTCCAGGTGACTGAGGTTTTTATTAGTTTTTTTGTTGTCTTGAAACTGTACAATATAATAATGTATTCTTATTTCTTAGGAAGGAGTCTAATTATCAGATCTGTAAATTGCTTTTACAATTATTTGTCCGCATCCACCCAAACATAAGCTGCAAAGATATGACCACTAGGGATCTCACTAGTCCACTGTGGTTAGGCATGTTCCAGCTCTCCCAGCAAATACAGGAGGAAGTTTGGGCGTGTTCTGGAGTAGCTGATGAGGAGACTTGCTAGATTCACTGCCTCTTCACAGATCTGCCAACCAAATTATCTTACTATAAGTCTGCTCTCCCTCCGCTATCTTACATGACTTATACATTGATTCACCTCTCTCAAGTGTGTATGTAGTTCCATATTGGCTAGAATCACTATTTCTGGGACCCCTGAAAAAGTTGATTTAGTCACTGTATACAGAGCTGTGTCCTGGATTATACATATCTACTGTATATTGTCAGAACTATTGGGTATAATTAAAGTCCATAAGTATAAGGCCTATATAGATGTATGGACATGAACCTAAAGAACAACCATTTTGCCTTATTTTGAAAAGGGCAGGGTGAGGATCTTTGAACTCAGGATTACTAACCTAAGATTAACTAACAGAGTATTTACCCAAGTCTGTTTTTGTGAGAAGGAGGTTTCACAATGTCTAATGAAAAGTATTTACCTAGATAAGACAATGTAGTAGAAATGTGCTGAGTTTTGATGATTCTCAGTGAACAGAAAGAGACCTTTAATTTTCTTTGTGGTTTTTATATTAATCAATGTATGAGTGTATTTTGATTTTTATATCATCGATTTAAATATGTGTGCTTTATATATAAGAGTGTGGTCCTTATAGATATATTCAATTTTAAAGTTATAATTATAGTAACTATTCCTAAGTCATTCCAAAATACATGACTGGAACTAGCACAATTAATGATCTCTTTCCTTAAGGATTTCATGAATGGAGAAATGTGGACTTTTCGGCACTAAAAAGGCTGTAAAACAGCCCAGGAAAGAGCTAGAAGGCTGCAAAAGGCAGCAACATGTAGGTAAATCCCCTGCAAACAAATGTGGATAGGGAAATGAATACAAATAAAAATAAAATAAATAATAATTAACCAATATCAATTGGAGAGAGGTCCCATAGCAGAGAATCAGGCTCCACATCAGCCACCACTGCAACAGCCCATTGGCATATATTTAGGGCCAGGTACCCAGGCAGAGGAGAGAGGTCCCGTAACAGAGAATCTGGCTTCATGTCAGCAGAGAATCAGTCTGCATGTCATAGCAGAGAATCAGGCTTCACGTCAGCCACCGCTGCAACAGTCCATTGTCATAAATTTAGGCCCAGCACCCAGGCAGAGGAGAGAGGTCCTATAACAGACAATCTGGCTTCATGTCAGCAGAGAATCAGTCTGCATGTCATAGCAGAGAATCAGGCTTCACGTCAGCCACCACTGCAACAGTCCATTGTCATATATTTAGGCCCAGCACCCAGGCAGAGGAGAGAGGTCCTGTAACAGAGAATCTGGCTTCATGTCAGCAGAGAATCAGTCTGCATGTCATAGCAGAGAATTAGTAAGGATAATCCACGGCACACCAATCTCTTTTACTTTGCGAAATTTATTATAGGTACAAAAAAAGGTATTCACAAGATTTGTCAATATATGACTACAGGGAGTGCAGAATTATTAGGCAAGTTGTATTTTTGAGGATTAATTTTATTATTGAACAACAACCATGTTCTCATGAACCCAAAAAACTCATTAATATCAAAGCTGAATATTTTTGGAAGTAGTTTTTAGTTTGTTTTTAGTTTTAGCTATTTTAGGGGGATATCTGTGTGTGCAAGTGACTATTACTGTGCATAATTATTAGGCAACTTAACAAAAAACAAATATATACGCATTTCAATTATTTATTTTTACCAGTGAAACCAATATAACATCTCAACATTCACAAATATACATGGATTCTGTCAGTGTTTTGATCTGTTCACCATCAACATTGCGTGCAGCAGCAACCACAGCCTCCCAGACACTGTTCAGAGAGGTGTACTGTTTTCCCTCCTTGTAAATCTCACATTTGATGATGGACCACAGGTTCTCAATGGGGTTCAGATCAGGTGAACAAGGAGGCCATGTCATTAGATTTTCTTCTTTTATACCCTTTCTTGCCAGCCACGCTGTGGAGTACTTGGACGCGTGTGATGGAGCATTGTCCTGCATGAAAATCATGTTTTTCTTGAAGGATGCAGACTTCTTCCTGTACCACTGCTTGAAGAAGGTGTCTTCCAGAAACTGGCAGTAGGACTGGGAGTTGAGCTTGACTCCATCCTCAACCCGAAAAGGCCCCACAAGCTCATCTTTGATGATACCAGCCCAAACCAGTACTCCACCTCCACCTTGCTGGCATCTGAGTCGGACTGGAGCTCTCTGCCCTTTACCAATCCAGCCACGGGCCCATCCATCTGGCCCATCAAGACTCACTCTCATTTCATCAGTCCATAAAACCTTAGAAAAATCAGTCTTGAGATATTTCTTGGCCCAGTCTTGACGTTTCAGCTTGTGTGTCTTGTTCAGTGGTGGTCGTCTTTTAGCCTTTCTTACCTTGGCCATGTCTCTGAGTATTGCTGTAATGCCGCCGACGCGACGGCCTTCTCTTCGTCTGCCGCGGTCCTTGCGTTCCACCGTGGAACGCGGAAGACGCGCGGGCTCCAGCTTGTGACGCGGCGGCTGCGTTCCACGGTGGAACGCGGAAGTCATCCGGGCCAATTAGAAGGTCCTATGGCACTTCCTCGTTCTATTTAAAGGGGCTGGTGAGGCGGCATGGCGTGCTGTGATTGTAGTCGGTACGCCTGCTGCCTCACCACCTGTGTATGGGACATCAAGAGACCGAACCTTGCACGTCTCCCTCACTGTCATCTGGCAGACGGATCCACACCGCAACCAGACCCGCTCCAGCTACCCCGCTGACATCTGGGAGACGGATCCGCACCGCAACCGGACCCGCTCCAGTAACCGCTGCCACCTGGAAGACGGATCCGCTTAGGAACCGGACCCTTTTCATCTCCTCACTACCATCAGGAAGACGGATCCGCTCTGCCCTGAAACTACAGTCTCCAAGGGAGTCTCCACCATCGCATAGCCGCTGTCAATCGCAAGTACCCTCTCTGTGAGAGAGCACCTCCCTTACTTACATACAGGCTGAGATAACTGTGTAGGTCTCTTGTTGAGTGGCCTCTGTTAACCCCTCGGCAGCTACCACATTCTAGTATTCTAACACCTACCCGCAGTCTATGAAGCAATAGTACTGCGCCAACCAGAGTTGTTTTCTCCTGATCACGTGATGGTAGAATCTCAAACTCACCGTTGAGGTTGTGAGTGACGCCTGAGATTCATATCTGATTGATCCTAATAAATCCGCAGTTGAGATCCACTGTTGAAAAATAGCAGGCGTGACAGTATCACAGCACCCCAGTAAAGATGGATCCAGCGGAACTCGCTAGACATATGGTTTCTTTGTCCCAGAGAGTCGAGACCCTGTCTGCCTCTGTGCAGGACCTGCAGCTGGAGAACCAAAGATTGCGTACTTTGGTTAACCAAAACACAGGTGCTGCACCTCCCAGAGAGGCACCTGAACCCAAGGTCTGTGCCCCCGAACCCTTCTCCGGGGATAGGAAACTATTCCGTCAGTTCATAAGTTCGTGCAGACTCATGTTTGATCTGCGGCCACGCACTTATTACAATGACCGTATAAAGGTTCTCACACTCATTTCCTACCTTAAAGGGGAACCCCGAGCCTGGGCCGAGACCTACTTTGATGAAGAGGATGAGGTCCTAGATTCCTTCCCCAGATTCATGGAGGCCATGGCCCTCCTCTATGATGACTCCAGTAAACAATTGACCGCAGAGACTGCCATCAGAGCACTTAAACAAGGCCGCCGACCAGTTGAAGATTATATAGCCGAGTTTAAACGGTGGGCCAGGGAGACTGAGTGGAATAATCTCAGCCTTCGTAACCAATTCCGCCTCGGCCTTTCGGAGGCCTTGAAAGATGAGATTGCCCGAGATGAGTTACCTCCCACCTTAGACGACCTAATCCAACGCTCTGTTACAATTGACCGCCGCCTCCGTGAACGGAGAGCAGAGAGAGTCTTTACCCCCACACCAGCTGTAAGAGGAGCCAGATCTACCCCTAAAGAGGAGCCAATGGAGCTAGGAACCTTGCGAGGACCCCTCACGCCGGCTGAAAAGGCCAGGAGACGCACGCTGAACCTATGTCTCTACTGTGCCTCCCCTGACCACGTAGTAGACGACTGCCCGGCATATCTGCAAATTGACACATAGTCTCTGCCACCGCAATTCTTACATATACATTTCTCTCAGCTTACAGTGGGATACCGAGAGGATTATCGTCAAGGCCATGATAGACACCGGAGCCTGTGGCAACTTTATAGATTCACATCTGGTTAAGTCCAATAAAATACCCCACACCTTGAAGCAGAAACCGGTCTCAATTATTTTTTTAGATGGGTCCACATCCCCTTCAGGACCAATCTCTCACCACACCCAACCTTTACTCGTGGCCTGTGGAGAGGGTCACATCGAACACCTTATGTTTGATGTCATTTCCTCTCCCATGTTCCCTGTAGTATTGGGGCTTCCCTGGATCAGACATCACCAACCTTCTCTCCTCTGGCCTAAAGGGGAGGTACAGTTGGATTCCCACTACTGTACCTCCACTTGTTATTCAAACACTGCACTCATGCAGGTCGCTCCCACGGGGCTACCTCCCCATCTCGCTGAATTTGAAGACGTTTTCAGCCAATCGGGTGCAGCCACACTTCCCCCACATAGACCCTATGACTGCCCTATTGACCTCATTCCAGGCAGTCCTCTTCCTACGGGCCGCATTTATCCGCTTTCCCAACCAGAATTAGTCCACCTGAAGGCCTACTTAGACGAGAACTTAAAAAAGGTTTTCGTAAGGCCCTCAACCTCACCTGCTAGTGCAGGGATGTTCTTTGTGAAAAACAAAGATGGCGGATTAAAGCCAATAATTGACTACAGAGGTCTCAACAAAATTACCATAAAAAACCGCTACCCTCTTCCACTCATCCCCGAACTGATCGAGAGGTTACAATCATCCCGTATTTTCACCAAACTTGACCTCAGAAGCGCATATAACTTTATCAGGATCCGGGAAGGAGATGAGTGGAAGACGGCATTCAGAACCAGATACGGACTGTTCGAGTACATGGTAATGCCTTTCGGGTTGTGCAATGCCCCGGCAACGTTCCAGCATTTCGTTAACAACATTTTTCGAGATCTGCTGGACGTCTGCGTGGTAATCTATTTGGATGACATTCTGGTGTACTCGGACAGTCCTACCGACCACAGGAGGCACCTAAGATGGGTGATGTCCCGTCTTCGGGTCCACTCCCTTTTCGCTAAATTAGAGAAATGTATCTTCAAACAGCCTTCCATTTCCTTCCTGGGATATCACATCTCCCCCCAGGGGATTCAAATGGATCAGTCCAAAGTGGAATGCATCCAGGCCTGGCCTGTGCCCCACACACGCAAAGCACTCCAATGATTTCTAGGCTTTTCCAACTATTACCGGAAATTCATAAAAAATTTCTCAGAGATAGTAAAACCCTTGACAAGACTAACCAGTACTACAATACCCTATACATGGTCCTCCGACGCCCAAAAGGCGTTCAAAATACTCAAACAGAGGTATACCTCAGCTCCCATACTCCAATTGCCCAACCCCGATTTCCATTTTGTTCTAGAGGTTGATGCTTCCCACCTCGCTATTGGAGCAGTTCTATCGCAACAACCATCCCTTTCTGAACCCTTGCACCCAGTTGCATACTACTCCCGAACTCTTAATACTGCTGAAAAGAATTACCCCATTGGGGAAAAAGAGCTGTTAGCTATTAAGGATGCTCTGGGCAACTGGAGACATCTTTTGGAAGGAGCCAAACATCCCATCATGATCTACACTGACCACCGCAATTTACAGTTCCTCAAAACTTGTAAAACCATGTCGGCAAGGCAAGTACGGTGGAGCCTTTTTTTTGATCGTTTTGACTTCCATATATCTTACAGACCAGGTTCCAAAAACACAAAGGCTGACTCCCTCTCCAGGTTATACGAGGAGAGTACTGACGCAGAACCTCCTGCCCTACTACTTCCGGCAAACCGGTTCGTGGGTCTCACCACGGGATTCAAGGAGCTCTTGAAACATACTCCCTCTGAAGGGGATCCTCCTGCTCCTCCGGGGTTGACAACAACCGATGGATTCCTTTTCAAAAACGACAAACTTTACATCCCTCCTAGAATGCAACCATCTGTCATTCGACTCATGCATGACACACCCCTAGCGGGCCACCCAGGCATCACCAAAACCTTGGAGCTTGTACGCAGAAAATTCTGGTGGCCAGACATGACCAAATCCATCCACGAATATGTCTCCACCTGTGATGTCTGTGCCTCTACCAAAACCGACAGAAAGCCTCCCTATGGGTTACTGATGTCACTGGAAACACCCACCAGACCTTGGCAGATGGTCTCTGTCGATTTTATAGTCGACCTCCCTCGCTCAGAGGGTTGCAACACCATCATGGTTACTGTCGACCTACTAACCAAAATGGCTCACTTCTCCCCACTTAAAAAATTACCATCATCAAAAGAAACCGCCCAAACTTTACTCAGCCAAGTCCTTCGATTGCACGGTTTACCCTCCGTAATTATTTACGGTTTACCCTCCGTCAGTTTGTATCAAAATTTTGGAAGGCACTTTACACAGCCCTCCAAATTGATCACAGAATGTCGACCGCATACCACCCACAAACTAACGGCCAAACAGAGCGAGTAAACCAGTGTCTAGAACAATACATTCGATGCTATTGCAGCCATCTCCAAGATGACTGGTTCGATCTACTGCCTCTGGCCGAGTTTGCATACAACAATTCAATGAACTCCTCCACTCAATACTCTCCTTTCTATGCAAACTACGGTTTCCACCCCACCAACCTGCCCCCTGATTACTTACCCGGAAACGTTCCTGCAGTTCAGGACTATCTCGAATGTCTAAGAGAGACTTCCCTTACAATAGAAGGTAACCTAAAGACCGCAAAGGAGCGACAAAAAAGACATTATGACACTCGACACTCTAATCCCCCCGCATACTGTGTGGGAGACATGGTGTGGTTGTCTACGAGAAATCTCCGCCTTAACGTGCCCGCTAGGAAACTCGGTCGTCAGTACATCGGGCCATTTCCCATCGAGAAAGTCCTGAATCAAAATGCGGTTCGCCTAACTCTTCCTCCCGACTGGAAAATCCATCCCTCCTTCCATGTCTCCCTACTTAAACCGTACAAACCTAACCGACTCCCCCTTAGAGCCTTCCCCCCTGGCCCCCCGATTCAGGTCCAGGGTGAGGTTGAGTACGAAGTCGACAAGATACTCGACTCCCGTAAAAGGGGATCATCTATACAGTATCTCATACGATGGAAGGGTTATACTCCTGCGGATGATTCTTGGGAAGACTCGCGGGACGTACATGCTCCTAGATTGACCCGTTTGTTCCATCGTAGGTATCCTGATCGGCCTACTCCCAGGGAGAACTCCGGAGGCGTTCCTTTGAGGGGGGGGATACTGTAATGCCGCCGACGCGACGGCCTTCTCTTCGTCTGCCGCGGTCCTTGCGTTCCACCAGCTTGTGACGCGGCGGCTGCGTTCCACGGTGGAACGCAGAAATCATCCGGGCCAATTAGAAGGTCCTATGGCACTTCCTCGTTCTATTTAAAGGGGCTGGTGAGGCGGCATGGCGTGCTGTGATTGTAGTCGGTACGCCTGCTGCCTCACCACCTGTGTATGGGACATCAAGAGACCGAACCTTGCACGTCTCCCTCACTGTCATCTGGGAGACGGATCCACACCGCAACCAGACCCGCTCCAGCTACCCCGCTGACATCTGGGAGACGGATCCGCACCGCAACCGGACCCGCTCCAGTAACCGCTGCCATCTGGAAGACGGATCCGCTTAGGAACCGGACCCTTTTCATCTCCTCACTACCATCAGGAAGACGGATCCGCTCTGCCCTGAAACTACAGTCTCCAAGGGAGTCTCCACCATCGCATAGCCGCTGTCAATCGCAAGTACCCTCTCTGTGAGAGAGCACCTCCCTTACTTACATACAGGCTGAGATAACTGTGTAGGTCTCTTGTTGAGTGGCCTCTGTTAACCCCTCGGCAGCTACCACATTCTAGTATTCTAACACCTACCCTCAGTCTATGAAGCAATAGTACTGCGCCAACCAGAGTTGTTTTCTCCTGATCACGTGATGGTAGAATCTCAAACTCACCGTTGAGGTTGTGAGTGACGCCTGAGATTCATATCTGATTGATCCTAATAAATCCGCAGTTGAGATCCACTGTTGAAAAATAGCAGGCGTGACAATTGCACACCTTGTGCTTTTGGGCACTCCAGTGATGTTGCAGCTCTGAAATATGGCCAAACTGGTGGCAAGTGGCATCTTGGCAGCTGCAGGCTTGACTTTTCTCAGTTCATGGGCAGTTATTTTGCGCCTTGGTTTTTCCACACGCTTCTTGCGACCCTGTTGACTATTTTGAATGAAACGCTTGATTGTTCGATGATCACGCTTCAGAAGCTTTGCAATTTTAAGAGTGCTGCATCCCTCTGCAAGATATCTCACTATTTTAGACTTTTCTGAGCCTGTCAAGTCCTTCTTGTGACCCATTTTGCCAAAGGAAAGGAAGTTGCCTAATAATTCTGCACACCTGATATAGGGTGTTGATGTCATTAGACCACACACCTTCTCATTACAGAGATGCACATCACCTAATATGCTTAATTGGTAGTAGGCTTTCGAGCCTATACAGCTTGGAGTAAGACAACATGCATAAAGAGGATGATGTGGTCAAAATACTCATTTGCCTAATAATTCTGCACTCCCTGTAGTCGCGCCATGATTATAATATGAGCAAAAAAAAATCACATATATTTGTGGGCCATGATATCTCCCGACGTTTCGGTCCTGTCAAAGATCTTTCTCAAGGGATCTGTAAAGGAGTATAAATATAAGGGTTTTATTGGTGTCTCAATGTGGCGAACATAGTATACTATTGACCCATGATAGAAAAGAGGAAAATGAAGGAATAGGAGGAAATATACAGGTCCTTCTCAAAAAATTAGCATATTGTGATAAAGTTCATTATTTTCTGTAATGTACTGATAAACATTAGACTTTCATATATTTTAGATTCATTACACACCAACTGAAGTAGTTCAAGCCTTTTATTGTTTTAATATTGATGATTTTGGCATACAGCTCATGAAAACCCAAATTTCCTATCTAAAAAAATTTGCATATTTCATCCGACCAATAAAAGAAAAGTGTTTTTAATACAAAAAAAGTCAACCTTCAAATAATTATGTTCAGTTATGCATTCAATACTTGGTCGGGAATCCTTTTGCAGAAATGACTGCTTCAATGCGGCGTGGCATGGAGGCAATCAGCCTGTGGCACTGCTGAGGTGTTATGGAGGCCCAGGATGCTTCGATAGCGGCCTTAAGCTCATCCAGAGTGTTGGGTCTTGCGTCTCTCAACTTTCTCTTCCCAATATCCCACAGATTCTCTATGGGGTTAAGGTCAGGAGAGTTGGCAGGCCAATTGAGCACAGTAATACCATGGTCAGTAAACCATTTACCAGTGGTTTTGGCACTGTGAGCAGGTGCCAGCTCGCGCTGAAAAATGAAATCTTCATCTCCATAAAGCTTTTCAGCAGATGGAAGCATGAAGTGCTCCAAAATCTCCTGATAGCTAGCTGCATTGACCCTGCCCTTGATAAAACACAGTGGACCAACACCAGCAGCTGACATGGCACCCCAGACCATCACTGACTGTGGGTACTTGACACTGGACTTTTGGCATTTTGGCATTTCCCTCTCCCCAGTCTTCCTCCAGACTCTGGCACCTTGATTTCCGAATGACATGCAACAGTCCAGTGCTGCTTCTCTGTAGCCCAGGTCAGGCACTTCTGCCGCTGTTTCTGGTTCAAAAGTGGCTTGACCTGGGGAATGCGGCACCTGTAGCCCATTTCCTGCACACGCCTGTACACGGTGGCTCTGGATGTTTCTACTCCAGACTCAGTCCACTGCTTCCGCAGGTCCCCCAAGGTCTGGAATCGGTCCTTCTCCACAATCTTCCTCAGGGTCCGGTCACCTCTTCTCGTTGTGCAGCGTTTTCTGCCACACTTTTTCCTTCCCACAGACTTCCCACTGAGGTGCCTTGATACAGCACTCTGGGAACAGCCTATTCGTTCAGAAATTTCTCTCTGTGTCTTACCCTCTTGCTTGAGGGTGTCAATGATGGCCTTCTGGACAGCAGTCAGGCCGGCAGTCTTACCCATGATTGCGGTTTTGAGTAATGAACCAGGCTGGGAGTTTTTAAAAGCCTCAGGAATCTTTTTCAGGTGTTTAGAGTTAATTAGTTGATTCAGATGATTAGGTTAATAGCTTGTTTAGAGAACCTTTTCATGATATGCTAATTTTTTGAGATAGGAATTTTGGGTTTTCATGAGCTGTATGCCAAAATCATCAATATTAAAACAATAAAAGGCTTGAACTACTTCAGTTGTGTGTAATGAATCTAAAATATATGAAAGTCTAATGTTTATCAGTACATTACAGAAAATAATGAACTTTATCACAATATGCTAATTTTTTTAGAAGGACCTGTATATATATATATATATATATATATATATATATATATATACACACATCCACACCCACAAGCACACGTCGGCGCACACACACACACATATATATATATATATATATATATACATACATATATATATACATATACATACACGTACTCTTGCATACACAAACGTACAGATCTCAGATTCATGACAAGGGTAGAGAGAGTAGAAAGTAGGTAAAGTAAAAGGGATATAAGGGAGGTAAGACTGGTTGAGCAGATACCATCTCTAATAGAGGGAGGACATGATTATCAGAACAAGGCTACAGAATGAACCATTACTCATCAATAAGGCATAAGATAAAGTCAGGAATCAATGTAGTAGATAGGTTAGAATTAGTATGGTGAGCATAAGAGAGAATATCTGTAGATAAATGGAGCAGCGGACTGAACATGGGTATGTAATGCCTAAATATATAGTAGTATATAGACTCACCGTGGCCGGTTAGCAGACTGCATGGTATAGGCGCTGTGCATGTGTGCGTCTGTTGGCGTTTTAAGCCAAGTGGCCGGAAGTCGTGTCTGCGCTGTGACCTGGGTCCGGGTTCAGCAGGTCACATGATCACCAGTGACATCATGTGAGCCGCGTGACCACGGGACACAGTGGATGCATGCGCACTAGGTATTGAGACGGAGAATTAGAGAATAGCTTTGTACTGGGGATGTGTACCCTGTTATGCCTCAAGAAATGGAATAATGGGCTAGGGATCGGTCCGTTGCTTGATTTAAAAGGAGGAAGGAAGATTGTATGAAGGATATTATGGATATTTAAGATGAAGAGTGTATATAGTTATATGTTGGTGCTTAGGTTAAGGAAAATAGAGAAAGTTATAACGAGTAGAAAAGGGTCACATACATCTGTGAATGAAATAATTTAAAGCATAATAAAACAAATACTTTGATTCTCGTCATACTAGAATATAAGGAATGAGGGAACAAAAAAGGAACAAGAAACAAGAAACAAAAGGCGAAAAAAAAAACCACATTATATAGTTCTTAAATTTTATGAATAGGTATCTAGGCATATAGGTATCTATGTGTACTAAAATCTTATACTATGTTCTAATCTATGATGAGAGGAAGGGTGGGAAGGAGGAAGGAGGATGAGGGAGGGGAAAAAAGGGGGGGGGGAAAGGATGCGAGGAAATACGGGAAAAGGGAAAGGGGGGGGAGTTGTTTTCTCACCAACTTGTATACTGACTATGATTATAATACAACTAGGGAGCCTGAAATAAAGGAAAGGTACATACATATTACTATCAATGAAATGACATTATGGCACCATATCAGTCCACAATACTCAAAAGTAATAATAAATGTTTAAAGATTGAGTATTTAAAGATCACAATAGAAGTCACATTCCCGATTAAGGCCTCTCGGGGATAAAGTGTCCAGCCGGTGTATCCAAAAACTTTCTCTTTGTTTCAATGTTTTAATCCTGATACCGCCTCTTCGTGGGGTATTAACTTGTTCCAAGACCTGGTAGCGTAAGGATGAGATCTGGTGGTTGTGTTCCTTAAAGTGTGCTGGGATTGGTAACAACAATTGTTCAGTCCTAATGGTGGATTTGTGTTTGGAAATACGGTTCCTTATTTGTTGCGTGGTTTCTCCCACATAACAAAGTCCACACGGGCATTTGATTAGATAAACGACAAATGAGGAATCACAGGTATAGTATCCTTTGATGGGGAATCTCTTGCCAGTGTGTGGATGTGCAATAAAGTTACCCTTGATTACACTCGAGCATTGTGCACAATGTAGGCACGGGAAGGTGCCATATTTCGGATTCTGTAAAAAGCGTTGTTTGGGTATTTTATTTAAAGGTCCAATATCTGCACGGATGAGGTGGTCCCTAATATTTTGTGATCTTTTGTAACAAGTGATAGGAGGGGACTGAAATTCTGGAATCTCGGGGTATGCTTGTGACAGTATAGACCATTGTTTTCTGATTGTTTGTTGGATTTTTGGAGCCAGTGGGTGATATGTGAGAAGGCATGGTATCCGTGGTGGGGGAATGGTAGTTTGTGAAGTAGTTTGTTTGCATATTGTCGATTTATTGGTAATCAATTGGTCAGGATAGCCTCTTTGTCTGAATTTGGATTTCATATCTGATTGTCTCTGTTGTAATGTTGATGGATCTGTTACTATTCTTTCTAACCTTGTGAGTTGAGATTTAGGAAGTGACGCTTTAGTAGCTCTAGAGTGGTTACTAGTATAATGTAGTAAGCTGTTCCTGTCCGTTGGTTTATTGTAAAGGTCAAATTGAATGTGACCTGATGGATCTTTGAGAACTAGGGTATCTAGAAAACTAATTCTCTCGGTATTGGTTATAACAGTAAAGCCGAGTTCTGGATAAATGTTGTCAAGATAGTGATGAAAGTCTAAAGCACTTGATATGGGACCTCTCCACAAACAGAAAATATCATCGATAAATCGGAGCCATATTTTCGCATGTTGTTGAAAAAGATGATGTGTGTAGACAAACTGTTCCTCAAAGTGGATCATGAAGGCGTTTGCATAGGGCGGGACTACGTTAGCCCCCATTGCGGTACCCCGTTTTTGAACGTAGTACTGATCCCCAAAGAGGAAGTAGTTTTCTTGTAACACTAGAGTAATCAAGGGTAACTTTATTGCACATCCACACACTGGCAAGAGATTCCCCATCAAAGGATACTATACCTGTGATTCCTCATTTGTCGTTTATCTAATCAAATGCCCGTGTGGACTTTGTTATGTGGGAGAAACCACGCAACAAATAAGGAACCGTATTTCCAAACACAAATCCACCATTAGGACTGAACAATTGTTGTTACCAATCCCAGCACACTTTAAGGAACACAACCACCAGATCTCATCCTTACGCTACCAGGTCTTGGAACAAGTTAATACCCCACGAAGAGGCGGTATCAGGATTAAAACATTGAAACAAAGAGAACGTTTTTGGATACACCGGCTGGACACTTTATCCCCGAGAGGCCTTAATCGGGAATGTGACTTCTATTGTGATCTTTAAATACTCAATCTTTAAACATTTATTCTTACTTTTGAGTATTGTGGACTGATATGGTGCCATAATGTCATTTCATTGATAGTAATATGTATGTACCTTTCCTTTATTTCAGGCTCCCTAGTTGGATTATAATCATAGTCAATATACAAGTTGGTGAGAAAACAACTCCCCCCCCCTTTCCCTTTTCCCGTATTTCCTCCCATTCTTTTCCCCTCCCCCCTCCCTTTTTTCCCCTCCCTCTTTTCCCCTCCCTCATCCTCCTTCCTCCTTCCCACCCTTCCTCTCATCATAGATTAGAACATAGTATAAGATTTTAGTACACATAGATACCTATATGCCTAGATACCTATTCATAAAATTTATGAACTATATAATGTGGTTTTTTTTTCGCCTTTTTGTTTTTTGTTTCTTGTTTTTTATTCCTTTTTTGTTCCCTCATTCCTTATATTCTAGTATGACGAGAATCAAAGTATTTGTTTTATTATGCTTTAAATTATTTCATTCACAGATGTATGTGACCCTTTTCTACTCGTTATAACTTTCTCTATTTTCCTTAACCTAAGCACCAACATATAACTATATACACTCTTCATCTTAAATATCCATAATATCCTTCATACAATCTTCCTTCCTCCTTTTAAATCAAGCAACGGACCGATCCCTAGCCCATTATTCCCATTATTCCATTTCTTGAGGCATAACAGGGTACACATCCCCAGTACAAAGCTATTCTCTAATTCTCCGTCTCAATACCTAGTGCGCATGCACCCACTGTGTCCCGTGGCTCACATGACGTCACTGGTGATCATGTGACCCGCTGAACCCGGACCCAGGTCACAGCGCAGACACGACTTCCGGCCACTCGGCTTAAAACGCCAACAGACGCACACATGCACAGCGCCTATACCATGCAGTCTGCTAACCGGCCATGGTGAGTCTATATACTACTATATATTTAGGCATTACATACCCATGTTCAGTCCGCTGCTCCATTTATCTACAGATATTCTCTCTTATGCTCACCATACTAATTCTAACCTATCTACTACATTGATTCCTGACTTTATCTTATGCCTTATTGATGAGTAATGGTTCATTCTGTAGCCTTGTTCTGATAATCATGTCCTCCCTCTATTAGAGATGGTATCTGCTCAACCAGTCTTACATCCCTTATATCCCTTTTACTTTACCTACTTTCTACTCTCTCTACCCTTGTCATGAATCTGAGATCTGTACGTTTGTGTATGCAAGAGTACGTGTATGTATATGTATATATATATATATATATATATATATATATGTGTGTGTGTGTGTGGGTGTGTATGTGTGTGTATATATATATATATATATATATGTGTATATGTATGTATGTGCATATATATGTATATACAATTGTGTGTGTGTGTGTACATGTGTGTATATGTGTGTGTGTGTGTATATATATATATATATATATATATAATTCCTCCTATTCCTTCATTTTCCTCTTTTCTATCATGGGTCAATAGTATACTATGTTCGCCACATTGAGACACCAATAAAACCCTTATATTTATACTCCTTTACAGATCCCTTGAGAAAGGTCTTTGACAGGACCGAAACGTCGGGAGATATCATGGGCCACAAATATATGTGATTGTTTTTGCTCATATTATAATCATGGCGCGACTAGTCATATATTGACAAATCTTGTGAATACCTTTTTTTGTACCTATAATAAATTTTGCAAAGTAAAAGAGATTGGTGTGCCATGGATTATCCTTACATATTCTGCGACTGAAGTCCTCTGCGAGCACCCACCACTATACTAAGGTGTGCGGACTCCACAATTTTCCTTAATAATAGCAGAGAATCAGGCTTCTTGTCACCCAACATTGGAACAGTCCATTGGCATATATTTAGGCCCAGGCACCCAGGCAGAGGAGAGAGGTCCTGTAACAGAGAATCTGGCTTCATGTCAGCAGAGAATCAGTCTGCATGTCATAGCAGAGAATCAGGCTTCACGTCACCCAACATTGGAACAGTCCATTGGCAATATTTAGGCCCCGGCACCCAGACAGAGGAGATGTTCATTCAACTTTGGGTTGCCTCGCAATATAATGGTAAAATGAAAATAAAAAGAGGATTGAATGAGGAAGTGCCCTGGAGTACAATAATATATGGTTAAGGGGAGGTAGTTAATGTCTAATCTGCACAAGGGATGGACAGGTCCTGTGGGATCCATGCCTGGTTCATTTTTATGAACGTCAGCTTGTCCACATTGGCTGTAGACAGGCGGCTGCGTTTGTCTGTAATGACGCCTCCTGTCGTGCTGAATACACGTTCAGACAAAATTCTGGCCACCGGGCAGGCCAGCACCTCCAAGGCATAAAAGGCTAGCTCTGGCCACGTGGACAATTTAGAGACCCAGAAGTTGAATGGGGCCGAACCATCAGTCAGTACGTGGAGGGGTGTGCACACGTACTGTTCCACCATGTTAGTGAAATGTTGCCTCCTGCTAACACGTTGCGTATCAGGTGGTGGTGCAGTTAGCTGTGGCGTGTTGACAAAAGTTTTCCACCTCTCTGCCATGCTAACCCTGCCCTCAGAGGAGCTGGCCGTGACACAGCTGCCTTGGCGACCTCTTGCTCCTCCTCTGCCTTGGCCTTGGGCTTCCACTTGTTCCCCTGTGACATTTGGGAATGCTCTCAGTAGCGCGTCTACCAACGTGCGCTTGTACTCGCGCATCTTCCTATCACGCTCCAGTGAAGGAAGTAAGGTGGGCACATTGTCTTTGTAGCATGGATCCAGCAGGGTGGCAACCCAGTAGTCCGCACACATTAAAATGTGGGCAACTCTGCTGTCGTTGCGCAGGCACTGCAGCATGTAGTCGCTCATGTGTGCCAGGCTGCCCAGAGGTAAGGACAAGCTGTCCTCTGTGGGAGGTGTATCGTCATCGTCCTGCCTTTCCCCCCAGCCACGCACCAGTGATGGGCCCGAGCTGCGTTGGGTGCCACCCCGCTGTGACCATGCTTCATCCTCATCCTCCTCCACCTCCTCCTCATCCTCGTCCTCCAGTAGTGGGCCCTGGCTGGCCACATTTGTACCTGGCCTCTGCTGTTGCAAAAAACCTCCCTCTGAGTCACTTCGAAGAGACTGGCCTGAAAGTGCTAAAAATGACCCCTCTTCCTCCTCCTCCTGGGCCACCTCCTCATCGCCCTAAGTGTTTTCTCAAGGAGACATAGAAGTGGTATTGTAACGCTGATAACAGCGTCATCACAACTGGCCATGTTGGTGGAGTACTCAAAACAGCGCAACAGGGCACACAGGTCTCGCATGGAGGCCCAGTCATTGGTGGTGAAGTGGTGCTGTTCCGTAGTGCGACTGACCCGTGCGTGCTGCAGCTGAAACTCCACTATGGCCTGCTGCTGCTCGCACAGTCTGTCCAGCATGTGCAAGGTGGAGTTCCACCTGGTGGGCACGTCGCATATGAGGCGGTGAGCGGGAAGGCCGAAGTTCCGCTGTAGCGCAGACAGGCGAGCAGCGGCAGGATGTGAACGCCGGAAGCGTGAACAGACGGCCCGCACTTTATGCAGCAGCTCTGACATGTCGGGGTAGTTGTGAATGAACTTCTGCACCACCAAATTCAGCACATGCGCCAAGCAAGGGATGTGCGTCAAACCGGCTAGTCCCAGAGCTGCAACGAGATTTCGCCCATTAT
Organism: Bufo gargarizans; assembly: GCF_014858855.1. Classification (NCBI taxonomy): domain Eukaryota; kingdom Metazoa; phylum Chordata; class Amphibia; order Anura; family Bufonidae; genus Bufo; species Bufo gargarizans. Next base: position 103,324,007 of record NC_058087.1, read on the forward strand.
CACACACCACCAGGCCGGGCTTGAGGCTCACCGGCAGCAACTACTCGTCGGTCTGTTGTTCTATACCCCGCCACAACTCCTGTGCGGTGTGGGGCCTGTCCCCCAAACATATGAGTTTCAGAATGGCCTGCTGACATTTACCCCGGGCTGTGCTGAAGTTGGTGGTGAAGGTGTGTAGCTGACTGGATGAGCAGGTGGAAGAAGAGGAGGAGGAAGCCGAGTAGGAGGAGGAGGCAACAGGAGGCAAAGAATGTTGCCCTGCGATCCTTGGCGGCGGAAGGACGTGTGCCAAACAGCTCTCCGCCTGGGGCCCAGCTGCCACTACATTTACCCAGTGTGCAGTTAGGGAGATATAGCGTCCCTGGCCGTATCCGTGGTTAGGTGGACCTTGCCACAGATGGCGTTGCGCAGTGCACACTTGATTTTATCGGATACTTAGTTGTGCAGGTAAGGCACGGCTCTCTTGGAGAAGTAGTGGCGGCTGGGAACAACATACTGTGGGACAGCAAGCGACATGAGCTGTTTGAAGCTGTCTGTGTCCACCAGCCTAAATGACAGCATTTCATAGGCCAGTAGTTTAGAAATGCTGGCATTCAGGGCCAGGGATCGAGGGTGGCTAGGTGGGAATTTACTCTTTCTCTCAAATGTTTGTGAGATGGAGAGCTGAACGCTGGTGTGTGACAAGGTTGAGATGCTTGGTGACGGAGGTGGTGGTGTTGGTGGTACATCCCCTGTTTGCTGGGCGGCAGGTGCCAACGTTCCTCCAGAGGCGGAGGAAGAGGCCGAGGCGGCAGCAGCAGAAGAGGCCAAGGCGGCAGCAGCAGAAGAGGTAGCAGGGGGAGCCTGAGTGACTTCCTTGTTTTTAAGGTGTTTACTCCACTGCAGTTCATGCTTTGCATGCAGGTGCCTGGTCATGCAGGTTGTGCTAAGGTTCAGAACGTTAATGCCTCGCTTCAGGTTCTGATGGCACAGCGTGCAAACCACTCGGGTCTTGTCGTCAGCACATTGTTTGAAGAAGTGCCATGCCAGGGAACTCCTTGAAGCTGCCTTTGGGGTGCTCGGTCCCAGATGGCGGCGGTCAGTAGCAGGCGGAGTCTCTTGGCGGCGGGTGTTCTGCTTTTGCCTACTGCTCCCTCTTTTGCTACGCTGTTGGCTCGGTCTCACCACTGCCTCTTCCTCCGAACAGTGAAAGTCAGTGGCACGACCTTCATTCCATGTGGGGTCTAGGACCTTATCGTCCCCTGCATCGTCTTCCACCCAGTCTTGATACCTGACCTCCTGTTCAGTCTGCACACTGCAGAAAGACGCAGCAGTTGGCACCTGTGTTTCGTCATCATCAGAGACATGCTGAGGTGGTATTCCCATGTCCTCGACATCAGGAAACATAAGTGGTTGTGCGTCAGTGCATTCTATGTCTTCCACCGCTGGGGAAGGGCTGGGTGGATGCCCTAGGGAAACCCTGCCAGCGGAGTCTTCAAACAGCATAAGAGACTGCTGCATAACTTGAGGCTCAGACAGTTCCCCTGGTATGCATGGGGGTGATGTGACAGACTGATGGGCTTGGTTTTCAGGCGCCATCTGTGCGCTTTCTGCAGAAGACTGGGTGGGAGATAATGTGAACGTGCTGGATCCACTGTCGGCCACCCAATTGACTAATGCCTGTACCTGCTCAGGCCTTACCATCCTTAGAACGGCATTGGGCCCCACCAAATATCGCTGTAAATTATGGCGGCTACTGGGACCTGAGGTAGTTGGTACACTAGGACGTGTGGCTGTGGCAGAACGGCCACGTCCTCTCCCAGCACCAGAGGGTCCACTAACACCACCACGACCATGTCCGCGTCCTTTACTAGATGTTTTCCTCATTGTTATCGTTCACCACAACAACAAAAATATTATTTGACCCAATGTATTGAATTCAAATTCAGGCCTTTTTTAAAAGACAACTAGCACTATCTGGCTATCTATTTAGGTACCGTATTACACTAATACAGGCACAGCAGTAACCACAGATTTAGCTGACTATAAATTTGAGGCCTATTATTTAGGCGCTGGGTGACAGGTATAGGTTTACTGACAGAATTAGACTTGGAAATGCACAGTAGCGTGTGTGTGAAGTTATTCAGAATGACCCTATGTGCACCTTGAATCTTATATACCCTTTTAGGGATAGATTTAAAATAGCTTTGATACAGCAGAAACCACTAAATTAGGAAATTGCTAAATTGGGAATTGTATTTCAACCCAGAACAAAAACTGTGCTTTGACGGACATTAAATAACTTGACCAGCCACAGCAGTAACGACAGATTTAGCTGGATATAAATTTGAGGCCTAGTATTTAGGCGCTGGGTGACAGGTATAGGTTTACTGACAGAATTAGACTTGGAAATGCACAGTAGCGTGTGTGTGAAGTTATTCAGAATGACCCTATGTGCACCTTGAATCTTATATACCCTTTTAGGGATAGATTTAAAATAGCTTTGATACAGCAGAAACCACTAAATTAGGAAATTGCTAAATTGGGAATTTTATTTCAACCCAGAACAAAAACTGTGCTTTGACGGACACTAAATAACTTGACCAGCCACAGCAGTAACGACAGATTTAGCTGAATATAAATTTGAGGCCTATTATTTAGGCGCTGGGTGACAGGTATACGTTTACTGACAGAATTAGACTGGGATATGGCCAAAAAATAACCACACTATTGATGGTTAAATGCACTTGATGTGACAGCTTGACCAACCACACTATTGAGGGTTAAATGCACTTGGTGACAGGCTCAGCTTGCCCCTGATGTAGTATATGGCCAAAAAATAACCAGACTATTGCTGGTTAAATGCACTTGGTGTGACAGCTTGACCCTGATGTAGGATTTAGCCAAAAAAACAACCACACCATTGAGGGTTAAATGCACTTGGTGACAGCTTGCCCCTGATGTAGTATATGGCCAAAAAATAACCAGACTATTGATGGTTAAATGCACTTGGTGTGACAGCTTGACCCTGATGTAGGATTTAGACAAAAAACAACCACACCATTGAGGGTTAAATGCACTTGATGACAGCTTGCCCCTGATGTAGTATATGGCCAAAAAATAACCAGACTATTGATGGTTAAATGCACTTGGTGTGACAGCTTGACCCTGATGTAGGATTTAGACAAAAAACAACCACACCATTGAGGGTTAAATGCACTTGATGACAGCTTGCCCCTGATGTAGTATATGGCCAAAAAATAACCAGACTATTGATGGTTAAATGCACTTGGTGTGACAGCTTGACCCTGATGTAGGATTTAGACAAAAAACAACCACACCATTGAGGGTTAAATGCACTTGGTGGCTGCTTGTGCTGGCGCACCACAAGACACAAAATGGCCGCCGATCACCCCAGAAAAAAGTGACTGAAAAACGCTCTGGGCAGCCTAAAAACAGTGAGCAATTCAATAGCAGCAGTTCAATCATCCACAGCTGCAGATCGATCTCTGAATGAAGTCTTTTGGAGGAGTTAATCACTGCCTAATCTCGCCCTAACGTCGCAGCTGCAACCTCTCCCTATGCTGATCAGAGCAGAGTGACGGGCGGCGCTATGTGACTCCAGCTTAAATAGAGGCTGGGTCACATGCTGCACTGGCCAATCACAGCCATGCCAATAGTAGGCATGGCTGTGACGGCCTCTTGGGGCAAGTAGTATGACGCTTGTTGATTGGCTGCTTTGCAGCCTTTCAAAAAGCGCCAAGAAAGCGACGAACACCGAACCCGGACTTTTACGAAAATGTCCGGGTTCGGGTCCGTGTCACGGACACCCCTAAATTCGGTACGAACCCGAACTATACAGTTCGGGTTCGCTCATCCCTACTTGGGGCACCTATCGGCCCCCAAGGTGATTAGCACTACTACCAAGCTAGCGCTACTGTATAGCACAATTCAGCGCCCTGGCTAACTGCTACATAGAACCTCACATACACATGCTGGGCAGTTTTGCCATTATGGCTGGCCCTGGTTGCTGTCTTTTGGAGCAGCTGATTTGCAGCTGAGGTTTATACTGACGTGAAAACAATTTGGCTGATATTTTGTCATTGTATCTAAACACCTTGTGGGGAGCAATAGATTGAGGTGAATATTTATAGATGCACTTCTCACCATTTATTACACCCATAGCCTGTCTCTGGCGCTTTTTGTGGGTACTAGTGCCCCAGTTTTTAGCATTGATTTAATAATAAAGATAGTTTTTGTTTTCATTTTAACCACTTCAGATCCGGGGCATTTACCCCCTTCCTGACAGAGTCTAATTTTGCAAATCTGAAGTGTCAGTTTATGTGGTGATAACTTTGGAATGCTTTTTCTTATCCAAGCCATTCTGTTTTCTCATGACACATTGTACTTTATGACAGTGGTAAATTTGAGTCGATATATTTCAAATTCACAGTGGTATTAATACATATTTGTGTAGGTATTATTACAAACTGTAATTCACAGAAAAATTACCCTACTTAAAACTTAACTTTTATATAAGATATTTACAAAAATAGGTCCCTCAATTAGATAAATATTGTAAATGACTGCAATTAGTTATCTGGCAAATAAACTTGCATTAAAGATACATAACGCCACATTCACCATATACAAGTGTATCTCAGGCACTGAATTTGTTATAACTATAATTGTTTGATGCACAATTACTTCAGGCTGGTGTGGTGGGTCTAGGTTCTGATCAGGTGGATCCAAACAATCTTAGTTGTAGAATCGTCCACTGTAAAAAGGATCCAAAATGTTTAAGCTGTGTTCTTTTTTCCAATGAAAATAAGGGAATGGTAGTGGGAGATATTGCAGCCGCAGGGGCAACGCGTGAGGTGCACGGTGGACTGACGAGGGGTCAAATAGTATAACACAGAGTTCATCAGTTTACTCACGGTTAGCAGATAGCCTCTCTGGGCTGGCTGCACAGTGTTGAGGTGGACAGCACGAAATCCTCCGGGGTACGCTCTGTGGCAGGAATCAGCCAAGATAGTGGTTGAGGTGCACTTGATGTTAGGGGTGCTTAGAGTGTTTGTTGCGGCTGAGTCCCTTGATGGTTTTTGTCATGGTGCCAGTACTGTTAATGGTGGTACAACCATAGGTAGTAATAATGAGGTAGACAGTGGTAAGATGCAACTCACAACTTTTACTTTGGATGTCTTTTAGTTGCAGCAGTACAATTGTGCAGTCTCTAGATGGTACAGAGTTTATTCTGCAAATCCACAGTTTTAGGCTGTTTTGGTTTCTTGGTTTTGGAGCAGTGGGTTACTTCAATGTCAGTGGAATCTTGGTGAGGTTGCCGGAGGCTAGGGTATCCTTCACCTAAAATATCCCAAAGGTCCTTTATGCCTGGTTTATGTCTTTTATCCTTTGAATGAATTTGAATTTGTCCTTTTTTCTTGTCCCTTTCTGGACTAGAACTGTTCTTCAGAGCTGAAGTGCTGGATCTGCACCTTTTCACTCTCTGTGTCAATATACACACTGATCTCCACACTGTCCTGTGGTCTCAACTGAACCTGTACCTACTCTGAACTGACCTGTCTCACTAGGCCTGACCTGGATATATATATAACCTGGACTTTATCCCCATCTAGTGGTGGGATGTATAAATTGCACCTAATAGGCCTGTTAACAGGGATTTTGGAGATACATAATGTCATGCACTGCTCTGACTATGTGCGGAGGTCGGCCAGAATAGCAGCATGTGTTTAGTGTTTTGTTTTGGAGCCATGCTGGATCCGCCTCCCATCAGGTGCACTGGGTGGGGTCATTAGTTTAAATATCACTCCATCCCAGTGCTCTGAGCGGGTTATAGAAATCATTCTGGTCTTGGAAGCAAGGAAGGAAGGTTGTCTGTTCCAGCTCTGCAAAGATAAGTGTGGTTTCAGTTTTTGTTGTTTGCTTGCTTTCTTGGTTGTGTTGGTGTCATCTCTCCCATCCAGGTTCTGTGCGAGCAGGCTGCTCCTATTCCCCTTTTAACCATCAAGGAATCTAGGGTGTTTTAGCCCAGGCACGAGGACACATAATTCCTACCATCTAGGTCTGAATGTGGGCTGAGCAGAGCAGGGAGAGAAGTCAGGGATTTGCTAGAAGGTGACCCTTCCCCTGCTTCTCGCCTAGAGCCTGGTTTGCTGGTTTATCTGTATGTCTGATATCCCATCCGGCGTGACATTATAACCCGCCATACTTTGTCATTGCTCAGCGGTTTTTTGTGATGGCGTCAGTTGATACGTCAGTTAACTGCATGCAGGGGCTATCCCTAGAGGTTGCAGGGCTACGTTGTTCGGTCACACAGTATCAGAAGGCTCTGGCATCAGGAGGAGGTCAAATTTATGTGGAGCCTAAAGTTGCTCTTCCTGATCGATTTGCAGGGGGTACGGATGATTTTATCAGTTTTAGAGAGTCTTGCAAATTATATTTTCGGCTGCGTCCATGAAAGTCAGAGGATAGGTATAGTCATTTCTCTGCTTAAGGGGGACACGCAATCGTGCGCCTTTTCTCTGCCGCCCGGTTCTCGGGCCCTCCGGTCGGTGGAGGAATTTTTTAAGGTCCTGGGATTGATCTGCGATGACCCAGACCGGGTCTCGATGGCGGAATCGAGATTCCGTAATTTATTTCAGGGTGAACATTCTGCAGAGTCTTACTGTGTTGATTTTAGGAGATGGGCGACCGAATCAAAGTGGAATTATCCCGCGTTACGTAGCCAGTTTTGTCAGGGGTTATCTGAGAGATTGAAAGATGACCTTGCTTTTCATGAGTACCCAGATTCTTTGGAGAATGCAATGTCTTTAGCAGTATGGTTAGATAGACGTATCAGAGAAAGGAGTAGGGCTCCCTCTGCGCAAGGGATCCCTTCTGTGAGTGGTTTTGTCTTGACTGCCTCCCCGGGTGATGTTACAGGTAACGCTGGGGTAGCGGAGGAACCCATGCAGCTAGGTCAGGTTTCTTGCCGTTCTGATAGTAGAAACTTTAGGAGATTGCACAAACTGTGTTACTACTGTGGGAAAAGTGGTTGTTAAACCGCAGGGGGAAGATAAAAGAAAAAAAAAACTTTCCTGACTCTTGGTGGTGTGAATGGTGTGGTAGAGCAGGCAGGTATGCAAGCTCCCTGCAATTCCCATTTTCTCCTTCCAGCTAGGGTGCCGCTAGAGTCAAGAGACATTTTTGTTGAAGTATTCCTTGACTGTGGTGCTGGGGTAAACCTAATTGACTTCCTTTTTGTTCAAAATCTGGGTCTAAGTACTTGCACTTTAGAAAAAGAGATTCAGGTTTTTGCAATTACTTCTTCCCCTCTTTCTCAAAGGAGTCTCACTCACATTGCTCATGGTATTCACTTAAGGGTGGGTGATTCACATGTTGAGATTATGTCTTGTTTTGTCAGGAAGGATTTGCCAGCTCCTATAGTTTTGGGGCTACCATGGTTGACTAAATATAACCCAATTATAGATTGGCAAGCGAGACAAATCATTGGTTGGAGTGAGTTTTGTTCGGATAATCGTCTGGGCACATCTATCTCTGGTGTGTCCACTACGGTTTTACCTCAGTACCTCTCTGATTTTTCGGATGTCTTTTCGGAGGGCGGGGCTCAGGAATTGCCCCCTCATCGTGACTATGATTGTCCAGTTAATCTCATCCCAGGGGCTAAGTTGCCAAAGTCTCGGCTTTACAACCTCTCTCAACCCGAAAGAGAGGTCATGCAAAAGTATATCGCCGAGAGTTTGGCAAAAGGTCATATTAGGCCATCTAAGTCTCCTGTGGCAGTAGGTTTGTTCTTTGTAAAAAAAAAAAAGGATGGATCGCTGAGACCGTGTTTGGATTTCCTGGAATTGAACCGTATTACGGTCTGGGATCCATATCCCCTGCCTTTGATCTCTGACCTTTTTGATCAGATTGTTGGAGCCAAGGTGTTCTGCAAGTTGGATTTGAGAGGGGCCTACAATCTGACCAGAATCAAGGAGGGGGATGACGCACGAGGGTCATTTTGAGAACCTGGTTGTGCCTTTTGGGTTGACGAACGCGCCAGCAGTATTTCAGCGATTCGTCAATGGCATTTTTCATCATTTGGTGGGGAGGTTCGTAGTAGTTTACTTGGATGACATTTTTATTTACTCTCCTGATCTGAAGACCCATCAGGATCATGTGAGACAGGTTTTGACGATCCTTCGGGAGAATAAATTATATGCCAAATTGGAGAAATGTTTGATCTTCCGTTCTTGGGATATCTGCTTTCTGATTCTGGTTTTCGTATGGACCCTGAAAAGGTCCGGGCGGTTCTGGAATGGGACCGACCAGAGAATCAGAAAGCTTTGATGCGGTTCTTGGGGTTTACGAATTATTATAGAAAATTTATTTCGAACTATTCTACCATAGTGAAACCTCTCACTGATATGACTAAGAAGGGCGCCGACGTCTCTGTCTGGTCGGATGAGGCATTGCAGGCCTTTTCGGCTATTAAGGAGCGTTTTGCGTCTGCTCCCATTCTGGTGCAGCCATTCGTAGTGGAGGTTGATGCATCAGAAGTGGGGGTTGGAGCGGTGCTGTCACAGGGTTCATCCCCTGGCAAATGGGTCCCGTGTGACTTTTTCTCCAAGAAGCTCTCGGTCGCCGAGAGGAATTATGATGTTGGAGATAGAGAGTTGTTGGCTATCAAGTTGACCTTTGAGGAATGGCGTCACTAGTTGGAGGGGGCGTCTCACCCTGTTATGGTATATACAGACCATAAGAATTTGGCTTACCTGCAATCTGCCAAGCGTCTGAACCCTAGACAGGCCAGATGGTCACTGTTTTTTTACCAGGTTCAATTTTGTGGTTACCTTTCGCCCAGGGGTTAAGAACGTCAAGGCAGATGCCTTGTCTCGCAGCTTTCCTGGGGGAGGTGATTCAGAGGATCCTGCGCCGATTTTAGCGGATGGGGTGGTGGTCTCCGCTCTGTACCCTGAATTGGAGATGGAGGTGTTGGGAGCCCAGGAGGGGGCTCCTGGTTCTTGTCCCCCAGGGAGGTTGTTTGCTCCTGAGGGCCTGCGATACAAGGTGTCCAAGGAACATCACAATACTGTCCTTTGCGGACATCCTGGTGGTAAGTCCACCTGTGATCTGGTGTCCCGGAGGTGCTGGTGGCCAGGGTTACGTAAGAGCATTGAGGATTACGTGACAGCTTGTGAAACCTGTGCTCGGTCGGCTGGTTCACTTCTTCCATTGTCTATTCCGTCTCGTCCTTGGATGCACTTGTCTATGGATTTTATTACGGATCTGCCGAGTTCCTCCGGGAGAACAGTGATTTTGGTGGTAGTTGACCGTTTCAGTAAAATGGCTCACTTTATATCATTAACTGTAATAAATATAACGATACTGCGCTCTGGGACTTTGGATATATTACGTTTAAAGTAGGGGTATCTAGGTTATTACAATTCAGCACATGGATATACACTATAGTACAAGTCTTTCGTCTGGCTTTGCCAGTGTACCTGTAGTGTGAACTCCTGTCTGTAAATTGATCCTCCTGCTTGTATTTGGTGCGCTGATGCGTCTTCCTGAAAATCGGAGATAGCCGATTAAATGTTTGTTGCTCACCGAATCCTCAATGCTGGAGTCCGGGGAACAAGATAGTTCAGGTCTCGTGTGAGTCGGCGTGCAGGTTCGCGTTCAGGTCAGTGTGTAGCCTCGCGTCCCGGCCGGTGACGCGACGCTGCAATCAATAGGGGGTTAAACGAACAACTTTTTTGGCGCTCACTGAGAGAAATGAGTGACGTCACTACCACGGTCATCAATGACCATAGGTGCCAGGTATCTTTACTCCAACATGTTTCGAACAGACGCTGTTATTCATCAGGGAATGTTACAAGGCTGTTCATGTTCTCTCTATTTATGCACTCGTTTGTAGTCCAGAGTATTAACCCCTTCTCTGCCATTTTTGCATAAGTCCAATGCTAATCATCATTCAAAGCCGAACAGCTCTATTTCTGCGTTTAAGCCATTATGCATTAGAGTATCCATATTAAATATCCATTTTGCCTCTATTTTGGACATTTCTTTGACGTAGTCACCTCCCTTTTATTTCTTTGTACAATTTCTACCCCACAAAAATTCGAAGCCACAAAGCTGCCTCCATGTTTTATGTTGTAATGACGGGATAATGGGTGGCCTTCATATTTTCTATTTATATTATATATGTGTTCCCCTATCCTTTTCTTCAGGGGTCTTTTCATGCGGCCCACATATATCTTTTTGCATGGACATGTTATCGTTTAAATAACACCCTTGCTATTACATGTTATAAAGTTCTTTATGCTTTGTTTGTATGTTTCTTCCATGTTACTTATTTGCGATTTTATTTTCTTATCTTGGGATATTTTACATCCTCTACACATTTTACATGGATAAAAACCACCCCTCTCTTCCCCTTTTCCTTTTTGGTTTTTCTCATTTACATTTGTTCCCGTACATTTATTTGTAGATGCGATCATGTTGCCCACATTCTGTGCCTTTCGGAACACAAATTTAGGATCTTTGGGGATCATTTCACCTATAATTTTGTCCTCCTTGAGGATGTCCCAGTGTCTTTTTATGATTTTTTTAAAAAGTGGTTCTTGTTTATTATATGGTGTAATGATGGGCGGAATTGTTATTTCGGTTTCATTTTCCTTATTAGATATTTTGTTTTTTCTTTCAATTAATAAGGTTTCTCTATTTATTTTATTTATTTCTAATTTTTGTTGTATTAATTTTCTTTTGTCATAACCTTTATGTTCGAATTTCTTCTGTAAGATCTCCGCCTCTCTTTCGTAGTCCCCTGCTCCTGCACACTTTCTTTTCAATCTCATGAATTGGCTCCGTGGGATGTTTTCCAACCATCTTGGTAGATGGCAACTCTCCATAGCAATGAAGCTGTTGCCATCCGTCGGTTTATTGTAGGTTCTGGTGAGTAGTTTGTTTCCCTCAGCATAAATAACTAGATCTAAAAAGTGAATTTCTTTTTGACTGTAGGATGAAGTAAATTCTAAATAAAAATCATTTTATTGATATCCTTTAAAAATTCCTGCAGTTTTGTTTCCCCCCCATCCCATATAAAAATAATATCGTCTATAAAGTGCCGCCAGAGGACGAGACCCGCACAGGGGGTGCCATCAGGATGGATAACAAGTGTTTCCCACCATCCGACATACAAATTTGCAAACCCCGGTGCGAATTTCGTCCCCATAGCGGTCCCACAGGTCTGGAGGTAAAAAAATGTATTGTATAAAAAACAATTTTTTGTTAAAATAAACATAATGCATTCCCCTATAAAATTTATTTGTGCTTCTGGCATCTCTCCCTTAGTTCTTAAAAAGTGTTGAACAGCGTCTACCCCTTTTTTATTTTCTATAACCGTGTACAGTGATTTTACATCAAGTGTACCAATGATGTAATTTTCTTTCCATTCAATCTTATTTAAAATGTGTAAAGTATGTTTGGTATTCTTGAGGTAAGTTGGAAGTACCTGTACATATGGCTGGAGTTGTTGATCAATGTATCTGGAGAGGGAGCTAGTAAGACAGTCTATACCAGACACTATAGGTCTCCCTGGTGGTTTCTGGGTATCTTTGTGTATTTTAGGATTGTGGTATAGCACTGCAATTTTGGGGTGTTCATTATTTATAAATGTAGCTTCTTTTTTATTTAAAATACCTATATCTTTTCCTTTTTGAATTAATCCCTTAAGTTGTTTTTAAAAAGCTCAGTTGGGTCACTCTTTAATTTTTTGTATGTTCTATTATCACTCAAAATATTATCTGTTTCTCCCTTATAGTCCTTAATGTTCATTAGGACTATACCCCCTCCTTTGTCGGCTGGGCGTATTATAATATCATGGTTCTTCTGCATAGTGGTAATAGCTTTCTTTTCTTCCTCAGAAATATTGCACATATATTGCGGTTTTTTAGGGTAGCAAATTTTTCTTATATCCCTAGTTACTTGGTTCATAAAACAATTTAACGCCGAGGAGTATTTATGTAGGGGATTATATTTTAATTTTGGCTTCAGGTCTGTATGTTTGAAGTCATTTTTAGGTTCTTTTCCTATTTCTTGTTGTTGTTGTTGTTCTTTATTATATCGATCTTGTTTTGAGGACGTTTGTTTTTTTGTAGATTTTTTTTTATAAAATATTAATATTTGTGCCTCTCCTGATGTTAATGCATGATTACTTAGATTATATATTTTTTGTCCCCATTCATCATCTATTTCTACTACCTCCGTTAATTTATTCTCTTTTTTGGAGAGTTTCCCCCCTCTGCATCCCCTTTTCTGTTTGCGTTTTTTCGGACCTGAAAAAAATCCTTTTTTACTGTCTTTTTAATATCTCTCCTCCTATTTTTCTCCTCTCCTTCTGCTGTTATTACCGCCACGGTTCACTTTTTTGTTCTCTTTTCTATTTTCTCGCTCCGAAAAGAGAACAAAAAAGTGAACCATGGCGGTAATAACAGCAGAAGGAGAGGAGAAAAATCTGATTTAGTGGGAAGCTCTGGAAAAAAGACATATAGCTCAGCAGTAGTACAAAGAAGAAGCTGTGGGGAAAGAAGGGAGGAAGTCATAGACACACAACCAGCTATAGAGGAAGAAAGTGGGGAAAATCCTGAAAATACAAGCAAAAAAAGGAGAGATAGTATTAAAAAGACAGTAAAAAATGTTTTTTTTCAGGTCCGAAAAAACGCAAACAGAAAAGGGGATGCAGAGGGGGGAAACTCTCCAAAAAAGAGAATAAATTAACGGAGGTAGTAGAAATAGATGATGAATGGGGACAAAAAATATATAATCTAAGTAATCATGCATTAACATCAGGAGAGGAAAAAATATTAAAAAAGGGTCTCAAATTTGCCCCAACGGTTTATTTGAATAAATTTTAGGCTTTTATTGGAGTTAGAAGGTTCATTAGACGCTTAGCGTTGAAAAATTATTTTATAAAAAAATCTACAAAAAAAACAAACGTCCTCAAAACAAGATCGATATAATAAAGAACAACAACAACAATAGGAAAAGAACCTAAAAATGACTTCAAACATACAGACCTGAAGCCAAAATCAAAATATAATCCCCTACATGAATACTCCTCGGCGTTAAATAGTTTTATGAACCAAGTAACTAGGGATATAAGAAAAATTTGCTACCCTAAAAAAACGCAATATATGTGCAATATTTCTGAGGAAGAAAAGAAAGCTATTACCACTATTCAGAATAACCATGATATTATAATACGCCCAGCCGACAAAGGAGGGGGTATAGTCCTAATGAACATTAAGGACTTTAAGGGAGAAACAGATCATATTTTGAGTGATAATAGAACATACAAAAAATTAAAGAGTGACCCAACTGAGCTTTTTAAAAAACAACTTAAGGGATTAATTCAAAAAGGAAAAGATATAGGTATTTTAAATAAAAAAAGAAGCTACATTTATAAATAATGAACACCCAAAAATTGCAGTGGTATACCACAATCCTAAAATACACAAAGATACCCAGAAACCACCAGGGAGACCTATAGTGTCTGATATAGACTGTCTTACTAGCTCCCTCTCCAGATACATTGATCAACAACTCCAGCCATATGTACAGGTACTTCCAACTTACCTCAAGGATACCAAACATACTTTACAAATTTTAAATAAGATTGAATGGAAAGAAAATTACATCATTGGTACACTTGACGTAAAATCACTGTACACGGTTATAGAAAATAAAAAAGGGGTAGACGCTGTTCAACACTTTTTAAGAACTAAGGGAGAGATGCTAGAAGCACAAATAAATTTTATAGGGGAATGCATTATGTTTATTTTAACAAAAAAGTATTTTTTATACAATACATTTTTTCACCTCCAGACCCGGGGGACTGCTATGGGGACGAGATTCGCACCGGGGTTTGCAAATTTGCACGTTGGATGGTGGGAAACACTTGTTATCCATCCTGATGGCACCCCCCGTGCGGGTCTCGTCCTCTGGCGGCGCTTTATAGACAATATTATTTTTATATGGGATGGGGGGAAACAAAACTGCAGGACTTTTTAAAGGATATCAATAAAAAAAATTAACGGATATCAATTAAAACGATAGGGGTGGTGAATGCAGTCTTCTCACGATCTTCTGGTGTCATTGATACTTGCCAGTATCCACTGGTTAAATCAAGAGTAGAGAAGTTGGCTGAAGATCCTAAAGCTGTCAAGGATTCCCCTATGCATGGCAAAGGATAAGCATCTGTCACGGAATGTGTACAGGTAACAAGGCAAAGCAACATGTATAAACGACTCGCTGGATCCAAAAACTAAGGAACCAAGGGAGACCCCTGCAGAAGACCTGGCACTTTCCCTGGCTGCTCAGCCTATGCAAAGATCCTAATGGTGGAGGTTTGCATATCCACGAACCTTGACTATAAAGCCCTGAGCACCCTACTATAGTGAGGGGACACGACCACCGGCTCCCTACACAAGACACGGAGGGAGTCAGGGTCATCTGGGATCCAGCAAACAGATATTAACATATAAAAGTACACTTAGCTTTGAAGCAAACAGGAGGACAGATCAGCGTGCACACACACTCCAGGAAGAAATATAAGCCGCCCAGAAAAGCATTCTGGGGAGGCATTTAAAGGGAAGCAATTAAGACATGACAGCTGAGAGAGGCTGACGAGAGGAGGAGCTGAATACCACAACACAGAAATTCAAGGAGGAGGTTCTGAAAGGCCTCTGTCAGAGCTTCTCAGCTGTCTGGTTGTGACAGTACCCCTCCCTCTACGAGTGGACTCCGGACACTCAGAGCCCACCTTCTCAGGATGGGACCTATGGAATGCCCTGATGAGACGAGAGGCCTTAATGTCCGTCACTGGGACCCACATCCTCTCCTCAGGACCATACCCCTCCCACTGAACAAGGTACTGAAGAGAACCGCGGACAAGACGAGAATCCACAATCCTAGAGACCTGAAATTCAAGATTCCCATCAACCATAATCGGAGGAGGAGGCAAAGGCGAGGGTACAATGGGTTGAACATAAGGTTTCAATAAGGACTTATGAAAAACATTATGGATCTTCCAAGTCTGAGGAAGATCAAGACGGTATGCAACAGGATTGATGACAGACAGGATTTTGTAAGGCCCAATAAACCTAGGACCCAACTTCCAGGAGGGAACCTTCAATTTGATATTCTTGGTAGACAACCACACCAGATCACCAACATTCAGGTCCGGACCAAGCACACGTCTCTTATCAGCCACACGCTTATATCTCTCACTCATGCTCTTTAGATTATCTTGAATCTTTTGCCAAATAGATGACAAAGACGAGGAGAATCTGTCCTCATCAGGTAAACCAGAAGACCCCTCTCCCGAGAAAGTCCCAAACTGTGGATGAAACCCATATGCACCAAAAAATGGTGACTTATCAGAGGACTCCTGACGACGGTTATTTAAAGCAAACTCAGCAAGGGACAAAAAAGAACACCAATCCTCTTGATTCTCCGCCACAAAACAACGCAGATATGTCTCCAGATTCTGATTGACGCGCTCTGTCTGGCCATTCGACTGCGGGTGGAAAGCAGAAGAGAATGACAACCGAACCCCCAAGCGAGAACAGAAAGCCTTCCAGAATCTGGAAACAAACTGCGTGCCCCTATCAGAGACTATGTCTGAAGGAATACCGTGCAACTTGACAATGTGATCAACAAATGCCTGCGCCAGCGTCTTAGCATTGGGCAAACCAGGAAAAGGGATGAAATGCACCATTTTGCTAAAACGGTCCACCACCACCAGAATCACAGTCTTCCCCGAGGAACGAGGCAGGTCCGTGATAAAGTCCATGGACAGATGTGTCCAAGGACGGGAAGGAATGGGTAAGGGAAGGAGAGGACCTGATGGCCGTGAATGAGGGACCTTGGCACGAGCGCAAGTCTCGCAGGCTGCCACAAAACCCTCAACCGACTTACGAAGCGCAGGCCACCAGAATCTCCGAGCGATGAGATCCAGTGTGGCTCTTACCCCCGGGTGCCCAGCAAGGACCGTATCGTGGTGTTCTTTAAAAATCTTGTGTCTTAAAGCGAGAGGCACAAACAACCTCCCAGGAGGACAAAGATCAGGAGCCTCTGACTGGGCTGCCTGCACCTCTGCCTCCAATTCAGGAAAAAGAGCAGAGACCACCACACCTTCAGCCAAAATGGGACCCGGGTCTTCAAAATTCCCGCCTCCCGGAAAACAACGTGACAGGGCATCTGCCTTCACATTCTTAACTCCAGGGCGGAACGTGACAACAAAATTAAACCTAGAAAAGAACAACGACCATCTGGCCTGTCTCGGGTTCAGACGCTTGGCTGACTCCAAGTAGGCCAGATTTTTATGGTCAGTAAATACGGTAATAGGGTGTCTGGCTCCCTCTAGCCAATGGCGCCATTCCTCAAAAGCCAACTTGATGGCCAACAATTCCCTATCTCCCACATCGTAATTTCTCTCTGCGGAGGAGAGTTTTCTTGAGAAAAAGGCACACGGTCGCCAATTGGCAGGAGAGGAACCCTGAGACAAGACCGCCCCCACACCCACCTCAGAAGCATCAACCTCAACTATGAAGGGTAATGAAACATCAGGTTGCACCAAGATGGGAGCGGAAGCAAAACTCTCCTTGATATCAGAAAAGGCCTTACGCGCCTCTACTGACCAAGAAGAAAAATCTACCCCCTTTCTGGTCATATCAGTGAGTGGTTTAACAATAGAAGAATAATTCAAAATGAACTTCCTGTAATAATTGGCAAAGCCCAAAAAACGCATCAGCGCCTTTTGATTCTCAGGAAGCTCCCACTCAAGCACAGCGCGGACCTTCTCGGGGTCCATGCGAAAACCAGAAGCGGAGAGAAGAAACCCCAGAAATTGAATTTCTGGAACCGCAAACACACATTTTTCCAGTTTCGCATATAATTTATTCTCCCGCAGGATGAGCAAGACCTGACGTAAATGTTCCTTATGAGTTTTGAAATCGGGAGAAAAAATCAAAATGTCATCCAAATACACCAATACAAATTTTCCCATCAAATGATAAAAAATGCTGTTCACGAAATGCTGAAAAACGGCTGGGGCATTCATCAACCCAAAAGGCATAACCAAATTCTCAAAATGGCCCTCAGGGGTATTGAAGGCCGTCTTCCATTCGTCCCCTTCTCTGACCCTGACCAGGTTGTATGCCCCTCTTAAATCTAATTTGGAAAAGACTTTAGCCCCAACAACCTGGTTAAACAGGTCCGGGATCAGAGGAAGCGGATAAGGGTCACGAATTGTGATATTGTTCAGCTCCCTGAAATCCAGACAAGGTCTTAAAGAACCATCTTTTTTCTTAACAAAGAAAAAACCAGCGGCAACAGGTGACTTCGAGGGTCGTATGTGTCCCTTTCTCAGACTCTCAGAGATATAAGTACGCATAGCGATCCTCTCAGGTTGGGAAAGATTGTATAAACGAGATTTAGGCAGCTTGGCGTCTGGGATGAGATTAATAGGGCAATCGTACTCCCTGTGCGGGGGCAAATCCTGAACTCCACTCTCAGAGAAGACATCCGAAAATTCAGAGAGAAAAGATGGTACAGTCTTAGTAGCAACCTCAGAAACAGATGTCGTGAGGCAATTCTCTCTGCAAAAGTCACTCCAACCATTTATTTGCCTCGCTTGCCAATCAATGGTGGGGTTATGTTTAGTGAGCCAGGGTAGCCCCAACACTAGAGGAGTCGGCAAACCGCTAAGGACGAAACATGACACATCCTCAACATGAGCATCACTCACAATTAAACGGATATTGTGAACTATGCCCTTTAATGATTTCTGAGAAAGTGGAGCGGAATCGATAGCAAAAACAGGAATATCCTTTCTCAAAGCGCACACCTGGAAACCATGAGTTATCGCAAAGTGATTATCAATGAGATTAACCGCTGCTCCACTATCCACAAAAATCTCACAAAAAATGTTCTTGCTCTCTAGCGCCACCCTAGCCGGCAGGACAAAACGGGAACTACAAGCAAACGGAAAATCTTCAATTTCCGCCTCAATCCTGCCAATAGTAACAGACGGAACATTTTTAAAAGATTTTTTCCTCTTTGTTTCTTTATTATACCCAGAGAACTGCCTGAATCTCCTAGAGGGACAAATATTTGCCAAATGATTAATACCTCCACAACAAAAACAAACCCTCCCATGCGAGCTGAATCTTCTATTGTCAGAAGCAATCAACCCCAGCTGCATGGGCTCCTGCTCAGAAGGGGCTGACAGCGACTGAGACCCCTGCGCACAGAATGGGACCGCTGCACAGTCCTGGGACCGAGTATGACAGGAAGAGAGATCTCTCCTCTCTCTCTAAGACGCCTGTCAATACGAACGGCCTGAGACATAGCAGAGTCCAAAGAAATAGGCCTCTCATGAAAGGCAAATGCATCTTTCAATCCCTCTGAAAGACCATGGCAAAATTGACTTCGGAGTGCAGCATCATTCCAACCAGTATCAGCTGCCCATCTCCGAAATTCTGAGCAGTATATTTCTGCGGATTGTTTACCCTGGCATAGGAGACGTAGTCTAGACTCCGCCAGAGCAATACGATCCGGATCATCATATATCTGACCCAGGGCTAAAAAGAATTCATCCACTGAACGGAGGGGCCGTGCCCCCTCCGGCAGCGAAAAGGCCCAGGACTGAGCGTTACCCCTGAGCAGCGATATAATGATCCCCACCCTCCGTTCCTCATCACCAGAAGAATGGGGAAGAAGGCGAAAATGGAGTTTGCAAGCCTCTCTAAAACGCACAAAATTCTCACTACCCCCGGAGAACGTATCCGGGAGCGAGATCTTAGGCTCAGAACAAGCTCCATGAACGCAAGCTGAACCGGTCACTTGAAGCTGAGACAAAGTCTTACGGAGGTCAGCTACCTCCAATGAAAGACCCTGGAAGCGTTCAGCCAAAAGTGAAACCGGATCCATGCTTAAGACGGTTTTGGCGGCTTATAATGTCACGGAATGTGTACAGGTAACAAGGCAAAGCAACATGTATAAACGACTCGCTGGATCCAAAAACTAAGGAACCAAGGGAGACCCCTGCAGAAGACCTGGCACTTTCCCTGGCTGCTCAGCCTATGCAAAGATCCTAATGGTGGAGGTTTGCATATCCACGAACCTTGACTATAAAGCCCTGAGCACCCTACTATAGTGAGGGGACACGACCACCGGCTCCCTACACAAGACACGGAGGGAGTCAGGGTCATCTGGGATCCAGCAAACAGATATTAACATATAAAAGTACACTTAGCTTTGAAGCAAACAGGAGGACAGATCAGCGTGCACACACACTCCAGGAAGAAATATAAGCCGCCCAGAAAAGCATTCTGGGGAGGCATTTAAAGGGAAGCAATTAAGACATGACAGCTGAGAGAGGCTGACAAAAGGAGGAGCTGAATACCACAACACAGAAATTCAAGGAGGAGGTTCTGAAAGGCCTCTGTCAGAGCTTCTCAGCTGTCTGGTTGTGACAGCATCTTTGTGGGTAATTTGGTTGATTTTTCTGTAGTCCACACAGAATCTAATGTTGCTGTCTTTTTTCTGGACTAGGACTAATGGTGCAGCCCATGGGCTATGGCTGTCTTTGATGATGTTTGAGTCTTTCATCTCTTGAATCATTGGCTTGACGGATTGGTACATAGTAGGTGGTATAGGTCGATACCTTTCCTTGATCGGTGGGTGTGAACCTGTAGAGATGGAGTGTTTTATGATGTCTACTTCTCCATAGTCTGTAGAATGTTTACTGAAGGCACAGTGATGTTCTTTCACAACTTGCAATACTCCTTCTATTTGGTGTTCTGGTGTGGAATCATCTCCCGCATGAAGTTCTTTCCACCAGGGGGTGTTTAAGTTTTGGCCCTGTGGGTGTTGTTTCTTGAGATTTGTAGCAAGGCTTTTTGCAGCTCTGACTAAAGGATAGTCTTCCAAGACGACGGGCTCGTCTTCCAAGACGACGGGCTACCAAGGCTTGGTAGTCTTGACCTTGAATTCCGACTACAGCTCGGCACCATAGGAGAGTTTCAGTGTTGGGCTTGAGAATCACTAGTTGATTGTCTCGGATGCGGACACAGCAAATTTCTCCTCTTTCATTGGTGAATTTCTGTTGTGCACTCAGTACATGGATGGTTTGTTGGATTACCTTCTTAGAAGCAAAAGAAGCGGTAGGCACTGACTGGTGTAAAGCTTCCAGCATTTCAACATAGCAATTCCTAAGGACACTCATGCCTAGGACTATAACATAGTAACATAGTAACATAGTACATAAGGCCGAAAAAAGACATTTGTCCATCCAGTTCGGCCTGTTATCCCGCAAGTTGATCCAGAGGAAGACCCCTCTCTAGTAGCTATAGCCTGTAATATTATTAAGCTCCAGAAATACGCCCATGGCCCTCTTGAATTCCTTTATTGTACTCACCATCACCACCTCCTCAGGCAGAGAGTTCCATATTCTCACTGCTCTTACCGTAAAGAATCCTTTTCTATGTTTGTGTACAAACCTTCTTTCCTCCAGACGCAGAGGATGTCCCCTCGTCACAGTCACAGTCCTGGGGATAAATAGCTGATGGGATAGATCTCTGTACTGACCCTTGATATATTTATACATATTAATTAGATCTCCCCTCAGTCGTCTTTTTTCTAAAGTGAATAACCCTAATTTTGATAATCTTTCAGGGTACTGTAGTTGCCCCATTCCAGTTATTACTTTAGTTGCCCTCCTCTGGACCTTCTCCAGCTCTGCTATGTCTGCCTTGTTTACAGGAGCCCAGAACTGTACACAGTACTCCATGTGTGGTCTGACTAGCGATTTGTAAAGTGGTAGGACTATGTTCTTATCACGGGAATCTATGCCCCTTCTGATGCAACCCATTATCTTGTTGGCCTTGGCAGCAGCTGCCTGACACTGGTTTTTGCAGCTTAGTTTGCTGTTTATTAAAATTCCTAGATCCTTTTCCATGTCAGTGTTACCCAGTGTTTTACCATTTAGTATGTACGGTTGACTTGCATTTTTCCTTCCCATGTGCATAACTTTACATTTATCAGTGTTAAACCCCATCTGCCACTTATCTGCCCAAGCCTCCAGTCTATCCAGATCCCTCTGTAGTAGTATACTGTCCTCATCAGTGTAAATTACTTTACACAGTTTAGTGTCATCTGCGAAAATTGATACTTTACTATGCAAGCCTTCTACAAGATCATTAATAAATATATTGAAGAGAATAGGGCCCAATACTGACCCCTGAGGTACCCCACTAGTGACAGTGACCCAATCTGAGTGTGTACCGTTAATAACCACCCTCTGTTTTCTATCACTGAGCCAGTTACTTACCCACATACAGATGTTTTCTCCCAGTCCGAGCATTCTCATTTTATATACTAACCTTTTATGTGGTACAGTGTCAAATGCTTTGGAGAAGTCCAGATATACGACATCCATTGATTCGCCGCTGTCAAGTCTAGAACTTACCTCCTCATAGAAACTGATTAAATTAGTCTGACATGACCGATCCCTCACGAAGCCATGCTGATATGGCGTTATTTGCTTATTTCTGTTGAGATGCTCTAATATAGCATCTCTCAGAAAACCTTCAAACAGTTTACCCACAACAGATGTTAAACTTACCGGCCTATAGTTTCCAGGGTCTGTTTTTGGCCCCTTTTTGAATATTGGCACCACATATGCCATGCGCCAATCCTGTGGGACATTCCCTGTCAGTATAGAGTCTGCAAATATCAGAAATAAGGGTCTGGCTATGACATTACTTAATTCCTTTAGGATACGGGGGTGTATGTCATCCGGTCCTGGCGATTTGTCTATTTTAATCTTTTTAAGTCGCTGATGTACTTCTTCCTGGGTCAGACAGGACACTTTTAATGGGGAATTTATTTTTGCATTCTGCATGTCATCTGACAATTTATTTTCCTCAGTGAATACATTGGAGAAAAAAATATTTAACAGCTTTGCTTTCTCCTCATCGCTCTCTGCGACTTCCCCCTCATTACTCTTTAAAGGGCCGACACCTTCAGATTTATACTTTTTAACATTTATATAATTGAAGAACATTTTAGGGTTAGTTTTACTCTCTTTGGCAATTAATCTCTCGGTCTCTAGTTTGGCCGCTTTTATTTGTTTTTTACATGTTCTATTTTTTTCCTTATAGTTTTTCAGTGCTTCCGTGCTCCCCTCCTGTTTCAGTGAATGATATGCTTTCTTTTTGTCATTTATTGCTTTCGTTACAGTTCTATTTATCCACATTGGTTTCTTTTTATTCCTTAACCTTTTATTACCATACGGTATGTACCTCTCACAATGAGATTTTAGGATGTTTTTAAAGATATCCCATTTTGTGGCTGTATTTTTATTTTTGAGGACTTTGTCCCAGTTAGTTTGGCCTATGGCCTCTCTTAGTTGGCTAAATTTAGCTTTTTTGAAGTTTGGTATTTTTGTTCCTCCCTGTAGAAACGCTCTTTTGAATGATAATTGGAAGGTTATTACTTTGTGGTCACTATTTCCCAGGTGTCCCCCAACCTGCACGTCTGTTGTTCTGTCCGGCCTATTGGTTAATACTAAGTCCAGTATGGCCGTCCCTCTAGTCGGGTCCTGAACCAGTTGGGAGAGGTAATTGTCTTTGGTTATTGCCAAGAACCTGTTTCCTTTATGAGATATACAAGTTTCAGTTTCCCAGTCTATATCTGGGTAGTTGAAGTCCCCCATAATAACCACCTCATTATGATTTGCCGCCTCGTCTATCTCGTTTAGTAATAGATTTTCTGTGGACTCTGGTATATTAGGTGGTTTATAGTAAACTCCTATTAGTAATTTATTGTTGTTTTTAGCTCCATGTATCTCTACCCACAGTGACTCCACATGTTCATGTCCCTCATTTATATCTTCGCGGAGTATGGGCTTTAGACCGGACTTTACATAGAGGCAGACCCCTCCTCCTCTCCGGTTTTGATGATCCTTTCTAAACAGACTGTAACCTTGTACATTAACCGCCCAGTCATAGCTATCATCCAGCCATGTCTCAGTTATTCCCACTATGTCATAGTTCTCCTCACACATCACTAATTCCAGTTCACCAGTTTTATAAGTCAGGCTTCTGGCATTTGTATACATACATTTGAGAGGTTTATGTATATTTTTTACCCTACACCTTTCCTTCTGAACTGTTCTAGTCCCTCCTTCCATTCCTCCCCCAGTCCCATTACTTTGCCCCCGGTCTCTATCTGCACTTCTTCCTGTCCTATAACGTAATTACCCTCCCCCCCAGTCCCTAGTTTAAACACTCCTCCAACCTTCTAGCCATCTTTCTCCCCAGCACAGCTGCCCCTTCCCCATTGAGGTGCAGCCCGTCCCTACGATAGAGCCTGTAGCCGATTGAAAAAATCGGCCCAGTTCTCCAGGAACCCAAACCCCTCCTTCCTACACCAGTTTTTGAGCCACTTGTTAATCTCCATAATCTCCCGTTGCCTTTCTTGTGTGGCTCGTGGTACAGGCAGTATTTCGGAAAATACTACCTTTGAGGTCCTTGCCCTCAGCTTTTGACCTAAATCCCTGAAATCATTTTTAAGGACTCTCCACCTACCTCTAACTTTGTCATTGGTTCCGATATGGACCATGACCGCTGGATCTTCTCCAGCCCCTCCCAGTAATCTGTCAACCCGATCCGCAATGTGTCGAACTCTAGCGCCAGGAAGACAGCACACTGTTCGGCGATCACGGACTTTGTGACAGATTTCCCTATCTGTTCCCCTAATAATGGAGTCGCCCACTACCAGCACCTGTCTGGCCTGCCCTGCTCTCCTGGTTCCCTGCTTACTGGAGCTGATATTCCCCTGACTGGCAGAGGAAGTGTCCGGCTGCAGCAGTGCCGTCCCCGGACTGACATCCCCCTCATCTGCCAAACGTGCAAACTTGTTGGGGTGTGTCAGATCAGGGCTAGCCTCCCTGGCACTCTTCCCTCTACCCCGCTTTCTAACTGTTACCCAGCTAGCTACCTCACTTTCCTCAGCCTCCTCTCTGTCACCCTCCCCCTCATCTACCCCAAAGAGTGCTTGCTCGGTGAGAAGCAAACTCTTTTGCAAATTATCAATGCCTCTCAGTGTTGCAACTTGCCCGTTTAGAGACTCGATTTGCGATTCCAAACGGGTTATTTGCTCACATCTAGAACAAAAATATGCACCATTGAACTCCTGTTCCAGGACTGCATACATCATGCAAGATGTGCACTGGACTGCGTTGTAAATTGTGCAACACATACTAAATGGGGATTACAACAGTAAAAAAGTAAAACAGTATATATGATTCAGACCTAGACCCTGTCTGCTGTAGCCGAAGGGCTACGCAAAACCAAGCCAACAACACACAAGGAAATTATATCCAACCTTAGTTTCCAAACTCCTTTTCTAGAACTCCTTGTTTTTTTAACTCCACTTAATAAGAATCCCACTTAGTAGAGCAAGCCCCAGGAAGAGCAGGCTCTAGAGAGTTTTAGTGGGTTTAATTAAGCAGAGAAAAAAATAAAAAAAATAAAAAGGCTTAAATGGCAGTACTAGAATACCAAAACTTAACTTTCAATGATCTCTGCTGCAATCCACACTCAGCCACCTGCAATCACTCCCACAAAACCACACACAGCACTAGAACTCCTTGTTTTTTTAACTCCACTTAATAAGAAGCCCACTTAGTAGAGCAGGCTCTACAGAGTTTTAGTGGGTCAATTTATAGCACCTGGTTGCCCAGGGCACTCCCCTTAATTAAGCAGAGAAAAAAAAAAAGGAGGGTTGTTGTTGCTTTCCTTCACTTGCACTACAATAATACATTGTTGAGATAGGATGGTTCTCCTTATTTAAATGGTAGGTTCCCAGTAACCCAGTATTGGTACTGGTTTGCCGTTGCTGGCTATGAGACTCAACCAGGATTCTGGTGGCTGGGTAACTTGATTTTGGTCCCAGTATTTCTCAAATGCTGCTTGTTGTATGGTAGTGACTTAAGATCCTGTGTCAACTAGGGCAACAAAAGGAACTCCATTTATTTGAAGTGTCACTTCTGGACGGGATCCTACATATCTTGGCATCCAATAAGGATCTTCTGGACCTATTGATCTACCTCCCGAGGGGTGGTCCCTGACCTCGGGGGTCGCCCGTTTAACTGCAAGCAGGTGGCTTCAGTATGACCTGGTTTGTGACAGTATGTACAGATAGGCCGCCTGGGGGTACTAGTGCGGTTAGGTGGGTGTCCGCCTGAACTTCTGGAATAAGTCTCTTTGTAATCAGGGGAGAAGAGCATTCTGGATACTGGTTTCTCATCCTCTAGTAATAGTGGCTTTTCCCATTGTTCCAATTTTTTTATGAACTTTCTCCAGACTTTTAGTCAGGAATTGGACTTGCTCAGTAAGGGCAGCAACTGCGTCAGGAATTGGGGCTTGAATTGCCTGACTGACGACAGGTAAAGGTTTGACAGGGGTGACCGGCTGTGTTACTGGCACTACAGCGGATCCAACTGGTTCTGTTGGGGAACTTTTGCCCAGTATACTGATAGCTAATTCTTTAAAATCTAGGAAAGCAGCACTTGGATGCTGGGCAGCTAACATTCTTAGTTGACTCTTTAAATTGTCTGTATTAACACCTTCAATAAACTGTACTTTCAGGGGTTTGTCCTGATTCTCTGCCTCATGGTGGTCGACTTGCACAACAGCTCTAAGGGCTTCTTGTAAATATAATGCAAAGTCTCTGAGTGACTCAGCGCTTGCTGTTTTTTACTGAAGAACCTCATCTTGACCTCTGACACGGTCCTGGGTTCAAAGGTGGTGTTGTCACGACCATGCTCATGGTCGTGACTCCTGTGTCCACATGCTGTTGCCTGCGGTCTGGTGTTCTTGTTCAGCCACAGGTGAGGGCCGCTAGTATGTTGCCTCACTTGTGGTTGCTGCTGGCAACATGTGATTGTTTTGCAGTTTGGCAGCCTGAGCTGGTGCTGGGCAGCTTGCTGCAATGTGCATGCGGTTGCACCTGGCAACCTGGCTTTATATGTGTGCACATTCCCTGTTTGGTGTGCACAGGGTTTGAGTTGTGTGCACTTCCCCTTTAAGTTGATGTCTTCCCTTCCCTGATGTTGGAAGGGTTAACTTCCTTCCTAGTGTGTGTGGGTGTGACTACATGGGCTATAAAGCCTCAGTTAAGACGTGATGTCTGGGGGGTACTCCAGCCTTGCAGTAAGCTGGAGGCACTCTCCTGGTCCCATATACCATCTGCCAGTGAGGGCCACCCCTGTGGTCAAAAAATGTGATACACGGTGTTATGAGGATGTGTTTGTGTTATGCTTATTTATTGCAGCGTATGGTTTCCTGGTTTCCTGTGTGGTGTGTGCTCTGTCTCTTGTGTTGTTGTGGACAGCAGCACTTATACTAGGGTTCCAGGTTCTGTGTCTGTGGCAGGTAGGTGTGGTACTAGTTGCACTTACCTGCCATTGCCATATGTCTGTTTCTGTCCCCCTTTCGTTATAACTTGGCCAGTGAGACTCCTGTTCGTCCATATCTAGGAGGAACAGGTAGTCTTACCCAGCTCCTAGTCCAGGGCCACCCTGAGGGCTAGCAGGAATATCAGGTTCCGGTGTATGAGCCCTCCTACCTTCAGGGTCGGCTCATACGGCTCGGAGAGAGGGTCAGAATTAGGGATTGATAGGAGGTAACCTGCTCCCTGATTCCTGTCCTGGCCTTGTACTGATCATCCATCTTCTGGCATCGCACGGCTGAGGGTTTTCCCCATCCTCAGCCGTGACAGGTGTAGAGACGTTCAAATATCTGCTCCAGTGTCCTCCTTTCTGAGATTGGCCAGGATTTCACTTCTCTGAGAGCAGCTCCTTCTAATTGCGCAAGAAGACTCTCCATCTGCTGTTCTGGGGATACAGGGTACAATCTGAACACAGCAAGCATTTTTTCTTTAAAGTCCCTTAAAGTGTGAATTTCACCGGAATAACGTGGGAACCTGGGGGCCCCAAAATAATAAGGCATTGTTAAAGGCATTAAACTTGGTTCTGCAGCAGTTGGCATTGCGCTAGGACCGGCTGTGGCTGCCGCAGGAGGTCTGCGGGGGTCATCCTGCACGTTATCCTCTTGCACAGACATGCTGAAAATAGGCTGATTATAGTCAGATAAGTTATCTGTGGCTTACAATACTTTTGTTTTAACCTTGCTATAGGCGACCACTACCTTGCTGTGTATGGCCCTTTAAATGTTGATGTTGGCTAAATACAATACTCAAGCAGCGCTTATTTGGGTGTTTGATAGCGCTCCTAGTAAAATACAGTCTGCGGTTGTTACTTGGGGGCAGACAGGCAAAGCTAAGCGATCCGGCAGCTTGCCGGTGTTAATCTCGCAATAGCTTTGGGGATGCAGGCATGTCACACTTTCCTCCCGTGCGCAGCGTCTCCCTTTGATGTGGCCACAAGCAGAGGAGGCGGCGCTGCGCTTGCATACAGGGCCCACCTCTCAGAACCCACACAGTACAGGTAGGATGGGCTTTAACCGGACAACTTTGCATAAAGGGGCGGCACACTGGTTTCCCGCTCTGCAGGGGGTGTCGCCAACTTGCAGACAATGATGGCGCAGTATTATTTTTCAAATCGGAGCTCCGGTGGCCATATTAGTTGAACAGTAACAGTCTATTCACTGATAGCAAGCAGTTATAGTGACACACAAATGTTGAATTTTCTCAATCAGTTTGAACAGTTCTGGACCCTAAAACAGCGCACAATAAGCAAAAGTCTCTCAAGCAAATAAAAGGGCTTATTCACATGCGACAGTCTCTTAAATATGGCAAAAGGGTTAATATCCTGTTCGTGACGCCAATAAAAAGTTATGCAGCCAGTCAGTCGCAGGGGCAATACGTGAGGTGCATGGTGGACCGATGAGGGGTCAAATAGTATAACACACAGTTCATCAGTTTACTCACGGTTAGCAGATAGCCTCCCTAGGCTGGCAGCACAGTGTTGAGGTGGACAGCATGAAATCCTCCTGGGCACGCTGTGTGGTAGGAAGCATCAGCCAAGATGGTGGTTGAGGTGCACTTGATGTTAGAGGTGCCTAGGGTGCTTGTTGCGACAGAGTACCTATATGTTTTTTGTCGTGACGCCAGTACCGTTAATGGTGGTACAACCATAGGTAGTAATAATGAGGTAGACAGTGGTAAGATGCAACTCACAACTTTTACTTTGGATGTCTTTTAGTTGCAGCAGTAAAATTATGCAGTCTTCAGATGGTACAGAGTTAATTCTGCAAATCCACTGTTTTAGGCTGTTTAGGTTTCTTGGTTTTGGAGCAGTGGGTTACTTCAATGTCAGTGGAATCTTGGTGAGGTTGCCAGAGGCTAGGGTATCCTTCACCTAAAATATCCCAAAGGTCCTTTACGCCTGGTTTATGTCTTTTATGCTTTGGATGAATTTGAATTTGTCATTTTTTTCTTGTCCGTTTCTGGACTAGAACTGTTCTTCAGAGCTGAAGGGCTGGATCTGCACCTTTTCATTCTCTGTGTCAATATACACACTACCTGTGGTCTCAACTGAACCTGTAACTACTCTGAACTGACCTGTCTCACTAGGCCTGACCTGGATATATATATAACTCGAACTTTATCCCCATCTAGTGGTGGGATGTATGAATTGCACCTAATAGGCCTGTTAACAGGAATTTTGCAGATACATAAATGCAAAGTTATACCATACTGTACAATGCAATTGTTGCGATCAAAAATACTTTCAAGCAGTGCCCACACACACGTAGTGGGATGCTGCAATATGTCCCTAGAGATTCTATCAGGCCCTGCCTGAAAGCGGAGAGGTCTCCCGCCTAGATGCGGAAGAATCGCCCCCTAGAGAGCGACCCCACTTATCGGTGGCTGACACTAAAAACAACTTGCCCTATAACTCCAAGTTCATGTATTCCAGATATTTCCAGGTCCCGACGCGTTTTCTCTGTCAGTGTGATATTGGCAGATTCATCAGGGGATAAAAAAGATAAAGATACAGCTCAATGGCTGTTAGCTAGATAGCTCTTGCTGATGTTCAAGCTGGTAATGTGCAGTCCAGAATGATGTCTGGAATCTGCTCCCTGAAATACCCATAGAAATTACATGAATTTGGAACATGCGTGTGACTTACTTTCATCAGTGGCGTGCGTTTCACCTCCATACAGCAGGGCCGGAAGTGCTTCGCCTAGCGCATTAGCTGGTATCCACCCTGGAACACACTGACGTCAGAAAGCTGCGTCCGGAAGTGCGCCCATCAGAAATACGTATATGGGTTGACGGTGGTGGAAAGCTAATGGACCACATGCAAGTAGGCAGACACTGAAGCATCAATTGAGCGCCTGCGTAATTCATTCGAATAAATATTCCATATAGTTCCCTGACTATTACAAATTTGACAAATGCATAGAAAAATAATTTGATAAAAATGTTCTTAGATCGTATGTAGTCGAATAAAATTCGATATAATACTCAGGCCTTTGCTTGTGTAGTTTATTCGAATAGAGTTCCTTACATCCATAATTATCTTTGGCTATCATTTGTAATAATGAGAAGATTAAATAGAATGTGTATATATGTTGGATAATCACTCAGCACTGGGCACTGGGATATGACTGATCATTAATAAACCAGATAAGAAAAGTTTTTACTCTGTGAGTCCACTCTGCCTTTTTTGTAATATTTTTCTGCTTAGGTCTCCTCCTCTTGGTGAGGGACGTACAACTTCAATCACATAAAACCTCAATTATTTTTTGTTTCCTTCATGGAAATGCTGTATATGTCTGGAGATAGCTGTGTCTCTTTTGTGCCTTATATCTCCTAAGTGATCCCCAATCCTTCTTCTTAGCTCCCTTTTGGTTTTTCCCACGTACTGGAGTCTGCAGGTACATGTACATAAGTACACGACTCCTGTTTTACAATTTGCAAAATCTCTGGTGGTATATGTTTTGTTGGTCGTATTGCTGGTCAAAGTTTTAGTTTGACAAATATAGGGGCAAGCTATACAGGATCCACATCTGAAGGTACCAAGAGGTCTTCTATCCAGCCATGTGCCTGATTTTAATGGATGTATAGTGGCTGTGGACAGACCTATCTCCTAGTGACCTACTTTTTCTGTACGTAATGGCCGGATATGTGGGGAGGATATTGTCACGACTGGCGGTGGGGGAAACCCCCAGCCGTGCGGTACCCGGAGATGTTTGGTCGCTGCAAGACCACAGGATCAGGGAACAGGTCACCTCCTAAAGTCTCCCTGATCTGACCCTAACTCCTAACCTGCATGGGCCGACCTTTAGGGTAGGAGGACCCATGCACAGGAACCTCGGGTCCCTACTATCCCTCCGCAGGTCCCTAGGCTAGGAGCTGGATAGACTACCTGTTCCTCCAGAACACGGAGGAACAGGAGCCTAGAAAGGCCAAGCTGGTAATAAGGGGAATCCAATACCACTTATGGCAGTGGCAGGTATGTGGAACTACAACCTCACCTACCTGCCACAAACACACCGCCCGGAACCCATGCAAAAGTGCTGTCTGTCTACAACACAGAAAAGACAACAGCACACACCATACATCACACAGGGAACCATAAGGTGCAACAAGCCAGCAACCACATACACATAAACATAACATCAGACAAGGTAACAAAGGTTTATGACCAGAAGGATGGTCCCCACCAGGCAGATGGAGGAGACAGGAGGCTGCTCCAGCCAGCATGGCTGAGAGCAACCTACTGAACCCAGCCAGGGACTGAGGCTTTATAGGCCAAGTGGCCACACCCAAACGGCCAGACACACCCAGTGACTCACACACACTGGGAAGGGAGTTAACCCTTCCTACACCACAGAAGAGAAGGGAAAACACCAACTTAAAGGGAAATAGCACACACACTCACTCACCTGTTACCGCTGGCAACGGCATGCGTGGCAGCCGTGTCCTGAAGAACAACCAGCAGGCCGAGACCCTGCCACCACATGCACACAACACCAGACGTTGCCGCGGACCCAGGAAGGTGAAGGGAGGTGTCCAAGTGCATACAACCAACACAATCTCGTGCACAACAAACAGACCAGGAAGTGCACACAAACACAGACGAAGGACGTGCACACCAAAACACGTTGCCAAGGGCAACCGCACGCATGCCTGTTATTCGCGGCAACCGCACCCGAGGCAAACCACTAAGTGCCCCCAGCTGCGGTTGCGACAACACCAGACCGCGGATAACTGCATGCGGCTCCCAAGGAGTCACGACCATGACCAAGGGTCGTGACACTCCCTCCCCTCAAAGACCCCCCCAACCGAAAAGGGAGGCTGGTGGGACCAAACAACAGGGAGGGGGGAGGGGCAATGCCTGATAACCACCAGTGTCTCCCTCCAGAGCTGCCGCCAACGGACCTGGACCGTACACAACAGTCCCAGGTCGCCAGCCAACAGAGCAGACTGGAAGAGAGAACACTGGAGGCACTGCCAGACAGATGCCCGTATCTCCCCCCAGGACTGCCGCCAACAGACCTGGACCGTACACAACAGTCCCAGGTCGCCAGCCAACAGAGCAGTCTGGAGGAGGAACACAGGACACCGCGTCCAACTCAGGAGGACGTTCCTACTCCAGGTCGCTGCCAGCAGACACTCCCCAACCAGCACACCTGCCGGAACACCGAAGGAATGCTGCCAGCAGACGACCAGAGATAGGAACCCTGAGAGGGACGAGGGGGCACCAACACGGACACGGTTAGCAAGGTGGCAGGGAAAAGCCACCAACCGTGCCGTTAACGGTGAACCCCGTAACGCTCTCCCTCCGGAGAACGCGCATGCACCCCATCGGCCTATGGCGATGCACGCTTTACCCTCTTTCGAGGGAGACACCAGGTGAGGTGCCAGTTCTGGTCATACAACCAACACAATCTCGTGCACAACAAACAGACCAGGAAGTGCACACAAACACAGACGAAGGACGTGCACACCAAAACACGTTGCCAAGGGCAACCGCACGCATGCCTGTTATTCGCGGCAACCGCACCTGAGGCAAACCACTAAGTGCCCCCAGCTGCGGTTGCGACAACACCAGACCGCGGATAACTGCATGCGGCTCCCAAGGAGTCACGACCATGACCAAGGGTCTTGACAGATATCCCTTACATCCGGATCCAAACATAACATTTCCCAATATTTTTATAAGATATCTGACTTCCCTGGTATAATTATCACATTCCCTTATTTTCATTGGAAAAAAGGAAAAACTAAAACACTGCTAAAACATTTTGGATCCTTTTTACAGTGCACGATACTACAACTAAGATCGTTTGGCTCCACCTGATCAGAACCCAGACCAACCACACCAGCCTGAAGTAATTGTGCATCAAACCGTGAATGGTTATAACAAATTCAGTGCCTGAGATACACTTGTATATGGTGAATGTGGTATTATGTATCTTTAATGCAAGTTTATTTGCCAGATAACTAATTGCAGTCAGTTACAATAGTTATCTAATTGTGGGACCTATTTTAGTAAATATCTTATATAAAAGTTAAGTTTTAAGTAGGTTAACTTTTCTATATATATTGTCTACTTTATGTTGGCATCATTTTGTAAATGTCATTTTATTTTTTTACGACGTTAGGAAGCTTAGAATTGTAGAAGCAATTCTTAAAATCTTTAAGTAAATTTCCAAAACCCACTGTTTAAAACTACATCCCTTAAGTTACTCAAAACTGATTTTACAAACTTTGTTGACCCTTTAGGTGTTCCACAAGAATTAAAGGAAAATGGAGATGACATTTCTAAATTTATCTTTTTTGGCAGATTTTCCATTTTAATCCATTTTATTCTTAACATCGAGGGTTAACAGCCAAACAAAACTCAATATTTATTACCCTGATTTTGTGGTTTACAGAAACACCCCACATATGGTCGTAAACTGAGGTAAGGGCACACGGCAGGGTGCAAAATAAAAGGAGCGCTGTATGGTTTTTGGAAGGCAGATTTTGCTGAACTGATTTTTAGATGCCATGTCCCATTTGAGGCCCCCCTGATGCACCCTTAGAGTAGAAACTCCCAAAAAGTGACCCCATTTTGGAAACTATGGGATAAGGTGCCAGCTTTATTGGCACTATTTTGGGGTACATATGATTTTTAATTGCTCTATATTAAATTTTTTGTGAGGCAAGGTAACCAAAAAATGGCTGTTTTGGCACTGTTTTTATTTTTTAGAACATTCATCTGACAGGAACAACCAATATTGCTGAAACACCAATAGCTTAATATGTGTGTCAATATGCAATAACTAAACAAAAATCTAAACACACACATATAATATAAATGTATTCTTTATTGTTTAAAAAATATATATATCAATACATAATTTTAGACAAAGTACATATAATGGCAGTAAATGCAGGACAATATTGCAGCAAGAGAGTATCCCCCTTAAACTTTCACTGGCGACTATACAACGTATAAAGGAGCTGTGCACAACGTATGCATCATCATTGTACAGTCGCCAATATAAAATAAATGCGAATTGCATATGGTATATTATGCCATTAAAGACAATGCTCGTCACACTGTTGTAATATCAATCCTGAGATTGTTAACCAGTGCTGGGAGTCTCACTAGGAAATACTCCCATGTGTACAACTACACGTCAGCATGACAAGTAAGTAATGACACATAAACAGTGGTACATAATGACACAACACACACCAGTACAAACCAGGAGTAAGGGAGGGACACCAACCCCGACATGCGCTTTGCCTCACTTTCTCTTGGGGGCGCTGTTGAGCACTGTGTATACAACAATCTAGAAGACTATCTACCCCCGCTCCAGAACGTCCATTAAGAGATAAACATCCACCCATAGGACGTTTATATCCTATGGGCGGATGTGAAGTGGTTAAAAGTTCATTATCAGGCTTAGAATTTAGTACTAACTTTAAACATCCATGGTTCACACTGAGTTGTTTTGTTATACATCATTTTTCAAATTTACTCATGAACTGATTCAGAGTCCACATACAGTGATGTGCAAAAATCATGTCAGATGTGGGGGAAAAAGCTGCAAAGTAAGAATGCTTTCAAAAATAGAAGTGTTAATAGTTTATTTTTATCAATTAACAAAATGTGAAGTGAATAAACAAAAGAGAAATCTAAATTAAATCAGTATTTTCTGTGGCTATCCTTTGCCTTCAAAACAGCATCAGTTATTCTAGGTACACATCCACAGTTTTTGAAGGAACTCGGCAAGGAGGTTGCTCAAAACATCTTGGAGAACTAACCACACATCGTTTGTGGTTGTAGTCTTGCTTGAATCCCTCTGTTTCTTCATATAATCCCAGACATGCTCAATGGTGTTGAGATTAGGGTTTTATGGGGGACAAGTCAAGACTTCCCGGACTCCTTGTTCTTTACGTTAAAAATAGTTCTCAATGACACTGGTCAAAAGAAAAAGTCTGGTACCTCGTCTGGTACCATTTTAGCCAGTGAAATACTAGTTTAGTACTCTCATTAACAAAAACAAATTAAGAGTCTTGCAGGTCTGATACCTTTTAATGGCTAACAATAGAAGCAATGATGTTGCCTAGAAAGCTTTCGAGACAACTTCAGTCCCTTTGTCTGGTGTACTACAAGAGTGTCTGAAGAAACAGCGATATATACTGTGTCTGTGTGTATATATATATATATATATATATATATATTTAGAACAGAGACATGGTGTAATAAATGGACATTTGAAAAACAACAGATTATAAAAAATATTGAGAATGAGTCCTTAAAGGGGCTGTCCCCCCAATGTCGGATAGTGGCTCTGGGACTTGCACCTATCTTTAGAACGGAGCCTGCAAAGTGATGCATTGCCGCCCTCCATTCGTTTCCATGGGAGTGCCAAAAGAGTCACGCTCTCAGCTATTTTTGGAAGTCCCATTGAAATTAATGGGAAGTGCACCGCACAAGAACAGCCACCGCTCCATTCACTTCTGTGGGGCTTATGGAAATAGCCAAGCCAGAGGTTAGATCCACACCCATCAGACATTGTGGCATATCCTTGCGATGTCCTAGATGAGAAAACCCCTTTATGGACTCATTTTCAATATTTTTGATATTCTGTTTTTAATCGTCCATTCATTACACCATGTCTCCGCTATAATATATACAGTACAGACCAAAAGTTTGGACACACCTTCTCATTCAAAGAGTTTTCTTTATTTTCATGACTATGAAAATTGTAGATTCACACTGAAGGTATCAAAACTATGAATTAACACATGTGGAATTATATACATAACAAAAATAGTGTGAAACAACTGAAAATATGTCATATTCTAGGTTTTTCAAAGTAGCCACCTTTTGCTTTGATTACTGCTTTGCACACTCTTGGCATTCTCTTGATGAGCTTCAAGAGGTAGTCACCTGAAATGGTTTATACTTCACAGGTGTGCCCTGTCAGGTTTAATAAGTGGGATTTCTTGCCTTATAAATGGGGTTCGGACCATCAGTTGCGTTGTGGAGAAGTCAGGTGGATACACAGCTAATATTCCTACTGAATAGACTGTTAGAATTTGTATTATGGCAAGAAAAAAGCAGCTAAGTAAAGAAAAACGAGTGGCCATCATTACTTTAAGAAATGAAGGTCAGGCAGTCCGAAAAATTGGAAAAACTAGTGCAATCACAAAAACCATCAAGCGCTACAAAGAAACTGGCTCACATGCGGACCGCCCCAGGAAAGGAAGACCAAGAGTCACCTCTGCTGCGGATGATAAGTTCATCCGAGTCACCAGCCTCAGAAATCACAGGTTAACAGCAGCTCAGATTAGAGACCAGGTCAATGCCACACAGAGTTCTAGCAGCAGACACATCTCTAGAACAACTGTTAAGAGGCGACTGTGTGAATCAGGTCTTCATGGTAGAATATCTGCTAGGAAACCACTGCTAAGGACAGGCAACAAGCAGAAGAGACTTGTTTGGGCTAAAGAACACAAGGCATGGACATTAGACCAGTGGAAATCTGTCCTTTGGTCTGATGAGTCCAAATTTGAGATCTTTGGTTCGAACCACCGTGTCTTTGTGCGACGCAGAAAAGGTGAACGGATGGACTCTAAATGCCTGGTTCCCACCGTGAAGCATGGAGGAGGAGGTGTGATTGTGTGGGGGTGCTTTGCTGGTGACACTGTTGGGGATTTATTCAAAATTGAAGGCATACTGAACCAGCATGCCTACCAGAGCATCTTGCAGTGGCATGCTATTTCATCCGGATTGCGTTTAGTTGGACCATCATTTATTTTTCAACAGGACAATGACCTCAAACACACCTCCAGGCTGTGTAAGGGCTATTTGACCATGAAGGAGAGTGATGGGGTGCTGCGCCAGATGACCTGGCTTCCACAGTCACCGGACCTGAACCCAATCGAGATGGTTTGGGGTGAGCTGGACTGCAGAGTGAAGGCAAAAGGGCCAACAAGTGCTAAGCATCTCTGGGAACTCCTTCAAGACTGTTGGAAGACCATTTCAGGTGACTACCTCTTGAAGCTCATCAAGAGAATGCCAAGAGTGTGCAAAGCAGTAATCAAAGCAAAAGGTGGCTACTTTGAAGAACCTAGAATATGACATATTTTCAGTTGTTTCACACTTTTTTGTTATGTATATAATTCCACATGTGTTAATTCATAGTTTTGATGCCTTCAGTGTGAATCTACAATTTTTATAGTCATGAAAATAAAGAAAACTCTTTGAATGAGAAGGTGTGTCCAAACTTTTGGTCTATACTGTGTGTGTATATATATATATATATATATATATATATATATATATATGTACATATCCAAAGGATGGCAGGGCAGCACTCCTCACTTCAAGTGATGCAAATGATTCAGGTGCCAGCGTTTTCCCCTGGGTCCTGGGGTTCAAACACAATCCAAATAAATGTAACGCAGCAATCCTTACATAAAAGGTGAAAAAATACAAAATGTATTCAACACATGTTGACAGGCAACGTTTCAGCTCTCTCACAGAGCCATTATCAAGCCAAGTGAAGCACACAATAAAGTGACTGTGCATATATACAAACATTTCAGGAAATAATCAGTGCTAATTTCATGTTTAATTTCATACTGGTGCATATAAAAACTCCATACAAAACAATTCATTCTCTTGTGACAATTCATAGTGCAGACACCATCGGATCCCCTCAGGTATAGTGTATGACATTTTCGTGCTTGTCTTCAGTTTCATAGCACTGTATACTCATGTTTTCCCAAATAGTGATAGTGATTAAAACATCCATGGCTTGCTCCAACATAATTCACACCTGTAAGAAAACCGCAACACAGGAATCCATAAAATTCAGTTACCTTATGCTCTCACGGCACTATATGACAGATGGAGTGTTCCCCCATCTCTCTGTACACTGCGCCTGCACTGCCCTCATACCGCCATGCGTCATCACCCGGTGTTAGAGGTAGGCCAATCTTGCAGCATGCTCTCACAGCGCTACATTAAAGATGGAGCATTCCCCCAACTCGGCGTGTCTCCCTGTTCACTACACCTGCACCACCATCGCAGCACATCACAAACCCGGCACCCAGGGCGGACCAACACTGCAACACGCGCATGCCCTGCACCCCACGCCTGTAACAGGGCGAACAACAAAGGAGCACCAAAGTTACCAAGTCTGGAAACCTGGTCAACCATCAGTATTACATGTGCAGCATCTTCATGTCACCCAAGATTCACTAGAAGCAGCAATAAAACCTTGTATTGACCCCAGCCTGCATTACATAATCATTATAATCGTTACCTTGTATTTATTGAGGACTATATTAGATATGGTATTGACCACAATCTATGTGACCTCCTGCGAATACTACCCGGTATATTCAACACATGGACATTTGCATACGTATACTCACATATTAAAGTCCTTCTGTAATAATGGTAATGATTAATATTATAAGGTAACTGAAATTGTTAAAACCTGAGTAAGCGATCTCTCCCACAGGTGTCCACAACTCTCAATAAGTAACTGCGGAATATAAAAAAATATAATAAATAAGTTGCACAATCCTTATATCATAATGTATCATCTACAATGACCCGAGTGTGGCCAGACACAAGGGTAGCAGCAATTTTATGCGCCATCCACTACATACCTCAGTTGATCATTCCTGAGGTCACTCTAAATTCTATGTTTAACCCTTTAGGTTTGAGTGTATCCAAGTGATGGAGCCACCTCAATTCACATTTATTTAGGAGGGACACCCTGTCTCCCCTCTTTGGCATGGCCACATGACTCGGATGTGGAAAGGATTATGGGAGTGGTAGAGGGTGAGGCCATCTTTTTGAATGTACCATCGGTAACCAATCTCAAAAGGGACTATGAGAATGTGACAAAAAAGAATCCTTTGCTTGAATTACATTTGTTAACACTGGCATAATACCATAAACATAACCGGATCCCGAGAGGGATAAGGACATGGTTGAAACCTAATATGTTTACACAAGATGCTGAATTTCGTGCTAAATTTGAGGCCATTTCTAACAAATATGCACTTGATATTATTCTCCTTAATATTGAATATCTGCAGAAGGATGTGCTGGCATCTAAAGAGAGGACGCAAGTTCTTAAAAACTCATTGAGAACCAATACTACAGCAGATGAGTGGGTGGCCTTTCTGCAAAAGCAACAATCTTTTTTTTATCTAAAATGCGTAAAATGGTATCGAGATGAACAGGATTATAAGACCGGACGAGTATATGTATGGGAGGAGACACAAAATAACGCAAGGACATATCCAAAAAGACCTTATAAGAAGTTTCAGGATTCCAAGCGTGATACGAGGGGTCAACAGGAGGAAAATGAGCTGAATACCAACAACTTGGTTCATGTTCCTTTTTTAGGAGACAGCTGTCTCCCCATGGAAACTGTACAAGGAAGGGAGGATGTCGTCCCCACCGATCCCGGAAGAAACAAGTCACAACGTCCACAGAGACAAATGACTTCCAAAATACAGAGAAAGAAATAAGTCCACATAATGCAGTGGTAAATACAGTATATCATCATATGAGTTAAATATTACGGAAATGAAAGTGTTAAATAAGGGGTTGTCATTTTGTCCACAGTCTAAAATGGATTGGTTCTAGCTGGAGTTGGACTTGAACCGCTTCTTCAGGGCTTTAAAACTGAGGGTGTGGTTCGACTCCAACTCCACTGGAAACAGAGTAGATGTGATGCCTTGTGCACAGGGAGATCCACTGACTTTTAAGCAATTTGATTTGTATGCTAAAAGTGATTTTACACCTTTGATTAATTCACATGTCATGGAGTCCTTCATTGAGTGTGTTAATAGGGATATCACTGAGCTTAAGGATGAGCTACGTGGTACCCCATTAACTAAACCCAATATTACTACTGAGAAAATGCATGCGTTGCAGGGGTTGTCCAATAACCACGATCTCACCATAAAACCCGCGGACAAGGGCGGTGGGATCGTGGTGATGGACACATCCAAATACGTTCAAGAGATAGAACGTAAATTTTCTGGGCCTCCTCCATAACATGGGCCTGACAAAAAAGCATGAATTCCGGTCATATTGGTCCACGAACCCGATTCATCACATGCCCATGTTCTCTGCTGCTATGTCCAGGACACGATTTGAGGTCATCCTGCGTTTCCTGCACTTTAGTGACAACACCGCCTCCCGTCCCAGGGGCCACCCTGCTTTTGACCGGCTCCACAAAATTCGGCCCCCCATAGACCATTTCAACCAGAAATTTGCAGATTTGTATACCCCTGAGCAAAACATCTGCATAGACGAGTCCCTGATACATTTTACCGGGCGCCTTGGCTTCAAACAATACATCTAATACAATAGAATTTTTTATTTTTTGTCGCAAGTTAGTGCAATATGAGACTTTGTAAGGAAAAAAGAGAAAGAAAAAAAAATCATAATTTTCCGCTAACTTGTGACAAAAAATTCTAGGAACTCGCCATGCCCCTCACGGAATACCTTGGGATGTCTTCTTTCCAAAATGGGGTCACTTGTGGCGTAGTTATACTGCCCTGGCAATTTAGGGGCCCATATGTGTGAGAAGTACTTTGCAATCAAAATCTGTAAAAAATGCCCGGTGAAATCCGAAATGTGCACTTTGGAATATGCGCCCCTTTGCCCACCTTGGCATCAAAAAAGTGTCACACATGTGGTATCGCCGTACTCAGGAGAAGTTGGGGAATGTGTTTTGGGGTGTCATTTTACATATACCCATGCTGGGTGAGAAAAATATCTTGGTCAAATGCCAACTTTGTATAAAAAAATGGGAAAAGTTGTCTTTTGCCAAGATATTTCTCTCACCCAGCATGGGTATATGTAAAATGACACCCCAAAACACATTCCCCAACTTCTCCTGAGTACGGCGATACCACATGTGTGACACTTTTTTGCTGCCAAGGTGGGCAAAGGGGCGTATATTCCAAAGTGCATCTTTCGGATTTGACCGGTCATTTCTTACACATTTTGTGTCACGGCTGTTTAAGGGTAACAAGAGTATACACAGTAAAAAGAGCTACTGACCGGACCCAAACTAGGGAAGAGAAAGGGTGACCCCTGTCAGACCCTCAACACTCTCCCTATGCTGCTAAAGCACATGCCCGGATCCAAATGGTGGAACGAGGCATGCCCGCGTACCTTAGACTGATGAGCCCTGTAACCCCTACAATAGTGGAAGGGGCACGGCCTCCGATGCCCTGCACAGAATAAGGAGGGAACCGGGGCCACCTCAGATCCAGTCAGGAAATCACCAGGTACATAACAAAGTCTGCACACTTAGCTGATGGAGCTGCAGCCGTAGAGAAGACGGATCCAAGGACCGCTGGCAATATCCGGAGTGCTTGCAGCAGCAGAACACAGGTCCAGAGAACTAGTAGCTAAAGGAGTGAAGATACTCAAGGCAGAGCTACAACTGAAAGGAGAAATATAACCCACGCCCTGCAATAGGAGGAGGGGTGATTTAAAGGCAGAGAAATCAAACGCAGGAGAGACAGCTGAGAGTAAGACCTCATCACAGGGGCGGAGAAACAGAACAGTGAGAAAACCTCCAACCCTAAGTGACATCATCACAGGGGTGGAGACACAGAGCTTTGAGAACGTCTCAAAGCTCTGGTAGTGACATTTTGATTGCAAAGTTCTTCTCACACATTTGGGCCCCTAAATTGCCAGGGCAGTATAACTACCCCACAAGTGACCCCATTTTGGAAAGAAGACACCCCAAGGTATTCTGTGAGGGGCATGGTGAGTTCCTAGAATTTTTTATTTTTTGTCGCAAGTTAGTGCAATATGAGACTTTGTAAGAAAAAAAATATAAAAAATCATCATCATTTTCCGCTAACTTGTGACAAAAAATAAAAAGTTCTATGAACTCACTATGCCCATCAGCGAATACCTTAGGGTGTCTACTTTCCGAAATGGGGTCATTTGTGGGGTAGTTATACTGTTTGGGCATTGTAGAACCTCAGGAATCATGACAGGTGCTCAGAAAATCAGAGCCGTTTCAAAAAGCGGAAATTCACATTTTTGTACCATAGTTTGTAAATGCTATAACTTTTACCCAAACCATTTTTTTTTTTGCCCAAACATTTTTTTTTATCAAAGACATGTAGAACTATAAATTTAGCGAAAAATTTATATATGGATGTCGTTTTTTTTGCAAAATTTCACAGCTGAAAGTGAAAAATGTCATTTTTTTGCAAAAAAATCGTTACATTTTGATTAATAACAAAAAAAGTAAAAATGTCAGCAGCAATAAAATACCACCAAATGAAAGCTCTATTAGTGAGAAGAAAAGGAGGTAAAATTCATTTGGGTGGTAAGTTGCATGACCGAGCGATAAACGGTGAAAGGAGTGTAGTGCCGAAGTGTAAAAAGTGGCCTGGTCATGAAGGGGGTTTCACCTAGCGGGGCTGAAGTGGTTAATAAAGTAAAATCGATCCCTCGGGAGGAGGTGAAAAAAGCATGCCCCAAGAAAAGTCCTAACCGGGTACCGTTTGTGTCCACATACAATGAAGACAGTCTCAAAGTGCAACATATCATTAGGCGACACTGGGGTATACTACAGAGTGGGTACCCGAACATGTGGGCTTTTAAAGAGGCCCCACTGATGTCCTATAGACGGACATGAAACATCAAAGATAGAGTGGTGAGGACGAGTGTTCCAGAACAAGTGCGCTTACGACAGACTTTTTTCAAAACTAAAAACAATGGCAGTTATCCCTGCCTGAACTGTGTAAACTGTAAATTGATGCAAAAAAGGAAGGAGTTTATACATCCAGCAACAGGAGAAAAGTGCGTAATTAGACATTATTTAACCTGTAATTCTTCGTGGGTGGTTTACGTCTTGTGGTGCCCCTGCAAGCTGCTGTATGTGGGGGAGACAACCACAGATGTGAAGACACATTTGAACAATCACAGGTTTAGTATTAGAAATGAGAGGAAAGACCTCCCGGTATCTAAACACTTCAGTGAGTACAAACATAAAGAACAGGAACTTAGGTTTATGATACTTGATCATGTGGCCATGCCAAAGAGGGGGGGAGACAGGGTGTCCCTCCTAAAAAAAAAAAAAGTGAATTGAGGTGGATCCATTGCTTGGATACACTCAAACCTAAAGGGTTAAACATAGAATTTAGAGTGACCTCTGAAATGATCAACTGAGGTATGTAGTGGATGGCGCACAAATTGCTGCTACCCTTGTGTCTGGCGACACTCGAGTCATTGTAGATGATACATTATGATATAAGGATTGTGCAACTTAGGCTACTTTCACACTAGTGTTCGATCGGATCCGTTCTGAACGGATCCGATCATATTAATGCAGACGGAGGCTCCGTTCAGAACGGATCCGTCTGCATTAAAATGGCAAAAAAAAAGCTAAGTGTGAAAATAGCCTCAGACGGATCCGTCCAGACTTTCAATGTAATGTCAATGGGGGACGGATCCGCTTGAAGATTGAGCCATATTGTGGCATTTTCAAACGGATCCGTCCCCATTGACTTACATTGTAAGTCTGGACGGATCCGCACGCCTCCGCACGGCCAGGCGGACACCCGAACGCTGCAAGCAGCGTTCAGCTGTCCGCCTGTCCGTGCGGAGGCGAGCGGAGCGGAGGCTGAACGCCGCCAGACTGATGCAGTCTGAGCGGATCCGCATCCATTCAGACTGCATCAGGGCTGGACGGAAGCGTTCGGGTCCGCTCGTGAGCCCCTTCAAACGGAGCTCACGAGCGGACCGACGAACGCTAGTGTGAAAGCAGCCTTATTTATGATATTTTTTTATATTCCGCAGTTACTTATTGAGAGTTGTGGACACCTGCGGGAGAGATCGCTTACCCAGGTTTTATCCATTTCAGTTACCTTATAATATTAATCATTACCATTATTACAGAAGGACTTTAATATGTGAGTATACGTATGCAAATGTTCATGTGTTGAATATACCGGGAAGTATTCCCGGGAGGTCACATAGATTATGGTCAATACCATATCTAATATAGTCCTCAATAAATACAGGTAACGATTATAATGATTATGCAATTGTCACGACCACGGTTATGGCCGTGACTCCTTGGGAGCCGCTTACAGTTGCCCGCGGTTTGGGTTGTTGTTTCAACAGCAGCTTGAGGCATGATGTTGTTTGCCTCAAGTGCGGTTGCCGCGGACAACAGGTACGTGTGCGGTCCCTTTGGAGTTTGTGTGCGTGTATGTATGCACTGTTGTTTGTCTGTGTGCACTCTGTGTATTGTGTGGTGTGCACTGACACCTTTCCTGCACTGTGTTTGCCCGTGGCAACATTTGGTGATGTGTACATGTGGTAGCAGTGTCCCGGCCTTTGGGCTGACTCCCAGGACACGGTTGCCACCCATGTCGTTGCCAGCGGTAACAACCACAGTGTGTTTGTTGTGTTTGGACACTGTTCCTTTAAGTTGGTGTTTTCTCTTTCCTGTGGTGCTGGAAGGGTTAACTCTCTTCCCAGTGTGTGTGATGTCACTGGGTGTGTTCTGACCGGTGGGTGTGGCCACTTAGGCCTATATAGCTTCTGTCTTTGGCATGACTCAGTAGGTTGCTTC
Source organism: Bufo gargarizans (assembly GCF_014858855.1). NCBI lineage: Eukaryota > Metazoa > Chordata > Amphibia > Anura > Bufonidae > Bufo > Bufo gargarizans. The sequence goes on from NC_058087.1 coordinate 103,368,187, forward strand.
AGTCATGCTTAGCTGTAGCAGCCTCCTGTTATTTCTATCTCCTTGTAAGGGCCATCCTTCCGGTCATAAGTTATTATTGCGTGATTTGTTGTTGATGTCCTGTCTCTTTGCTTTTTGTGCAGCTATGGATGTCCTGGTCCCTGTGTGTCTTCATGTGTGTGCTGTTTACCTTTGTCTGTGTGGACAGCGTTTGCACGGGTTCCAGTCAGCAAGGCTGAGACAGGTTTGTGTGGAACTGTTAGGGCCGCTTCACACGAGCGGATGCCGTGCGTGGCATCCGCTCCGTGAAAGAGTGCCAAGACCCGCTGCAGACTGCAGAGGCACGGAGCAGTAACATGACTGTTAATGCTCCGTGCCTCTCTGTGATCTCTTTACTACGAAATCACAGTGACAACTGTGATATCGTAGTAAAGAGATCACAGAGAGGCACGGAGCATTAACAGTCATGTTACTGCTCCGTGCCTCTGCAGTCTGCAGCGGGTCTTGGCACTCTTTCACGGAGCGGATGCCACGCACGGCATCCGCTCGTGTGAAGCGGCCCTTAGGGTTCACCTGTCTTATCCATAGTCCTGTTTATGTACCCCCATCTTCATGCTGCTTGGCCAGTGAGACTCCTGCTCCTTCGTTCCTAGGAGGAGTGGGTTGTCTTACCCTGCTCCTTAGCCCAGGGACCGAACGGAGGGTAAGTCAGGGCTCCGAGGTTCCTGCACATGGGTCCTCCTACCATCAAGGTCGGCCCATGCAGGTAGGAGACAGGGTCAGCGTTAGGGACGCAACAAGAGGTGACCTGCTCCCTAATTCTGTGTTCCTGGCGAGTAGCGACTGGACATCTTCCGTCATCGCACGGCTGAGGATTTCCCCCATCCTCAGCCGTGACAGCAATTCAGGCTGGGGTCAATACAAGGTTTTATTGCTGCTTCTAATGAATCTTGGGTGACATGAAGATGCTGCACAATGTAATACTGATGGTTGACCAGGTTTCCAGACTTGGTAACTTTGGTGCTCCTTTGGTGTTCGCCCTGTTGCAGGCGTGGGGTGCAGGGCGGGAGGCTGAGTTGGGCACGCGCGTGTTACAGTGTTGGTTCGCCCTGGGTGCCGGGTTTGTGATGCGCTGCGATGGTGGTGCAGGTGTAGTGAACAGGGAGACACGCCGAGTTGGGGGAACGCTCCATCCTTAATGTAGCGCTGTAAGAGCATGCTGCGAGATTGGCCTGCCTCTAACACCGGGTGATGACGCATGGCGGTATGAGGGCAGTGCAGGCACAGGTGTACAGAGAGACATGCCGAGATGGGGGAACACTCTATCTGTGATATAGTGCCGTGAGAGCATAAGGTAACAGAATTTTATGGATTCCTGTATTGCGGTTTTCTTACCGGTGTGAATTATGTTGGAGCAAGCCATGAATGTTTTATTCACTATCACTATTTGGGAAAACATGAGTATACAGTACATGAAGCACTATGAAATTGAAGACAATCACGAAAATGTGACACACTATACCTGAGGGGATCCGATGGTTGCTGCACTATGAATGGTCACAAGAGAATGAATTGTTTTGTATGGAGTTTTTATATGCACCAGTTTTATATGCAATGCACTGATTACTTCCTGAAATGTTCCTATATATGCACATTATCACTTTATTGTGTGTTTCACTTGGCTTGATAATGGCTCTGTGAGAGAGCTGAAATGTTGCCTGTATCAACATGTGTTGAATACATTTTGTATTTTTTCACTTTTTATTTAAGGAGTGCTGCGTTTACATTTATTTGGATTATTTATATATATATATATATATATATATATATATATATATATATATATATATATATACTAGCATAAGGACCCGGCTTTGCACGGGTATATTTAATCTATTTCATTTAATGTTTGTGTGTGTTGTTAAAAGATATCAACAGTATCGACTATAACAGTGACATATCCACCACTTAACACTGAACCCCCACAGTGCCCCATCTCCTTAAAATGGGACCTCCACAGCAGCCAACCCCTTTAACTTTGACATTCACAGCAGCCTGCCTCTTTAACAGCGAGTTCCAGAGCACCCCACCCAATAGACAGTGACCTCCACAGGGGCCTGCCTCCTTAACAGTGACCTCTTCAGCACCGCCCCTTAACACTGACCATAGGTTACAGTCCCTTTAACTGACCTCTACCATTACTGGCCCCCTTAACAAAGACCTCCACAGCGACTGCCACTTTAACAGTGGCTGCCACAGTACCCCGTTCCCTTAACAGTGACCTCCACTGTACCCCGCTCCCTTAACAGTGACCTCACAGTACCCCGCTGCCCCTTTAATAGTGGCTTCCACAATCCCCTCCTCCCTTTACAGTGAATTTCACAGTGCCCACCCCTTTAATAGTGACCTCTTCAGCACCGCCCCTTAATCGCTAATGTCAGTCAGCTACATAACAGTATTTCTGGAGGTAAAATCCCTTTAACTGTGTCATCCACAGTGCCCTGCCCTTTCAAAGCTGACCTATAGCAGTGAAGAAAAATGGCTGTGCTGTTATGGAAACCTGGTGTAAAACTGTGTGTATGTGGAGACTAAGGGTCTGCGCGCGTCCATTGGCTGATAAGGGACATGTAACCACATGTATGGCAGTTGGAATATGAGGAGAAAGACCTGCAGGCTTCTATTGGCTAATGTAGGTCATGTGATGTGCCATATTTGCATTTTTTGGGAATATCTCTTGAACGGTACGCCTAGAGAGCTGAGATCCGGTCTAAAACCTTCCAGGACACCTGATGTACCTGTGTGCCAAATGTTGTGATTATAAATGCAATGGTGCGGATTTATTTAGTGGACATACATGCACACATACACATATATATATATATATATATATATATATATATACACACAGTACAGACCAAAAGTTTGGACAAACCTTCTCATTCAAACAGTTTTCTTTATTTTCATGACTATAAAAATTGTAGATTCACACTGAAGGCGTCAAAACTATGAATTAACACATGTGCAATTATATACATAACAAAAAAGTGTGAGACAACTGAAAATATGTCATATTCTAGGTTCTTCAAAGTAGCCACCTTTTGCTTTGATTACTGCTTTGCACACTCTTGGCATTCTCTTGATGAGCTTCAAGAGGTAGTCACCTGAAATGGTTTTCACTTCACAGGTGTGCCCTATCAGGTTTAATAAGTGGGATTTCTTGCCTTATAAATGCAGTTGGGACCATCAGTTGCGTTGTGGAGAAGTCAGGTGCATACACAGCTGATAGTCAGGTGGATACACAGCTGATAGTCCTACTGAATAGACTGTTAGCTGCTTTTTTCTTTCCATAATACAAATTCTAAGTAAAGAAAAACGAGTGGCCATCATTACTTTAAGAAATGAAAGTCAGTCAGTCTGAAAAATTGTGAAAACTTTGAAAGCGTCCCCAAGTGCAGTCACAAAAGCCATCAAGCGCTACAAAGAAACTGGCTCACATGAGGACCGCCCCAGGAATGGAAGACCAAGAGTCACCTCTGCTGCGGGGGATAATTTCATCCGAGTCACCAGCCTCAGAAATCGCAGGTTAATAGCAGCTCAGATTAGAGACCAGGTCAATGCCACACAGAGTTCTAGCAGCCAGACTGTGTGAATCAGGCCTTCATGGTAGAATATCTGCTAGGAAACCACTGCTAAGGACAGGCAACAAGCAGAAGAGACTTGTTTGGGCTAAAGAACACAAGGAATGGACATTAGACCAGTGGAAATCTGTGCTTTGGTCTGATGAGTCCAAATTTGAGATCTTTGGTTCCAACCACCGTGTCTTTGTGCAACGCAGAAAAGGTGAACCGATGGACTCTACATGCCTGGTTCCCACCGTGAAGCATGGAGGAGGAGGTGTAATGGTGTGGGGGTGCTTTGCTGGTGACAGTGTTGGGGATTTATTCAAAATTGAAGGCATACCGAACCAGCATGGCTACCACAGCATCTTGCAGCGGCATGCTATTCCATCCGATTTGCGTTTAGTTGGACCATCATTTATTTTTAAACAGGACAATGACCCCAAACACACCTCCAGGCTGTGTAAGGGCTATTTGACCATGAAGGAGAGTGATGGGGTGCTGCGCCAGATGACCTGGCCTCCACAGTCACCGGACCTGAACCCAATCGATCTGGTTTGGGGTGAGCTGGACCGCAGAGTAAAGGCAAAAGGGCCAACAAGTGCTAAGCATCTCTGGGAACTCCTTCAAGACTGTTGGAAGACCATTTCAGGTGACTACCTCTTGAAGCTCATCAAGAGAATGCCAAGAGTGTGCAAAGCAGTAATCAAAGCAAAAGGTGGCTACTTTGAAGAACCTAGAACAGTGATGGCTAACCTTGGCACTCCAGCTGTGGTGAAACTACGACTCCCAGCATGCTCCATTTATTTCTATAGAGTTCTGAGAGCAGCCAAGCAAGCGGGGCATCTTGGGAGTTGTAGTTTTACCACAGCTGGAGTGCCAAGGTTAGCCATCACTGACCTAGAATATGACATATTTTCAGTTGTTTCACACTTTTTTGTTATGTATATAATTCCACATGTGTTAATTCATAGTTTTGATGCCTTCAGTGTGAATCTACAATTTTCATAGTCATGAAAATAAAGAAAACTCTTTGAATGAGAAGGTGTGTCCAAACTTTTGGTCTGTACTGTGTGTGTGTGTGTGTGTGTATATATATATATATATATATATATATATATATATATATAATTTTTTTTTTTTATATATAAAACGAAAAACAAGTAGCAGCACTCTTTAGGTTGCCAGGTGCAAATCCCACTTTAATTCCTGGACCAGGAGCAGTAGAACAAAATCGATGAAATGAGGGCAGCACTTCGGTCTTGTGGTGAAAAAGGTGGATTTTATTACATCCAACAGCAATGCAGCATTTCAGCTCTCTCAATGGAGCCTTTGTCAAGCCTATATATACAGTCAGGTCCATAAATATTGGGACATCGACAATGCTTCAGAACTCTGGACGGTGCTTCACAGTGCAGATGGACAATGACCCAAAGCATACTGCAAAAGCAACTAAAGAGTTTTTTAAGGGAAAGAAGTGGAATGTTATGCAATGGCCAAGTCAATCACCTGATCTGAATCCGATGGAGCATGGGTTTCACTTGCTGAAGACAAAACTGAAGGGAACATGCCCCAAGAACAAGCAGGAACTGAAGACAGTTGCAATAGAGGCCTGGCAGAGCATCACTAGGAATGAAACCCAGCGTCTAGTGATGTCTATGCATTCCAGACTTCAGGCTGTAATTGACTGCAAAGGATTTGCAACCAAGTATTAAAAAGTGAAAGTTTGATTTATGATTATTATTCTGTCCCATTACTTTTGGTCCCTTAACAAGTGGGAGGCACATATGCAAACTGCTGTAATTCCTACACCGTTCACCTGATTTGGATGTAAATACCTTAAAATTAAAGCTGACAATCTGCAGTTAAAGCACATCTTGTTCATTTCATTTCAAATCCATTGTGGTGGTGTATAGAGCCAAAAATGTTAGAATTGTGTCGATGTCCCAATATTTATGGACCTGACTGTATATAAATATATATGTGTAGCTGGGGAGAAGACATCTACCCAAACCTATATGGGTCACAAGAAACACAAGAAACTATATGGGTCACAAGAAACACGGGAGTTTGATCTGCGTGAATTGCAGCTATATGTTAAAAGGGGAGAAATTTACGCACCCGGTATTGAAAACGCAGTTTGAGATGCAACACAACCTCACATGTAATAGTTCATTTGTTTACCTTTTGCCTTGCCCCTGTGACCTCTACGTTGGGGAGACCATTTGTGATTTCAAGACAAGGATGAACTATCACAGATATTCTATATGTCCAAAATGGAGGGATCTCCCAGTGCCTAAGCACTTCGCAGAAGTTGGACACAGAGAGAAGGACCTAAAATTCAGGGTGATTGATAACAATCCCCCCCTTAAAAGGGGAGGTAATAGGGAGCGAATACTGAAACAGAGTGAGATAATGTGGATATATCGGTTACGCACACTTAAGCCGGATGGCCTAAATACAGAATTTAGAGGAGATTTGTGTGGATAGGAAGTGCAGTCTGTTCATTTGACATGGGGTGACTCGATCTGTCGTGTCTGGTATGGGCGATGTACAACAGTGCTATTATTGAACCAACTGATTTATATCTTTTTTTTTTTTACAGAATTTCGGGGCAGGCCTAATGGTTCTTTGTCTACTTGAGTGAGCGCTGCCGTTAGTGGATCCATGGAGACCACGAGTGTGGCTGTGTCAACCATGTGAAGATCAGATTGATTTTAGTGGGTGCCTCCGGGGACGTGTCACGGAATGCCGGATGTTTGTTATCAATAATAATGGTGGTGATGGAAGTGCGGTGAAACTGGCTATTTATCATGTGGTGCCAGCTAGCATGAATAGTTCACACCACGGTTGAGTGCATGTAGATGGGAAGGGTTTACTCCATTGTAGCTGCACCAGTGAGTATGGGGGGATAGCTAAGGGTGGCGCTACGGGTCCTCGGTCTGACCTATGGGACAGCCGTATGATCTGAGTGCCGAGCAGTGGTTGCCATTGACAATCCAGTGCAATCCCTTGGCCCCCCCTCGCCCATTGAGGCATAGGTGACAATTGAGTGCATTTATGCCCCCACTGATGTCCTTACTGTGCTGTAAACACCTCAGGTTGCCATAGCCACTGGCACGCCCCCTCGACGCAGTGAGAATGCAGCCGTGTCACATGTCCTTACTCTTCTCCCTTTACTGCGAGGTGTACGATGTGCTCCACGGTGTGACGCTGTGCTCCAGGGAACGTGAGAGCGTGGGTGCGTTGTGTTAGTCGGGAGGAGGGGAGGACAGTCTGGCCCGGTGCATGAGCATGGCGGAGATGGGGACGCCAGCACTCGCGGCCACGTTAGAGCCATTGATGGTAGGCGCCACTATTTTAATTTCTATAGGCTACAGCTGTACCCTTCTTAAATGTTTTTTAACCCTTGATTTACACTGAGCACTTTTGGTATGTTGTTTGAGATAGACCTTTGGCTCCTTTGTGTAGGACCACAAGGGATATGAATATATGTATATATGAAGCACTTTGTGCACTGAATATCATCGATCGCATAATCACTGGAAACATGTTTTTTATATTTTGTATTCATATGGATGTAATGTTATTATGGACTTTACACAGAGTATCACGTGACGTAACACTGATGTAAATCATGTGATTTTATTATTGTGAACATGTGAATTCACTAATTGTATTATGTGATTGCACTGATTTGTGGGTATATAGAACCTGTGTTTTGCACTGTTGTATAGCTTGACAAAGGCCTCATTGAGTAGGCCGAAACGTTGCTGGGGAATAAAGTTTGGGGTCTTCACCCTGTCACCGAAATTTGGAAGTGCTGCCTCATTCTTTGGAAAGTGTGTGTGTGTGTATATATATATATTTATATATATATATATATATATACACACAGGGCTTTTTTTCACAGAGAAAAGGTGGTGGAACTCACCCCCCCCTCCCCTGGCCACGCCACCCACCCACCCCTAGGACCGCCCCCTAAAACTGCCCCTTTAGAGAACAGGGATGCAAATAAAATTTGGGGGGCTGTAAAAGTCCAGCCCAGCAAAGAAACCCCCCAGATGGGGATGGCACTGTTAATGGGGGATCTGGGGATGGCACTGTTAATGGAGGATCTGGGGATGGCACTGTTATGGGGTGGAGGATCTGTGGATGGCATCCACAGATCCCCCATCCTATAACAGTGCCTTCCACAGACCCCCCCCATCCTATAACAGTGCCATCCACAGACCCCCCCACCCCATAACAGTGCCATCCACAGACCCCCCCCTTAACAGTGCCATCCACAGACCCCCCCCCACCCCATAACAGTGCCATCCACAGATCCCCCCACCCCATAACAGTGCCATCCACAGACCCCCCACCCTATAACAGTGCCATCCACAGACTTCCCCTTAACAGTGCCATCCACATACCCCCCCACCCCATAACAGTGCCATCCACAGACCCCCCCCCACCCCATAACAGTGCCATCCACAGACCCCCCCACCCCATAACAGTGCCATACACAGACCCCCCCACCCCATAACAGTGCCATCCACAGACCCACACCCCTTAACAGTGTCATCCACAGACCCCCATTGCTGCTCCAGTACAGTTATAAAATGTGTAATTCAAATAATAATGATTCATGCTGCCGCCTCTGTAGTATAACATTCAATATATCCTACTCACAGGGCTACTGTTATATCGTAATGCATGCCGGCCGGGCAGACGAGCGGCAGCGTGACTGATTGACGTCACATGCCTGCCCAGCCTACTTTATGAATGAAGCAAGCGGCGCAGGCACGTGATGTCAGTGAGTGACGCTGCCGCTCGTCTGCCCGGCCGGCCTGCATTACGATAACCGTAGCCCTGTGAGTAGGATATATTGAATGTTATACTACAGAGGGGGCAGCATGAATCATTATTAATTGACTTACACATTTTATAACTGTACTGGAGCGGAGGGCCGGAGCACAGTGAACGCACCGGCCTCCAGCTCCTCCTCCCAGTCCCTCCCCGCTGATACATGGTAGGCTGCGATGCTGGAGCATGGCAGGCTGCGATGTCAAAAGGTGGTGGAACGCCATTCCGGTTCGTTCCACCAGAAAAAAAGCCCTGTGTATATATATATATATATATATATATATATATATATATATATATATATAATGTTTGTTGCCGTTTCTTCAGACACTCTTGTGGTATGCCTGTTGACAACTGAAGTTGTTTCTAAAGCTTGCTGTGTAACATCATTGCCTTTAAAAGTTATCAGACCTGCGAGAGTCTTATTTTGCTTCTCTAACAAAAGAGCACTAAACTAACATTGACATTGACTGTATGTTTGGGGTCGTTGTGCAGCTGCAAAATATATTTGGAACCAATCAGATGCCTCCCTGATGGTATTGCATGATTAATGAGTATCTGCATGTATTTTTCAGCACTGAGGGCACTATTAATCTTGGGGATTTAGTCAGGATTAATGGTGTCCTATTTAATGTGTGAATTCTTTCAATTGGATTAAAAAAGTCTTTTTAGGGTGCATTCACACAAGCAAAATTGCGGACCCATTTATTTCAATGGGGACACAAAAGATGCAGACAGAACACTGTGTGCTGTCCGCATCTGTAGTTCCGTTTCGCGACCCTGCAAAAAATATAGAGCAAGTTCTATTCTGCAATCTTGGACAAGAATAGGCATTTTTTATATAGTGCCGGCCCTGTGCGCTCCACAAAATATGGAACGCACAGGGCCAGTATCCGTGTTTTGCCGATTCCCAATTTGCAGACTGCAAAACACGGCACGGTAGTGTGAATGAAAATTTAGTCAGATCAAAGCAAAGGTGTAGTACATGATAAGGCCCCATGCACACGGCCGTGTTTCACAGCCGTGTGCGGGCCGTGGAACCGCGGCCTGGATCCCTCCTGAGAGCAGGAGCGCACGGCGTCACTGGTTGCTATGACGACGTGCGCTCCCTGCTGCCGGTACAGTACAGTAATACACTGGTATAGATCATACCAGTGTATTACTGTATTGTGCCGGCAGCAGGGAGCGCACGGCGTCATAGCAACCAGTGACGCCGTGCGCTCCAGCTCACAGGAGGGATCCAGGCCGCGGTTCCACGGCCTGCACACGGCTGTGAAACACGGCCGTGTGCATGGGGCCTAATTAGAAACAGCATATAAAATAAAGTTGCCAGTGGCAAGTATCTTATGCACACAATTAAATCAGGAGCACACATATGCTATGCCTTTGCTTATAAGAGGCTAATTATAAGTAAACTTTAATTCTTACAGTAAAAAGAAGGAAACTTATTTAGAGTTATATTACAAAAATATAACTGTTTATGTGCATAAAACTAAAATGAATGCTTTATTACCATAATGAGTATGTTACAGTACAGGCTCCAGTTGATATAGTAAATTAAAGTTCATTTGCAGTCAAGGAATATCACTTTCAATATATGGAATGTCACTGTATTTGCTATCCACTTCTGCCCATTGTTTTACTGCCTTACTTACAATTTCTTCTGATAGCCGGTGAGCATATTCCAAAAGAATTGGATTAGCAGGCATAAACTCTTTACTTTCATAAATATTTTCAACCAAAGCATTGTTTTCTTCAGCATGTTTAGTATTATTGCTATGATTTTTCTTCAGGTGATGTGTGTTTTGTAGAGGGCAGTCAGTTTTGGACTTTATGCACCCCATAATAACACAGTAAATTAAAGTATACACTGTAGCTCCTGGTAAATATCATGCCTATTAGAGAAGTAAATGTGTACTTAAAAAGAGTTGTTTTTCATGATTTCTTCCAGTGTATTACCTTAAACAGAAAAACAAGACAATCAGTTGACTTATGCACAATATAGTTTGTAATGTTACATACCATCAGCTACCACAAGTACATACATCAAAACAAAAAATTGAATGTTTTTTTATTTATGTTTCTGAAACCAGCCTAATTGTCCTTTTACACAGACTGATTTAACAGGCAATTATTGGGAAAATGGAAATAAACCAAATGTTTGACCCCACTGATCTAATATTGATGACCTTTCCTGAGGATACCAGAGAACCTCCTCCTGTGCCAGAGAACCTCCTTAAAGAGGACCTGTCGCCCAAAAATGTACTGCAATCTGACAGCACCATGTTAACCACTTCAGCCCCGCTAGCTGAAACCCCCTTCATGACCAGGCCACTTTTTACACTTCGGCACTACACTATTTTCATTGTTTATCGCTCGGTCATGCAACTTACCACCCAAATGAATTTTACCTCCTTTTCTTCTCACTAATGGAGCTTTCATTTGGTGGTATTTTATTGCTGCTGACATTTTTACTTTTTTTTGTTATTAATCAAAATGTAACGATTTTTTTGCAAAAAAAAATGACATTTTTCACTTTCAGCTGTAAAATTTTGCAAAAAAAACGACATCCATATATAAATTTTTCGCCAAATTTATTGTTCTACATGTCTTTGCTAAAAAAAAATGTTTGGGCTAAAAAAAAAATGGTTTGGGTAAAAGTTATAGCGTTTACAAACTATGGTACAAAAATGTGAATTTCCGCTTTTTGAAACAGCTCTGATTTTCTGAGCACCTGTCATGTTTCCTGAGGTTCTACAATGCCCAAACAGTAGAAAAACCCCACAAATGACCCCATTTCTTAAAGTAGACACCCTAAGGTATTCACTGATGGGCATAGTGAGTTCATAGAACTTTTTATTTTTTGTCACAAGTTAGCGGAAAATGATGATGATTTTATTTATTTTTTTCTTACAAAGTCTCATATTCCACTAACTTGCGACAAAAAATAAAAAAATTCTAGGAACTCGCCATGCCCCTCACAGAATACCTTGGGGTGTCTTCTTTCCAAAATGGGGTCACTTGTGGCGTAGTCATACTGCCCTGGCAATTTAGGGGCCCAAATGTGTGAGAAGTACTTTGCAATCAAAATGTGTAAGAAATGACCGGTGAAATCCGAAAGGTGCACTTTGGAATATGGGTCCCTTTGCCCACCTTGGCATCAAAAAAGTGTCACACATCTGGTATCGGCGTACTCAGGAGAAGTTGGGGAATGTGTTTTGGGGTGTCATTTTACATATACCCATGCTGGGTGAGAAAAATATCTTGGCAAAAGACAACTTTTCCAATTTTTTTATACAAAGTTGGCATTTGACCAAGATATTTTTCTCACCCAGCATAGGTATATGTAAAATGACACCCCAAAACACATTCCCCAACTTCTCCTGAGTACGGCGATACCAGATGTGTCGCACTTTTTTGCTGCCAAGGTGGGCAAAGGGGCACATATTCCAAAGTGCACCTTTCGGGTTTCGCAGGCCATTTTTTACACATTTTGATTGCAAGGTACTTCTTACACATTTGGGCCCCTAAATTGCCAGGGCAGTATAACTACGCCACAAGTGACCCCATTTTGGAAAGAAGACACCCCAAGGTATTCCGTGAGGGGCACTGCGAGTTCCTAGAATTTTTTTTTTTGTCACAAGTTAGCGGAAAATGATGATTTTTTTTTTCTCTTTTTTCCTTACAAAGTCTCATATTCCACTAACTTGCGACAAAAAATAAAAAATTCTAGGAACTCGCCATGCCCCTCACGGAATACCTTGGGGTGTCTTCTTTCCAAAATGGGGTCATTTGTGGGGTAGTTATACTGGCCTGGCAATTTAGGGGCCCATATGTGTGAGAAGTACTTTGCAATCAAAATGTGTAAAAAATGGCCTGCAAAATCCAAAAGGTGCACTTTGGAATATGCGCCCCTTTGCCCACCTTGGCATCAAAAAAGTGTCACACGTCTGGTATCACCGTACTCAGGAGAAGTTGGGGAATGTGTTTTGGGGTGCCATTTTACATATACCCATGCTGGGTGAGAGAAATATCTTCGCAAAAGACAACTTTTCCCATTTTTTTATACAAAGTTGGCATTTGACCAAGAATTATCTCACCCAGCATGGGTATATGTAAAATGACACCCCAAAACACATTCCCCAACTTCTCCTGAGTACGGCAATACCAGATGTGTGACACTTTTTTGCAGCCTAGATGCGCAAAGGTGCCCAAATTCCTTTTAGGAGGGCATTTTTAGACATTTGGATCCCAGACTTCTTCTCACTGTAAGATCCTCACCTGCTTTGCACTCCAGGGGAACCAAGAGGGGTCCTCGTGGAGTTGCGGGACAGGTTATGCGTGTCTCTGATGCACCAGCGCTGACCCCTTTGCGAGCCAGTGCGGAGATGCGTTCGCGTGGACATCGGAGGGGAGGACCGTCGGAGTCCCGGGGACAGGGTGGCCAGGCGAGTGACAAGACGCCGCGGCCAGGGTTGTCTCCGGTGTCTCCTGCGACTTCCGTTTCCGCATCTGGGTCCACGCGCTCGCATACTCGCGCTGAGTCAATCATGCGTCTGTGCGTACGCACGAGGGCAGGTTCGCAAAGGGATACACGGTCGCGAGTACGCGCTTCTTATGCACTTCGTCGACCAGTGGCGCATATTATACTGACTCACAAGAGCAAAGTGGATTAGGGAGCCAGCCATGGGTTAATCAACTTGTGATTGCCTTAGGCCTTGTACTCAGGTGCAGGGCAATTTGTTCACCTATGGTAGTGGACACTTGGCACCCTGGGATTGGTCAGCAGGCATTTAAAAGGAGGTCTCTCAGGGTGATCAGTGCCCACTGTTATTTTCCCTCAACCAGGTATAGGTCACAACTCCTAGTGACTGAAGACTGCCAGGAACTTTGTCCTTACAGCGGACCCAAGATCTGGAGTGACTCGACTGCCAAGTGCACAGCATCATTCAGCACTGGTTGGGACTATTCCTGGAATCTCCTTGCCTGGTTTTTTGTTATTATTCCTTGTTACCAGCAAGTGTCCTGGACGTTTATGTTTCTGGTGAATAAACACCTTTTTGCTTTCATCACTGGTCTGTTTGTTGGTGCCTTGCATTACAGAACAGTGGGCCCAACTAACAGTTGCCATGGACAAGATCCAGCAGCAGCTGAATGAATTAATGGGAGCTGTTAACCTGCTGTTCCAACGACGCCCAAATATACCAGCAGCCGCTGCAGCGCAAATCCAAGAGCAACTGACAACTGTGATGGAGGAGGTTCAGCAGCTTATCCAGGGAGCCTCAGCACTACCCGTCACTATCGCAAGGCATCAAACAGAACCTAAGATCCCTCTGCCTGACCCCTTCACAGGAGAGCGACAGGAGTTCTTAAACTTCAGGGACTCCTGTCTCCTTTATTTCCAGTTACGACCGATGGCTTCTGGCACTCTCAGGCAGAGAATTGGGATTGTATTGTCACTGCTACGTGGAGACCCCCAACGTTGGGCATTTAACTTGCCTCAAGACCATACAGCTTTTTCGTCAGTGGATGCCTTCTTCGAGGCTATGGCTGTGATTTACGATGACCCGGATCGTACTCGCACCGCAGAGACCAATCTTGAGCATATTCAACAAGGCCGCCGCCCAGCTGAAGAATACGCTGCAGAATTCAGGCGATGGGCGGCTTTCACCACCTGGGGCGACGCAGCCCTACGCCATTGCTTCCGTTTGGGACTTTCGGATGCGGTCCGGGATCTTCTTTTGGCCTTGCCTACCCCCTTCTCGTTGGAAATGGCTATCTCTCAGGCAATCGATGCCGACAGGCGAATCCGTGAGAGGCGAGTGGAACGGTCGTCTCGGTTTTCATCCTCTCGACCACATCCAGGGCCTCTAAAATCGTCCGAAGAGCCAATGGAGGTTGGATCCTCCCATCTCACACAGGCAGAACGAGCTCGTCGCCAACAGAAAGGCCTGTGCCTATTTTGCGGGAAGTCTGGACACCTCGTTAAAACCTGTCCCCTCCTGCCGGTGGGAAACGAATGAACCTAGGGGGCATAGAGGAGAACCCCCTAGGTGCTATTATCCCTCCTCCAAGCCAGGTGATGGTATCCATATCCTTACGGTGGCAAGACAAGGTCCATGAGTTGTCAGCACTAATCGATTCTGGGGCCGCTGGGAATTTTGTGGACTCAACCTTGGTTCGTCGACTTGGCATCCCGTTGATCCAGCCGAAAACCACCATGTCAGTGACCGCGATTGATGGTTCCCCTCTTCAAGATGGTCGTGCAGTGTGGATGACTCCGGGAATACAGGTAACGGTGGGGGCTGATCATCGGGAGACCTTAAGCCTTTTTGTCCTTGACATGCCATCCACTCCCGTGATTTTGGGTCTCCCTTGGTTAAGGCTCCATAATCCAGTAGTGGACTGGCGCTCGGGTCTTATCTGTCAGTGGAGTACTAAGTGCATTCGTCCCGACCTGTCACTAGCCTCCATGGAAGTATTAAGTACTTTACCACAGCAGTATCATAATTTCCGAGATGTGTTCAGTCCTCAGGGGGCTGATGTATTACCTCCCCACAGGTCATATGATTGTCCTATAGACCTGTTGCCAGGCACCATGCCACCACGAGGGCATCTTTATAATCTCACTGGGCCTGAGGTTCAGGCTCAGCGGGAGTATATTAAAGAGAACCTTGAGAAGAATTTCATTCGTCCATCCACTTCCCCTGCTGGAGCTGGATTCTTCTTTGTGGAGAAGAAGGATGGAGGCTTGAGACCTTGCATCGATTATCGTGCCCTTAATCGGATTACAGTGAAGAATCGGTATCCACTGCCTCTGATTGATGATCTGTTTTCTCAGGTGGCAGGGGCCCGAGTCTTCACCAAACTCGATTTAAGGGGTGCTTATAATTTAGTTCGCATTAGAGAGGGTGACGAATGGAAGACCGCATTTAATACCAGAGACGGGCATTACGAGTATCTCGTGATGCCTTTCGGTCTCTGTAATGCTCCCGCAGTCTTCCAGGAGTTCATCAACAATGTTCTCAGAGATTTCTTGGATAGATGTGTTGTTGTCTATCTAGATGACATACTAATCTACTCCTCGGATCTGGTCTCTCATCGGAGACACGTGTGTCAGGTTTTCCAGAAGTTGAGGGAGAACCGCCTCTATGCCAAACGTGAGAAGTGTCTGTTTGAGGTGAAGGAGTTGCCTTTCCTGGGGTACATTATCTCAGAAAAGGGATTGGCTATGGACCCATCCAAACTTTCTGCTGTCTTGGATTGGCCTCAACCTAAGGATCTTAAGGGGTTGCAGCGTTTCTTAGGCTTTGCCAACTTCTACCGCAAGTTTATTAAGAATTTTTCTGCGATAGTAGTACATCTCACCAACCTCACTAAGAAGGGAGCTAATCCTTCTAAGTGGACGAGAGAGGCAGTCAGAGCCTTTGAGACGCTGAAACAGGCCTTTTGCACGGCACCAATTCTTACTCATCCAGACACCTCCAGACCTTTTGTTCTCGAGGTCGATGCCTCAGAGGTCGGTGTAGGGGCAGTTCTCTCACAGTATTCTGGGGACCCCGAGAGGTTACATCCCTGTGCCTTCTTCTCTCGGAAGCTCTCTCCAGCCTAGTGTAATTATGATATCGGCAATAGAGAGCTTCTGGGAGTAAGATTGGCTTTTCAAGAGTAGAGGCATTGGCTAGAGGGTGCAGAACATCCCATCACAGTTTAGACTGACCACAAAAATTTGGAGTATCTAGAGAGTGCCAAAAGACTCAACTCCTGACAAGCCAGGTGGGCATTGTTTTTCACCCGCTTCAATTTCCGCCTCACTTATAAACCAGGTTCCAAAAAACGTGAAGGCAGATGCCCTGTCCCGCTGCTTCCCTGAGGCTGCTTCCGTCCTGGACTCTGAGCCAGAAACCATTCTCCCAACTAAATGTTTTCTTGCTGCCCTGGGGGCCGCAGAAGTAATGGAGGACTTGTCCTCTCTTCTTGAGCCCTCACAGGCAGAGAGTCCACCTGACAAACCCGAGGGTCGATGGTTCGTACCCATTAACCTTCGATTGGAGGTCATCCGACAGCTTCATGACTCAAAGTCTGCCGGGCATTTGGGTGTTAAAAAAACACTTGCCCTTGTTAAACGTCACGTGTGGTGGCCCAACATGTCCGTGGATGTTAAGGCCTATATCCAGGCATGTACTGTTTGCGCCAGATGTAAACCGTCTCGGTCTTCCCCTTCTGGGACTTTACTCCCACTGCCTATTCCCCAGGCTCCATGGACTCACATTTCCATGGATTTCATCACAGATTTGCCAAGGTCCTCTGGAAGTACGGTAATCTGGGTAGTGGTGGACCGTTTTAGTAAAATGGCCCATTTTATCCCACTCCCTGGATTGCCCTCGGCCAGAGAATTGGCAGATCTGTTCTTGAATCATGTCTTTCGATTACACGGAGCGCCGGATGACATTGTTTCAGACAGAGGAGTGCAATTCATCTCCCGCTTCTGGCGTTCTTTCTGCTCCCGATTGGGTATTAATTTGTCTTTTTTTCTTCTGGTTTTCACCCAGAGACCAACGGTCAGACGGAAAGGACTAACCAGACCCTGGAGCAATATCTCTGGTGCTTCGTGTCAGACTGCCAGGAGGAATGGGCAGCGTATCTACCCTTTGCAGAGGTGGCTTATAATAACTCTGAGCATGCTTCCACTAAGATGTCTCCGTTCAGGTGCGTGGGGGGCAGGGATCCAAGAATCTCTTCTTTGGCCGGACCCTCCACTGACTCACCGGTGGTGGATCAGTGGTTCAAGGATAGGCGTCCCATTTGGTCGTCGGCCCAGCGGAATCTCCGCAGTGCGGTGGCGCAACAGAAGAAATTTGCTGATCGTCATAGCACCGTAGAGCAAAAGTTTAAGGTGGGAGATCAGGTGTGGGTCTCCACCCGGAACATTCCGCTGCGTCAACCATCTTCCAAGTTGGGTCCTCGATTCATTGGCCCATACCCAGTGACACAAAAGATCAACCGAGTTACGTACAAGGTTGCTGTTCCATCGTCGATCCGAGGAGTGAACACCTTTCATGTTTCACTTCTCAAATCGGCAGCCGACTCCGCTCCCTTCATTCAGACCCCATCCCCGCTGGAGGTCCAAGGGGTACCGGAGTTCGAAGTGAACAGAATTTTGGACTCTCGTTTTGTCCAAAGGTCTCTTCAATACTTGGTGGACTGGAAGGGTTTTGGTCCAGAGGAGAGATGTTGGATACCTGCTCGCCAGGTGCATGCGGATGAGTTGGTGGCAGCCTTTCACCGGGATAATCCGGGGAAAGCTTGCTTGGAGTCTTCAGAGCCGCCTCCTCGAGGGGGGGGGTAATGTAAGATCCTCACCTGCTTTGCACTCCAGGGGAACCAAGAGGGGTCCTCGTGGAGTTGCGGGACAGGTTATGCGTGTCTCTGATGCACCAGCGCTGACCCCTTTGCGAGCCAGTGCGGAGATGCGTTCGCGTGGACATCGGAGGGGAGGACCGTCGGAGTCCCGGGGACAGGGTGGCCAGGCGAGTGACAAGATGCCGCGGCCAGGGTTGTCTCCGGTGTCTCCTGCGACTTCCGTTTCCGCATCTGGGTCCACGCGCTCGCATACTCGCGCTGAGTCAATCATGCGTCCGTGCGTACGCACGAGGGCAGGTTCGCAAAGGGATACACGGTCGCGAGTACGCGCTTCTTATGCACTTCGTCGACCAGTGGCGCATATTATACTGACTCACAAGAGCAAAGTGGATTAGGGAGCCAGCCATGGGTTAATCAACTTGTGATTGCCTTAGGCCTTGTACTCAGGTGCAGGGCAATTTGTTCACCTATGGTAGTGGACACTTGGCACCCTGGGATTGGTCAGCAGGCATTTAAAAGGAGGCCCACTGTTATTTTCCCTCAACCAGGTATAGGTCACAACTCCTAGTGACTGAAGACTGCCAGGAACTTTGTCCTTACAGCGGACCCAAGATCTGGAGTGACTCGACTGCCAAGTGCACAGCATCATTCAGCACTGGTTGGGACTATTCCTGGAATCTCCTTGCCTGGTTTTTTGTTATTATTCCTTGTTACCAGCAAGTGTAATGGACGTTTATGTTTCTGGTGAATAAACACCTTTTTGCTTTCATCACTGGTCTGTTTGTTGGTGCCTTGCATTACACTCACGCTTTAGGGCCCCTAAAAAGCCAGGGCAGTATAAATACCCCACATGTGACCCCACTTTGGAAAGAAGACACCCCAAGGTATCCAATGAGGGGCCTGGCAGGTTCATAGAATTTATTATTTTTTTTCGCAAAAGTTAGCGGAAATAGATTTTATTTTTATTTTTTTCTCACAAAGTCTCACTTTCCGCTAACTTAGGACAAAAATTTCAATCTTTCATGGACTCAATATGCCCCTCAGCAAATACCTTGGGGTGTCTTCTTTCCAAAATGGGGTCAGTTGTGGGGCCACAACGCAATAATTTTATTAACTTTGGAACAGAACATGTAACTTTAACTTTTTGAACTAAACAATAACGTGTTTGCTTACTGGTGTTTTTTTTTTTGTTTTTTTTTTACCTTTATAGAACAAACCTCTCCTTCCCCATGGGTCAATGTGCAAAGCGCAAATCGCCCAAAGATGTGGCGAAGTGCGTTATGCACTTTGTCCCATGTAAAAGGAGACGTTTGCAGCAGCTGTGAGTGAATGGGCCCTAATAGCCCTGTGTGCCTATCCTGGTGAGATGATCCCTATGCTAGGTGTACCTGTGTGTGGTACTTTCGGAAACACTCCCCTAAGCATAGGGCAGGGTAGTCAGGACAGAAATAGCGGGTGTCACGCCTTATTCCACTCCTGCTACAGACACGACATCTTTTTCGGGGTGACGGGTGGGTTGAGGTACCAGCAACGACATTGGGGAAATGTCGCTCGTGTAGACGGCTAACTACACTGGTGGATGGGGCCACGGAACCTCCTGGATACAGGAGGTTCTCGATGATCTCTTCCTGAAATTTGAGGAAGGATCCAGTTCTCCCAGCCTTACTGTAGAGAACAAAACTATTGTACAGAGCCAATTAAATTAAATATACAGACACCTTCTTATACCAGAGTCTGGTTCTGCGGGAAACTAAATACGGAGACAACATCTGGTCATTGAAGGTCCACCCCTCCCATGTGAAGGTTATAGTCGTGGACTGAGAGGGGCTTTTCAATGACACGGGTTGCTCGCTCAATTTGTATTGTCGTGTCTGCGTGAATGGAGGAGAGCATGTAAACGTCACGCTTGTCTCTCCATTTCACCGCGAGCAGTTCTTCGTTACACAGTGCGGCCCTCTGCCCCCTTGCAAGACGGGTGCTAACGAGCCGTTGGGGGAAGCCCGCGCGGTACTACAGGCGCCAATCCGTTCTAGAAACAAATGCCTAAAGAGGGCCACATAAAGATGGTACCCCTTGCCGAATAAGGGTGACACCAAGTCCCAGACTATCTTCCCACTGCTCCCCAGGTAGTCAGGGCAACCGACCGGCTCCAGGGTCTGATCTTTTCCCTCATAGACACGAAATCTGTGTGTATAGCCTGTGGCCCTTTCACAGAGCTTATACAATTTGACCCCATACCGGGCACGCTTGCTTGGGATGTATTGTTTGAAGCCAAGGCGCCCGGTAAAATGTATAAGGGACTCGTCTACGCAGATGTTTTGCTCTGGGGTATAAATATCAGCAAATTTCAGGTTGAAATGGTCTATGAGGGGCCGAATTTTGTGGAGCCGGTCAAAAGCAGGGTGGCCTCTGGGACGGGAGGTGCTGTTATCACTAAAGTGCAGGAAACGCAGGATGGTCTCAAATCGTGTCCTGGACATAGCAGCAGAGAACATGGGCATGTGATGAATCGGGTTCGTGGACCAATATGACCGCAATTCATGCTTTTTTGTCAGGCCCATGTTGAGGAGGAGACCCAGAAAAGTTTTAATTTCGGAAACTTGGACTGGTTTCCACCGGAAAGGCTGGGCATAAAAGCTTCCCGGGTTAGCGGTTATAAATTGTGTGGCATACCGGTTTGTCTCTGCCACAACTAAATCTAAGAGCTCCGCAGTCAAGAACAGCTCAAAAAATCCCAGGGCCGAACCGATCTGAGCTGTCTCAACCCGAACTCCAGACTGGGCGGTGAAAGGGGGAACTACAGGTGCGGCTGAAGTTGGGGACTGCCAATCAGGGTTTGCCAGCACCTCTGGGATTCTAGGGGCTCTACGGGCACGTCTTTGCGGTGGCTGCGACAGGGTCACTACTGCACGTGCCACCGTACCAGCTTCAACTGCCCTTCTGGCGCTCGCTACTTCACCATGTTCTACGGCAGTGCTGGTACTAGGTCCAGGAAGGGTTGGGCTGCTGGTGTATGCCTCACCACGTAATCCGACAGCACCAGCCCCACTCTGCTGCTCTTGAAGCGGATCCTGCGCAACCTGCGGTCTAGCGACACGGGGCCGGGTACGCCTGCTGCTATCAGGGACCTCAGCCTCCTTGTCCGAACTTTGGGTCAGAGAGCCACTGCTTTCTACAGGTTCGTATTCTGACCCGCTGGATTCATCAGATGAGGGTTCCCACTCCTCATCCGACTGGGTCAGAAGCCTGTAGGCCTCTTCAGAAGAATACCCCCTGTTAGACATGTGGGCAACTAAATTTAGGGGTAATCCCTGAGACTACCCAAGAAAAAAAAAGCAAGCCTGTCTTACAAATGGGAGGCTAGCGAAGTACCGGAGGCTGCTGCGGTTGATAAAAAATATCCAAAAATTTTTATCGCCGCAGTGCGTGTAAAGTGAATGTGCAGCGATGAAAAAAAAATTTTTTTTGTCACTGCGGTGGGGCGGGCGTGGGCGACCGATCAGGCCTGATCGGGCAAACACTGCGTTTTGGGTGGAGGGAGAACTAAAGTGACACTAGTACTATTATAGATCTGACCGTGATCAGTTTTGATCACTTCCAGATACTATAAAAGTACAAATGCTGATTAGCGATACGCTAATCAGCGAATAATGGACTGCGGTGCGGTGGGCTGGGCGCTAACCGATCCCTAAACTACCTAACCAAGGGGCCTAAACTATACTGAAACCTAACGGTCAATACCAGTGAAAAAAAAAAGTGACAGTTTGCACTGATCACTTTTTTCCTTTCACTAGTGATTGACAGGGGCGATCAAAGGGGTGATCAAAGGGTTAATTGGGGTGATCTGGGGCTAGTATGTGGTGTAGTGGGTACTCACAGTGATGTGTGCTCCTCTGCTCCTCTGCTGGAACCAACCGACCAAAAGAAGGAGCAGAGGAGCACAGCAGCCATATAACCCCATCATATTTACTAATATGTGGGGTTAAATGGCTGCTGATTGGATTTTTTAAAAATCAGCAGCCTGCCAGCCAATGATCGTGGCCGGCAGGCTGCTGACGAAATACTTGGCTACGAAATGCCGGCCTGCAATGCGCATGCGCGGGCCGGCTGTGACGTAATCTCCCGTCTCGCGAGATGATGCACCGATGCGTCCAGGAGGAACAAATCAACCACCTCCCGGACGCATCGGTGCGTTAGGCGGTCGGGAGGTGGTTAAAGAGCAGCCAAGCAAGTCTTATAAAGCACATGTGCCAAAATCATAGTGGACAGGCAGCGGGTATGAAGCACTCAGGAGTGGGCGGCGGCAGTAAAACAGTCAGCTGAATGCCGCCAGCCAACACATCCTTTACCTGCAGCAGGTGTCCATTTCAGAGAAAGAGGAGAGATGAGAGCCACAGGCGTACTAAGGGGGAGGGGCATGGGGGGGTGCCAGAAGCAATGAGTGGTTCTATCAATACAGATAGAAGTGCTCATTGCTGGAGCGATGGGAGCTGCGGTCCTGTCACTCACTGCTCAGCTCCCAGCGCTCCTCCACTCCTTCAGGCCGGCAGCGCACAGAATGGTTAACCACCTCCCGACCGCCTAACGCAGGGATGCGTCCTGCGGGCAGCCGAGTTATTCCTCCTTGACTCACCGACGCGCATATCCAACCCGTACATGCGCAGTGCGGGTAAGCAAAAGTCGCAAAAGGAGTTGGTCACCAGCCTGCCAGCCAATGATCAGCGCTGGCAGGTTGGTGACTTTTAAAATAACGAACCACAAGCCATATAAGACATTATATTTATAAATATAATGTGTTAAATGGCTTCTGTGCTCTCTGCTGGGTAATTTTCGTCGGTTGGTCCCAGCAGAGAGCACAGATCACTGTGAGTACACCAAGAACTACATATTTAGCCCCAGATCACCCCCCATCACCCCAATTAACCCCTTGATCACCCCTGTCAATCACTAGTGAAAGGGAAAAAAGTGATCTGTAAACTGTCACTTTTTTTTTCCCACCAGTATTGACTGTTAGGTTTACGTTAGTTTAGGCCCCTTTGGTAGGTAGTTAGCTTCAGTTAGCGCCCAGCCCACCACACCGCATTCACTGATTCGCTGATTAGCGTATCGCTAATCAGCATTGGTACTTTATAGTATATGTAAGTGATCAGAACTGATCACAGCCAGATCTATAATAGTATTAGTGTCACCTTAGCTCGCCCTCCACCCAAAACGCAGTGTTTGCCCGATCAGGCCTGATCGGTCGCCCACACGTGCGTTCACCCACGGCCGCACCACCGCAGTGACAAAATATATTTTTTTTTTTAATCACTGCACAATCACTACACAAGCGCTGCGGCGATAAACAAAAATCAGTTTTTATCAATCGCAGCGGCTTCCTGTACTTCGCTAGCCTCCCATTTGTAAGACAGGCTTGCTTTTTTTCTTGGGTAGTCTCAGGGAATACCCCCTTAATTTAGTTGACCAAATGGCAAGAAAGGGGTATTCTTCTGAAGAGGCCTACAGGCTTCTGACCCAGTCGGAAGAGGAATGGGAAGCCTCATCTGACGAATCCAGCGGGTCAGAATACGAACCTGTAGAAAGCAGGGGCAGTCTGACCCAAAGTTCAGACAATGAGGTTGAGGTCCCCAATACCACCAGGTGTACCCGGCCCCGTGTTTCTAGACCATAGGTCGCGCAGGATCCGCTTCAAGGGCAGCAGAGTTGGGCTGGCGCTGTTGGATTACGTGGTGAGGCATACACCAGCAGCACAGCCCATCCGGGACCTAGTACCAGCACTTCCGTAGAACATGGTGAAGTGGCGAGCACCAGAAGGGCAGTTGAAGCTGGTATGGTGGCACGTGCAGTAGTTCCCCTGTCGCAGCCACCGCACAGACAGACCCGTAGAGCCCCTAGAGTCTCTGAGGTGCTGGCAAACTCTGATTGGCAGTCCCCATCTTCAGCCGCACCAGTAGTTCCCCCTTTCACCGCCCAGTCTGGAGTTTGGGTTGAGACAGCTCAGATCGGATCGGCACTGGGGTTGTTTGAGCTGTTCTTCACTGCAGAGCTCTTTGACTTAGGCCCCATGCACACGGCCGTTGTTCACGGCCGTGTGCGGGCCGTGGAACCGCGGCCTGGATCCCTTCCTGTGAGCTGGAGCGCACGGCGTCACTGGTTGCTATGACGCCGTGCGCCCCCTGCTGCCGGCACAGTACAGTAATACACTGGTATAGATCATACCAGTGTAGTACTGTATTGCGGCGGCAGCAGGGAGCGCACGGCGTCATAGCAACCAGTGACGCCGTGCGCTCCAGCTCACAGGAAGGGATCCAGGCCGCGGTTCCACGGCCCGCACACGGCCGTGAACAACGGCCGTGTGCATGGGGCCTTTGTCGTGGCAGAAACAAACCAGGATGCCACTCAATTTATAGCCGTCAACCCGGGAAGCTTTTATGCCCAGTCTTTCCGGTGGAAACCCGTCCAAGTTTCCGAACTTAAGACTTTTCTGGGCCTTCTCCTCAACATGGGCCTGACAAAAAAGCATGAATTGCGGTCATATTGGTCCACGTACCCAATTCATCACATGCCCATGTTCTCTGCTGCCATGTCCAGGACACGATTTGAGACCATCCTGCGTTTCCTGCACTTTAGTGATAACAGCACCTCTCTTCCCAGAGGCCATCCAGCTTTTTACTGGCTCCACAAAATTCGACCCCTCATAGACCACTTTAACACCAAATTTGCAGATTTGCATACCCCGGAGCAAAACATCTGCATAGACGAGTCCCTGATACATTTTCAAACAATACATCCCAAGCAAGCGCGCCCGGTATGGGGTCAAATTGTATAAGCTCTGTGAAATTTTGTGTCTATGAGGGTAAAGATCAGACCCTGGAGCCGGTCGGTTGCCCTGACTACCTGGGGAGCAGTGGGAAGACAGTCTGGGACTTGGTGTCACCCTTATTTGGCAAGGGGTACCACCTTTATGTGGACAATTTCTACACAAGTGTGCCCCTCTTCAGGCATTTGTTTCTAGAACAGATTAGCTGCTGTGGCACCGCGCGACCTAGTCGCCGAGGCTTCCCCCAACGGCTCGTTACCACACGTCTTACAAGGGGTGAGAGGGCTGCCTTGTGTAACGAAGAACTGCTCGCGGTGAAATGGAGAGACAAGCGTGACGTTTACATGCTCTCCTTCATTCACGCAGACACAACAATCCAAATTGAACGGGCAACCAGTGTCATTGAAAAGCCCCTCTCGGTCCACAACTATAATTTGCTCATGGGAGGGGTGGACTTCAATGACCAGATGTTGGCTCCTTATTTACTCTCCTGCAGGACCAGACGCTGGTATACGAAGGTGTCTGTATACCTAATTCAATTGGCTATGTACAATAGTTTTGTTTTCTACAGTAAGGCTGGGAGAACAGAATTACTCAAATTTCAGGAAGAGATCATCGAGAACCTCCTGTATCCAGGAGGTTCCGTGGCCCCAACCACCAGTGTAGTGAGCCGTCTACACGAGCGACATTTCCCCAAGTGTACCTGTGTGGGTATATGTAAAAATTCACCCCAAAACACATTGCCCTACTTCTTCTGAGTACGGCAATACCACATGTGTGACACTTTTTTGCAGCCTAGGTGCGCAAAGGGGCAAAAATTCCAATGAATACCTTTGCGATTTCGCAGGGCATTTTTTACGCATTTGGATTCCAAACTACTTCTCACTCTTTAGGTCTCCTAAAATGCCAGGGCAGTATAAATACCCCGCAAGTGATTGCATTTTGGAAAGAAGACACCCCAAGGTATTTCATAAGCGGCATGGCGAGTTCATGTAAAATTTTATTTTTTGTCACAAGTTAGTGCAATATGAGACTTTGTAAGAAAAAAGAAAAAAATCATTTTCCGCTAACTTGTGCCCAAAAAAAATATATATTCTAGGAACTCGCCATGCCCCTCACAGAATACCTTGGGGTGTCTTTTTTCCAAAATGGTGTCACTTGTGGGGTATTTATACTGCCCTGGCATTTTATGGGCCCTAAAGCGTGAGAAGTAGTTTGGAATGCAAATGCATACAAAATGCCTTGTGAAATCCTAAAGATACTCATTGGAATTTGGGCCCCTTTGTGCACCTAGGGTGCAAAAAAGTGTCACACATGTGGTACCGCCGTGCTCAGGAGAAGTAGGGAAATGTGTTTAGGGGTGTATCTTTACATATACCATGCTGGGTGAGAGAAATATCTCTGTAAAATGACAACTTTGTATAAAAAAATTGGGAAAAATGGTCTTTTGCTGAGATATTTCTCTCACCCAGCATGGGTATATGTAAAAATACACCCCAAAATACATTGCCCTACTTCTTCTGAGTACGGCGATACCACATGTGTGACACTTTTTTGCAGCCTAGGTGCGCAAAGGGGCCCAAATTCCAATGAGTACTTTTAGGATTTCACAGGGCATTTTTACGCATTTGGATTCCATCTACTTCTCACGCTTTAGGGCCCCTAAAATGCAAGGGCAGTATAAATACCCCACATGTGACCCCATTTTAGAAAGAAGACACCTCAAGGTATTTCTGTCACAAGTTAGTGGAATATGAGACTTTGTAAGAAAAATAAATTACATTAAATTTCCGCTAACTTGTGACAAAAAATAAAAACTTCCATGAACTCACTATGCCCATCAGCGAATACCATAGGGTGTCTACTTTCCGAAATGGGGTCATTTGTGGGGTGTTTCTACTGTCTGGGTGCGTAAATTAGTGCGTAAATTAATTTTTTTGCACCATAGTTTGTAAACGCTATAACTTTTACCCAAACCAATAAAGACAGCCAGGAGTTCTGAGGAATAGTGCACAGGATTTCTGAGGAAAAGTGCAGCCTGGTGTGTAAGTGTTTTTACCCTCTGTGTATCTTGCAAGAACATTGTGCCTGCCATATATATAAAGCCTGCTTATATCTGCTGCTGTCATATGGAACTTTACCAAAGACTGTATAAAGTTAACTGTTCCCAGTAAAAGGAGGTTTTGGTTCACCACAACAACGTGTTCCTCACTTATTACCACTATCAACTGGTGTGCCACCGTTACAGACACTGGCATCACGAATCTTAAAGGGACCTTGCCCCCGGCACATTAAACATCTGCAACATCTAGGGCACCTCACCCAACATCAGGCCTGGTCCCTATACACCGAGAGTGCCCCAGAGGTCTCCTGTGCCAGCCTCTCCATCACTGCTGTACACCTGCCCAGGGTCCTCCAAGAAACTGTGAGTAACCCAGAGCAACCCTCGTTTGCCTAAGTAACCGTGACCTCACAATCGTAATACCCTGAAGGTCTGCGTACTGCATATTTTGGCGTCACGAACAGGATACTATCATTCCTGACAATATAAACTGTGTGCCGTTATTTGCCCATAAAGTGAAAAGCCCTAACTGTTTATTTGAAAAATTGCTGGGCCAAAGAACTGTAATAATCGCGGTGCGAAGATTGTATTGCTGTGGACTGTTTGCCATTTTTTTTTATTCGCCTCTTGCTGTTATTGAATTGACAGACCAGAATTCAACGATGGCCACCTAAGTGGACTGGATTATTTGTGTGCCTCGTTGTGTCTGTTTGGCACGAAAAAAACACCGCCCTGTCTGTAAAGAAGATACCGCCTACCTTGAATCTCGGAGCTCGGAGAGGCCGTGCCTACCTTCTGACGCTGCGCATGGGACCTCCGCACTTTGTAACCCCGTACCTCGCGAGATTTGGACTGAGCATCTGAGTAAGTAAAAACTTTCGTATTCACCGGCCCCTTTATATACCAACATCGGGGAGGTTCCGATCCTTGCAAAGAGACTGGGGAAGGTCCCTCACTCGTAATAAGAGACTTAACCCGGGGGGAAAGTACGTCCAACTTAGTTCCGGCCTGCTTCGTCGCTCCTTAAAAGGGCCATACCCACTCCGTAGGCACCCTTAGCAACGCTTAAGCAAGCGAAGGCCAGCGTGTGTCTGCCTATGGAACTGGCCACCAAAGACCACGCAATGTCCACACCTAAAGAAGCGGAGCGGGCGGCCCCCGTTGTACCTCCTAAAATGCACGCCGCTGTGATCAGCGGCGTTCATTTCAGGAGGTACATACACAACAAGGCATTGTTTCGGCTCTACCCCATCTCCACTGAGCAACAAATGGAGATCCTCTTAGCACAGTTAGAAGGGGCCGCCCGCAGGGAAGTCATGGCCCAGCTCGGAAAAGAATAGCCTGGAACAGATCTGCGATCGCCTCTGCACCACGTTTTAGGCCAGAACGGTGTCTGAAGTTAAGATGCGATTCTTGAGCAGGAAACAGCCTGGTGAGTCATTACGTGATTTTGCTTTGTCCCTGCAAGAGACCCTGAGGACTGTGGTCCCGGGAGGCTGAGGATCAGGACCGGACTCTAGGAGAGCAATTCCTTGCGGGTGTAAACACTGAGCATTTAAAGGGCCAGCTAAGGATGCTGTCGGCCCAACACCCCAATTGTGCGTTTTTGGACTTTAAAGAGCTGGCCATCAGTATCTTAGGCCACATCCCGCCCACAGGACCAGCGGCCTCCTTTGAACCTCAGGACTGCCAGTCAAAAACTGTCAATGTGAGGCAGTCTGGAGTCAGTCAAGCCACGCAGGCTCCAGTAACAGATGTGGTGGTGGCACTAATGGAGCAAGTAAACCATCTCACTAAGAGCCTGGAGAAGGTGTGCAGGAAAATAGAGGAATGGGAGAGACCATTGTTACTGGAAGATGAAAGCCCCCTTCCTCCAAGGCTCCCGCCTGCATATAAAGAGGTATACCCCAAAGAACCTGATGGGCGACCGAGTTACCGGTCTAAGAGTCGCAAGCAGCCTGTCTGCCACTATTGTAAAAAGTATGGACATACTGAATCAACGTGTTGGCAGTTAAACGGGCCACCCGCGAGGCCGAGGACCACCCCTCGGGAGGTAGAACAATAGGTCCAAAGGATCCAAGCTGGATGCCCAGATACGTAGGATCTCATCCAAAAATTAACATATGCATCAACGGGATACCTTTTGAAGCCCTGCTGGATACTGGGTCTCAGGTCACCACCATCCAACGACCTGCCTTTGACAAATTCTGGGGTTCAAGTCTGTTTGAAGGTGTGATTGTGGTACAAGCCGGAGATAAAGGGGGACACCCCGTGATCCTAGGGACTAATGTCTTAAAAACCGGCCGGTAATCCTGCCACCAAATTCCCAGATCATCTTATGGTGCCGTGCTGTACTAGGGATCCAAGGCCAGGACTATCAAGCCCTAGTGGAACCTATCCAAATTGAGAATCATCCCTTCGTGCGAACAGCCAAGAATCTGGTGACCGTATCTCAAGGTAAAGTGCCTGTCCGTTTGATTCATTTTAGTGATCACCCTGTTACCCTCTCTAAGCACTGCCCCGTTGCTCAGCTTTTGCAGGTATCCTTCCAGGATGTTATCCGTCTGCCTGCCACGTAGACGTTCCAAACCGCACAGAGCAGCAGCGTTGCTGCCAGCATCTCTTCAGTATCCTGGTGGGAGGAACTTCATGTGGGGAACGAATCCACCCAGAAGGCGCAAATAGAGGGAGTCCTGAGTCTGGTGAAAGAACACCACAACGCCTTTAGCAAGCACTCCACGGACTACGGAGAGGTCAGTGTAATCAAACACACCATACGCACTGGCTCTGATCCTCCAATCAAGGAGAGATACAGACCCATACCACCTACTACCTATCAGTACGTAAAAGAGATGATACAGGAGATGAAGGACTCTAATATAATCCGGGACAGTCATAGTCCCTGGGCTGCGCCCCTAGTTCTTGTCTGAAAAAAAGATGGCAGCATTAGGTTCTGCGTGGATTATAGAAAAGTCTATCAAATCACCCATAAAGACGCTTATCCGTTGCCACGCATTGAGGAGTAGTGTTGAGCGCGAATATTCGAATAGCGAATTTTTTTCGCGCATATCGGCACTTCGCTAATTCGCGAATATTTCGAATATAGTGCTATAAATTCGCTATTTCGAATATTCGTTTTTATTTTTTTTTTTATTTTTTTTTTTAATTGTTATATTTTTTCCTTTCCCACTTCCCTAAAGTTGTTCTTACCTGTCCTTTGGATTCCTGGCTTCCTGGCTGCTCCAGTCAGTGCCCGTTGCCGCTTCTGCCGCCTTCCGTGCTCATGGAGCGTCCCCATCTCCATGGGAACGTCTCCATATACTAGAATGTACTGTCGGATTTGAGAATTACGTTGAAATCGCAATTGGGATTAATATAACACGAAATAATCGCATTTGCGATTTCAACGTAATTCTCAAATCCGACAGTACATTCTAGTATATGGAGACGTTCCCATGAGCATGGAATATAGCATTACTAAGTTAAAATCGCAAATGCGATTATTTCGTGTTATATTAATCGCATTTGCGATTTTTTTTTTTTTTTACTATGGTTGGCTTCAATGGTAGAATTAGCGAATATGACGAATATATTCGTTATATTCCACAAAACGAATATACGAATGTATTCGTTATATTCCACAAAACGAAGATAACGAAGTATTCTGCATCTCAGTTATATCTACCCATTCATCAACTTCGCTAATTCTAGCAATCATATAGGACAGTTTACTATAGAGACAGCTAAGTATAATTCGCTATGCGATTATATGACTGCTTTTTTTTAATATAAATAGAATAATTATAATACCTGATAATTATTATAATCTATTTATATAAAAAAGCAAAGTAATATAATCGCATAGCGAATTATACTTATCTGTCTTTATAGTAAACTTTCCTATATGATTGCTAGAATTAGCGAAGTTGATGAATAGGTAGATATAACTGAGATGCAGAATACTTCGTTATCTTCGTTTTGTGGAATATAACGAATATATTCGTATATTCGTTTTGTGGAATATAACGAATATATTCGTCATATTCGCTAATTCTACCATTGAAGCCAACCATAGTAAAAAAAAAAAAAAAAAAAAAAAAAAAAAAAAAAAAAAAAATCGCAAATGCGATTAATATAACACGAAATAATCGCATTTGCGATTTTTACTTAGTAATGCTATATTCCAGGGATCAGCAACCTCCGGCACTCCAGCTGTTGTCAAACTACGACTCCCAGCATGCTCCATTCACTTCTTTGGGAGTCCTGAGAACAGCCATGGAGGTGTGCATGCTGGGAGTTGTAGTTGCATCACAGCTGGAGTGCCGAAGGTTGCTGATCCCTGCTATATTCCATGCTCATGGAGCGTCCCCATCACCATGGTAACGTCTCCATATACTAGAATGTACTGTCGGATTTGAGAATTACGTTGAAATCGCAAATGCGATTATTTCGTGTTATATTAATCGCATTTGCGATTTCAATAGGAGAGTAGCCTTTAAGTTTAAAAAAAATAAATAAAAAATTAAAAAAAATCGCATATGCGATTTTTTTAATCGCATATTATTCGCGATAACTAGCATAATGACGAATATTCGATTTCGACGAATATAAAACGAATATTCTATCGAATATTCGCGAATTTCGTCGAAATCGAATATGGCACCTGCCGCTCATCACTAGTAGGTGATACACAGGAGGCAGAAGACAAGGTGATCAGCTAATGACTGTTTTGTGTCTTCTGATGCTTTCTGCAGGGCTGACTCCATGTGTTTGCCTCCCTTGTATTACCTGCAGTGAAGCAGTAAAATTAAGGATTTCTGCTGTTAAGGGTCCATTCACACGTCCGTTGTTTCCTTCCTGATCTGTTCCGTTTTTTGCTGAACAGATCTGGACCAGATCTGGACCCATTCATTTTCAATGGGTCCTGAAAAAAAATCTGACATTGTGCTGTCCGTTTTTTTTCAGGACCCATTGAAAATGAATGGGTCCAGATCTGGTCCAGATCTGTTCAGCAAAAAACGGAACAGATCAGGAAACAAAGAACGGACGCGTGAATGGACCCTAAGGCCTCATGCACACTACAGTATTGCTTTTTCAGTGTTTTGCGGTCCGTTTTTTACGGATCCGTTGTTACGTTTTTTGTTTGCGTTGTGTTTCCGTTTCCTTTCCATTTTTCCGTTCCGTTTTTCCGTATGCCATATACAGTATACAGTAATTACATAGAAAAAATTGGGCTGAGCATAACATTTTCAATAGATGGTTCAGCAAAAACGGAACGGATACGGAAGACATACGGATGCATTTCCGTATGTGTTCCGTTTTTTTTGCGGACCCATTGACTTGAATGGAGCAAGCACCGTGATTTGCGGACAAGAATAGGACATGTTCTATCTTTTCACGTCACGGAAATACTGAAATACTGAAACGGAATGCACACGGAGACACTTCAGTATTTTTTGCTGAACCATTGAAATGAATGGTTCAGTATATGTTCCGTATACTGAGCTCAAAAAACGTCCAGTATACTGAACGCAAAATACTGTCGTGTGCATGAGCCCTAAGGATGAGTGCCCTGGCCTTTTCTTACTTTTAATGGCTATTTATGTGTGTATAGTTTATATACTGTATGATAAAAGTGTATTAATGTGTGGTGTCTTTTAAATATGTGTTGTGATGTCGCAAGCCTGCTGTTCCCCACTGAATAGGGAACCTGTTATTAAATATTCCAATCCTACCCCTGCCTCTCATCAAAACATGTCTAGTGGAGTGACATTGGGCCTGCTCTCCTGTGAGTCTAGCCTCGCTATCTACACAGAAGGCATAGATGCTGTCTGTAATGCTGTTGGGAATACAGTAAAATGCATAAAGCTTGTAAATTTCATGTATCAGGAAGCCACCTGGCAAGTTCAATCAGGGGGAGGGTGTAGTGGGCAAGTACAGGTAATCAGACCACAGCTAAAGCAATCTTTTTGAGTTTTGCAAAGATAAAATCTTACCTTAAGAAAATAATTAGATTCTCTCCACTGCCGAGGTACAGTAATTGAAGATCTAGTAGAGATAATACCATCCAAAGCTACATATAGGCAGCAATTCGAATGGATCAGTAATTCAAGTTGAAGCTGAACAGAGACAGGTCCAGTTATATTTATCTTGCAAGATAAGAGGTGGCGTTCCAGGATTGAATCTGGTATGCCAGGTGTTTTGTTTTTGGTAAGACTTCTTCCTGTTCCTTCACCTGTGCCTTATTTCTTGTTTGCACAGAATTGCTGTTTGGCATGGCTATAAATTAATACTTCTGCTACTAGATTATCTCCATGCCTCTGCTCCACTGTTGGGCCAAAATTGAAACAGCTAACTGATTTATTTTGACTGAAAAGCTGCATCTTGCAATCAGCACACACTATAACAAACACAAAATGTCAGGGCTGTGCTATGTAGAGATATATGACATGATGTGGCCACCTCCTGGACATAATAATTTCTGCAGTTTAATACGCAATTCAGTTTAAGATTATAATATACTATACTATACTGTATATTTGTATCTATTATAAAATACATACTAAACATCCCTGAAAACATTTAAAAAAATTTAAGAATTTCATTACTATTTTTTAATGAGTAATCTATTTGCCTAAAAGGTCATAGAGATTTCACAGAAACTTTTGAACATTACATGCATCACAATTAATTTTAAGGGTCAGCATGTAATGCTGCATGGCAAGGTTAGATGCAGCTTCCCCCAGAGATAACAGCTGGTTGCTAGGGATGTGAAAAGCTGAAACTGTGGTGATCAATGAGACCACAACAAAAATTATTAACCCCTTCCTGATTTATTTTTCACCTTCATGACAGTATTTATTGCAAATATGCCATGTCACTTTGGGTGGTAATGATTTATGAAACACTTACTTTAGTACTAAATAAAATCCAAAATAATTTCTATAAAAAATAAATTTGCTATTTTCTAAATTAGAATTTCTCTGCTTTTAAGACAGATAGAAACTTAATATTCCTCATATGTCTACTTTATGTTGGCATCAATTTGTAAATGTCATTAAAAAATTTATTTATGAGAAGGATTAGAATTTTAGAAGCACTTTTTTCAAGAAAATTAACTTTTTTAAGGGGCCTTTACATAGTTACATAGTTGTTAAACGGTCAGAGCTGAACCCGGACATACCTCCATTTTCACCCAGGCAGTCCCCCTGACTTGAGCATCGGAGCAGTTCATGCGCCGATACTCTCCTTTGCCCTGCGCTAAATCACGCAGGGCAAAGGCATTTTCAGGAGTTCCGGTGATGAACTGGGCTCTCCATGGGGCTGCCAGCAAGTCCGGTTACATTACTGGCACTGATGGGTGGGCTCTAGCACAGCTCTAGCCAGTAAAATGGCTAGGGCAGCGCTAAAGCACACCCATCAGAGCCGGTAACGTCGCTGAACACACTGCCGGGCGGAAACATCAGGAGGGCTGCCTGAGAGAAAATATGGGTATGTCCGGGTTCAGCTCTGAACCTAGACAACCCCTTTAAGGTTGAAAAAAGTCCATCAAGTCCAACCTGTAATCCGGCTATATTGATCCATGGAACAAATCCCTGGATCAAAGTCCATCTTCCTTTTAACCCCTTAAGGACATCTGGGGCCTTTGCTGCATTTCTCATAGAGAAATACAAGCTTTAAATACTGCAATTATATTCTGGATTTAAAAAAAACACCCATTGTTTGCAATACCCTACATCTGGGACATTTTCTGCATTTGTCATAGTGAATTATAAGCTTTAAATGCTGCAATTATATTCTGGGTTTAAAAAAACACAAATTTTTGACAAAACACTACATCTGGGGCCTTTGCTGCATTTCTCATAGAGAAATACAAACTTTAAATACTGCAATTATATTCTATGTTTAACACGTTCAGGACCTAGGACGAGTATACTCATCCTGGAGCACTGATACTTAGCGCTCCAGGGCGAGTATACTCGTCCTGGCATTAAACTGTCACCATGTCTGCAGACATGGTGACAGCGCTGAGTGCTGTGAGTTACACACAGCCAGGCACCAAGGGTCAATGCCGAGGGGGGTTTTGTGACCCCCCGTATCGGCGATCGCTGCAAACCACAGGTCAATTCAGACCTGTGGTTTGCAGCGCTTTCTGCAGTTTCTGATCCCTGCGGTCCCTGATCAGAAAACTTTAAAATGGCCAAAGTAAAAAAATTCTAACCCCCTCTGCACCCCTGAATGATTTTATGTCGGCGGGGTGCAGGGGGGCGGGTTGTGGGCGTTGCGGCAGTTGCGGGAATTTTCATTGGTGGTCAGTGGTATACCAGAGCGTCAGCATATTGCTGACACTGGTATAAACGGCTGACATCGCTGTGATGTCAGCGGTTTCACCCTTTCCATACAGCAGTCCATACGGACCGCTGTATGGAAAGGGTTAAGTCAGGGAGCTCCCTCCCTCTGCCATCGGGGGGCTGCTGTGCCTTTGCAGCCCCTAGATGGATGGGGTGACAGAGGGAGGGAGCTCCCCTCCTTCCCCGTCTGCTCAGGTGTGGCAGACGGGTAAGGTTCCCATGGCAACAGGACGCCTTCTCAGGCATCCTGCTGTCCATGTTGCTGAACAGATCTATGCTAAAGGCATAGATCTGTTCAGACAGTGTAAGTAAAATACAGGACAATACACTATATGGTGTATTGTACTGTATTATACAGACATCAGACCCACTGGATCTTCAATAACCAAGTGGGTCTGGGTAAAAAAAATGTAAAAAAAGCAAAAAAAGTAAAGATAATAAAAACATATTTATCACTGAATAAAAATTTAAATACACTACACATATTAGGTATCGCCGCGTCCGTAACGACCTGATCTATAAAACGGTTATGTTACTTTCCCTACACAGTGAACGCCATAAAAATAAAAAAATAAAAACTATCAGGAAATTGAAATTTTGCCCACCTTACTTCCCAACAAAGGTAATAAAAGTTGCATGTACGCCGAAATAGTACCAATCAAACCGTCACCTCATCGCGCAAAAAAATGAGCCCAAAAAATAAAAAAACTATGGGGCACTATAACATGATTTTTTTTTGTTTCAAAAATGATATTATTGTTTAAAACTTACATAAATAAAAAAAATTATACATATTAGGTATCGTCGCGTCCGTATCGACCAGCTCTATAATAATATCACATGAGCTAACCCCTCAGATGAACACCGTTAAAAATAAAAACTGTGCTAAATAAACAATTTTTTGTCACCTTACATCACAAAAAGTGTAATAGCAAGCGATCAAAAAATCATATGCACCCCAAAATAGCGCCAATCAAACCGTCATCTCATCCTGCAAAAATCATACCCTACCCAAGATAATCGCCCAAAAACTGAAAAAACTATGGCTGTTAGACTATGAAAACACTAAGACATGATTTGTTTTGTTTCAAAAAGGGAAATAATTGTGTAAAACTTACATAAATAAAAAAAGTATACATATTAGGTATCGCCGCGTCCGTATAGACCGGCTCTATAAAAATATCACATGACCTAACCCCTCAGGTAAACACCGTAATTTTTTTGAAATAAAAACGGTGTAAAAAAAATGAATTTTTTGTCATCTTATGTCACAAAAAGTGTAATACCAAACGATCAAAAAGTCATATGCACCCTAAAATAGTGCCAATAAAACCGTCATCTGATCCCACAAAAAATTAGACCCTACCTTAGATAATCGCCCAAAATCTGAAAAAACTATGGCTCTCAGACTATGGAGACACTAAAACATTTTTTTTTGTTTCAAAAATGAAATCATTGTGTAAAACTTACATAAATAAATAAATTGTATACATATTAGGTATCGCCGCGTCCGTGACAACCTGCTTTATAAAAATACCACATTATCTAACCTGTCAGATGAATGTTGTAAAAAACAACAACAACAAACTGTGCCAAATAAGCTATTTCTTGTTACCTTGCCTCACAAAAAGTGTAATATAGAGCAACCAAAAATCATATGTACCCTAAACTAGTACCAACAAAACTTCCACCCTATCCCATAGTTTCTAAAATGGGGTAAATTTTTGGGAGTTTATACTCAGAGGGGCTTCAAATGGGACATGGTGTCCCAAAAAACTGTCTAGCAAAATCTGCCTTCCAAAAACCGTATGGCATTCCTTTCCTTTTGCGCCCTGCCGTGTGCTTGAACAGCAGTTTACGACCACATATGGGGTGTTTTTTGTAAACTACAGAATCAGGGCCATAAATGGTGAGTTTTGTTTGTCTGTTAACCCTTGCTTTGTAACTGAAAAAAATATAGTAAAATGGAAAATTTACCCAAAAATTGAAATTCTGAAATTTCATCTCTATTTGCCAATAACTCTTGTGGAACACCTAAAGGGTTAACGACATTTGTAAAATCAGTTTTGAATACCTTGAGAGGTGTATGTCACGGCCTATGGTGTGTTTTGTGACACTTTCCTTCACTTGGTTGCCCGTGGCAACGTGTGGTGTTGTGTGCATGTTGTGGCAGTGTCTCATGATTGCCACGCATGCCGTTGCCCGCGGCAACAGGTGAAGTGTATGTTTTTGTGTGTACTTCCCCTTTAAGTGGCCGTCTTCCCTTGCCTTGTGTTGGAAGGGTTAACTCTCTTCTGTGTGTGTTCACCTGGTGTGTCTGAGTGTGGGTGTGGCTACTTTGGGCTATAAAGCCTCTGCTGTTTGCAGTTAGCTGAGGGGTTCATCAGCCATGGTTGTGGAGGTAGGAGGTGACCTGCTCCATGATTCCTGTCCTGTCCTGGCCTGGCATTGACCATCCGCCTTCTGATACCGCACGGCTGAGGGTTTTCCCCATCCTCAGCCGTGACAGGAGGGCATTTTTAGACATTTGGATCCCAGACTTCTATTCACGCTTTAGGGCCCCTAAAAAGCCAGGGCAGTATAAATACCCCACATGTGATCCCATTTTGGAAAGAAGACACCCCAAGGTATTCAATGAGGGGCATGGCGAGTTCATAGAATTTTTTTGGGGGGGGCATAAGTTAGCGGAAATTGTTTTTTTTTTTTCTCACAAAGTCTCACTTTCCGCTAACTTGGGACAAAATTTCAATCTTTCATGGACTCACTATGCCCCTCAGCGAATACCTTGGGGTGTCTTCTTTCTAAAATGGTGTTATTTGTGGGGTGTTTGTACTGCCCTGGCATTTGAGGGTCTCCGCAATCATTACATGTATGGCCAGCATTATAAGTTTCTGCTATTCTCCTTAGGCCTCATGCACACGACCGTTCTGTCCATCCGTGGCCGTTGTGCCATTTTCTGTTTTTTTGCATCCGAGACCATGATCCGTGTATCCTGTCTGTCAAAAAAATATGACCTGTCCTATTTTCTTGACGGACAACGGTTCACGGACCCATTCAAGTCAATGGGTCCGTAAAAGAACACGGATGCACACAAGATTGGCATCCGTGTCCGTGATCCGTGGCCATAGGTTACTTTCATACAAACGGATCCGAAGATCCGTCTGCATAAAAGCTTTTTCATAGCTGAGTTTTCACGTCGTGAAAACTCAGATCCGACCGTATATTCTAACACAGAGGCGTTCCCATGGTGATGGGGACTCTTCTGGTTAGAATATACAACGAACTGTGTACATGACTGCCCCCTGCTGCCTGGCAGCACCCGATCTCTTACAGGGGGCCGTGATCCGTACAATTAACCCCTCAGGTGCTGCACCTGAAGGGGTTAATTGTGCTATCATAGCCCCCTGTAAGAGATCCGGGGCTGCCAGGCAGCAGGGGGCAGACCCCCCTCCCTCCCCAGTTTAAATTTCATTGGTGGCCAGTGCGCCCCCCTCCCTCCCTCTATTGTAATGATAACATTGGTGGCACAGTGTGCGCCCCCCCCCCTCTTCCTCCCTCTATTGTTTTAATACATTGGTGGCAGTGTGCGCCCCCCCCCCCTTCCTCCCTCTATTCTTTTAATACATTGGTGGCAGTGTGCGGCCTCCCGTCTCCCCCCACCCCCCCTCCCCAGATCATTGGTGGCAGCGGAGTTCCGATCGGAGTCCCAGGTTAATCGCTGGGGCTCCGATCGGTAACCATGGCAACCAGGACGCTACTGCAGCCCTGGTTGCCATGGTTACTTAGCCTTAGCAATAGTAGAAGATTCATACTTACATGCTGGCTGCTGCGATGTCTGCGTCCGTCCGGGAGCTCCTCCTACTGGTAAGTGACAGCAATGCGCCGCACAGACCTGTCACTTACCAGTAGGAGGAGCTTCCGGCCGGACACAGAGATCGCAGCAGCCAGCAGCCAGGTAAGTATGATGCTTCTACTCCGCTGCCACTAATGATCGGGGGGGGGGGAAGAGGGGAGGCCTCACACTGCCACCAATGCTATTATTACAATAGAGGAAGGGAGGGGGGGCGCACTGTCGCCAATGCTATTATTACAATAGAGGGAGGGAGGGGGCGAGGGCGCACACTGCCACCAATGCTATTATTACAATAGAGGGGGGGGGGGGGGGCGGGGGCGCACACTGCCACCAATGCTATTATTACAATAGAGGGAAGGGGGGGCAGGGGCGCACACTGCCACCAATGCTATTATTACAATAGATGGAGGGGGGGGGGCGCACACTGCCACCAATGCTATTATTAAAATAGAGGGAGGGAGGGGGGGCGGGGGCGCACACTGCCACCAATGCTATTATTACAATAGAGGGAGGGAAGGGGGGCGCACACTGCCACCAATGGGTTAGCACACTGGCCAGCAATGGGTTAAAAACAGGGGGGGGGGTCTGCCCCCTGCTGCCTGGCAGCACCTGCCAGGCAGCAGGGGGCAGTCATGTACACAGTTTTTTTGTATATTCTAACCTGAAGCGTCCCCATCACCATGGGAACGCCTCTGTGTTAGAATATACTGTCAGATCTGAGTTTCACGATGTAGCTCATATCCGACAGTATATTCTAACATAGAGGCGTTACCATGGTGATGGGGACGCTTCAAGTTAAAATATACCATTGGATTGGAGAATAACTCCAATCTGATGGTATAAAAGAACTTCAGACTTTACATTGAAAGTCAATGGGGACGGATCCATTTGAAATGGCACCATATTGTGTCAACGTCAAACGGATCCGTCCCCATTGACTTGCATTGTAATTCAGGACGGATCCGTTTGGCTCCGCACGGCCAGGCGGACACCAAAACGACTTTTTTTTCATGTCCGTGGATCCTCCAAAAATCAAGGAAGACCCACGGACGAAAAAACGGTCACGGATCACGGACCTACGGACCCAGTCGTGTGCATGAGGCCTTATATTGAGCATACAGGTAATGAGATTTATTTTTTTCCGTTCAGCCTCTGGGCTGAAAAGAAAAAATGAACGGCACAGATTTCTTCATTCACATCGATCAATGTGGATGAAAAAATCTCTGCCCAAAAAAAAGGAGGGGAAAGGCGTCTGCCAGGACGTAGGAGCTCTGCCCAACATCCATACCCACTTAGCTCGTATGCCCTGGCAAACCCGATTTCTTCATTCACATCAATCGATGTGGATGAATAAATCATTGCCGGGATTTTTTTATAAATTTTTTTATATACAAAGTGTTTGCCAAAGCATATGAACACCGCCACCTCCTCAGCTCATGTGCCTCGGCAAACGTATCTTTTACTGCAGAGGAGAAATCTCGTCTTGCAGCGCCGCATACACCGACTTTAGTGTAATCTGACAGCAGCGCAATGCTTCTGTCAGAATGCACATCAGTGCTGCAGCTAGTTGATCGGTTGGTCCACCTGGAAGGTAAAAAAAGAGATAAAGAAAAAAACCAGGCCGCAACGCAATAAATTTTATTAACTTTATAATAACCTTTGAACAGAACTTATATAAACTTTATTTAACTTTTGGAACTGAACGTTAACTTTTTTGCTTACCGGTGTTTTTTTTTTTGTTTGTTTTTTTACCTTTACAGGGAGTGCAGAATTATTAGGCAAGTTGTATTTTTGAGGATTAATTTTATTATTGAACAACAACCATGTTCTCAATGAACCCAAAAAACTCATTAATATCAAAGCTGAATATTTTTGGAAGTAGTTTTTAGTTTGTTTTTAGTTTTAGCCATTTTAGGGGGATATCTGTGTGTGCAGGTGACTATTACTGTGCATAATTATTAGGCAACTTAAAAAAAAAAATATATACCCATTTCAATTATTTATTTTTACCAGTGAAACCAATATAACATCTCAACATTCATAAATATACATTTCTGACATTCAAAAACAAAACAAAAACAAATCAGTGACAAATATAGCCGCCTTTCTTTGCAAGGACACTCAAAAGCCTGCCATCCATGGATTCTGTCAGTGTTTTGATCTGTTCACCATCAACATTGCGTGCAGCAGCAACCACAGAGCCTCCCAGACACTGTTCAGAGAGGTGTACTGTTTTCCCTCCTTGTAAATCTCACATTTGATGATGGACCACAGGTTCTCAATGGGGTTCAGATCAGGTGAACAAGGAGGCCATGTCATTAGATTTTCTTCTTTTATACCCTTTCTTGCCAGCCACGCTGTGGAGTACTTGGACGCGTGTGATGGAGCATTGTCCTGCATGAAAATCATGTTTTTCTTGAAGGATGCAGACTTCTTCCTGTACCACTGCTTGAAGAAGGTGTCTTCCAGAAACTGGCAGTAGGACTGGGAGTTGAGCTTGACTCCATCCTCAACCCGAAAAGGCCCCACAAGCTCATCTTTGATGATACCAGCCCAAACCAGTACTCCACCTCCACCTTGCTGGCGTCTGAGTCGGACTGGAGCTCTCTGCCCTTTACCAATCCAGCCACGGGCCCATCCATCTGGCCCATCAAGACTCACTCTCATTTCATCAGTCCATAAAACCTTAGAAAAATCAG
The DNA here is from genome assembly GCF_014858855.1 of Bufo gargarizans. Lineage (NCBI taxonomy): Eukaryota > Metazoa > Chordata > Amphibia > Anura > Bufonidae > Bufo > Bufo gargarizans. Next base: position 103,409,782 of record NC_058087.1, read on the forward strand.
TCTTGAGATATTTCTTGGCCCAGTCTTGACGTTTCAGCTTGTGTGTCTTGTTCAGTGGTGGTCGTCTTTCAGCCTTTCTTACCTTGGCCATGTCTCTGAGTATTGCACACCTTGTGCTTTTGGGCACTCCAGTGATGTTGCAGCTCTGAAATATGGCCAAACTGGTGGCAAGTGGCATCTTGGCAGCTGCACGCTTGACTTTTCTCAGTTCATGGGCAGTTATTTTGCACCTTGGTTTTTCCACACGCTTCTTGCGATCCTGTTGACTATTTTGAATAAAACGCTTGATTGTTCGATGATCACGCTTCAGAAGCTTTGCAATTTTAAGAGTGCTGCATCCCTCTGCAAGATATCTCACTATTTTTGACTTTTCTGAGTTTGTCAAGTCCTTCTTTTGACCCATTTTGCCAAAGGAAAGGAAGTTGCCTAATAATTATGCACACCTGATATAGGGTGTTGATGTCATTAGACCACACCCCTTCTCATTACAGAGATGCACATCACCTAATATGCTTAATTGGTAGTAGGCTTTCGAGCCTATACAGCTTGGAGTAAGACAACATACATAAAGAGGATGATGTGGTCAAAATACTCATTTGCCTAATAATTCTGCACTCCCTGTATAGGACAAACCTCTCCTTCCCCATGGGACAATGTGCAAAGCGCAAATCTCCCAAAGATGTGGCGAAGTGCATTATGCACTTTGTCCCAGGTGAAAGAAGAGGTTTGCAGCAGCTGTGTGTGAATGGGCTCTAATAGCCCTGTGTACCTGACCTGTGAGATGTGATCCCTATGCTAAGTGTACCTGTGTGTGGTACTTCCGGAAACACTCCCCTAAGCATAGGGCAGGGTGGTCAGGGCAGTCAGGACAGAAATAGCATGTGTCACGCCTTATTCCACTCCTGCTACAGACACAACATCTTTTTCGGGGTGACGGTTGGGTTGAGGTACCAGCAACGACATTGGGGAAATGTCGCTTGTGTAGACGGCTAACTACACTGGTGGATGGGGCCACGGAACCTCCTGGATACAGGAGGTTCTCGATGATCTCTTCCTGAAATTTGAGGGAGGATCCTGTTCTCCCAGCCTTACTGTAGAGAACAAAACCATTATATGTAGCCAATTGAATCAAATATACAGACACCTTCTTATACCAGCGTCTTGTGCGTCGGGAAACTAAATACGGAGCCAACATCTGGTCATTGAAGTCCACCCCTCCCATGTGAAGGTTATAATTGTGGACTGAGAGGGGCTTTTCAATGACACTGGTTGCTCGCTCAATTTGGATTGTCGTGTCTGCGTGAATGGAGGAGAGCATGTAAACGTCACGCTTGTCTCTCCATTTCACCGCGAGCAGTTATTGGTTACACAAGGCAGCCCTCTCCCCCCTTGAAAGACGGGTGGTAACGAGCCATTGGGGGAAGCTAGTTCTAGGAACAAATGCCTGAAGAGGGGCACACTTGTGTAGAAATTTTACACATAAAGATGGTACCCCTTGACAAAAAAGGGTGACACCAAGTCCCAGACTGTCTTCCCACTGCTCCCCAGGTAGTCAGGGCAACCGACCAGCTCCAGGGTCTGATTGTTACCCTCATAGATCTGAAATTTGTGGGTATAGCCTGTGGCCCTTTCACAGAGCTTATACAATTTGACCCCATACCGGGCGCGCTTGCTTGGGATGTATTGTTTGAAGCCAAGGCGCCCGATAAAATGTATTAGGGACTCGTCTACGCAGATGTTTTGCTCAGGGGTATACAAATCTTCAAATTTCTGGTTGAAGTGGTCTATGAGGGGCGGATATAAATTGAGTGGCATACCGATTTGTTTCTGCCACAACTAAGTCCAAGAGCTCCGCAGTCAAGAACAGCTAAAAAAATCCAAGGGCCGAACCGATCTGAGCTGTCTCAACCTGAACTCCAGACTGGGCGGTGAAAGGGGGAAATACAGGTGCGGCTGAAGTTGGGGACTGCCAATCAGGGTTTGCCAGCACCTCAGAGATTCTAGGGGCTCTACGGACCTGTCTGTGCGGTGGCTGTGACGGGGTAACTACTGCACGTGCCACCGTACCAGCTTCAACTGCCCTTCTGGTGCTCGCCACTTCACCATGCTGTACGGCAGTGCTGGTACTAGGTCCAGGATGGGCTGCGCTGCTGGTGTATGCCTCACCACGTAATCCGACAGCGCCAGCCCCACTCTGCTGCCCTTGAAACGGATCCTGTGCAACCTGTGGTCTAGCGACACGGGGCCGGGTACGCCTGGTGCTATCAGGGACCTCAACCTCCTCGTCCGAACTTTGGGTCAGACTGCCACTGCTTTCTACAGGGTCATATTCTGACCCATTAGATTCGTCAGATGAGGGTTCCCATTCCTCATCTGACTGGGTCAGAAGCCTGTAAGCCTCTTCAGAAGAATACCCCCTGTTTGACATTTGGACTACTAAATTTTGGGGTATTCCCTGAGACTACCCAAGAAAAAAAGCAAGCCTGTCTTACAAATGGGAGGCTAGCGAAGTACCGGAGGCCGCTGCGGTTGATAAAAAAATATCAAAACTGAGTTTTTTATCGCCGCAGCGCTTGTAAAGTGATTGTGCAGTGATCAAAAAATATATTTTTTTTGTCACTGCGGCGGGGCGGGCGTGGGTGAACGCACGTGTGGGCGACCGATCAGGCCTGATCGTGCAAACACTGCGTTTTGAGTGGAGGGCGAGCTAAGGTGACACTAATACTATTATAGATCTGACTGTGATCAGTTTTGATCACTTACAGATACTATAAAAGTACAAAAGCTTATTAGCGATATGCTAATCAGCGAATAAGTGACTGCGGTGTGGTGGGCTGGGCGCTAAACGATCGCTAAACTACCTAACCAAGGGGCCTAAACTAACCTAAAACCTAACAGTCAATACCAGTGGGGAAAAAAGTAACAGTTTAAACTGATCACTTTTTTCCCTTTCACTAGGTGATTGACAGGGGCAAGAAGCGGTGATCAAGGGGTTAATCGGGGTGCTGGGGGGTGATCTGGGGCTAAGATGTAGTGTTTGGTGCTACTCACTGTGATGCCTGCTCCTCTGCTGAGACCAACCGACGAAAAGAACCAGCAGAGGAGCAGGGAAGCCATTTAACACATTATATTTACAAATATAAGGTGTTAGATGGCTTCTGAATGGAGATTTTAAAAATCGCCAGCCTGCCAGCAACGATGCGCATGCGCGGGCCGGCTCAGACCGAAATCTCGCGTCTCGTGAGATGACGCACGAATGTGTCCAGGAGGAATTAATCGACCGCCTCCAGGATGCATCCGTGCGTTAGGCGGTCCGGAGGAGGTTAAGGTGTTGAAAAACACCCATTGTTTGCAATACCCTACATCAGGGGCCTTTGCTGCATTTCTCATAGAGAAATACATGCTTTAACCCCTTAAGGCCCTATTTCACCTTAAGGACCAGGCCCAGGCCATTTTTTGCAAATCTGACCAGTGTCACTTTAAAGGGATTCTGTCACCTCCCCTAAGCCAAAAAACGATTTTAAAGCAGCCATGAAGCACAGCTTACCTGGATTAGGCTGTGCTCTTTTATCTTGAAATCCGTCCAGCAGTCCTCTTTCAGTGCCCAGCCCGCCTTCCTTGTACTGTCTAACCGCCGCCTCCAGCCTGCCACAGCCTCTCCTCCCCCTCCCTCACGCCGAACGAACTCTCGCACAGGCGCAGTACCCACTGAGGGCTGCGCCTGTGCGATCAGCAGGAGACTGAGGGCAGCAGCTTCATCTTCGTCACTGGGCATGCGCCGAGCCCAGCGACGTCCGATGCTCGCTCTTCCCTGCTGACTGAGGGAAGAGCGAGCATCGGACGTCACTGGGCTCGGCGCATGCCCAGTGACGAAGATGAAGCTGCTGCCCTCAGTCTCCTGCTGATTGCACAGGCGCAGCCCTCAGTGGGTACTGCGCCTGTGCGAGAGTTCGTTCGGCGTGAGGGAGGGGGAGGAGAGGCTGTGGCAGGCTGGAGGCGGCGGTTAGACAGTACAAGGAAGGCGGGCTGGGCACTGAAAGAGGACTGCTGGACGGATTTCAAGATAAAAGAGCACAGCCTAATCCAGGTAAGCTGTGCTTCATGGCTGCTTTAAAATCGTTTTTTGGCTTAGGGGAGGTGACAGAATCCCTTTAAGTGCTGATAACTTTAAAATGCTTTAAAAATAAATTACCAAAAATTTGTAAAAAATAGCAAAATTTCCAAGTTTCAATTTCTCTACTTCTATAATACATAGTAATACCTGCAAAAATTGTTATTACTTTACATTCCCCATATGTCTACTTCATGTTTGGATCATTTTGGGAATGATATTTTATTTTTGGGGGATGTTACAAGGCTTAGAAGTTTAGAAGCAAATCTTGAAACTTCAGAAATTTTTAGAAACCCAATTTTTAGGGACCGATTCAGGTCTGAAGTCACTTTGCAAGGCTTACATAATAGAAACCACGCAAAAATGACCCCATTCTATAAAGTAAACCCCCCAAGGTATTCAAAACTGATTTTTACAAACTTTGTTAACCCTTTAGATGTTCCACAAGAATTAATGGAAAATAGAGATACAATTTCAAAATTTCACTTTTTTGGCAGATTTTCCATTTTAATATTTTTTTTTCCAGTTATAAAGTAAGGGTTAACAACCAAACGAAACTCAATATTTATGGCCCTAATTATGTAGTTTACAGAAACACCCTATATGTGGTTGTAAACTACTGTACGGGCACACAGCAGGGCGCAGAAGGAAAGGAATGCCATACGGTTTTTCGAAAGGCAGATTTTGCTGAACTGTTTTTTTTGACACCATGTCCCATTTGAAGCCCCCCTGATGCACCACTAGAGTAGAAACTCCATAAAAGTGACCCCATCTAAGAAACTACACCCCTCAAGGTATTCAAAACTGATTTTACAAATGTCGCTAACCCTTTAGGTGTTCCACAAGAGTTATTGGCAAATAGAGATGACATTTCAGAATTTAAATTTAATTTTTGGGCAAATTTTCCATTTTACAATTTTTTTTCCAGTTACAAAGCAAAGGTTAACAGCCAAACAAAACTGATTATTTATGGCCCTGATTCTGTAGTTTACAAAAAACACCCCATATGTGGTCGTAAACTGCTGTACGGGCACACGGCAGGGCGCAGAAGGAAAGGAATGCCAATACGGTTTTTGGAAGGCAGATTTTGCTAGACAGTTTTTTTGGACACCATGTCCCATTTGAAGCCCCCCTGACACACCCCTGGAGTAGAAACTCCAAAAAAGGCCCCATTTTTAGAAACTACAGGATAGGGTGGCAGTATTGTTGGTACTAATTTAGGGTACATATGATTTTTTGTTGCTCTATATTACACTTTTTCTGAGGCAAGATAACAAGAAATAGCTGTTTTGGCACCGTTTTTTATTTTTTGTTATTTATGAAATTCATCTGACAGGTTAGATCATGAGATATTTTTATAGACCAGGTTGTCAAGGATGCGGCTATACCTAATATGTATACTGTTTTTTTATTTATGTAAGTTTTACACAATGATTTCATTTTTGAAGCAAAAAAAAAAACATGTTTTAGTGTTTCCATAGTCTGAGAGCCATATTTTTTTCAGTTTTGGGGCGACAACCTTGGGTAGGGTATGATTTTTGTGGGATGAGATGGCGGTTTTATTGGCACTATTTTGGGGTGCGTGTGACTTTTTGATCGCTTGCTATTACACTTTTTGTGATGTAAGGTGACAAAAAATTGTTTATTTAGCACAGTTTTTATTTTAGATTTTTTACGGTGTTCATCTGAGAGGTTAGGTCATGTGATATTTTTATAGAGCCGGTTGATATGGATGCGGCGATACCTAATATGTATACTTTTTTTATTTATGTAAGTTTTACACAATAATATCATTTTTGAAACAAAAAAATATCATGTTTTAGTGTCTCCATATTCTGAGAGCCATAGTTTTTTCAGTTTTTGGGCGATTATCTTAGGTAGGGTCTAATTCTTCGCGGGATGAGATGGCGGTTTGATTGGCACTATTTTGGGGTGCATATTACTTTTTGATCGCTTGCTATTACACTTTTTGTGATGTAAGGTGTCAATTTTTTATTTATTTAGCACAGTTTTTATTTTGTGATATGTTTATATAGTCGGTCGATACAGATGCGGCGATACCAAATATGTATACTTTTTATTCCCCCTATTTTTTACCATTTTTTTTTTTACTTGAAACTTAATTTTTTGGGGGAAAACTTTATTTTTAAACTTTTTTTCACTTTATTTCTTGTCCCACTTTGGGACTTGAACTTTTGGGGGTCTAATCCTTTACAATGCATTCCAATACTTCTGTATAGGAATGCATTGGCTATATGAGCAATACTGTGTGTATTACTCATACAGCTTCCGGGGGCCTGTGAGATCCAGGGGGCTGGATCTCACAGGCTCTTCACCGAAAGGCAGCACAGATGCCTCAGGAAGGCATTGCATTGCCTTCCATGCCATCGGGTCCCGATGGCACGCCGCCCGCACAATAAAAAGACGCAAACCGCAGGTCTAAAAGGATCCCCCCGCGCATTTAGCCGTGGTGCCTGCTCAATGCTTTGAGCAGGCACCGTGTTCCGATCGCCGCCCGTTGGGCAGCAGTGATCGGAACTATAGATGACATACCGGTATGTCATGGGTCATTAAGGACTCGGGATCCATGCCGTACCGGTACGTCATGGGTCCCTATAGGTTTAATGATGCACAGAGATTACTACTACTAAGATACATAACTTTACATTTATCCACATTGAACCTCATTTGCCAAGTTGATGCCCAATCACTCAGTGTTCAAGTCAGCTTGTATTTAATGGACCTCTTCCATAGACTGCATAGTAGTACACAGCTTAGTGTCATCTGCTAAATCGAAATGGTGCTATTAATTAAAGATTAGCAAATGTTTGATTAATTCGATTCGCTGGTTCACCAAATCTATTTGGAAATATATTCGCCAATATTACCATGTGGTGGACAGATAAAATCCACTCTAGACTTTTGGCATTACTCCAGTCATGGAGGGGAAACAAGTATTTAAGGGTACTGGCATTTGAGGGACACCAAACACTGAGGAAGGAGCACGCTAAAAGCTGCAAACACGTCTGGTTTCGGGGGATCCTCATGCCTGAGGTACCCGTTTCAAACTATATGGAACGCTCCATAAGAATCCCTTAAAGAATTGTGATTTAAGCAAGCGCAATCATCATGTGGTTTTCCATTCACTTCCAACCCTATGTGTGGAACCTGTGCTGAACTGCTGCACCAACAGACAAAACCCAGCCAGCTGCGATACACCGATACACCAGCTGCGCTTTATTTAACAGCGAGGGAGAATCTGCATGTGCCAGAGATCACGTGGGACACCACAGAAGGCACTGAATTCCTTGTCCCTGCAACTAACCGTGAGTAACAAACAATTATGTGTGACGGTGCACGTACAGAAAGAAAGTGCTTTTTAACCACTTCAACCCCCCTAGCTGAAACCCCCTTAATGACCAGGCCACTTTTTACACTTCTGCACTACACTACTTTCACCGTTTATTGCTCGGTCATGCAACTTACCACCCAAATGAATTTTACCTCCTTTTCTTCTCACTAATAGAGCTTTCATTTGATGGTATTTCATTGCTAGCTACCGCTAGCAGGGATAGACGACGGATCCTTAATATTGTTAGGCAAGCAAAACAGGAAAGGGAAGTGGATGTTATTGTCCATCTGGGGACAAACAATCTGGCTTGCAATGAGGTTTCAAAGGTGAAAGAAGCTTTTCACACACTTGGAAAGGATATATGGGAGGTTGCATCAACTGTTTCATTCTCTGCAGTTTTGCCTGTGCATAACCTTCAGCATGACAGGAAGATGCGCATTAAGGGATTCAATGTATGGCTTGGTGAATGGTGTCGGAACCAAGGGTTTGGCTTTGTGTCTCATGTTAGCTCTTGTTGGAATGGAAAAGAACTGTACAAGAAAGATGGTTTGCATCTTTCTCTCAAAGGAACGAATGTCCTCGGTAATCAGTTCCAAGTATTTGCTAAGGAGCATTTAAAATAGGAAAAGGGGGCAAAAAAAAGTGATAATCCAGCAGTCCGACTGCCCCCCGGAACAATGCCAGAAGATGCCAGTAGCACAAAGGTTAAGAAATGACAAGCTCAGATTCTTATCTACAAATGCTCGCAGTTTAGGGAATAAGATCAATGAACTTGAGGCTATAATGGCATCTGAGAATATAGATGTAGTGGCTGTTACTGAGACGTGGTTTAAGGGGAGTAATGACTGGGATATATCAATACCAGGGTTCTCTCTATACAGGAAAGACAGAGAAGGCAAGAAGGGGGAGGGGTGGCCCTGTATGTGAAAGACAGCATAAAATCTAATTTGATACAAGTTAGCGAGAACAATTTAGAGTCAGTTTGGGTTACCTTGCAGTGTGATAATCATAAGGTAACTCGTGTAGGTGTGATACATAGACCACCTAGCCAAGTCAAAGAATTAGATGATCTACTACTTGAGGAAATAGCTAAAATGACATTGAAGGGGGAAGTTATCATTATGGGAGACTTCAATCTTCCTGATGTAAACTGGAAACCAAAATAGCTAGTTCTGCCAGGAGTACAGATATTCTAAATTCCCTACTGGGATTATCTCTACAACAAGTAGTTGAGGAGCCAACCCGGAAGGAGGCCATTTTAGATTTAGTATTCACAAATGGGAATTTGGTATATGATATTACTGTAGGGGAAAGCTTGGGATCTAGTGATCACCAGTCAGTGTGGTCACACCACACAAAAACAAAAGTTTTAGATTTTAGAAAAACTGACTTTATTAAAATTAGATTAGTGGTATACGAGTCCCTATCAGATTGGAACAGTTTCATTGGAGTCCAGGAGAAATGGGACTACTTAAAAGAGGCACTATTGAAGGCAACAGAAAATTGCATTAGGCTTGTCAGTAAAAAGCAAAAAAAGGAAAAGACCACTGTCCACAGAAGTGGACAAAATCATTAAAAACAAAAAGATAGCATTTAGGAATTATAAAAAAAAACAAACGAGGATGACAGGCTAATTTACAAGATTAGGCAGAGAGAGGCCAAACAAGTTATAAGAGCTTCTAAAGCACAGGCAGAAGAGAAATTAGCTCAGTCAGTGAAAAAAGGCGATAAGGCATTCTTCAGATACATAAATGAAAAAAGGAAACTAAAAAAAGGAATTAAAAATTAAAAACAAAAGGAAGGTATATGGAAGAAGATAAAGAACTAGCTGACTGCCTCAATGAATACTTCTGTTCAGTCTTTACGAAGGAAAATGAAGGAAAATGAAGGAAAGGGACCTCAGTAAGGAAAGAAGACTAATTAATCTTTTGATGCATGTTTCTTTACAGAGGAAGAGGTTCTAAGTCAGCTGTCTAAAATCAATACAAATAAGTCACAGGGGCCTGATGGGATACACCCAAAGCTTTTAAAAGAGCTCAGCGGTGAACTAGCAAAACCATTAACATATTTATTTAACCAATCACTGGCAACAGGAGTCGTCCCAAAAGATTGGAAATTAGCAAATGTTGTGCCGATTCACAAGAAAGGTAGTAGGGAGGAATCGGGCAACTATAGGCCAGCAAGCCTGACATCAATAGTGGGGAAATTAATGGAAACCATACTTAAGGAGAGGATTGTGGAACATCTAAAATCCCATGGATTGAAAGATGAAAAACAGCATGGGTTTACTTCAGGGAGATCATGTCAAACTAATCTTATTGATTTTTTTGATTGGGTGACTAAAACAATAGATGGCGGAGGTGCAGTAGACATCGCTTATCTAGACTTCAGTAAGGCTTTCAATACTGTCCCACACAGAAGGCTTATCAATAAATTGCAGTATTTGGGCTTGGACTCCCATATTGTTGAATGGATTAGGCAGTGGCTGAGGGACAGGCAACAGAGGGTTGTAGTCAATGGAGTATATTCAGACCAAAGTCTTGTTACCAGTGGGGTACCTCAGGGATCTGTTCTGGGACCCATATTGTTTAATATCTTTATCAGCGAAATTGCAGAAGGCCTCGATGGTAAGGTGTGTCTATTTGCTGATGACACAAAGATTTGTAACAGGGTTGATGTTCCTGGAGGGATACACCAAATGGAAAAGGATTTAGGAAAACTAGAGGAATGGTCAAAAATCTGGCAACTAAAATTTAATGTGGATAAGTGCAAAATAATGCACCTGGGGCGTAAAAACCCAAGAGCAGAATATAAAATCAGTGATACAGTCCTAACCTCAGTATCTGAGGAAAGGGATTTAGGGGTCATTATTTCAGAAGACTTAAAGGTAGGCAGACAATGTCATAGAGCAGCAGGAAATGCTAGCAGAATGCTTGGGTGTATAGGGAGAGGCATTACTAGTAGAAAGAGGGAGGTGCTCATGCCGCTCTACAGAGCACTAGTGAGACCTCATTTGGAGTATTGTGCTCAGTACTGGAGACCATATCTCCAGAAGGATATTGATACTTTGGAGAGAGTTCAGAGAAGAGCTACTAAACTGGTACATGGATTGCAGGATAAAACTTACCAGGAAAGATTAAAGGACCTTAACATGTATAGCTTGGAAGAAAGACGAGACAGAGGGGATATGATAGAAACTTTTAAATACATAAAGGGAATCAACAAGGTAAAAGAGGAGAGAATATTTCAAAGAAGAAAAACGGCCACAAGAGGACATAGCTTTAAATTAGTGGGGCAAAGGTATGAAAGTAATATCAGGAAGTATTACTTTACTGAGAGAGTAGTGGATGCATGGAATAGCCTTCCTGCAGAAGTGGTAGCTGCAAATACAGTGAAGGAGTTTAAGCATGCATGGGATAGGCATAAGGCCATCCTTCATATAAGATAGGGCCAGGGGCTATCCATAGTACTTAGTATATTGGGCAGACTAGATGGGCCAAATGGTTCTTATCTGCCGACACATTCTATGTTTCTATGTTAATTGAAATTTTAAGATTTTTTTTGCAAAAAAATTACATTTTTCACTTTCAGTTGTAAAATTTAGCAAAAAAAACGACATCCATATATACATTTTTTGCTAAATTTATCGTTCTACATGTCTTTGATAAAAAAAAAATGTTTGGGCAACAAAAAAAAATGGTTTGGGTAAAAGTTATAGCGTTTACAAACTATGGTACAAAAATGTGAATTTCCGCTTTTTGAAGCAGCTCTGACTTTCTGAGCACCTGTCATGTTTCCTGAGGTTCTACAATGCCCAGACAGTACAAACACCCCACAAATGACCCTATTTAGGAAAGTAGACACCCTAAGGTATTCGCTGATGGGCATAGTGAGTTAATAGAACTTTTTATTTACTTGTGGGGTAGTTATACTGCCCTGGCATTTTAGGGGCCCAGATGCGTGAGAAGTAGTTTGAAATCAAAATCTGTAAAAAATGACCAGTGAAATCTGAAAGGTGCTCTTCGGAATGTGTGCCCCTTTGCCCACCTAGGCTGCAAAAAAGTGTCACACATCTGGTATCGCTGTACTCAGTAGAAGTTGGGGAATGTGTTTTGGAGTGTCATTTTACATATACCCATGCTGGGTGAGAGAAATATCTTGGCAAAAGACAACATTTCCAATTTTTTTATACAAAGTTGTCATTTGACCAAGATATTTTTCTCACCCAGCATGACACCCCAAAACACATTGACACCCCAAAACACATTCCCCAACTTCTCCTGAGTACGGCGATACCACATGTGTGACACTTTTTTGCAGCCAAGGTGGGCAAAGGGGCACACATTCCAAAGAGCACCTTTCGGATTTCACAGGCCATATATTTTTACACATTTTGATTGCAAACTACTTCTCACGCATATGAGCCCCTAAAATGCCAGGGCAGTATAACTACCGCACAAGTGACCCCATTTTGGAAAGTAGACACCCCAACGTATTCCGTGAGGGGCATGGCGAGTTCCTAGAATTTTTTTTTTTTGTCACAAGTTAGTGTAATATGAGACTTTGTAAGAAAATTTTTTTGAAAAAAAAAAATCATAATTTTCCGCTAACTTGTGATAAAAAATAAAAAATACTAGGAACTCGCCATGCCCCTCACGGAATACCTTGGGGTGTCTTCTTTCCAAAATGGAGTCAATTGTGGGGTAGTTATACTGCCCTGGCATTCTAGGGGCCCTAATATGTGGTAAGTAGTTTGAAATCAAAATGTGTAAAAAATGACCTGTGAAATCCTAAAGGTGCTCTTTGGAATGTGTGCCCCTTTGCCCACCTAGTCGGCAAAAAAGTGTCACACATGTGGTATCGCCATACTCAGGAGTAGTTGGGGAATGTGTTTTGAGGTGTCATTTTACATATACCCATGCTGGGTGAGAGAAATATCTTGGCAAAAGACAACTTTTCCCATTTTTTTTATACAAAGTTGGCACTTGACCAAGATATTTCTCTCACTCAGCATGGGTATATGTAAAATGACACCCCAAATGTGTGACACTTTTTTGCAGCCTAGATGCGCAAAGTGGCCCAAATTCCTTTTAGGAGGGCATTTTTAGACATTTGGATCCCAGACTTCCTCTCATGCTTTGGGGCCCCTAAAAAGCTAGGGCAGTATAAATACCCCACATGTGACCCCATTTTGGAAAGAAGACACCCCAAGGTATTCAATGAGGGGCATGGCAAGTTCATTAAAAAAAATTGGGGCACAAGTTTGGATTCCGTGAGGGGTATGGTGAGTTCATGTAAGATTTTATTTTTTGACACAAGTTAGTGGAATATGAGACTTTGTAAGAAAAATAAATAAAAAAAATTCCGCTAACTTGGGCCCAAAAAATGTCTGAATGGAGCCTTACAGGGGGGTGATCCATGACAGGGATCAATGACAGGGGGGTGATCAGTGAGTCTATATGGGTGATCACCCCCCTGTAAGGCTCCATTCAGACGTCCGTATGTGTTTTGCGGATCCGATCCATGTATCCGTAAAAAATCATACGGACGTCTGAATGGAGCCTTACAGGGGGGTGATCAATGACAGGGGGGTAATCAGGGAGTCTATATGGGTGATTACCCGCCTGTCATTGATCACCCCCCTGTAAGGCTCCATTCAGACGTCCGTATGTGTTTTGCGGATCCGATCCATGTATCCGTGGATCCGTAAAAATCATACAGACGTCTGAATGGAGCCTTACAGGGGGGTGATCAATGACAGGGGGGTGATCAGGGAGTCTATATGGGTGATCACCCGCCTGTCATTGATCATCCCCCTGTAAGGCTCCATTCAGACGTCCGTATGTGTTTTGCGGATCCGATCCATGTATCCGTGGATCCGTAAAAATAATACAGACGCCTGAATGGAGCCTTACAGGGGGGTGATCAGTGACAGGGGGTGATCATGGAGTGTATATGAGGTGATCACCACTCTGTCATTGATCACCCCCCTGTAAGGCTCCATTCAGACGTCCGTATGTGTTTTGCGGCTCCGATCCATGTGTCCGTGGATCCGTAAAAATCATACGGATGTCTGAATGGAGCCTGACAGGGGGGTGATCAATGACAGGGGGGTGATCAGCGACTCTATATGGGGTGATCATGGGTGATCAGGGGTTCATAAGTGGTTAATAAGTGACAGGGGGGGTGTAGTGTAGTGTAGTGATGTTTTGTGTTACTTTACTGAGCTACCTGTGTCCTCTGGTGGTCGATCCAAGCAAAAGGGACCACCAGAGGACCAGGTAGCAGGTATATTAGACGCTGTTATCAAAACAGCGTCTAATATACCTGTTAGGGGTTAAAAAAATCATATCTCCAGCCTGCCAGTGAACGATCACCGCTGGCAGGCTGGAGATCCTGTCTCTTACCTTCTGATCCTGTGAACGCGCGCGCCTGCATGCGCGCGTTCACAGGAAATCTCGCCTCTCACGAGATGACGCACGGATGCGTCCAGGAGGAATAAATCAACCGCCTCCCGGACGCATCCGTGCGTTACATGGTGGGGAGGCGGTTAAATATCCCTATGGACATAGAAGCGATACCTACTAGCGAGTAGTCTGTTATACTGACCGCATGGTCTGAACTGTCCCACAGTCAGTCAGGCGCTAACTACTGCCATGGGCAAGACCAAAGATCTGTCAAAAGACACCAGAGACAAAATTGTGGACCTCCACAAGGCTGGAAAGGGCTACGGGGCAATTGCCAAGCAGCTTGGTGAAAATAGATCAACTGTTGGAGCAATTGTTAGAAAATGGAAGAGGCTAAAGACAACTGTCAGTCTCCCTCGGACTGGGGCTCCATGCAAGATCTCACCTGATGGGTGATGGGTGGGGTATCCCTGATGATAAGAAAGGTGAGGAATCAGCGCAGAATTACAAGGGAGGACCTGGTCAATGACATGAGAGCTGGGACCACAGTTTCAAAGGTCACTGTCGGTAGAACACTACGCTGTTATGGTTTCAAATCATGCATTGCACAGAAGGTTCCCCTGCTCAAGTCATCACATGTCCAGGCCTGTCTGAAGTTTGCCAATGACCATCTGGATGATCCAGAGGAGGCATGGGAGAAAGTCATGTGGTCAGATGAGACCAAAGTATAACTTTTTGGTCTAAACTTTACTCGTCGTGTTTGGAGGAAAAAGAAGGATGAGTTGCATCCCAAGAACACCATCCCTACTGTGAAGCATGGGGGTGGTAACATCATACTTTGGGAATGCTTTTCTGCGAAGGGGACAGGACGACTGCACTGTATTAAGGAGAGGATGAATGGGGCCATTTATTGTGAGATTTTGATCAACAACCTCCTTCCCTCAGTCAGAGACATTGAAGATGGGTCATGGCTGGATCTTCCAACATGACAACGACCTGAAGCACACAGCCAGGATAACCAAGGAGGGGCTCTGTAAGAAGCATATCAAGGTTCTGGAGTGGCCTAGCCAGTCTCCAGAACGAAATCCAATAGAAAATCTTTAGGGGAGCTGAAACTCTGTGTTGCTTAGCGACAGCCCCAAAACCTGACAGATCTAGAGGAGATCTGTGTGGAGGAGTGTTAAATAATATGTGAGATAATATTAATTGATATTTAACATAAAGTATGTATTACATTACACATTACACACCATTTATAGTAATACACTAGGCAATGGGAGGTCTGTATTGGAACGTCAAGAACTTAATTTGAAGTCTACCATATATGACAATGTAAAAGCCCATACATTAGTAAAGACACACCTGTATCTATATTATAAATGACTGACAGGGACAGACAATGGGTGGTCTTCTTATACTTACTCTCAAGTCTGTTGGGGGTTGTTGGCTGCTTGAGAAGATGAAGAGAAGACACATGGAGCTTGAGAAGAGGATTCCTGACCTTTAACAATGATACTTCAAGGACTACCTACATTCACTCATGGACAATAGATTAAGACTTTTCCTAACCTATTTCTGTAAGTAATCAACTCTTATAAAGACTGAAAATAAATCACATTATAAATTTTTTATATAACTCTTGTTGAATCCTGGTGATGAGTCCTCCAGGTGTTCTTTGCTCCAAATAAGCATACACTAGATTTGGAGAAGATTTCCAAATCAGGTTGATACATTTTTCATACATAAATATTTTATATCTGGAGACATATTACATTTGGCGAGCTACCATACTGCATATTCAAGCTTGAGGGGGAAGAGAGAACTCAAAAATAATTATCAAGCTTTAATAAGTCGGAAAACAAGTGCTAGACGTACCAAGACGTGTTTATGACAGATGCCCAGTCTTGAATCTGAGGTTGTGAGTATGGAAATAATACATTCCGTTGTTGATAAGAGTAGATTACAATTTACTTTTATTGAAAACTAAGAAAAAGGCGGCTCACTACCGATACTGAAGGAAACAGGTGCTCTTCCCCGAAATGACTCACCCTAGTCAAAGGAAAATGTAAAAATATAGTGGCAGACAGGTACTTAATTTATAGGGTTATGGGAGAACTAATTGAAGAAATAATCTTAAAAAATGTTTTTTGAAAACTTTAAAAAAATGTATTTGATCAATAAACACAAACAAAATAAAAGTAAAATAAAGCCAATCTCATTAAGTATCTTCTCAAAATCCTTAGTAAATGCATACAATAATATGTGATGGTGGAGTATAGGAAAGTGTTGTTGCAGCAACAATAATGCAGTATAGCTATAACAGCAACAGTAGTGCAGTAGATGCAATATATTAGAAGCAATGATGGCGTAGGTGCAATATATAATGCAACAATAATATAGCCGCAGTAAAAACAGTCACTTGATCCTCAATATTACCTATTGATGGTAAGAGACAGCTGCGTTTCCAAGTAAGGCCACAGCAATTCCTCCGTAGCTGTACCACTACTAGAGTAAAGAGAATCCTTCAATTGTACTTAAGTTGCAAAATAGTTTCCTTCTTGCTCCACATACAAAGAAGCCGTTCACTTCATATTTAGGAAAGTTGATTTACTCAGTTTGTCTGTCTCTATATATATATAGTATTTAAAAAAGATGGTTATCAACATGCAGTTATACAGGAGGCCCTTAGTCAAGGGAATACAGGGGTGCTGATCACAAACAGAAACCCTCGTCGCCCGTCAACGAAGGGCGTCCCACTATGGGAAACCAAAAAGTTCGAGTTCTGCATTCAAACCATTTGGTTGGAGGGTGTCAAATTCAAAGATCCTCTTGTTGAGACATCCTAGATATATGGTCGCCTCCCTTTAATGTTTTGTCACTTTTTTGAATGCTGTGAGTATTAGACCTGAGGGGTTCTGATTATGATGTTTTTTAAAGTGTCTAGAGAGAGTATGTTTCTCATAGCCTTTCTTTATATTTGAGACATGTTCCGCTATTCTTGTTTTAATTAATATCTTGGTATGTCCTATATACTGTTTACCACAAGGGCATTGTACCATATACAGTACATTACTGGAATGACAAGTAAAAAGTTCTTTTATTTCCATCCTAAAGTTGTTTTGAGTGGATTGTTCTTTGGTGGTCTTTCTTTGGAAGATAGTGTGTTTGCAGTGAACATCTCCCACACCTATAAAATCCCTTTAAATGATTCCAATGCTGTGAAATCCCTTTCTTATTTGGTCGTTGGCGCTACCTTAAGTCCTAGGTTTTGAGCTCTTGTGTATACAAACAGTTTTTTTTTTTTTAGATCAGTGAGCCTATGATTTTATCATCAAGGATGATAATGTCTCCTAAGGATTCGCTCTACCTTCTTATATTCCGAATTAAAGGGTAGGATGTTACGTGGTGTTTCTTCCATTAAATATATAGTCTCAATTTTATTTTCATTATTCTCGTTCCTATTTTAGTTTTTTGTGAAGAAGGTGGCTCTATCCTTCTCCTTCATTTTAGATAGGGATTCCTCTATTATATGTGGGGGGATAATTTTTGTTTAAAAAAACTTTCCTTCATGTCTTGAGCTTCCAATTCAAATTGTTCCTCTTTAGTAAGATTCCGCTTTAACCTGGCAAACTGTCCCAACGGGATTTTTTGCAGCCATCTTGGTAGATGGCAGCTAGTAAATAATATACTTTTGAAAAGTGCTACATATATATTTGACTTCTTTCCTGGTCAGTAAATCCAAAAATTCAGGTTCTACATCACTTATATTGATAGTAAATTTTAGATTAAACGGATTATCATCAATTGTCTCCAGGAAGGTCAGGAGTTCCTCTTTTCCATTTTTCCAAATAAAAATATCATGTATAAATCTCCTCCAGAACACCAGATGCGCCCCCAGTCTTGGGTTTATATATGTATCTTCCCAATTAGCCATAAATAAATTAGCATAAACTGGGGGCAAACCTGGCGGTCCCTCTTATCTGGAGAAAATATTTCGATCCAAGTGATTATGGGACAATATGAATTTTACCCCCCTCTTCCAAATAATCTATCTGTTCTGGACATAGTGCACAATTTTTTTCTAACTGCATTTTCATCGCTGCAACACCCCGTTCATGGTTGATTACCGTATATAAAGAATTCACATCTAACGTGCCCATAATCCATTCGGGGTTACATTCCAATCCCTCTAGGGTTTCAATAATTTGGGTGGTGTCTTTTATATATGAGGCAGTTTTCTTCACTGCTGGCTATAGCATTCTATCTACCGTATGTACTGTGACAAATTAGAAGTTAGTGACCTAATACCCGAAATTATCGGGCGGCCGTGAGGTTCTGTAGATCTTTGTGCACTTTAGGGAGGCAATCAAAAATAAAATAATTAACATTATTTATTTAATTAGTTCTCCCATAACCCCATAAATTGAGTGCCTGTCCGCCACTATAATTTATGTTTATTGATAGTGAAAAAAAAAAAAAAAAAGATTTGCAGAAGATTAGTCGCATGTCCCAAACTATTCGCCGGCGAACAGTTCCAGGCGAACATAGCTTGTTCGCGTTCGCCACGGTGGGCGAACATATGCGATGTTCGGTCCGCCCCCTATACATCATCATTGAGTAAACTTTGACCCTGTACCTCACAGTCAGCAGACACATTCCAGCCAATCAGCAACAGACCCTCCCTCCCAGACCCTCCCACCTCCTGGACAGAATCAATTTTAGATTCATTCGGAAGCTGCATTCTCAGTAAGAGGAGGGAGAGTGTAGCTGCTGCTGATTCAATAAGGAAAGCGTTAGCTAGGGCAGTGTTCTGTGTCCACAGACTCATCTGCTGTAAGGACAGCGTCCTGACGGCACCCCAAAAAGCACTTTTCAGGGCTGGTACATCAGTGTGCTTTTTTTGATTTTTTTTAAATATATATATATTACCGTTAGAGGGTGTGAGTCACAAATACCTTGCAGATAAAAAACAAATCTATTTGATATTTTTCTGTGATATAATCCCAGTTGAGAGCCAGTGTGTGTCAGGCCCACACAGACTGTACTGTGGCCACTGGCTAGGCCTCCACTCATACCGCTACAGGGTGTCACTCACTCACAAATACAATGCAGATTAAAAAAGAAATTATATTTAATATTTTTCTGTGAAATAATCCCAGTTGCAAGCCAGTGTGTGTCTGGCCCTAGACTGTACTGTGGCCACTAGCTAGGCCACCACTCATACCGTTACAGGGTGTCACACACTCACAAATACCTTGCAGATAAAAAAAGAAAGATATTTAAATATTTTTCTGTGATATAATCCAAATTGCAAGCCAGTGTGTGTCAGGCCCACACAGACCCTCATACTGTTACAGGGTGTCACTCACTCACAAACACCTCGCAGATAAAAAAAAATATATTTAACATTTTTCTGTGATAAAATTTGAGTTACAAGCCCGTGTGTGTCAGGCCCACACAGATTTTTCTGTGGCCACTGGCTAGGCTCCACTCATGCCGTTACAGAGTGTCACTCACTCACAAATACCTTGCAAATAAAAAAGAAAGATATTTAATGTTTTTCTGTGATATAATACCAATTGCAGCCAGTGTGTGTCTGGACCTCTGACTGTACTGTGGCCACTGGCTAGGCCATCACTCATACCGTTACAGGGTGTCACTCACTCACAAATACCTTGCAGATAAAAAAGAAAGATATTTAATATTTTTCTGTGATATAATCCAAATTGCAAGCCAGTGTGTGTCAGGCCCACACAGACTGTACTGTGGCCACTGGCTAAGCCTCCACTCATGCCGTTACAGCGTGTCACTCACTCACAAATACCTTGCAGATAAAAAAATTATATTTAATATTTTTCTGTGATATAATCCCAGTTGCAAGCCAATGTGTGTCTGGCCCACAGACTGTACTGTGGCCACTGGCTAAGCCTCCACTCATGCCGTTACAGGGTGTCACTCACTCACAAATACCTTGCAGATAAAAAAGAAAAATATTTAAATATTTTTCTGTGATATAATCCAAATTGCAAGCCAGTGTGTGTCAGGCCCACACAGACTGTATTGTGGCCACTTACTAAGCCTCCACTCATGCCGTTACAGGGTGTCACTCACTCACAAATGCCTTGCTAATAAAAAAAATTATATTTAATATTTTTCTGTGATATAATCCCAGTTACAAGCCAGTGTGTGCCTGGCCCCAGACTGTACTGTGGCCACTGGCTAGGCCTCCACTCATACCGTTACAGTGTTTCACTCACTCACAAATACCTTGCAGATAAAAACAATTCTATTTAATATTTTTCTGTGATATAATCCCAGTTGCAAGCCAGTGTGTGTCTGGCCACAGACTGTAGTGTGGCCACTGGCTAGTCCTCCACTCATACCGTTACAGGGTGTCACTCACTCACAAATACCTCGCAGATAAAAAAGATAGATATTTAATATTTTTCTGTGATATAATCCCAGTTGCAAGCCAGTGTGTGTCTGGCCCACACAGACTGTATTGTGGCCACTGGCTATGCCTCCACTCATGCCGTTACAGGGTGTCACTCACTCACAAATACCTTGCAGATAAAAAAGAAAGATATTTAATGTTTGTCTGTGATATAATACTAATTGCAAGCCCATGTGTGTCTGGCCCCAGACTGTACTGTGGCCACTGGCTAGGCCTCCACTCATACCGTTACAGGGTGTCACTTACTCACAAATACCTTGCAGATAAAAAAATTATATTTAATATTTTTCTGTGATATAATCCCAGTTGCAAGCCAGTGTGTGTCTGGCCCACAGACTTTACTGTGGCCACTGGCTAGGCCTCCACTCATACCGTTACAGTGTTTCACTCACTCACAAATACCTTGCAGATAAAAACAATTCTATTTAATATTTTTCTGTGATATAATCCCAGTTGCAAGCCAGTGTGTGTCTGGCCACAGACTGTACTGTGGCCACTGGCTAGGCCTCCACTCATACCGTTACAGTGTTTCACTCACTCACAAATACCTTGCAGATAAAAACAATTCTATTTAATATTTTTCTGTGATATAATCCCAGTTGCAAGCCAGTGTGTGTCTGGCCACAGACTGTACTGTGGCCACTGGCTAGTCCTCCACTCATGCCGTTACAGGGTGTCACTCACTCAAATACCTCGCAGATAAAAAAGAAAGATATTTAATGTTTGTCTGTGATATAATACTAATTGCAAGCCCATGTGTGTCTGGCCCCAGACTGTACTGTGGCCACTGGCTAGGCCTCCACTCATACCGTTACAGGGTGTGAGTCACAAAAACCTTGCAGATAATTTTTTTTATATATTTAAACATTTTCTGTGATATAATCCCAGTTGCAAGCCAGTGTGTGTCAGGCCTACAGACTTTACTGTGGCCACTGGCTAGGCCTCCACTCATACCGTTACAGGGTGTCACTTACTCACAAATACCTTGCAGATAAAAAAATTATATTTAATATTTTTCTGTGATATAATCCCAGTTGCAAGCCAGTGTGTGTCTGGCCACAGACTGTACTGTGGCCACTGGCTAGTCCTCCACTCATACCGTTACAGGGTGTCACTCACTCACAAATACCTTGCAGATAAAAAAGAAAGAAATTTAAATATTTTTCCGTGATATAATCCCAGTTGGAAGCCAGTGTGTGTCTGGCCCCAGACTGTACTGTGGCCATTGGCTAGGCTTCCACTCATACCGTTATAGGGTGTCACTCACTTAAAAATACCTCACTATTAAAAAAATTATATTTAATATTTTTCTATGATATAATCCCAGTTGCAAGCCAGGGTGTGTCTGGCCCCAGACTTTACTGTGGCCACTGGCTAGTCCTCCACTCATACCGTTACAGGGTGTCACTCACTCACAAATACCTCGCAGATAAATAAAATTATATTTAATATTTTTCTGTGATATAATCCCAGTTGCAAGCCAGTGTGTGTCTGGCCCTCTGACTGTACTGTGGCCACTGGCTGGGCCATCACTCATACTGTTACAGGGTGTCACTCACTCACAAATACCTTGCAGATAAATAAAATTATATTTAATATTTTTCTATGATATAATCCCAGTTGCAAGCCAGGGTGTGTCTGGCCCCAGACTTTACTGTGGCCACTGGCTAGGCCTCCACTCATATCGTTAAAGGTTGTCACTCACTCACAAATAACTCGCTAATAAAAAATGTTTTATTAAATATTTTTCTGTGATATAATCCTAATTGCAAGCCAGTGTGTGTCTGGCCCACAGACTGTACTGTGGCCACTGGCTAGGCCTTTACTCATACCGTTACAGGGTGTCACTCACTCACAAATACCTTGCAGATAAAAAAAACGTATCTTTAATATTTCTATATGATATAATCCCAGTTGCAAGCCAGTGTGTATCAGGCCCACAAAGACTGTACTATGGCCACTGGCTAGGCCTCCACTCATACAGTTACAGGGTGTCACTAACAAATACCCCGCAGATAAAATAAAAATTTTAATTTAATATTTTTCTGTTAAATAATCCTAGTTGCAAGCCAGTGTGTGTCAGGCCCACACAGACTTTACTGTGGCCACTGGCTAGGCCTCCACTCAAACCGTTACAGGGTGTCACTCACTCACAAATACCTTGCAGATAAAATAGAAAGATATTTAATATTTTTCTGTGATATAATCCCAGTTGCAAGCCAGTGTGTGTCTGGCCCACAGACTGTACTGTGGCCACTGGCTAGGCCTCCACTCATACCGTTACATGGTGTCACTCACTCACAAATACCTCACTATTTAAAAAAATTATATTTAATATTTTTCTGTGATATAATCCCATTTGCAAGCCTGTATATATTTGGCCCACAGACTGTACTGTGGCCACTGGCTAGGCCTCCACTCATACTGTTACATGGTGTCACTCACTCACAAATACCTTGCAGATTAAAACAATTCTATTTAATATTTTTCTGTGATATAATCTCATTTGCAAGCCAGTGTGTGCCTGGCCCCAGACTGTACTGTGGCTAGTGGCTAGGCCTCCACTCATACCGTTACAGTTTGTCACTCACTCACAAATACCTTGCAGATAAAAAAGAAAGATATTTAATATTTTTCTGTGATATAATACCAGTTGCAAGCCAGTGTGTGTCAGGCCCACACAGACTGTACTGTGGCCACTGACTACACCTCCACTCATACTGTTACATGGTGTGAGTCACAAAGACGTTGCAGATAAAAAAATATTACATTTAATATTTTTCTGTGATATAATCCCAGTTGCAAGCCAGTGTGTGTCAGGCCCACATAATGTACTGTGGCCACTGGCTAGGCATCCACTCATACCGTTACAGGGTGTCACTCACTCACAAATACCTTGCAGATAAAAAAGAAAGATATTTAAATATTTTTCTGTGATATAATCCAAATTGCAAGCCAGTGTGTGTCAGGCCCACACAGACTGTATTGTGGCCACTGGCTAGGTCTCCACTCCACTCATACCACTACATGGTGTCACTCACTCACAAATACCTTGCAGATAAAAAAGAATTATATTTTATATTATTTTGTATGATATAATCTCAGTTGCAAGCCAGTGTGTGTCTGGCCCAGAGACTGTACTGTGGCCACTGGCTATGCCTCCACTCATGCCGTTACAGGGTGTCACTCACTCACAAATACCTTGCAGATAAAATAGAAAGATATTTAATATTTTTCTGTGATATAATCCCAGTTGCAAGCCAGTGTGTGCAGGTCCACACAGACTGTACTGTGGCCACTGACTACGCCTCCACTCATACAGTTACATGGTGTGAGTCACAAAGACGTTGCAGAAAAAAAAAATTACATTTAATATTTTTCTGTGATATAATCCCAGTTGCAAGCCAGTGTGTGTCTGGCCCACACAGACTGTACTGTGGCCACTGGCTAGGCCTCCACTCATACCGTTACAGGGTGTCACTCACTCACAAATACCTTGCAGATAAAAAAATAATCAATTTAATATTTTTATGTGATATAATCCCAGTTGCAAGCAGGGGGTTTTAGGCCCACACAGACTGTACTGTGGCCACTGACTACGCCTCCACTCATACCGTTACATGGTGTGAGTCACAAATACGTTGCACATAAAAAAATTATATTTAATTTTTGTCTGTGATATAATCCCAGTTGCAAGCCAGTGTGTGTCTGGCCCACAGACTGTACTGTGGCCACTGGCTAGGCATCCACTCATACCGTTACAGGGTGTAACTCACTCACAAATACCACGCAGATAAAAAAAAATATATTTAATATTTTTCTGTGATATAATCCCAGTTACAAGCGAGTGTGTGTCTGGCCCACACAGACTGCACTGTGGCCAGTATAAAAAAATGATATTTAATATTTTCTATGATATAATCCGAGTTACAAGCCAGTGGGTGTCAGGCCCACACAGACTGTACTGTGCCCACTGCCCACTACTTTTATAGTGTGGCACAGTATCTTGCACGCATAGTACCACTTATCTAAAAAAGAAAATGACAGGAAGAGGCAGGCCACCCCGCAGGGTCTGTCATGGTCGTGGTGCTGTGATTTCCACTGGCCCTGGAATAATGCCCAGTGTTCAGAGGCCACGTACCCTGAACCCAAAAAATTCTGAGAAAATAGTTGACTGGCTTACACAGGCCACCCAATCTTCAACAGCTTCTGCTAAGAACCTTGACGCACCATCCTCCTCCAGCTCAGCTTTGGTCACCTGCTCTCAAGTTACCACTCTTCCGCCCGCCGCCACCACCACCAAAGCCGCTTCACTTGTTTCCTCAGATGAGTTATATACATATGAGTTGGATGAAATTAGTGATGCGCAACCATTATTGCCAGAGGATGTAGATAACAAGGATATGTCTCAGTCAGGCAGCATTACACACATGGATGTACAGTGTGATGATGATGAAGATGTTGTACCCGCTGCTGCTTCCTTTTCTGAGGTGTCAGATACAAGTGAAGCGGTTGATGATGACGATGTGTCCGTGGATGCCACGTGGGTGCCTGCTCGAAGAGAAGAAGAAGAGGGGGAAAGTTCAGAAGGGGGAGACAGAGAAGGAGGAGACGAGTTGGAAGCAGGGGGAGGTCGTCGCAAGGAGCTAGTGGCACAGTCAGACAGCATGTATCGGCACCCGGGGTCAGCCAGACAGCATGCCAATCAACGCATGCTGTTGCCACCAACAGAATGCCATCATTGCAAAGCTCAGCAGTGTGGCTCTTTTTTTTTGCGTGTTTGCCTCTGATAACAGCAATGCCATTTGCAACCTGTGCCAAAAGAAAGTGAGTCGTGGGAAGTTCAACATCCACCTAGGTACAACTGCTTTGCGAAGGCACATGATCTCACATCACAAACGCCAATGGGATCAACACATGAGTACAAGCAGCACACAAACTCAAAGCCACCATCCTCCTCCTGGTCCAGCAACTTCAGCCACGTCAAGCACTGCTGTCCTCCTTGCCCCCTCTCAACCACCCGCCACTCCACCTCTCACCTTCAGCAGTTCCATCTCACAGCCCACAGTCAGGTGTCTGTAAAGGAAATGTTTGAGAATAAGAAGCCAATGTCACAGAGTCACCCCCTTGCCCGGCGTCTGACAGCTGGCTTGACGGAACTCTTAGCCCACCAGCTTTTACCATACCAGCTGGTGGAGTCTAAGGTCTTCAAAAAATTTGTCGCTTTTGGGACACCACAGTGGAAGGTATCCGGACAATTTTTTTAAAAAAAATATGGGATTACACTTACCGGTAATCGTTTTTCCTTGAGCCTATGACAGCACCCGCCTAATTCCCTCCCCTACAATAAAAAAAAAAAAAAGAGAATTTTAGAATATATAGAGAGATATATACGTGTGTTTGCACACAGAGATGAGCATTTGTTCTGTTGTGGATTTGTGGTGTAGTGTTTTTGTCTCCTTAGTTCTTGGAATAGGACTGGCATGATGGGGGTTGTACCTCCCTTTTGAAGAGGCTGTGCTTCCTGTTTCCTGTCCTGAGGAAGGGGGCGGATGCTATCCATGGGTGCTGTCATAGGCTCAAGGAAAAACGATTACCGGTAAGTGTAATCCCATATTTCCCTCCTCGCCTATGACATCACCCATGGATATCTAGGCGAGATCAACCTAGGGTGGGACAACTGCTTGGAGGACTTTACGCCCAAATCCCAAACCCTCCTGTGAAGGAAGCTGCAGCCTATAGTGCTTAAAGAAGGTATGAGCAGAACTCCAAGTAGCTGCTCTGCAAATCTGGTCAATAGAAGCAGAAGCTCTTTCTGCCCAGGATGTAGACACTGCTCTTGTTGAGTGTGCTCCAAACCCGGCAGGAGGAGGAACCCCCTTAGAGGAATATGCCAGATAGATGGCTTGTTTTATATACCTGGCTATGGACTGATAGGAAGCAGGGGAGCCCTTCTTCTGTCCCTGAAAGGAAACCACCAGCTTAGAGGACAACCTCCAGTTCCGAGTGGCCAAAAGGTATTGGATTAGACACCTTCTAACATCAAGGCAATGAAATTCCCTTTCCTTCTGATTCTTGGGTGAGGAACAGAAGGAAGGTAAAACTATATCCTGAGACCGATGAAAGGATGATGAAACCTTTGGAAGGAAGGCAGGGTCAGGAGATAAAATAACCCTATCTTCTAAGATATTGAGATACGGTTTTTCGATAGAGAGGGCCGAAATCTCACTCACTCTTCTAGCGGAAGTAATGGCTAGCAAGAAAACTAATTTAAAGGTCAAGATTTTAATAGAGATGTCCTCAATGGGCTCAAAGGGATCTCCGGTTACGGCAGACAGGACTAGGTTCAAATCCCAGGGGGGAACTCTGGATTTCTGGACGGGAGCGAGTCTAGAAATTGCAACTACAAACCTCTTAATCCAGGGGTGGTCTGCTAACTTATACTCAAAGAGAGCACTTAAGGCAGAGATATGGACCTTTAAAGTACTGGGCCTCAGTTTTTTATTCCAGCCTTCCTGGAGGAAGCTCAGGACTAGAGGCAATGATACATGGTCTGCAAAGCATGGTCAGGGCAGGTATATCACCTACACTTCGCATTGGGTCAACCTGCTGACGGCTGCCATGCATGGAATGCGTGGCTCTGCAGCAGAGTTGGTGACACCGCCACGACTTGCAGGCAGGCCTACTGCCAACTCCTCTACTTCTCCTACACCATCCTCTTCCATAACCTCCTCGGCTGAGTCCTCTTCTGCAGCGGCATCTGGCTGCACATCAACTGAATCCCCCCAGCTCCCCAGGGGCTATTCCACATCCCGGATACGACAGTGTCACGCTGTCTTGGGGTTGACTTGCCTGAAAGCAGAGAGCCACACCGGACCAGCACTCCTGTCCGCCCTGAACGCACAGGTGGATCAGTGGCTGACCCCGCACCAACTGGAGATCGGCAAAGTGGTGTGTGACAATGGAAGCAATTTGTTGGCGGCATTGAATTTGGCCAAGTTGTCACATGTGCCGTGCATGGCACATGTGTTTAATCTCATCGTACAACGCTTTGTGTCTAAGTACCCAAGCTTACAGGATGTCCTCAAGCAGGCCAGGAAGGTGTGTGGCCATTTCAGGCGTTCCTACACGGCCATGGCGCACTTTTTAGACATTCAGCACCGAAACATGCCAGTGAGGCGCTTGATTTGCAACAGCCCGGCATGTTGGAATTCAACACTCCTAATGTTCGACCACCTGCTCCAACAAGAAAAAGCAGTCAACGAGTATTTGTATGACCGGGATGCTAGGACAGCATCTGCGGAGCTGGGATTTTTTTGCCACGTTACTGGACGCTCATGCACAATGCCTGTAGGCTCATACGTCCTTTTGAGGAGGTGACAAACCTTGTCAGTCGCACCAAAGGCACCATCAGTGACCTCATCCCATTTGTTTTCTTCCTGGAGCGTGCCCTGCGAAGAGTGCTGGATCCAGCTGTAGAAGAGCAGGAAGAGGAAGAGTTGTGGTCACCATCACCACCAGAAACAGCCTTGTCATCATCGCTTGCCAGACCTGCGGCAACGCTGCAAGAGGAGTATGAGGAGAAATGTGGCTTTGAGGAGGACGAAGACCAACCACAGCAGGCATCCCAGGGTGCTCGTCGTTGTCACCTATCTGGGACCCGTGGTGTTGTACGTGGCTGGGGTGAAGAACAGACCGTCAATGACATCAGTGAGGAGGAGGAATGAGAAATGAGTAGCTCGGCATCCAACCTTGTGCAAATGGGGTCTTTCATGCTGTCATGTCTGTTGAGGGACCCTCGTATAAAAAGGATGAAGGAGAACGACCTATACTGGGTGGCCACGCTACTAGACCCCCGGTATAAGCAGAAAGTGGCGGAAATGTTACCAAATTACCGAAAGTCAGAAAGGATGCAGCAGTTCTAAACCAAACAAAAAAATATGCTTTACACAACGTTAGCACAACGCGAATCTAACTGGGTAAGAGGTGAAAGTAATCCTCCTCCTACCACGACCATGGTGGCAAGGACAGGACGCTTTACAGATGTGTTGTTGATGGAGGACATGCAGAGCTTTTTCAGTCCTACACATCGCCACAGCCCTTCGGGATCCAGCCTTAGAGAACGACTTGACCGACAGGTAGAAGACTACCTCGCCTTAACTGCAGATATCGACACTCTGAGGAGCGATGAACCCCTTGACTACTGGGTGTGCAGGTTTGACCTGTGGCCTGAGCTATCCCAGTTTGCGATAGAACTTCTGGCCTGCCCCGCTTCAAGTGTCCTGTCAGAAAGGACCTTCAGTGCAGCAGGAGGCATTGTCACTGACAAAAGAAGTCGCCTCGGTCAAAAAAGTGTTGATTACCTCACCTTCATTAAGATGAATGAGGCATAGATCCCGGAGGGACTGACAGTAGGGGATACGTTTAACTAACAAAAGGCCTGATGACATGCCTTGGCCTCAAAATGGTCCCCACGCTGCTGTATTTAAAGAGTGCATACCGGATTACTTTTGTGAATTCTCCGCCACCAACTAGGGTTCAAGCCGCAATAGTTTAGTCACCTTTCCGCCTGGAAAATATAAATTTTTCCGGCTGCAACAATACCTAATTTTTCAGACATGTGTACATGCCCAATTTTTCTGGCCTCTGGTGCTGCACTGTGGCTGCAAAAACAAAACAAAAACAAAGGCACATACATGTGTCAATTCCCCTTCGTGATCGGTACCTTGTTGTGGTGAAGGGGCTTGCGTATCACAATGAAGCGATCATAACCTCTATGAGTGTGTTGGCAATGTTGCCACACCCCAGATGATAAGGCCGTTGCTTCATTATGATCAGACTAAAAGCGATCGGCTGGATCATTTTTCATAGAAAAAAACATTAATTTTATTTATTTTTTAAAGTTGTATGGGTTTTTAATACATAAAATAAAAAAATCATAATAACGTCTCTTAATAGTTTATTAGAAATAATGCAGACAATTTAAAAAAATCCCCATCAATTCCAATACAAAGCAAGTACAGAGCTCAGAACTAAATTATTTCAGGATGTTGTAATGGTTCATTAATTCGACAATGGTTAATCAATTCGACACATGTCCCCGGATAGGGGACGTAACAGGGATTAAACTGATAGGAATAGTACTAGTTAAGAGACCACTCATATAGGGTGTCACAGCACATTGCTCCGTGCACACGCAGTGCCCCAACTTGGGAGTAAGAGGACCGACCAAGCTGCTTTTTCAATCTCCCGGTTCCTAAAATCAATTCAGTTTGGTGTATCAGAGTTTGGTCTGTCACTGTGAAGGCAGTCGAAGGTACCCGGCCTAAATTTTTTTTCACAAAAGGCAATCCCTGATATGGGACGTAACAGGGATTAAACTGATGAGAAGAGAACTAAAGAAAATACCACTCATATCGGGTGTGACAGTAAATTGCACGGCGCAGACGCAGTAACCGTGGATTCAAACAAAGGGGAGGGAGCCAGCGTTTTTTTTTAACCATCTCCGCGTTCGAAAAATCTATTCAATTCACCTTTCGGGGACTCTTGGTGTTGTAAGTGGCTGGGTGGAGGAAGAAACCTTCAATGACATCAACGGGACATGGCTAGCTTGGTATCCAACCTTGTGCGAATGGGAAGTTTGCGGTTGGGCAAATGGACTGTTTGCGGTTGTTTGCGTTGCATTAAAAGGGGAGTTTGGTCTGTCAATGTCTGTGAAGCGGGCGTAACCCTTACACTACCTGATCGTATACACACACTGGATGTTTTAAACCACGTTGTTCAAATAAATTTAGGATTGTTAGGTGATTTATGCCCTTTATGGATTAAAACCCAACTCTGCGTCAACTATGTAATTTTCCATTTGAGTTGTGCCATGGATCCCCCTCCGGTATGCCACAGTCCAGGTGTTAGTCCCCTTGAAACAACTTTTCCATCACTACTGTGGCTAGAAAGAGTCCCTGTGGGTTTGAAAATTCGCCTGCCTATTGAAGTGAATGGCGGTTTGCCCGTTCGCGAACATTTGCAAAAATTTGCGCTCGCCGTTCGCGAACGGAAAATTTTATGTTCGCGACATCTCTACAGAAGATATGGTTTGTTTTATATACAGAATGTGAAAAGAAAACAAGAAGACTACTGTAAGCGCATTTCAGTCAATAAAGAGACAGAGAAAATAAAGGATATTTTCCATATGCTGAAGGTCTTTCATAAACTAGTGAAGTTCCAACCACAGATGCTGTGATCTGCAAAGATGCATCAATTGAGGGTGGAAATGGCAATAAAGTAGAGGAAAGTAAGAATAACAAGGATTTGAGAACTCAGCAGGATAAGATTAAATATATATGTATGTATGATCTCTACTGATGGTGACCTTAATTGTATAGATGAAGAAGGGTCAGTACAACAAGAAAAGACATTGCAGATCTGCTGAAGGTGACTTTGTGTCAGTAGACAATGACAATTCTATACACCAGCAGACATTGCATATTAAAGAGGCCAGCTTGCAATTAAAATTGCAGAAGCAATTAATAAAAATATTCATAGAAATCCCCACATATGATGCAAACCTTCATGTGTGCAGGAATTCTGAGATTTTTGAGAGTCACACAGACAGATTTGGATTATCAAATGAACAAAGGAATAGATTATTTAGATTGTGGCTTCCTGTGAATTTTTCTAGGAGTCTAGCAATGAAATAGGTTGATAATAATGATTAAAAAGAATGGATTTTTCATAATGATGTACAAAGATTAAAAGAGCGGATTTGGTGCACTAGAAGTGACAGCATGCTCACATATGAAATTCTAAAGAAATAAAAAATTAGCAGAAAGGAATCCACATTTGGATTTATGTCCATGTTTGAATGGACATACAAAGCGGTTATTGAGAATGCCAAACTTTCACATATCATTTACATGTTTGTAAGAAAGTTCACATTTTTAGAGCCTTCTATATTAGTGTTGGCATCAGAGAAACAAACATTATTTCAGGCTGCAAATTTTCTGGACATTATGAGGAAAAATATGAAGCAGTCTCCATCACATACAAAGACAGATGTAACAATAGACAAAATCCGGCCTAAAGAGACTAAAATATCATATATATTTATAGAGGCTCACTCACCTGTAGGTGTGGATATGGTTATCTTGTCGCGTTTGACCAACCCAGTCAAAAGAGTAAACAGATATAGTCAGGTAAAATGTAACGACAGGCACTCAACCTTTAGCACTATTCAGTAAAGTTGTGAGATTTGAGGTTCTTTAAAAACTTAGGTTTAATGAAAAAACAATATTCATAATCCATAAAAACGCGTAAATCAATCTGTGAACTGCACATTAAATATTGCACATAAACAGTGGCGACTGTAGGAACAATATATAGAGGGGGGCACATATTATACCACAGTCAAAAATGGGGGGGCACTAATAATTTTAACCACTTAATTATACGACTGAAAAAACTAAATAACTATATATAAATAAGATCACAAAATACGAGAGTATTGCAGTATGCAGGGATATCTTTTTATTGTAGCAACCTAATACTTAATAAACAAGCTTTCAAGAGTTTACCTTTCTTCCTTGGTATTGCTTCAGAGTTCAGACCTGAGAAAGAGATAAACACTCTCAAAAACTTTTCTTTATAGTTTAAAGCAGTTTCAGAAACACAGTGCTATGTAAATAATCCCATATGTTAAACAAGTCACTAAAGAAGACCAATGAACAGACACTCACAGGCTGATTCACAAAAGGGTGAAGAGTTTGGAGAAGGGAACAATCTAGGACAACATAGCTGAATAAGAAAGTGAGCTGACTTGGAGAATTGTTTTCAAATCAGCTATGTTGTCCTATATTGTCCACTTCTCCTGACTTCTCCTAACTCTTCACCCTTTTGTGAAATAACCCTGTGGGTGTTGTTGGTGTGTGCAACTAATACTAATTACCATATACCAATTTTACACAGCTGGCCACTTCCTACCTACTTAAAAGTTAACATTAAACTAAACTACATTTATAATAAAACTATTTATTTACCGAAGAAGCTATTCAGTTGTCTGCTGTGCCTTCCTCTGCTTGCTTCCGCAGATTCTTTCCCCTCCTTTCAGTCTCTCCTCAGTGCGCAGGTGCACTATTATGGGGGATCTGTGGATGACACTGTTATGGGGGGGTCTGTGGATGACACTGTAGAAATTGTCCCCCACAGTATTAATTGGCCCCCACACTGCTGCTTCCACAGTAATGTATTAATTGTCCCCCACATTGCCCACCTGACTAATTTGCTCCCCATGTAGTAATTTGCCCCCACTGTCCCTTCAGTAATATGATCCTCCTGTTCCCCCCAGTAATGTCCCCCAAAGTTGGCACTTGGCAGTGGCACACAAAAAATAAATAAAGCTAATACTTACCTTATGTCCCAGACTCCTTGCGCACACTCAACTCGGTACTAGGCAGGTGCGCACGTACATCATCACGCCCGCCTGTGCCAGGATTTAACTACCCCATAAGCTTCAGGCCTAGTAGGCTTGAAGCCTATAGCAGTGATTGGCGGGGCAGAGAACTATGCACTCCCGTGCCCCGCCATAATTTGTGGGCACCCGGGAGGCCGCCCGCCAGCATTTTTTTAAAAGGGGAATCAGGGGGGAGGGCACGCGGGGCGGGGCAAGGAATAAACTAGGGGGGCAATTACCCCCCCCTTACCCCCCTGTAGCGACACCTAAATTAGTACATATAGTAGATGAACGAGTCAAGGGGTATATGTAATCCTGTGCAGTCCTAGACTAATCTCTCATATAGGTAGGCCCCTCTCAGATGTCAATGGTGAGGCTCACGTATGAGCAGATGCTGGTTTACAGTGTGGCCTCCCAGTCTTTGGCTAATGGTAGCTTTCTAGGTTGTACATACAGTAGAGATGTGATACTATATTCCCTGGGGTATAAACGCTCCTCAGGGATGTAAGTGCTCCTCAGGATAATCCTCAATATATTCGGATGGGATAACAAAAAGGATAATTCTCAATATATTTGGTGGGGATAACAAAAAAAAGAGTTTTTGCAGACCGCTAGATAGCTGCTCTGTTTTCACTCATTTATCATTATATAGGACTATCTCTTCCTATATATTGCTGCATGAGGGACAATTTATACTGTGGGGGACAATTACTACTATAAATTGTAAGTATGGTCAATACCGCTGGCAAATCCTGTTAGGCTGTTAGTAAATAGCCGACAAACATCTCCATTAGTAAGATCTCATACCAGTAGATTGTTAGTACATATGTCTATTCAAGCAGAGATTGGTAAGTGTATAATGAGTAGTTCTCTTCAGTCAATACCGCCGCTGCTACGTGACGTCCCACAGAGCCGTCGGTATCTGACTTACTGTTGCCTTCTTCCTGTAGACAACTCTGACTGTAGTATCTCACCGTCTGGCTTGCGCTGGATACAGATCGCCGACTGTAATACCTTGCGTGGCCCTGGAGATGGCAGTTCAGGGTCCCACGTGTTCAGGTATGTCGGTTTCCCGCTGTTCGGTCAAGTCTTTTAGTATCGGAAGTGGTAAAGGGGACTACCTATATGAGATTAGTCTAGGACTGCACAGATTTACATATACCCCTGGACTTGTTCGTCTACTATATGTACTATTTTATGTGCAATATTTTATGTGCAGTTCACAAATAGTTTTACGCGTTTTTATGGATTGTGAATATTTGAAAAGTTTTTAAAGAACCTCAAATCTCACAACTTTACTGAATGGTGCTAAAGGTTGAGTGCCTGTCGCTACATTTAACCTGACTAATATATCATATACATGTAAAAGAAGCAAATAAAATCTTTATGAGTAACACAGAAAATTACATGTAATGTTTAGACCCTATTACTAGGGATGAGCGAACCCGAACTATATAGTTCGGGTTCGTACCGAATTTTGGGGTGTCCGTGACACGGACCCGGACATTTTCGTAAAAGTCTGGGTTCGGTGTTCGTCGCTTTCTTGGCGCTTTTTGAAAGGCTGCAAAGCAGCCAATCAACAAGCGTCATACTACTTGCCCCAAGAGGCCGTCACAGCCATGCCTACTATTGGCATGGCTGTGATTGGCCAGAGCACCATGTGACCCAGCCTCTATTTAAGCTGGAGTCACATAGCGCCGCCCGTCACTCTGGTCTGATCAGCATAGGGAGAGGTTGCAGCTGCGACGTTAGGGCGAGATTAGGCAGTGATTAACTCCTCCAAAAGACTTCATTCAGAGATCGATCTGCAGCTGTGGATGATTGAACTGCTGCTATTGAATTGCTCACTGTTTTTAGGCTGCCCAGAGCGTTTTTCAGTCACTTTTTTTCTGAGGTGATCGGCGGCCATTTTGTGTCTTGTGGTGTGCCAGCACAAGATGCCACCAAGTGCATTTAACCCTCAATGGTGTGGTTGTTTTTTGGCTAAATCCTACATCAGGGTCAAGCTGTCACAGCAAGTGCATTTAACAATCAATAGTCTGGTTATTTTTTGGCCATATACTACATCAGGGGCAAGCTGAGCCTGTCACCAAGTGCATTTAACCCTCAATAGTGTGGTTGGTCAAGCTGTCACACCAAGTGCATTTAACCATCAATAGTGTGGTTATTTTTTGGCCATATCCCAGTCTAATTCTGTCAGTAAACGTATACCTGTCACCCAGCGCCTAAATAATAGGCCTCAAATTTATATCCAGCTAAATCTGTCGTTACTGCTGTGGCTGGTCAAGTTATTTAGTGTCCGTCAAAGCACATTCTTTGTTCTGGGTTGAAATACAATTCCCAATTTAGCAATTTCCTAATTTAGTGGTTTCTGCTGTATCAGAGCTATTTTAAATCTATCCCTAAAAGGGTATATTAGATTCAAGGTGCAGATAGGGTCATTCTGAATAACTTCACACACACGCTACTGTGCATATCCCAGTCTAATTCTGTATGTAAACGTATACCTGTCACCCAGCGCCTAAATAATAGGCCTCAAATTCATAGTCAGCTAAATCTGTGGTTACTGCTGTGCCTGTATTAGTGTAATGCGGTACCTAAATAGATAGCCAGATAGTGTTAGTTGTCTTTTAAAAAAGGCCTGAATTTGAATTCAATACATTGGGTCAAATAATATTTTTGTTGTTGTGGTGAACGATAACAATGAGGAAAACATCTAGTAAAGGATGCGGATGCGGACATGGTCGTGGTGGTGTTAGTGGATTCTCTGGTGCTGGGAGAGGACGTGGCCGTTCTGCCACAGCCACACGTCCTAGTGTACCAACTACCTCAGGTCCCAGTAGCCGCCATAATTTACAGCGATATTTGGTGGGGCCCAATGCCGTTCTAAGGATGGTAAGGCCTGAGCAGGTACAGGCATTAGTCAATTGGGTGGCCGACAGTGGATCCAGCACGTTCACATTATCTCCCACCCAGTCTTCTGCAGAAAGCGCACAGATGGCACCTGAAAACCAAGCCCATCAGTCTGTCACATCACCCCCATGCATACCAGGGAAACTGTCTGAGCCTCAAGTTATGCAGCAGTCTCTTATGCTGTTTGAAGACTCCGCTGGCAGGGTTTCCCAAGGGCATCCACCCAGCCCTTCCCCAGCGGTGGAAGACATAGAATGCACTGACGCACAACCACTGATGTTTCCTGATGTTGAGGACATGGGAATACAACCTCAGCATGTCTCTGATGATGACGAAACACAGGTGCCAACTGCTGCGTCTTTCTGCAGTGTTCAGACTGAACAGGAGGTCACGGATCAAGACTGGGTGGAAGACGATGCAGGGGACGATGAGGTCCTAGACCCCACATGGAATGAAGGTTGTGCCACTGACTTTCACAGTTCGGAGGAAGAGGCAGTGGTGAGACCGAGCCAACAGCGTAGCAAAAGAGGGAGCAGTGGGCAAAAGCAGAACACCCGCCGCCAAGAGACTCCGCCTGCTACTGACCGCCGCCATCTTGGACCGAGCACCCCAAAGGCAGCTTCAAGGAGTTCCCTGGCATGGCACTTCTTCAAACAATGTGCTGACGACAAGACCCGAGTGGTTTGCACGCTGTGCCATCAGAGGCATTAACGTTCTGAACCTTAGCACAACCTGCATGACCAGGCACATGCATGCAAAGCATGAACTGCAGTGGAGTAAACACCTTAAAACCAAGGAAGTCACTCAGGCTCCCCCTGCTACCTCTTCTGCTGCTGCCGCCTCGGCCTCTTCCTCCGCCTCTGGGGGATGTACCACCAACACCACCACCTCCGTCACCAAGCATCTCAACCATGTCACACGCCAGCGTTCAGCTCTCCATCTCACAAACATTTGAGAGAAAGTGTAAATTACCACCTAGCCACCCTCGATACCTGGCCCTGAATGCCAGCATTTCTAAACTACTGGCCTATGAAATGCTGTCATTTAGGCTGGTGGACACAGACAGCTTCAAGCAGCTCATGTTGCTTGCTGTCCCACAGTATGTTGTTCCTAGCCGGCACTACTTCTCCAAGAGAGCCGTGCCTTCCCTGCACAACCAAGTATCCAATAAAATCAAGTGTGCACTGCGCAACGCCATCTGTGGCAAGGTCCACCTAACCACAGATACGTGGACCAGTAAGCACGGCCAGGGACGCTATATCTCCCTAACTGCACACTGGGTAAATGTAGTGGCATCTGGGCCCCAGGCGGAGAGCTGTTTGGCGCACGTCCTTCCGCCGCCAAGGATCGCAGGGCAACATTTTTTGCCTCCTGTTGCATCCTCCTCCTACTCAGCTTCCTCCTCCTCTTCTTCCACCTGCTCATCCAGTCAGCCACACACATTCACCACCAACTTCAGCACAGCCCGGGGTAAACGTCAGCAGGCCATTCTGAAACTCATATGTTTGGGGGACAGGCCCCACACCGCACAGGAGTGTGGCGGGGTATAGAACAACAGACCGACGAGTGGTTGCTGCCGGTGAGCCTCAAGCCCGGCCTGGTGGTGTGCGATAATGGGCGAAATCTCGTTGCAGCTCTGGGATTAGCCGGTCTGACGCACATCCCTTGCTTGGCGCATGTGCTGAATTTGGTGGTGCAGAAGTTCATTCACAACTACCCCGACATGTCAGAGCTGCTGCATAAAGTGCGGGCCGTCTGTTTGCGCTTCCGGCGTTCAAATCCTGCCGCTGCTCGCCTGTCTGCGCTACAGCGTAACTTCGGCCTTCCCGCTCACTGCCTCATATGCAACGTGCCCACCAGGTGGAACTCCACCTTGCACATGCTGGACAGACTGTGCGAGCAGCAGCAGGCCATAGTGGAGTTTCAGCTGCAGCACGCACGGGTCAGTCGCACTACGGAACAGCACCACTTCACCACCAATGACTGGGCCTCCATGCGAGACCTGTGTGCCCTGTTGCGCGGTTTCGAGTACTCCACCAACATGGCCAGTGGCGATGACGCCGTTATCAGAGTTACAATACCACTTCTATGTCTCCTTGAGAAAACACTTAGGGCGATGATGGAAGAGGAGGTGGCCCAGGAGGAGGAAGAGGGGTCATTTTTAGCACTTTCAGGCCAGTCTCTTCGAAGTGACTCAGAGGGAGGTTTTTTGCAACAGCAGAGGCCAGGTACAAATGTGGCCAGCCAGGGCCCACTACTGGAGGACGAGGATGAGGATGAAGCATGGTCACAGCGGGGTGGCACCCAACGCAGCTCGGGCCCATCACTGGTGCGTGGCTGGGGGGGAAAGGCAGGACGATGACGATACGCCTCCCACAGAGGACAGCTTGTCCTTACCCCTGGGCAGCCTGGCACACATGAGCGACTACATGCTGCAGTGCCTGCGCAACGACAGCAGAGTTGCCCACATTGTAACGTGTGCGGACTACTGGGTTGCCACCCTGCTGGATCCACGGTACAAAGACAATGTGCCCACCTTACTTGCTGCACTGGAGCGTGATAGGAAGATGCGCGAGTACAAGCGCACGTTGGTAGACGGGCTACTGAGAGCATTCCCAAATGTCACAGGGAAAAAGTGGAAGCCCAAGGCCAAGGCAGAGGAGGAGCAAGAGGTCGCCAAGGCAGCTGTGTCACGGCCAGCTCCTCTGAGGGCAGGGTTAGCATGGCAGAGATGTGGAAAAGTTTTGTCAACACGCCACAGA
Organism: Bufo gargarizans; assembly: GCF_014858855.1. Lineage (NCBI taxonomy): Eukaryota > Metazoa > Chordata > Amphibia > Anura > Bufonidae > Bufo > Bufo gargarizans. The sequence continues at coordinate 103,448,226 of NC_058087.1, forward strand.
TAACTGAACCACCACCTGATACGCAACGTGTTAGCAGGAGGCAACATTTCACTAACATGGTGGAACAGTATGTGTGCACACCCCTCCACGTACTGACTGATGGTTCAGCCCCATTCAACTTCTGGGTCTCTAAATTGTCCACGTGGCCAGAGCTAGCCTTTTATGCCTTGGAGGTGCTGGCCTGCCCGGCGGCCAGCGTTTTGTCTGAACGTGTATTCAGCACGGCAGGGGGCGTCATTACAGACAAACGCAGCCGCCTGTCTACAGCCAATGTGGACAAGCTGACGTTCATAAAAATGAACCAGGCATGGATCCCACAGGACCTGTCCATCCCTTGGGCAGATAAGACATTAACTACCTCCCCTTAACCATATATTATTGTACTCCAGGGCACTTCCTCATTCAATCCTATTTTTATTTTCATTTTACCATTATATTGCGAGGCTACCCAAAGTTGAATGAACCTCTCCTCTGTCTGGGTGCCGGGGCCTAAATATATGCCAATGGACTGTTCCAATGTTGGGTGACGTGAAGCCTGATTCTCTGCTATGACATGCAGATTGATTCTCTGCTGACATGAAGCCAGATTCTCTGTTACGGGACCTCTCTCCTCTGCCTTGGTGCCTGAGCCTAAATATATGACAATGGACTGTTGCAGTGGTGGCTGACGTGAAGCCTGATTATCTTCTATGACATGCAGACTGATTCTCTGCTGACATGAAGCAAGATTCTCTGTTACGGGACCTCTCTCCTCTGCCTGGGCCTAAATATATGACAATGGACTGTTGCAGTAGTGGCTGACGTTTAGCCTGATTCTCTTCTATGACATGCAGACTGATTCTCTGCTGACATGAAGCCAGATTCTCTGTTACGGGACCTCTCTCCTCTGCCTGGGTGCCTGGGCCTAAATATATGACAATGGACTGTTACAGTGGTGGGTGACGAGAAGCCAGATTCTCTGCTATGGGACCTCTCTCCAATTGATATTGGTTAATTTTTATTTATTTTATTTTCATTTTTATTCATTTTCCTATCCACATTTGTTTGCAGGGGATTTACCTACATGTTGTTGCCTTTTGCAGCCTTCTAGATCTTTCCTGGGCTGTTTTACAGCCTTTTTAGTGCCGAAAAGTTCGGGTCCCCATTGACTTCAATGGGGTTCGGGTTCGGGACGAAGTTCGGATCGGGTTCGGATCCCGAACCCGAACATTTCCGGGAAGTTCGGCCGAACTTCTCGAACCCGAACATCCAGGTGTCCGCTCAACTCTACCTATTACATGCTAAAATCAGTCACACACACATATCCACAGACACCAATTGTCATTGAACAGATTTCTGTAGATATAAATAGACCGACTTCAGAGAAGCATCTACAGAGGGAAAAAGATCCGATTTCTAAGGCAGATACCAGTCTAGAGGACAAAGGTATAGACATTTAGAACCAGAAGGGTTTTAAGTATGATTATCCTGTCATAATTGATTAAAAACATAAGAAAAAGCAGTCAATGGATTTCTTAAATGAAGAGATTTTGAAATTTCAAAACCAGTCACATTGAGCAGGATATTCCAGGATCTCATCAATAGATAGGTTATGAGAAGAGGGTTGAGTATTGGCTAGGAATAAGTTTATTGAGGACAGACATATTGGTAATGGTAACATAAGTTATATTAAGTTAAATATTTGATTATCCAGTATATAGAATGATAAAGATTAGGTAGAGTTGAGCGGACACCTGGATGTTCGGGTTCGACGAGTTCGTCCAAACTTCACAAAAAAGTTTGCGTTCGGGACCCGAAAATGGCAGCAAAATGTGGTAAAGAGCATGGCAAGTGCTCTGCAAACAAATGTGGATAGGGAAATTACTTCAAATAACATAAAATACATAAAAATAACAAATAATAATCTTGATCTAGGAGGAGGCAGTCCATATGGAGTAGGAGGTTAAGGAGGCGGTGGATGTGGCAGTGTAGGTGGAAGCGGCAGTGGAGGAGGTAGCCAACATAGTTTTTTTGTTTTGTTTTTTATTTTATTTATTTATTTTTTGTTTAAATTTGGGTAGACCCCAAAAGATTGGAAAATATAACCTGTGATAACCCTCTCCAGCCGTGCTAAACAAGTGTTCAGACAATACACTGGCTGCAGGGCAGGCCAGCACCTCCAAGGCGTAAAGGGCAAGCTCACAGGCCATGTGCCCAATTTAGAGAACCAAAAGTTAAAGGGGGCAGACCCATCAGTCAGTACGTGTATGCATGTGCACACATACTGCTCAACCATGTCGCACGTCCCTGTGACGTCCACGATCCAATTGGATATCTTCTCTATCAACTTTCGTAGTTCTTTTCCGTACCTACAATGGTGATCACGGGTAGCGGGGAATCAGGGTTCCAGGCCAGAGAGGGAGCCTGAGAAAGGGATACCACATCCAAGGGAGGTCAATGGATGAAATTAAATGTGATCGAGCGGAAATGTGGGACAAGTTGTGAGCCGAAGCTTCCAAGTAAAGGAGGGGGAGCGCTGCAATTACACACTCCCGACTCGGGGAGGTAGTGACGATAAATAACAATACAGGACTCTTAAGATGCCCTGTTATTGGAATGATTAATAAAAAATTGTCACTGGGGTATTTTGGATTTTTAAACGCTAAACAGGAGAGGCCTTGATCCGCTTTGTTGACACTAGATAACTTCTGCCTGATCGCACGTCCCCGTGACGTCCACAATCCAATTGGATATCTTCTCCATTAACTTTCGATGTTGATGTTCTTTTCTGCGCCTACCATGTTGATCACGGTTAGTGGCGAATCAGGGTTCCACGCCGGAAAGGGAGCGTGAGAAAGGGTTACCACAGCCAAGGGAGGTCAATGGCTGAAATGTGATTGAGCGGAAATGTGAAACAAGTTGCTAAAGTTGAAGCATCGAATGAAAGGAAGGGGCGCTTGTCAATTAAAGACACATTTTAGAGATTTAAGTCCATAGAAATATAGAATGTGTCGGCAGATAAGAACCATTTGGCCCATCTAGTCTGCAAAATATACTGAATACTATGAATAGCTCTTGGCCCTATCTTATATGAAGGATGGCCTTATGCCTATTCCATGCATGGTTAAACTCCTTCACTGTATTTGCAGCTACCACTTCTGCAGGAAGGCTATTCCATGCATCCACTACTCTCTCAGTAGAGGAATACTTCCTGATATTACTTTTAAACCTTAGCCCCTCTAATTTAAAACTATGTCCTCTTGTATCAGTTTTTCTTCTTTTAAATATTCTCTCCTCTTTTACCTTGTTTATTCCCTTTATGTATTTAAAAGTTTCTATCATATCCCCTCTGTCTCATTTTTCTTCCAAGCTATACATGTTAAGGTCCTTTAATCTTTCCTGGTAAGTTGTATCCTGCAATCCTTGTTCTAGTTTAGTAGCTCTTCTCTGAACTCTCTCCAAAGTATCAATATCCTTCTGGAGATATGGTCTCCAGTACTGCGCACAATACTCCAAATGAGGTCTCACTAGTGCTCTGTAGAGCGGCATGAGCACCTCCCTCTTTCTACTGGTAATGCCTCTCCCTATAAACCCAAGCATTCTGCTAGCATTTCCTGCTGCTCTATGACATTGTCTGCCTACCTTTAAGTCTTCTGAAATAATGACCCCCTAAATCCCTTTCATTAGATACTGACGTTAGGACTGTATCACTTGTTTTATATTCTGCTCTTGGGTTTTTACGCCCCAGGTGCATTATCTTGCACTTATCGACACTCAATTTTAGTTGCCAGATTTTTGACCAAACAATATAGGTCCCAGAACAGATTCCTGATGTACCCCACTGGTAACAAGACCATGGGTAACAAGTCCCAAAAATTGGTTAATGTCACCCACCAATGGAACAGACGATTTTAAACATTTCAGTCCCTGTCAACTATGCAGAGCAAGGGTTTATTCACGGCAAAACTGTGTTCATGTCACCCAACAATTGAACAGATTATTTTGCAAAAATTAGGTCCCTGTCACACCTATGCAGAGCAGGGGTTTGTATACGACAAAATTGGTAAAATGTCATCTGACAATGTAACAGACAATTTTTATTTATTTATGTCCCTGTCACCTATGCAGAGCAGGGGCTTATTCATGGCAAAAATAGCAAAATGTCACCCAGGAATGTAAGAGACGCTTTTGCACCCGGCTCCCTCTTTTGCTGTGCTGGTGCCTCTGTGCGATCACCACCTCTTCCTCCAAACTAGACAGGTCACTCGCATGACCTTGATTCCATGTGGGGTCTAGTATCTCATCATCCTCCACATCATCTTCCACCCAATCTTTACCCCTGCCTTTCTTGTTAGTCTGCAGACTGCAGAAAGCCATAGTAGTTGGCACCTGTGTTTTATCATCATCAGAGGTGGTCTTCCAATGTTCTTATCCTGAAACATAAGTGGTTGGGCATCAGTGCACTCAATCTCTTCCATTTCTGTTGCAGGGCTATGTGGATGGCCTATGGAAACCATGCTAGCAGAGTCATCAAAAAGCATAACAGAGTGCTGCATGACTTGGGGCTCAAACTGCTTGCCTGATTTGCAAGGGGGTTAGTTGAAACACAGATGGCCATAGGCTGTAGGTGCCAACTCTGATCTTTCAACAAGGGACTGGGTGGGAGACAATGCAAAGGATCTGTAGGCACTGTCCCCCCCCCCCCCCCCAATCTACTATAGTCTGTACTTGTTCTGGCCTCACCATTCGTACTGTCCTAAATGCAGTGTAGGCCGCAAATGTACTTTCTAGTGCAAAAAATGAGCATTTGTCACCCAACAATGTAACAAATTGGTGAAATGTATTTCCTTGTCCACTAGGTATAGCAGGGGTATATCACAGCCAAAAATTTGGGAATGTCACTCAAAAATGTAACTGAAAAATTGGTGAAATGTATTTCCCTTTCCACTACGTAGAGCAGGGGTATATCACAGTCATAAATTGGTGAATTTCACCCGACAATCTAACAGACAAATTAGTGAAGTTTATTTATCTGTCTACTAGGTAGAGCAGGGGAATATCACAGTCAAAAATTGGTGAATGTCACCCAACTATGTAACAGACAAATCAGTGAAATGTATTTCCTTGTCCACTAGGTAGAGCAGGGGAATATCAAAGCCAAAAATTGGTGAATTTCACCCAACAATGTAACAGACAAATTAGTGAAATATATTTCCCTTTCCACTATTTAGAGCAGGGGGTATAGCACAGCCAAAAATTTTGAAATTTCACCCAACAATGTAACAGACAAATTTGTGAAATGTATTTTCCTGTGCACTAGGCAGAGCAGTGGTATATCACAGGCATAAATTGGTGAATGTCACCCGACAATGTAACAGACAAATTAGTGAAGTTTATTTCTCTGTCTACTAGGTAGAGCAGGGGAATATCACAGCCAAAAATTGGTGAATGTCACCCAACAATGTAACAATTTAGTAAAATGTATTTCCCTTTCCACTATGTAGAGCAGGGGTATATCACAGCCAGAAATTGGTGAATGTATCCCAACAATGTAACAGACAAATTAGTGAAATGTATTTCCCTTTCCACTATGTAGAGCAGGGGTATATCACAGCCAGAAATTGGTGAATGTATCCCAACAATGTAACAGACAAATTAGTGAAATGTATTTCCCTTTCCACTATGTAGAGCAGGGGTATATCACATCCAAAAATGGGGGAATTTCACCAGACAATGTAACAGACAAATGTGTGAAATGTATTTCCATGTCCACTAGGTAGAGCAGGGGTATATCACAGCCAGAAATTGGTGAATTTCACCCAACAATGTAACAGACAAATTAGTGAACTGTATTTCCCTTTCCACTATGTAGAGCAGGGGTATATAACAGCCAAAAATTTGGGAATTTCATCCGACAATGTAACAGACAAATTATTGAAATTTATTTCCCTGTCTACAAGTTAGAGCAGGGGAATATCACAGGCAAATATTGGTGAATGTCACCTTACTATGTAACAGACAAATTAGTAAAATGTATTTCCTTGTCCACTAGGTAGAGCAAGGTTTATCACAGACAAAAATTGGTGAATGTCACCCAACAATGTAACAGACGAATTAGTGAAAAGTATTTCCCTTTCCACTATGTAGAGCAGGGGTATATCACATGCATAAATTGGTGAATTTCACCAAACAGACAAATTAGTGAAGTTTATTTATCTGTCTACTAGGTAGAGCAGGGGAATACCACAGCCAAAAAATGGTGAATGTCACCCAACTATGTAACAGACGAATTAGTGAAAAGTATTTCCTTGTCCACCAGGTAGAGAAGGGGTATATGTCAGCCATAAACTGGTGAATGTCACCCAACTATGTAACAGACAAATAAGTGAAATGTACTTCCTTGTCCACTAGGTAGAGCAGGGGTATATCACAGCCAAAAATTGGTGAATGTCACCCGACAATGTAACAGACAAATTAGTGAAATTAATTTCTCTGTCTACTAGGTAGTGCAGAGCAGTGGCGTACTGCCCATATAGGCAGACCACGCAGTTTCTAAGGGGCCCGCAGCACAGGGGAGCCCGGAGCACATGGAAGGCCCCTCCCCTATGTCTACTCTGCTGCATAGACAGTTCTTCCTCCCCCCCTCCGCGCGCGTCGGGAAGCAGCATAATGGCTCCTCCTACTTCTAGTGAACAGCATCGGTGGGACCCCGACTATGGAGACTTATGAAGCTACGGGATCCGGCACCTGGGGAGACGTGAGCAGGCAGGTAAGTGTGCCAGGTCTGTGGACGGAGCTCTCTCCTGCCCCTCTGCTGCAGAATCCGCTCTCTGATCCTCCCGCTGTGGAACTTTTGTGTGCAGCTGACTTCAGCCGGGATGGCTACCTGCACTTTCTTACTTGTCCCTTTTTCAGTGCGGGTTCCTTCAGGCTACGTCTCCTCCTCCCAGTAGGGCTGGTCTTCTGCTCAAGTGCTCATGCAGCCCCCTGGACCCACCACTGGCACAAGGACTCTGTGGGGGCAGGTGCCCACTGCAAGAGCAAGGATTAATATAGAAAGTGCCCACAGCAAGGGCAAGGATGGAGCAGGTACCCACAGCAAGAGCAAGGATGGGGCAGGTGCCCACTGCAAGGGCAAGGATGGGGCAGGTGCCCTCCTCTAAGGCAAGAAGCCACTGGGCAGGTGCCCACTGCAAGGGGAAGGACTAATATGGCAGGTGCCTACTACTAGGTCAAAGAATGGGCAGGTGCTAATCGCTAGGGCAAGGAGCTACAATTGCTATGTGGGGGAAATTACTATTTGGGGGAAATTACCAACCGTCCCCCTCCCCCCTATTGCCAGATCCGCATGACAGGGTGGGGGCATCAGGAGTGTCGGGGAGCGGAGTAAGTATGCAGTGCCTGGGCATTTTGGGAGACATAATAGGGAGGGGGCATGGGATGAGCCATGACAGGTGGTGGGATGGGCCTGGGGTGGGTAGTGGGCGGAGTTAGGGACCCAATTCAGATTCTTGCTATGGGGCCCAATGACTTCTATGTATGCCCCTGGTGCAGAGGTATATCACAGCCAAAAACTGATGAATTTCACCCAACAATGTAACAGACAAATTAGTGAAATGTATTTTTCTGTCCACAATATAGAGCAGGGGTATATCACAGCCAAAAATTTGGGCTATGTAACCCAACAATGTATCAGACAAATTAGTGAAGTGACTTAAAATAAAATACATAAAAATTAAAAATAATAATCTTGATCTATGAGGTGGAGGTCCATATGGAGTAGAGGTTGAGGAGGCGGTGGACGTAGTGGTGTAGGTGGAAGCGGCAGTGGAGGAGGAGGAGGTAGCCAACACCGTTTTTTGGCTTAAATTTTTTTTTCAGTTTAAATTAGGGTACACCCTAAAAGAGTGGGAAATATAAAAAATACAATAATGAGCAATTGCGCTGGAGTATAACAATATCTGGGTAAGGCTGGTATACATGTCTAATCTGCACAAGGTATGTACAAGTCCTGTGGGATCCATGTCTGGTTCATTTTAATGAACGTGAGCTTGTCCACATTGCGCTTGTCTGTGATAACGCCCCCTGCCATGCTAAACACACGTTCAGACAATACACTGGCTGCAGGGCAGGCCAGCACCTCCAAGGCTTAAAGTGCAAGCTCAGGCCATGCGCCCAATTTGGAGACCCAGAAGTTGAAGGGGGCAGACCCATCATTCAGTACGTGTAGGCGTGTGCACATATACTGCTACACAATGTTGATGAAATGCTGCCTACTACTAAGATGTTCCATATCAGCTGATGGTGTTGGTTGTTGTGGTGTGCTGACAAAGCTTTTCCACATTACGGCCATGCTAACCCTGCCTTCCCAGCAGCGCGTCTACCAGTGACGGAATTAAGGACGGTATGTTGTCCTTATAACGGAGATCCAGCAGCGTGGCCACCCAGTAATCAGCACAAGTTATCAGCACAGGTATCCCCCAATCCACGCACCAGTGATGGCCATGAGCTGGTTTAGGTGCCACCCTGCGGTGAACACTGTTCCTCCTCCTCCATCTCCTCATCCTCCATAACTGTGCCCTTGCTGGACAATTGTGTACCTGGTGTTTGTGGATGCACGAACCCACCTTCGGAGCCACTTGTGAATGACTGGCCTGAAACCCTTGGAAATGATCCCTCTTCCTACCCCTGTGCCACATCCTCTTCAATCATCGCCCGAAGCATTTTTTCAATGAGGCATAGAAGTGGCATAGTAACGCTGAGAATGGCGTCATCGGCACTGGCCATGTTGGTGGAGTACTCGAAACAGCGCAATAAGGCACACAGGTCTTGCATGGAGGCCCACTCATTGGTGGTGAAGTGGTGCTGTTCTGCAGAGCGACTCACCCGTACGTGCTGCAACTGAAACTCCACTATCGCCTGTTGCTGCTCGCATAATCTGGCTAGCATGTGCAAGGTGGAGTTCTACCTTGTGTGCATGTCGCATATGAGGCGGTGAGCGGGAAGGCCGAAGTTAAGCTGCAAAACTGACAGGCGAGCAGTAGCAGGGTGAGAACTCCAATAGCGTGCACAGATGGCCCGCAATTTCTGCAGCACCTCTGACATATCTGGGTAATTTTTAAGGAACCTCTGCACCACCAAATTCAGCACATGCACCAGGCAAGGGATGTGCATCAAACTGGCTAGGTCCAGAGCTGCTAAGAGATTTCTCCCATTATCGCACACCACCAGGCTGGGCTTGAGGCTCACTTGCACCAACCACTCATTGGTCTGTTGTTCCATCCCCGTCCACAGCTCCTGCGCGGTGTGGGGTTTGTCCCCCCAAAAGATACATTTTAAAGATGCCTGCTGTCGTTTACCCCTGGCTGTGCTGAAGTTGGTGGTGAAGGTGTTACGCTGACCGGATGAGGAGGCGGTAGAGGATGAGGAAGCACAGTAGGAGGAGGAAGTAACAGAGGCAAAGAAAAGCGCCCTGCAATCCTCGATAGTGGAAGGACATGCGCCAAACTGCTATCCGCCTCAGGCCCAGCAGCCACAGAATTTTTGCAATTTTTAAATGCTGGCATTCAGGGCCAGGGATCGCGGTTGGGTAGAGGGGTACTTCCTCTTTCGCTCCAGTATTTGGGAGATAGACAGCTGAACGCTTCCATGGGACATTGTGGAGATGCTTGGTGACCAAGGTGGTGGCGTTACTGGCAGATCCTCTGTCTGCGGGGTGGCAGGTAATTGCAGTATTTAAAGCTTGTATTAAACTGTGACAAATGCAGCAAAGGTCCCAGATGAAGGGTATTGCAAACAATGGGTGTTTTTTTTAACCCAGAATATAATTGCAGTATTTAAAGCTTCTATATTACTGTAACAAATGCAGCAAAGGCACCAGATGTAGAGTATTGTTAAAAATAGGTGGTTTTTTTTTAAACCCAGAATATAATTGCAATATTTAAAGCTTGTATTTCACTGTGACAAATGCAGCAAAGTCCCCAGATGTAGGGTCTTGCAAAAAATGGGTGTTTTTTTTAAACCAAGAACATAATTGCAGCATTTAAAGCTTGTATATCACTGTGACAAATGCAGCAAAGGCCCCAGAAAAAGGCTCTTGCCAAAAATTGGTATTTTTTTAATCCCAGAATATAATTGCAGTATTTAAAGCTTGTATTTCACTGTGACAAATGCAGCCCCAGATGTAGAGTATTGTTAAAAATAGGTGTTTTTTTTAACCCCAGAATATAATTGCAGTATTTAAAGCTTGTATTTCTCTATGAGAAATGCAACAAAAGCCCCAGATGTAGCATCTTGTTAATTTTTTTTATTTTAAACCCAGAATATAATTGCAGTATTTAAAGCTTGTATTTCACTGTGACAAATGCAGCAAAGTCCCAAGATGTAGGGTCTTGTTAACTGCCTCCAGACCCACCTACGCTGCAAAAAAGTGTCACACATGTGGTATCGCCGTACTCAGGAGAAGTTGGGGAATGTGTTTTGGGGTGTCATTTTACATATACCCATGCTGGGTGAGATAAATATCTCGGCAAAAGACAACTTTTCCCATTTTTTTATACAAAGTTGGCATTTGACCAATATATTTATCTCACCCAGCATGGGTATATGTAAAATGACACCCCAAAACACATTGCCCAACTTCTCTTGAGTACGGCGATACCACATGTGTGACACTTTTTTGCAGCCTAGGTGGGCAAAGGGGACAACATTCCAAAGAGAACCTTTAGGATTTTACAGCCCATACTTCCTACACATTAGGGCCCCTAAAATGCCAGGGCAGTATAACTACCCCACATGTGACCCCATTTTTTGAAAGAAGTCACCCCAAGGTATTTATATGATGGGCATAGTGAGTTCATGGAAGTTTTTATTTTTTGCCACAAGTTAGTGGATTATGAGACTTTGTAAGAAAAAAAAATCTTTTTCTGCTAACTTGTGACAAAAAATAAAAAGTTCTATAAACTCACTATGCCCATCAGCGAATACCTTAGGGTGTCTACTTTCCAAAATGGGGTCATTTGTGGGGGGTTTCTACTGTCTGGGCATTGTAGAACCTCAAGAAACATGACAGGTGCTCAGAAAGTCAGAGCTGCTTCAAAAAGCGGAAATTCTGATTTTGTACCATAGTTTGTAAACGCTATAACTTTTACCCAAACCATTTTTTTTTTCACCCAAACATTTTTTTTTATCAAAGACATGTAGAACAGTCAATTTAGAGAAAAATGTATATATAGATGTCGTTTTAAAAAAAATAAAAAATTACAACTGAAAGTGAAAAATGACATTTTTTTGCTAAATTTTTGTTAAATTTCGATTAATAACAAAAAATTTAAAATTTAAAATGTCAGCAGCAATGAAATACCACCAAATGAAAGCTCTATTAGTCAGAAGAAAATGAGGTAGGGGGGCTGAGGTGGTTAAAAATGGGTGTTTTTTTTAACCCAGAATATAATTGCAGTATTTAAAGCTTGTATTTCACTGTGAGAAATGCAGCAATGGCCCCAGATGTATGCTCTTGCCAAAAATAGGTGTTTTTTTAAACACAGAATATAATTGCAGTATTTAAAGCTTGTATTTCACTGTGACAAATGCAGCAAAGGTCCCAGATGTAGGGTCTTGCCAAAAATTGGTGTTTTTTATACCCAGTATATAATTGCAGTATTTAAAGCTTGTATTCCACTGTGACAAATGCAGCAAAGATCCCAGATATAGATTATTTCCAAAAATGGGTGTTTTTTTAAACCAAGAACATAATTGCAGTATTTAAAGCTTGTATATCACTGTGACAAATGCAGCAAAGGCCCCAGATAAAGGCTCTTGCCAAAAATGGGTGTTTTTTTAATCCCAGAATATAATTGCAGTATTTAAAGCTTATATTTCAATGTGAGAAATGCAGCAAAGATGTAGGGTCTTGCCATTAATTGGTGTTTTTTTAAACCCATAATATAATTGCAGTATTTAACGCTTGTAATTCAAAGTGACAAATGCAGCAAATGCCCCAGATGTAGGGTCTTTAAAAAAAGTGTGTTTTTTTTTACCCAGAATATAATTGCAGTTTTTAAAGCTTGTATTTCACTGTGACAAAAGCAACAAAGGCCCAGACGTGGGGTCTTGCCAAAAAATTGTGTTTTTTTTTAAACGTAGAATATAATTGCAGTATTTAAAGCTTGTATTTCACAGTGAAAAATACAGCAAAAGCCCTAGATCTAGGGTCTTGCCAACATTTTTAGTTTTTTTAAACCCAGAATATAATTGCAGAATTTCAAGCTTGTATTTCACTGTGACAAATGCAGCAAAGGCCCCAGATGTACTGTAGGATCTTGCCCAAAAATTTTGTTTTTTTTAACCCAGAATATAATTGCAGAATTCCAATTTAGAATTTCACTGTGACATATGCAGCAAAGGCCCCAGATGTAGCATCTTGCCAAAAATGGGTGTTTTTTTAACCCAGAATATTATAGCAGTATTTGAAGCTTTTATTTCACTGTGACAAATGCAGCAAAGGCCCCGGGTGTAGGGTCTTTTAAACAATGGATGTTTTTTTTAAACCCAGAATATAATTGCAGTATTTAAAGCTTGTATTTCTCTATGAGAAATGCAGCAAAGGCCCCAGATGTAAGGTATTGCAAACAATTGGTGCTTTCTTAAACCCAGAATATAATTGCATTATTTAAAGCTTGTATTTCTCTATGAGAAATGCAGCAAAGGCCCCACATACAGATGTATTGGAATGTATTGTAAAGGATTAGACCCCCAAAATTTCAAGTCCTAAAGTGGGACAAAAAATAAAGTGGAAAAAACAAAAAAAAAATCGAAAAAGTACCGTTTTCCTGACAATTTTTTTTCAAGTAAAATTAAAGTTAAATTACTTGAAAGTTTCAAGTAAAATTAAACAAAAACGTCACTTTCCCCAAATAAAATTGGTAAAAAATAGGGGGTAGTATACATATTTGGTATCGCCACGTTCGTATCGACCGGCTCTATAAAAATATCACATGACCTAACCCCTCAGATGAACACTATATAAAATAAAAAATTAAAACTGTGCTAAATAAATCATTTTTTGTCACCTTACATTGCAAAAAGTGTAATAGCAAACGATCAAAAAGTCATATGCACCCCATAATAGTGCCAATAAAACCGTCATTTCATACCCAATCATATGAAAAAAAAATCATACCATACCCAAAGTAATTGCCCAAAAACTGAAAAAAATTATGGCTCTCAGACTATGGAAACACTAAAACTTGATGTTTTTTTTTTTGCTTCAAAAATGAAATCATTGTGCAAAACTTACATAAATAAAATAAGTATGCATATTTTTAAACCCAGAATATTAAAGCAGTATTTAAAGCTTTTATTTCACTGTGACAAATGCAGCAAAGGCCCCAGATGTAGGGTCTTGCCAAATATTTTTTTTTTAAACCCAGTAATTGCATTATTTAAAGCTTGCATTTCTCTATGAGAAATGCAGCAAAGGCCCCATATATAGGGTCTTGCCAAAATATAATTGCAGTATTTAAAGCTTGCATTTCACTGTGACAAATGCACAAAAGTCCCCAGATGTAGGTTCCTGCTAAAAATTTGTGTTTTTTTAAACCCAGAATATAATTGCATTATTTAACCACTTAAGGACTTAGGGCGTACCGGTACATCCTTAGTTTAAATTTACATTGCGGCACGGCGGAGGTTAATAGGAACAGGATGCCCGCTGAAATCATTCAGCGGGCATTCTGTCACAACGCCGGGGGGGGGGGGGGTCCCGTGTCCACCCCGTATTACATCAGACCTGCGGTTTGCGGCTTTTACTTTATCCGGAGGGGGCGGCAGCGGTGCCATCGGGTCCCCATGCGGCTGTGGGGGGGATCCGATGGCATGAAAGGCAGCGCGATGTCTAAGGAAGGCATCGCGCTGCCTTCCAGTGAAGAGCCTGTGAGATCCAGCCCCCTGGATCTCACAGGCCCCGGAAGCTGTTTGAGTAATACACACAGTATTACTCATACAGCCAATGCATTCCAATACAGATTTATTGGAATGCATTGCAAAGGATTAGACCCCCAAAAGTTCAAGTCCCAAAGTGGGACAAAAAATAAAGTGAAAAAAAAAATTATCGAAAAAATAAAGTTTTCCCGACAATTTATTTTAAAGTTTCAAGTAAAAATAAACAAAAATGTCATTTTCCCCAAATAAAATTGGTAAAAAATGGGGGGGTGGGGGAAGTATACATATTTGGTATCGCCGCATTCGTATCGACCGACTCTATGAAAATATCACATGAACTAACCCCTTAGATGAACACTGTGAAAAATGTAATATAAATACTGTGCTAAATAAACAATTTTTTGTCACCTTACATCACAAAAAGAAATCATTGTGTAAAACTAACATAAATAAATAAAAAAATACATATTAGATATTGCCGCATCCATGACAACCTGGTCTATAAAAATATCACATGATCTAACCTGTCATGAATTTTGTAAATAACAAAAAATAAAAACGGTGTCAAAATAGTTATTTCTAGTTACCTTGCCTCACAAAACGTGTATTATAGAACAACCAAATCATCATATGTACCCTAAACAAGTACCATCAATACTGCCACCCTATCCCGTAGTTTCTAAAATGGGGCCACTTTTTTGGAGTTTCTACTCTAGGGGTGCATCAGGGGGGCTTCAAATTGTACATGGTATAAAAAAAAAAACTGTCCAGCAAAATCTGCCTTCCAAAAACCGTATGGCATTCCTTTCCTTCTGCGCCCTGCCGTGTGCCCGTACAGCGGTTTACGACCACATATGGGGTCTTTTTGTAAACTACAGAATCAGGGCCATAAATATTAAGTTTGGTTTGGCTGTTAACCCTTGCTTAGTAACTGAAAAAAATAATTATTAAAATTTAAATCTGCCAAAATAGAGAAATTTTGAAATTGTATCTCTATAATGTTCCATTAATTCTTGTGGAACACCTAAAGGGTTAACAACATTTGTAAAATCAGTTTTGAATACCTTGAGGGGTGTAGTTTATAGAATGGGGTAATTTTGGGGTGGTTTCTATTATGTAAGCCTCGCAAAGTGACTTCAGACCTGAACTGGTCCCTAAAAATTGAAGTTTTGAAAATTTCTGAAAAATTTCAAGATTTGCTTCTAAACTTCTAAGCCTTGTAACATCCCCAAAAAATGAAATATCATTCCCAAAATGATCCAAACATAAAGTAGACATATAGGAAATGTAAAGTAATAATGATTTTTTGAGGTATTACTATGTATTATAGAAATAGATAGTGACCACTGCGCTCCACCCTTACCCCTGCCTACTTGCCTCACGAGTCCTGATGACAGGGGACAACTGGACGGCAGTCTCCAACTTAGAATACGTGCGGGAAGGACAGACAAGACAAATAACGGATAGTGAACGGACCGGGTCAAAACCAAGAGGACAATGCAGTATAAGCAAAGAAAGGTCAGGAGAAGCCGGGGTCATAAATACCAGGAGAGTCGAGAAGTACCAAAGAAGTCCGCAAAGAATAGTCAGGTGGAAGCCGAGGTCAATATACCAGGAAGGATGCGCAGTACAGGAGGAGCAGGCAAAGGATCGTCAGGGAACAGGATCAGGTAAGTACACAGGAATCCAACAACTGCCAGGAACCTAAATTAACAGGCAACCTGTGGCCAGCAGGCTGCCTGTATTTATAGTGGGGAGTGAGGATCATGTGACGTGGCCAGCATCACATGACCGACAGACCGACCAGTCGAGCACCGAGTGATCAGCTCGGCGCTCAAGGCAGACCTAGAAGCAGGGAGCCTCCCAGCTAGCAAAGCTGCCCTGGGAACGAGGTCAAACACAGATCCTTGCTCCCGAAGCTAAGCAGCAGGTCTGCGGCTGATGGGAGACCGAGTGCGCCTTCGGCACCCAGTTACACAAAGGCCCCAGATGTAGGGTCTTGCCAAATATGGGTGTTTTTTTAAACCCAGAATATAATTGCAGTATTTAAAGCTTGCATTTCTCTATTAGAAATGAAACATAGGCCACAGATGTAGGGTCTTGACAAAAATGGGTGTTTTTTTAAACCCAGAATATAAATGCAGTATTTAAAGCTTGTATTTCACTGTGACAAACACAGCAAGGGCCCCAGGTAGGGTATTGCAAACAATAGTGTTTTTTTTAATCCAAAATATAATTGCAGTATTTAAAGCTTGTATTTCTCCAGGAGAAATGCAGAAAAAGCCCCAGATGTAGAGTGTTGCCAAAAATGTGTGTTTTTTTAAACCCAGAATATAATTGCAGTATTTAACCCCTTATTTCACCTTAAGGACCAGGCCATTTTTTGCAAATCTGACCAATGTCACTTTAAGTGCTGATAACTTTAAAACGCTTTGACTTATCCAGGCCGTTCTGAGATAGTTTTTTCGTCACATATTGTACTTCATGACAGTGGTAAAATGAAGTAAAAAAAACAAACTATTTATAAAAAAAAATACCAAATTTACCAATAATATAATACATAGTAATACCTCCAAACATAGTTATTACTTTACATTCCCCATATGTCTACTTCATGTTTGCATCATTTTGGGAATGATATTTTATATTTTGGGGATGTTACAAGGCTTAGAGGTTTGGAAGCAAATCACGAAATTTCAGAAATTTTCAAAAACCCAATTTTTAGGGACCAGTTCAGGTCTGAAGTCACTTTGTGAGGCTTATATAATAGAAACCACCCAAAAATGACCCTATTCTAGAAACTACACCCCTCAAGGTATTCAAAACAGATTTTACTAACTTTGTTAACCCTTTAGGTGTTCCACAAGAATTTATGGAAAATAGAGATATAATTTCAAAATTTCACTTTTTGGCAGATTTTCCATTTTAATTTTTTTTTTTTTTCAGTTACAAAGCAAGGGTTAACAGCCAAACCAGGCAGGTTTTGCTGGACTGTTTTTTTTTTACACCATGTCCCATTTGAAGCCCCCCTGATGCACCCCTAGAGTAGAAACTCCATAAAAGTGACCCCATCTAAGAAGCTACACCCCTCAAGGTATTCAAAACTGATTTTTACAAATGTCGTTAACCCTTTAGGTGTTCCACAAGAATTAATGGAATATAGAGATACAATTTGAAAATTTCACTTTTTTGGCAGATTTTAATTTTTTTTTCTTTTACAAACCAAGGGTTAACAGCCAAACAAAAGTCAACATGTATGGACCTGATTCTGTAGTTTACAGAAACATCCCATATGTGGTTGTAAACTGCTGTATGGGCACACGGAAGGGCGCAGAAGGAAAAGAAAGCCATACGGTTTTTGGAAGGCAGATTTTGCTGGACAGTTTTTTTTTTTGCACCATGTCCAGTTTGAAGTCCCCCTGATGCACCCCTAGAGTAGAAACCCCAAAAAAGTGACCCCATTTTAGAAACTACAGGATAGGGTGATTTTGGTTGCTCTATATTACACTTTATGTGAGGCAAGAAAACAAGAAATAGCTGTTTTGGCACCGTTTTTATTTTTTGTTATTTGCAACATTTATCTGACAGGTTAGGTCATGTCGTATTGTTATAGACCAGGTTGTCACGGACGCGGCGATACCTAATATGTATACTTTTTTTATTTAAGTTTTACACAATGATTTCTTTTTTGAAGCAAAAAAAAATAATGTTTTAGTGTTTCCATAGTCTGAGAGCCATAATTTTTTCAGTTTTTGGGCGATTACCTTGGGTAGGGTATGATTTTTGCTGGTTTTATTGGCACTATTTTGGGGTGCGCGTGACTTTTTGATCGCTTGCTATTATACTTTTTGTGATGTAAGGTGACAACAAATGGTTTATTTAGCACAGTTTGTATTTTAAATTGTTAAAAAAAAAATAATGTAAATTGTATTTATAGAGACGGTCGATACGGACGCGGCGATACCTAATATGTATACTTTTTTTTTTATGTAAGTTTTACACAATAATATCATTTTTTAAACCAAAGAAATGATGTTTTAGTGTCTGCATATTCTGAGACATAGTGTTTTATATTTTTTGGGAGATTGTCTCAGGTAGGGGCTCATTTTTTGCGGGATGAGGTGATGGTTAGATAGGCACTATTTTGGTGGGCAAACTCCTTTTTGATCGCTTGCTGTTGTACTTTTTGTGATGTAAGGTGACAAAAAAAAAGATTTCTTTAGCACCGTTTTTTTTTTTTTTTTTTACGGTGTTCATCTGAGGGGTTAGATATATTTATAGAGTCGGTCAATACGAACGCGGCGATACCTAATATGTTTACTTCCCCACCCCCCTATTTTTTACCTATTATTCTTTTACTTTATTTGGGGAAAATTAAATTTTTGTTTATTTTTACTTGAAACTTTTAATTTTGGGGGGGGGAAACTTTATTTTTTCCACTTTTTTTTTCACTCTATTTTTTGTCCCACTTTGGGACTTGAACTTTTGGGGGTCTAATCCTTTGCAATGCATTCCAATACTTCTGTATTGGAATGCATTGGCTGTATGAGTAATACTGTGTATTACTCATACAGATTCCGGGGCCTGTGAGATCCAGGGGGCTGGATCTCACAGGCTCGTCACCGGAAGGCAGCGTAAGACATCGCGCTGCCTTCCCTGCCATCGGGTCCCCCCTACAGCCGCATGGGGACCTGATGGCACCGCCACATGCCACCACCGCAACATTGAATTGCTGCAAACCGCAGGTCTGAATTGACCTGCGGTTTGCGGCGATCGCCAACATGGGGGTCATGGTAATCCCCCCAGGGATTTAGCCGAAGTGCCTGCGCGGCGGTGATCGGAAATACACAGGGCATACAGGTACTACAAGTCCTTAAGTACCAGGACATAAGGGCGTACCTGTATGCCCTATGTCCTGAAGAGGTTAAAGCTTGTATTTCTGTATTAGAAATGAAACATAGGCCCCAGATGTAGGATCTTGCCAAAAACTAGTGTTTTTTTTAACCCAGAATATAAATGCAGTATTTAAAGCTTGTATTTCACTGTGACAAATGCAGCAAAGTCCCCAGATGTATGAGCTTTTCAAAAATGCGTTTTTTTAAACCTAGAATATAATTGCAGTATTTAAAGCTTGGATTTCACTGTGACATATGCAGCAAAGGCCTCAGATGTAAGGTCTTGCCAAAAATTGGTGTTTTTTTAAACCCAGAATATAATTGCAGTATTTAAAGCTTGTATTTCACTGTGACAAATGCAGCCTATGGGCCTATAAGTGGCACAGATCGTCTCTTCTTTCCCTTCTTTCGGGATAATAGTGATGTGAGCCATCAACATCTGTTCTGGCAGAGATTTCCCTTTGTACGTGTCATTACATAATGTTAAGAATTGGGGAAGAAGAACTGTTTGAAACTTGCGGTAATAAACCATTGGGAGGCCATGAGGGCCTGGACTTTTATGCATCGGGATTGATTTAACCACCTCTATTAATTCCTGTAATGTAAATGGTTTTAGTAGAGAAGCGGACTGTTGGTCTCCAAGTGTGGGAAGATTCAGAGATGCTAACCAATCATCAATCCTTTTTGATCTCCTTTCTCTATTTTGTGATGTATCGTTGGAGCGGATATTATATAGTGACTTAAAGAATTCTTTGAACCGTACCGCTATCTCTTCTGTGTTTCTAGCTAGTGAGGATGTTGTTGTACGTATCTTTTATATGTACGATTTAGCTTTCCTTTTTTTAATCTGTGCGAGTAAGAATTTCAAAGCTTTATCTCCATGCGCATAATATTTAAAGCGCGCAGAAAGAAAAAGCTTAGCTGTTCTTTGGTTCAGGATATTTTGATTCAATTGTATCAGAACATCCTCAGATTGTGTTTTTTGTGGCGGTTTCTAAAGCTTGTATTTTCTTTGTTAGGGATGACACCTGTTTTTCCCTTTTAAGGAAGGAACCTAAACTTATAAAATGACCTCTTATCACAGCTTTATGGGCTTCCCAGACCATGCCTTGTGCTACACCTGGGGTTGCATTAAGCTGAAAATATTCTTCTAGCTTTTCTGAAGCTTTCTGAACATGTTCCGGTGAGTCTAGCAATGTTTCATTGAGCCTCCAATTCGAGGTAGGCTTAGGCACTGACCCAAAACCCATCTCTACAAATACTGGAGCATGGTCTGACAGCAACAAGGTACCAATAGAGGCATCAATACATGAGGTCAGTTTATGAGTAGGTACAAGCAAATAGTCAAGTCTCTGATATGACCTGTGGGCTACTGAGTAGTGAGAGTAATCCTTAACAGTGGGATTTAGTGTCCTCCAGACATCTACCAGTCCCAGAGAACTGATAGCTGAATGTACCCGTTTCAAGGCTATTCGCGAGGTAGACAAGATGCCCGTCGAAGAGTCTAGTAGTGGGTATAATGTGATATTTAGTCTCCACCCAGAATCAAAGTACCTTCAGTGAAATCACTCAGGAGGTTTAAGGTTCTCTTGGTTTGCACAGTATTTGGTGCGTACAGATCACCAAATGTATAGGTACTGTTCCCTATTGTTCCTTTAATAAAAAGGAATCTACAATATGTTTTAGTAAGGCATCTAGAAAAACATCTTTATTTCTGCCTAGCATAGAGAACAGATGTAATAACATAATAACAACATCAGAACTTTTTCCCTAGCTAAGCTCAAGATCTGTATAAAACTCCTTAGTGCCCCTTTGCATAGATGTGAAACGCTGCGTCAGAAATAAACATACAGTCTCAATCTGGATGCAATGATAGCCTCTTTGGCGTCATCTTAGACAAATTCCTCTTGTGTCGTTGAGGTCTGGAGGACGAGGCAGGGGTCCAAGCAGCTAACGCCGGAACAGCAGGGATATCTGTAAGATTCCTTAGGGTGGTCCAGTCCTGTATATCTAGCGGCTCTATTTCCAGGGTGTTGTATATCTGGACAAGGTCTGCAGGAGATCTGATTACCGCTTTTCGTCCTGGGGCATTCACTAGCAGCCCAAATGGATGGAGCCATCGGTAAATAATATTCCTACTTTGTAGGATTTCCAAAGCTCGCCGCTTTTGCAATGTCATAGGTGACAAATCTTGAATAAGGTGATTGTGGAACTGAAACAGGCTACTGGGTGTTTGTCCCTTGCCGCTTTGAGCAGTTTTTCCTTAGTGCTGAAGCTGGTAAGTCAGCATATTATGTCCCTTGGTGCTTCTTGAGGCTTTGGTGGAGGACGTAATGCTCTGTGGGCTCTGTCCATAGTAAAGTCATCTGTGGCATCCGGGCCTAATATTTTGTGAAACAATTCAATCATTGAGGTCATGATGGCGTCTGAGGGCAGAGTCTCCGGTACACCCTTAATGCGCAAGTTGTTTCTGCGCCCACGATTATCTTGATCTTCTATAAGATTAAACAGCTGATTAATATGGGCTTGGGTATGATCAAAGCTGTTGGTAACCGCTGAATTAAAGGCAATACTCCCTTCCCAGCCCGCTTCAAGGGATTCAACCCTGTCTCCAACCTGCTTCAGTTCGGATTTAGTATCCTCAGGTGTTGTCTCAATGGAGCTAGCGCAGCCCCTAATACTTGTGTAATAAAGTCCCTGGATACTGGGAGGTTATCACTGGGACGTCTGGCACAGGTTTCACTGTCCCTACCTCCATGAGAGTTGACCAAGGCGTCCGTTTGCTCTCCTTGTTCAGAGGCATCTCTTTCCGGCGCCATCTTGGATTCGGCTCTAGTCGGCCCGACTCCTCTACTCAGGAATTTCCCCATTTCTCCGTGTGTAGGGTGAGTCACACGTGTGCCTGAAGTGTCTTTAACTTTATCTCTGCCGATTATCCCCATTTCTGGGCTCCAGTTGTGGCTTAAAAAGCTTGTGTGCACTTAGAAAGAAGCAGAGCGCACACAGACGTGTGTCTCGCTCTACAGCCAAGCCCCGCCCTAATTGCAGTATATAAAGCTTATATTTTACTGTGACAAATGCAGCAAAGGCCCCAGATGTAGGTTATTGCCAAAAATATGTGTTTTTTTAAACCCAGACTATAATTGCAGTATTTAAAGATTGTATTTCACTGTGACAAATGCAGCAAAGGCCCCAGATAAAGGCTCTTGACAAAAATGGGTGTTTTTTTAAACCCAGAAAAAAATTACAGTAGTTAAATCTTGAATTTTACTGTTACAAATGCAGCAAATGCACCAGATGTAGGTTATTGCAAAAAATGTTTTTTTTTTTAAGCCCAGAATATAATTGCAGTATTTAAAGCTTGTATTTCTCTATGAGAAATGCAACAAAGGTCCCAGATGTAGTGTCTTGCCCGAATTTATTTATAAACCCAGGATATAACTGCAGTATTTAAAGCTTATATTTTACTGTGACAAATGCAGCAAAGGCCCCAGATGTAGGTTAGGCTACTTTCACACTAGCGTTCGGGTTTCCGTTCGTGAGCTCCGTTTGAAGGAGCTCACGAGCGGACCCGAACGCAGCCGTCCAGCCCTGATGCAGTCTGAATGGAGGCGGATCCGCTCAGACTGCATCAGTCTGGTGGCGTTCAGCCTCCGCTCCGCTCGCCTCCGCACGGACAGGCGGACAGCTGAACGCTGCTTGCAGCGTTCGGGTGTCCGCCTGGCCGTTCGGAGGCGTGCGGATCCGTGCGGATCCGTCCAGACTTACAATGTAAGTCAATGGGGACGGATCCGTTTAAAGATGCCACAATGTGGCTCAATCTTCAAGCGGATCCGTCCCCCATTGACTTTACATTGAAAGTCTGGACGGATCCGTACTAGGCTATTTTCACACTTAGCTTTTTTTTGCTAAAATAATGCAGACGGATCCGTACTGAACGGAGCCTCCGTCTGCATTATTATGATCGGATCCGTTCAGAACGGATCCGATCGAACGCTAGCCGAACGCTAGTGTGAAAGTAGCCTTATTGACAAAAATTGGTGTTAAAAAAAAAAAAATGAATATAATTGCAGTATTTAAATCTTGTATTTCACTATGACAAATGCAGCAAGGGCACCAGATGTAGGGTATTGCAAGCAATGGGTGTTTTTTTTAAACCCAGAATATAATTGCAGTATTTAAAGCTTGCATTTCACTGTGCCATATGCGGCAATAACCCCAGATGTAGATTCTTGCCAAAAATTGTTGTTTTTTTAATCCCAGAATATAATTGCAGTATTTAAAGCTTGTATTTCACTGTGACAAATGCAGCAAAGGCCCCAGATGTAGCGCCTTGCCAAAAAGGTATGTTTTTTTAAGCCCAGAATATAATTGCAGCATTTAAAGCCTGTATTTTACTATGACAAATGCAGCAATGACCCCAGATGTAGGGTATTGCAAACAATGGGTGTTTTTTTAAACCCAGAATATAATTGCAGTATTTAAAGCTTGTATATTACTGTGACAAATGCAGCAAAGGCCCCAGATGTAGGGTTTTGCAAACAATGGGTGTTTTTTAAGCCCAGAATATAATTGCATTATTTAAAACTTGCATTTTACTGTGACGATTGCAGCAAGGGCCCCAGATGTAAAGTATTGCAAACAATGTGTGTTCTTTTAAACCCAGAATATAATTTCAGTATTTAAAGCTTGTATATCACTGTGACAAAAGCAGCAAGGGCCCCAGATGTAGGGTATTGCAAACAATGTTTTTTTTTTTTAAGCCCAGAATATAATTGCAGTATTTAATGCTGGTATTTCACTGTGACAAATGCAGCAAAGTCCCCAGATGTAGGGTATTGCAAACAATGGGTGTTTTTTAAACCCAGAATATAATTGCAGTATTTAAAGATTGTATTTCTCTATCAAAAATGCAACAAACACCCCAGATGTAGGGTCTTGCCAAAAATAGGTGTTTTTTTAACCACCTCAGCCCCCCTAGCTTAAACACCCTTGATGACCAGACCACTTTTTACAATTCTGCACTACACTACTTTCACCGTTTATTGCTCGGTCATGCAACTTACAACCCAAATGAATTTTACCTCCTTTTCTTCTCACTAATAGAGCTTTTATTTGGTGGTATTTCATTGCTGCTGACATTTTTACTTTTTTTTGTTATTAATCGAAATTTACCGATTTTTTTGCAAAAAAATGAAATTTTTCACTTTCAGTTGTATTTTTTTTTTAAACACATCTATATATAAATTTTTCTCTAAATTTATTGTTCTACATGTCTTTGATTAAAAAAAATGTTTGGGTAGAAAAAAAATGGTTTGGGTAAAAGTTATAGCGTTTACAAACTATGGTACAAAAATGTGAATTTCCCCTTTCTAAAGCAGCTCTGACTTTCTGAGCACCTGTCATGTTTCCTGAGGTTCTACAATGCCCAGACAGTAGAAAACCCCCACAAATGACCCCATTTTGGAAATTAGACACCCTAAGGTATTCGCTGATGGGCATAGTGAGTTTATAGAACTTTTTATTTTTTGTCACAAGTTAGCGGAAAATTATGATTATATATTTTTTTCTTACAAAGTCTCATATTCCACTAACTTGTGACAAAAAATAAAAACTTCCATGAACTAACTATGCCCATCATGAAATACCTTGGGGTGTCTTCTTTCCAAAATGGGGTCACTTGTGGGGTAGTTATACTGCCCTGACATTTTAGGGGCCCTAATGTGTTGGAAGTAGTTTGAAATCAAAATGTGTAAAAAAATGGGCTGTGAAATCCTAGGCTGTGTTTTGGGGTGTCATTTTACATATACTCGTGCTGGGTGAGATAAATATCTTGGTCAAATGCCAACTTTCTATAATAAAAAAATGGGAAAAGTTGTCTTTTGCCGAGATATTTATCTCACCCAGCATGGGTATATGTAAAATGACACCCCAAAACACATTCCCCGACTTCTCCTGAGTACGGCGATACCACATGTGTGACACTTTTTTGCAGCCTAGGTGGAGAAAGGGGCCCACATTCCAAAGAGAACCTTTAGGATTTTACAGGCCATTTTTTACAGATTTTGATTTCAAACTACTTCTCATGCATTAGGGCCCTAAAATGCCAGGGCAGTATAACTACCCCACAAGTGAACCCATTTTGGAAAGAAGACACCCCAAAGTATTTCGTGATGGGCATAGTGAGTTCATGGAAGTTTTTATTTTTTGTCACAAGTTAGTGGAATATGAGACTTTGTAATAAAAAAAAAACATCATTTTCCGCTAACTTGTGACAAAAAATAAAAAATTCTAGGAACTCGCCATGCCCCTCACGGAATACCTTGGGGTGTCTTCTTTCTAAAATGGGGTCACTTGTGGGGTACTGCCCTGGCATTTTAGGGGCCCTAATGCGTGAGAAGTAGTTTGAAATCAAAATCTGTAAAAAATGCCCTGTGAAATCCAAAAGGTGCTCTTTGGAATGTGGGCCCATTTGCCCACCTAGGCTGCAAAAAAAGTGTCACACATGTGGTATCGCCGTACTCAGAAGAAGTAGGGCAATGTGTTTTGGGTTGTCTTTTTACATATACCCATGCTGGCTGAGAGAAATCTCTTGGCAAAAGACAACTTTTCCCATATTTTTATACAAAGTTGGCATTTGACCAAGATATTTATCTCACCCAGCATGGGTATATGTAAAATGACACCGCAAAACACATTCCCCAACTTCTCCAGAGTACGGCGATACCACATGTGTGAAACTTTTTTGCAGCCTAGATGCGCAAAGGGGCCCAAATTCCTTTTAGGAGGGCATTTTTAGACATTTGGATCCCAGACTTCTTCTCACGCTTTAGGGCCCCTAAAATGCTAGGGCAGTATAAATACCACACATGTGACCCCATTTTGGAAAGAAGACACCCCAAGGTATTCAATGAGGGGCATAGCGAGTTCATAGAAATTATATTTTTGGGAGCACAAGTTAGCGGAAATTGATTATTTTTTTGTTTTTCTCACAAAGTCTCCCTTTCCGCTAACTTGGGACAAAAATTTCAGTCTTCCATGGACTCAATATGCCCCTCAGCGAATACCTTGGGGTGTCTTCTTTCCAAAATCAGGGTCATTTGTTGGGTGTTTGTACTGCCCTGGCATTTGAGGGTCTCCGCAATGATTACATGTATGGCCAACATTAGGAGTTTCTGCTATTCTCCTTATATTGAGCATACAGGTAATGAGATTTTTTTTCCGTTCAGCCTCTGGGCTGAAAGAAAAAATGAACGGCACAGATTTCTTCATTCGCATCGATCAATGTGGATGAAAAAATCTCTGCCCAAAAAAAAAAGGAGGGAAAGGACATAGGAGCTCCGGCCAACATCCATACCCACTTAGCTTGTATGCCCTGGCAAACCCGATTTTTCCATTCACATCAATCGATGTGGATGAATTAGTCATTGCTGGCATTTTTTTTTTATATACAAAGTGTTTGCCAAAGCATATTATGAACACCGCCGCCCCCTCAGCTCATATGCCTCGGCAAATGTATCTTTTACTGCAGAGGAGAAATCTCGTCTTGCAGCGCCGCATACACCGACTTTTGTGTAATCTGACAGCAGCGCAATGCTTCTGTCAGAATGCACATCAGTGCTGCAGCTAGTCGATCGGTTGGTCCACCTGGAAGGTAAAAAAAAGAATGAAAAAACCAGGCCGCAACGCAATAAATGTATTAACTTTATAATAACATTTGAACGGAACATATAAACTTTATTTAACTTTTTGAACAGAACGTTAACTTTTTTGCTTACTGGTGAATTTTTTTCTTTTTTTTTTCTTACCTTTATAGGACAAACCTCTCCTTCCCCATGGGACAATGTGTAAAGCGCAAATCGCCCAGAGATGTGGCGAAGTACATTATGCACTTTGTCCCAGGTGAAAAGGAGAGGTTTGCAGCAGCTGTGAGTGAATGGGCCCTAATAGCCAGCCCTGTGTGCCTGTCCTGTGAGATGCAATCCCTATGTTAAGTGTACCTGTGTATGGTACTTCTGGAAACACTCCCCTAAGCATAGGGCAGGGTGGTCAGGGCAGTCAGGACAGAAATAGTGGGTGTCACGCCTTATTCCACTCCTGCTACAGACACAACATCTTTTTCGGAGTGACGGTTGGGTTCAGGTACCAGCAACGACATTGGGGAAATGTCGCTCGTGTAGACGGCTCACTACACTGGTGGATGGGGCCACAAAACCTCCTGGATACAGGAGGTTCTTGATGATCTCTTCCTGAAATTTGAGGAAGGATCCTGTTCTCCCAGCCTTACTGTAGAGAACAAATTTATTATATACAGCCAATTGGATTAAATATACAGACACCTTATTATACCAGCGTCTGGTGCGTCGGGAAACTAAAGAAGGAGCCAACATCTGGTCATTGAAGTCCACACCTCCCATGAGCGAATTATAGTCGTGGACACAGAGGGGCTTTTCAATGACACTGGTTGCTTGTTCAATTTGTATTGTCATGTCTGCGTGAATGGGGGAGAACATGTAAATGTCACGCTTGTCTCTCCATTTCACCGCGAGCAGTTCTTCATTACACAAGGCAGCCCTCTCCCCCCTTGCAAGACGGGTGGTAACGAGCCGTTGGGGGAAGCCCCGGTGACTAGGTCGCACGGTGCCACAGCAGTCAATCTGTTCTAGGAACAAATGCCTGAAGAGGGGCACACTTGTGTAGAAATTGTCCACATAAAGATGGTACCCCTTGCCAAATAAGGGTGACACCAAGTCCCAGACTGTCTTACCACTGCTCCCCAGGTAGTCAGGGCAACCAACCGGCACCAGGGTCTGATCTTTGCCCTCATAGATCCGAAATTTGTGGGTATAGCCTGTGGCCCTTTCACAGAGCTTATAAAATTTGACCCCATACTGGGCACACTTGCTTGGGATGTATTGTTTGAAGCCAAGGCACCCGGTAAAATGTAAAGGGACTCGTCTTCGCAGATGTTTTGCTCAGGGGTATACAAATCTGCAAATTTGTTGTTGAAGTGGTCTATGAGGGGACGAATTTTGTGGAGCCGGTCAAAAGCTGGGTGGCCTCTGGGATGGGAGGTGGTGTTATCGCTAAAGTGCAGGAAAAGTAGGATGGCCTCAAATCGCCCTGGACATGGCAGCAGAGAACATGGGCATGTGATGAATTGGGTTCGTGGACCAATATGACCGCAATTCATGCTTTTTGGTTAGACCCATGTTGAGGAGAAGGCCCAGAATTTTTTTTATTTCAGAAACTTGGACGGGTTTCCACTGGAAAGGCTGGGCATAATAGCTTCCTGGGTTGGCGGCTATAAATTGAGTGGCATACTGATTTGTTTCTGCCATGACTATGTCCAAGAGCTCCGCAGTCAAGAACAGCTCAAAAAATCCCAGGGCTGAACTCAACCCGAACTCCAGACTGGGCGGTGAAAGGGGGAACTAATGGTGCGGCTGAAGTTGGGGACTGCCAATCAGGGTTTGCCAGCACCTCAGGGACTATAGGGGGTCTACAGGCCTGTCTGTGCGGTGGCTGCGACGGGGTAACTATTGCACGTGCCACCGTACCAGCCTCAACTGCCTTTCTGGTGCTCGCCACTTCACCATGTTGTACGGCAGTGCTGGTACTAGGTCTAGGGTGGGCTGCGCTGCTGGTGTAAGCCTCACCACGTAATCTGACAGCGCCAGCCCCACTCTGCTGCTCTTGAAGCGGATCCTGCGCTACCTGTGGTGTAGGAACGCGGGGCTGGGTACGCCTGTTGGTATCAGGGACCTCAACCTCCTCGTCCGAACTTTGGGTCAGACTGCCACTGCTTTCTACAGGTTCATGTTCTGACCCGCTGGATTCGTCAGATGAGGGTTCCCATTCCTCATCCGACTGGTTCAGAAGCCTGTAGGCCTCTTCAGAAGAATACCCCTTGTTTGCCATTTGGACTACTAAATTTAGGGGGTATTCCCTGAGACTAACCAAGAAAAAAAGCAAGCCTGTCTTACAAATGGGAGGCTAGTGAAGTACCGGAGGCCGCTGCGATTGATAAAAAATATCAAAACGGATTTTTTTATCGCCGCAGCGCTTGGAAAGTGATTGTGCAGTGATCAAAAAATAAATACATTTTTGTCACTGCAGCGGGGCGGTGTGGGTGAACGCACATGTGGGTGACCGATCAGGCCTTATCGGGCAAACACTGAGTTTTGGGTGGAGGGCGAGCTAAGGTGACACTCATACTATTATAGATCTGACTGTGATCGGTTTTGATCACTTACAGATACTATAAAAGTACAAATGCTGATTAGCGATACGCTAATCAGCGAATCAGTGACTGCGGTGCGGTGGGCTGGGCGCTAAACGATTGCTAACTACCTAACCAAGGGGCCTAAACGATCCTAAAACCTATCAGTCAATACCAGTGGAAAAAAAAAGTGACAGTTTACACTGATCACATTTTTCCCTTTCACTAGGTGATTGACAGGGGCGATCAAGGGGTTTATTGGGTTGCTGGGGGGTAATCTGGGGTAGGGATGAGCGAACCCAAACTGTATAGTATTTTCGTAAAAGTCCGGGTTCGGTGTTCGTCGCTTTCTTGGCGCTTTTTGAAAGGCTGCAAAGCAGCCAATCAACAAGCGTCATACTACTTGCCCCAAGAGGCTGTCACAGCCATGCCTACTATTGGCATGGCTGTGATTGGCCAGTGCAGCATGTGACCCAGCCTCTATTTAAGCTGGAGTCACGTAGCGCCGCACGTCACTCTGCTCAGTGTAGGGAGAGGTTGCAGCTGCGACTGTTAGGGCGAGATTAGGCAGTGATTAACTCCAAAAAAACACTTAATTCAGTGATCGATCTACAGCTGTGGATCATTGAACTGCTGCTATTCAATTGCTCACTGTTTTTAGGCTGCCCAGAGCATTTTTCAGTCACTTTTTTCTATGGTGATCGGCGGCCATTTTGTGTCTTGTGGTGCGCCAGCACAAGCTGCCACCAAGTCCATTTAACCATCAATAGTGTGGTTATTTTTTTGCTATATTCTACATCAGGGGCAAGCTGCCACCAAGTCCATTTAACCATCAATAGTGTGGTTATTGTTTTGCTATATACTACATCAAGGGCAAGCTGCCACCAAGTCCATTTAACTATCAATAGTGTGGTTATTTTTTTGCTATATCCTACATCAGGGCCTTGGCTGTGCTTGCTATTTTATTGAGGGGTGAAATACAATTGTCAAAATAGCAGTACCCTAAATCTGGTGTTTTAGCTGTGGCCAGCCAATTGTAATACTGTCTGCTGTCTGGCAAAGGATATATTTTTTGTTCTGGGTTGAAATACAATTCCCAACTTAGCAATTCCCTAAATCAGTTGTTTCTGCTGTATCAGGCCTACTTTAAATCTATCCATAAAAGGGTATATTAGATTGAAGGTGCAGATAGGGTCATTCTCAATAACTTCACACACACGCTACTGTGCATTTCCAAGTCTAATTCTCTCCGTAAACGTATACCTGTCACCCAGCGCCTAAATAATAGGCCTCAAATTTATATTCAACTAAATCTGTGTTTATTGCTGAGGCTGGTCAATTCATTTAGTGTCCGCCAAAGCACAGTTTTTGTTCTGGGTTGAAATGCAATTCCCAACTTAGCAATTCCCTAAATCAGTTGTTTCTGCTGTATCAGGCCTACTTTAAATCAATCCATAAAAGGGTATATTAGATTGAAGGTGCAGATAGGGTCATTCTCAATAACTTCACACACACGCTACCGTGCATTTCCAAGTCTAATTCTGTCTGTAAATGTATACCTGTCACCCAGCGCCTAAATAATAGGCCTCAAATTTATATTCAGCTAAATCTGTCGTTACTGCTGTGCCTGTATTAGTGTAATACGGTAC
The DNA here is from genome assembly GCF_014858855.1 of Bufo gargarizans. Classification (NCBI taxonomy): domain Eukaryota; kingdom Metazoa; phylum Chordata; class Amphibia; order Anura; family Bufonidae; genus Bufo; species Bufo gargarizans. The sequence continues at coordinate 103,478,912 of NC_058087.1, forward strand.
CTAAATAGATAGCCAGATAGTGTTAGGTGTCTGTAAAAAAAGGCCTGAATTTGAATTCAATACATTGGGCCAAATAATATTTTTCTTATTGTGGTGAACGGTAACAATGAGGAAAACATCTAGTAAGGGACGCGGACATGGTCGTGGTGGTGTTAGTGGACCCTCTGGTGCTGGGAGAGGACGTGGCCGTTCTGCCACAGCCACACGTCCTAGTGTACCAACTACCTCAGGTCCCAGTAGCTGCCAGAATTTACAACGATATTTGGTGGGGCCCAATGCCGTTCTAAGGATGGTAAGACCTGAGCAGGTACAGGCATTAGTCAATTGGGTGGCCGATAGTGGATCCAGCACGTTCACATTATCTCCCACCCAGTCTTCTGGAGAAAGCGCACAGATGGCGCCTTAAAACCAAGCCCATCAGTCTGTCACATCCACCCCATGCATATCAGGGAAACTGTCTGAGCCTCAAGTTATGCAGCAGTCTCTTATGCTGTTTGAAGACTCTGCTGGCAGGGTTTCCCAAGGGCATCCACCTAGCCCTTCCCCAGCGGTGGAAGACATAGAATGCACTGATGCACAACCACTTATATTTCCTGATGATGAGGACATGGGAATACCACCTCAGCACGTCTCTGATGATGATGAAACACAGGTGCCAACTGCTGCTTCTTTCTGCAGTGTGCAGACTGAACACAAAGTCAGGGAGGAAGACTGGGTGGAAGACGATGCAGGGGACAATGAGGTCCTAGACCCCACATGGAATGAAGGTCGTGCCACTGATTTTCACAGTTCGGAGGAAGAGGCAGTGGTGAGACCGAGCCAACAGCGTAGCAAAAGAGGGAGCAGCGGGCAAAAGCAGAACACCCGCCGCCAAGAGACTCCGCCTGCTACTGACCGCCGCCATCTGGGACCGAGCACCCCAAAGGCAGCTTCAAGGAGTTCCCTGGCATGGCACTTCTTCAAACAATGTGCTGACGACAAGACCCGAGTGGTTTGCACGCTGTGCCATCAGAGCCTGAAGCGAGGCATTAACGTTCTGAACCTTAGCACAACCTGCATGACCAGGCACCTGCATGCAAAGCATGAACTGCAGTGGAGTCACTCAGGCTGCCCCTGCTACCTCTTCTGCTGCTGCCGCCTCGGCCTCTTCTGCTGCTGCTGCCTAGGCCTCTTCCTCCGCCTCTGGAGGAACGTTGGCACCTGCCGCCCAGCAAACAGGGGATGTACCACCAACACCACCACCTCCGTCACCAAGCATCTCAACCATGTCACACATAGCGTTCAGCTCTCCATCTCACAAACATTTGAGAGAAAGCGTAAATTCCCACCTAGCCACCCACGATCCCTGGCCCTGAATGCCAGCATTTCTAAACTACTGGCCTATGAAATGCTGTCATTTAGGCTGGTGGACACTGACTTGTGTTAACTGACTTGTGATTCATTTTTTTTTAAATCATCAGCCTGTTAGCGATGATCATTGGCTGGCAGGCTGATGATGTAACCCCCCTTGAACTTTTGCATGCGCATGCGCGGACCGGTTGTGAGCGTCATCTCGTCGTCTCGCGAGATGGCGCATATATGCGTTACTCTGCCTCACACTGCCGCCTCCGGACCGCGATCCTGCGTTAGACGGTCCGGAGGCTGTTAAACACAGAATATAATTGCAGCATTTAAAGCTTGTATTTTACTGTGACAAATGCAGCAAGGACCCCAGATGTAGGGTACTGCAAACAATGAATGTTTTTATTAAACCCAGAATATAATTTCAGCATTTAAAGCTTGCATTTCACTGTGACAAATGCAGCAAGGGCCCCAGATGTAAAGTATTGCAAACATTGGGTGTTTTTTTAAACCCAGAATATAATTGCAGTATTTAAAGCTTGTATTTCACTGTGACAAATTCATGAATGGCTCCAGATGTAGGGTATTGCAATCAATGGAAGTTTTTTTAAACCCATAGTATAATTGCAGTATTTAAACCTTTTATTTCTCGATGAGAAATGCAACAAAGGCCCCAGATGTAGGGTCTTGCCAAAAATTGGTGTTTTTTTAAACCCAGAATATAACTGCAGTATTTAATGCTTGTATTTCACTGTGACAAATGCAGCAAAGTCCCCAGATGTAGAGTATTGCATAAAAGGGTCTTTTTAAAAAAAAAACTATATATAATTGCAGTATTTAAAGCTTGTATTTCACTGTGACAAATGCAGCAAGGGCCCCAGATGAAGAGTATTGCAAACAATAGGTGATTTTTTTAAACCCAGAATATAATTGCAGTATAGAGATGTCGCGAACATAAAATTTTCCGTTCGCGGAAATTTTCCGTTTCTGCAAATGTTTGCGAACGGGCGAACTGCCATTGACTTCAATAGGCAGGCGAATTTTAAAACCCACAGGGACTCTTTCTAGCCACAGTAGTGATGGAAAAGTTGTTTCAACGGGACTAACACCTGGACTGTGGCATGCCGGAGGGGGATCGATGGCAAAACTCCCATGTAAAATTACATAGTTGACGTAGAGTTGGATTTTAATCCATAAAGGGCATAAATCACCTAACAATCCTAAAAAAAATTGAACAACGTGGTTTAAAACATCCAGTGTGTGTATACGATCAGGTATGATGTTGTATCAATCAGGTAGTGTAAGGGTTACGCCCGCTATACAGACATTGACAGACCAAACTCCCCTTTTAATGCACCGCAAACAACCGCAAACAGTCCATTTGCCCAACCGCAAACTTCCCATTTGCACAAGGTTGGATACCAAGCTAGCCATGTCCCGTTGATGTCATTGAAGGTTTCTTCCTCCACCCAGCCACGTACAAAACCAAGGGTCCCCGAAAGGTGAATTGAATAGATTTTTCGAACGGGGAGATTGTTAAAAAAATGCTGGCTCCCTCCCCTTTGTTTGAATGCATGCCACGGTCACTGCATCTGCCCCTGCAATTTACTGTCACACCCGATATGAGTGGTATTTTCTGTAGTACTATTCTCATCAGTTTAATCCCTGTTACGTCCCATAACAGGGATTGCCTTTTGTGAAAAAACATTTAGGCCGGGTACCTTCGACTGCCTTCACAGTGACAGACCAAACTCTGATACACCAAACTGAATTGATTTTAGGAATCGGGAGATGGAAAAAGCAGCTTGGTCGGTCCTTTTACTCCCAAGTTGGGGCACTGCGCGTGCACGGAGCAATGTGCTGTGACACCCTGTATGAGTGGTTTCTTAACTAGTACTATTCCTATCAGTTTAATCCCTGTTACGCCCCCTATCCGGGGACGTGTGTCGAATTGATTAATCATTGTCGAATAAACGACATCCTGAAATAATTTAGTTCTGAGCGCTGTACTTGCTTTGTATTGGAATTGGTGGGGATTTTTTAAATTGTATGCATTATTTATAATAAACTATTAAGAGACTTTTTTATGACTTTTTAATTTTATGTATGAAAAACTCATACAACAAAAGATAAATAAACAATAAATATGTTTTTTTCTATGAAAAATTATCCAGCCGATCGCTTTTAGTCGGATCATAATGAAGCAACGGCCTTATCTGGGGTGTGGCAACATTGCCAACACACTCATAGAGGTTATGATCACTTCATTGTGATATGCAAGCCCCTTCACCACAACAAGGTACCGATCACGAAGGGGAATTGACACATGTATGTGCCTTTTTTATTGTTTTGTTTTTGCAGCCACAGTGCAGCACTAGAGGCCAGAAAAATTAGGCATGTGCACATGCCTGAAAAATTAGGCATTGTTGCAGCCGCTTCTGTAGATGTTGATGAAAATTGATGTTTTCCAGGCAGAAAGGTGACTAAAACATTGCGGCTTGAACCCTAGTTGGTGGTGGAGAATTCACGAAAGTCATCCGGTGTGCAGACATTAAATACAGCAGCGTGGGGACCATTTTGAGGCCAAGGCATGTCATCAGGCCTTTTGTTAGTCAAACATATTTCCCACTGTCAGTCCCTTCAGGATCAAAGCCTCATTCATCTTAATGAAGGTGAGGTAATCAACACTTTTTTGACCGAGGCGACTTCTTTTGTCAGTGACAATGCCTCCTGCTGCACTGAAGGTCCTTTCTGACAGGACACTTGAAGCGGGGCAGGCCAGAAGTTCTATCGCAAACTGGGATAGTTCAGGCCACAGGTCAAGCCTGCACACCCAGTAGTCATCGCTCCTCAGAGTGTCGATATCTGCAGTTAAGGCGAGGTAGTCTGCTACCTGTCGGTCGAGTCGTTCTCTAAGGCTGGATCCCGAAGGGCGGTGGCGATGTGTAGGACTGAAAAAGCTCTGCATGTCCTCCATCAACAACACATCTGTAAAGCGTCCTGTCCTTGTGGTCGTGGTAGTAGGAGGATTACTTTTACCTCTTCCCCTGTTAGATTCCCGTTGTGCTGTGACATCCCCCTTATAAGCTGTGTAAAGCATATTTTTGGTATAGAACTGCTGCATCCTTTCCGACTTTCGGTAATTTGGTAACATTTCCGCCACTTTCTGCTTATACCGGGGGTCTAGTAGCATGGTCACCCAGTACAGGTCGTTCTCCTTCATCCTTTTTATACGAGGGTCCCTCAACAGACATGACAGCATGAAAGACGCCATTTGCATAAGGTTGGATGCCGAGCTACTCATTTCCCATTCCTGGTCCTCACTGATGTCATTGACAGTCTGTTCTTCCCCCAAGCCACGTACAACACCACGGGTCCCAGATAGGTGACAACAACGAGCACCCTGGGATGCCTGCTGTGGTTGGTCATCCTCTTCCTCAAAGCCACATTCCTCCTCAGACTCCTCTTTCTCATACTCCTCTTCCAGCGTTGCCGCAGGTCCAGCAAGCGATGATGACAAGGCTGTTTCTGGTGGTGATGGTGACCACAACTCTTCCTCTTCCTCTTCACGCTCATCTACAGCCTGATCCAGCAATCTTCGCAGGGCACGCTCCAGGAAGAAAAAAATGGGATGAGTTCACTGATGGTGCCTTCAGTGCGACTGACTAGGTTTGTCACCTCCTCAAAAGGACTCATGAGCCTACAGGCATTGCGCATGAGTGTCCAGTAACGTGGCAAAAAATTCCCAGCTCCGCAGAGGCTGTCCTAGCACCCCGGTCATACAAATACTCGTTGACGGCTTTTTCTTGTTGGAGCAGGCGGTCGAACATTAGGAGTGTTGATATCCAACGTGTCGGGCTGTTGCAAATCAAGCACCTCACTGGCATGTTGTTTCGGTGCTGTATGTCTGAAAAGTGCGCCATGGCCGTGTAGGAACGCCTGAAATGGTGACACACCTTCCTGGTCTGCTTGAGGACGTCCTGTAAGCCTGGGTACTTAGACACAAAGCGTTGTACGATGAGCTTCAACACATGTGACATGCACGGCACATGTGACAACTTGCCCAAAATTCAATGCCGCCAACAAATTGCTTCCATTGTCACACACCACTTTGCAGATCTCCAGTTGGTGCGGGATCAGCCACTGATCCACCTGTGCGTTCAGGGCGGACACGAGTGTTGGTCCGGTATGGCTCTCTGCTTTCAGGTAAGTCAACCCCAAGACAGCGTGACACTGTCGTATCCGGGATGTGGAATAGCCCCTGGGGAGCCACGACTTGCAGCCAGACGCCGCAGCAGAAGAGGACTCAGCCGAGGAGGTTATGGAAGAGGATGGAGTAGGAGGAGTAGAGAAGGTGGCAGTAGGCCTGCCTGCAAGTCGTGGCGGTGTCACCAACTCCGATGCCTTGCCACGCATTCCATGCTTGGCAGCCGTCAGCAGGTTGACCCAATGCACAGTGTAGGTGATATACCTGCCCTGACCGTGCTTTGCAGACCAGGTGTCAGTGGTCAGATAGACCCTTGCCCCAACACTGTATGCCAGAGATGCCATGACTTCCTTTTCAATCACTAAGTAGAGGTTTGGGATTGCCTTTTTATTTTTTTTTATTCATCCGGGTACCTTCCACTGTAGTGTCCCAATAGCGACAATTTTTTTGAAGGCCTCAGACTCCACCAGCTGGTATGGTAAAAGCTGGCGGGCTAAGAGTTCCGTCATGACAGCTGTCAGACGCCGGGCAAGGGGGTGACTCTGTGACATTGGCTTCTTACGCTCAAACATTTCCTTAACAGACACCTGACTGTGGGCAGATGAGATGGAACTGCTGAAGGTGAGAGGCATAGTGGCGGGTGGTTGAGAGGGGGCAAGGAGGACAGCAGTGGTTGACGTCGCTGAAGATCCTGGACCAGGAGGAGGATGGTGGCTTTGAGCATGTGTGCTGCTTCTACTCGTCATCATGTGTTGATCCCATAGGCATTTGTGATGTGAGATCCTATGCCTTCGCAAAGCAGTTGTACCTAGGTGGGTGTTGGATTTCCCACGACTCAGTTTCTTTTGGCACAGGTTGCAAATGGCATCGCTGTTGTCAGAGGCAGACACACAAAAAAATGCCACACTGCTGAGATTTGCGATGACGGCATTCTGGTGGTGGCAACAGCATGCGTTGATTGGCGTGCTGTCTGGCTGACCCCGGGTGCCAATACATTCTGTCTGACTGTGCCACTAGCTCCTTGCAACGACCTCCCCCTGCTTCCAACTCGTCTCTGTCTCCCCTTCTGAATTTTCACCCCCTTCTTCTTTTCTTTGAGCAGGCACCCACATGGCATCCATGGACACATCGTCATCATCAACCACTTCACTTATATCTGACAACTCAGCAAAGGAAGCAGTAGCGGGTACAACATCATCATCACCATCAAACTGTACGTCCATGTGTGTCATGATGCCTGACTGAGACATATCCCTGGTATATTGCGCATCACTAATTTCATCCAACTGATGTGTAAATAACTCCTCTGAGGGATCAAGTAAAGCGGCCTTGGAGGCTTTGGTGGCTGTGGTGGTAATGGTGGTGGACGGGAGAGTAGTAACTTGAGAGCAGGTGACCAAAGCGGAGCTGGAGGAGGATGGTGCGTCAAGGTTCTCAGCGGAAGCTGTTGAAGATTGGGTGTCCTGTGTAAGGCAGTTAACTATTTTCTCCGAATTTTTGGGGGTCAGGGTACGTGGCCTCTGAACATTGGGCATTATTCCAGGGCCAGTGGAAATCAAAGCAACACGACCATGACAGCCCCTTCGGGGTGGCATGCCTCTGCCTGTCATTTTTTTTAGATAAGTGGTACTATGCATGCAAGGTACTTTGCCACCCTATATAAGTGGTGGGCAGTTGGCACAGTACAGTCTGTGTGGGCCTGACACACATGGGCTTGCAAATGTGATTATATCACAGAAAAATTTTAAATATAATTTTTTTTATCTACAAGATATTTGAGGGAATGACACCCTGTAACGGTATGAGTGGAGGCCTAGCCACTAGCCAGTAGCCACAATACAGTCTGTGTGGGCCTGACACACACGGGCTTGCAAATGTGATTATATCACAGAAAATGTTAAATAATTTTTTTATCTGCAAGGTATTTGAGTGAATGACACCCTGTAACGGTATGAGTGGAGGCCTAGCCAGTTGTCACAGTACAGTCTGTGTGGGCCTGACACACACGGGCTTGCAAATGTGATTATATCACAGAAATGTTTTTTAATATAATTTTTTTTTTATGTGCAAGGTATTTGAGTAAATGACACCCTGTAACGGTATGAGTAAAGGCCTAGCCAGTGGCCACAGTACAGTCTGTGTGGGCCTGACACACACGGGCTTGCAAATGTGATTGTATCACAGAAATATTTTTTTATATAATTATTTTTATCTGTAAGGTATTTGAGTGAATGACACCCTGTAACAGTATGAATGGAGGCCTAGCCAGTGGCCACACTAAAGTATGTCTGGGCCTGACACAAACGGGCTTGCAAATGTGATTATATCACAGAAAAATTTTAAATAGATTTTTTTTATCTACAAGGTATTTGAGTGAATGACACCCTGTAACGGTATGAGTAAAGGCCTAGCCAGTGGCCACAGTACAGTCTGTGTGGTCCTGACACACACGGGCTTGCAAATGTGATCATATAACAGAAAAATGTAAAATAATTTTTTTTATCTGCAAGGTATTTGAGTGAATGACACCCTGTAACGGTATGAGTGGAGGCCTAGCCACTAGCCAGTCGCCACAATACAGTCTGTGTTGGCCTGACACACATGGGCTTGCAAATATGATTAAATCACAGAAAAATTTTAAATTGCATTTTTTTTTATCTGCAAGGTATCTGAGTGAATGACACCCTGTAACTGTATGATTGGAGGTCTAGCCACTAGCCAGTGGCCACAATACAGTTTGTGTGGGCCTGACACACATGGGCTTGCAAATGTGATTATATAACAGAAAAATTTTAAATAGTTTTTTTTTTATCTGCAAGGTATTTGGAGTGGAGGCCTAGCTAGTGGCCACAGTACAGTCTGTTTGGGCCAGACACACACTGGCTTGCAAATGTGATTATATCACAGAATTGTTTTTTTTTTTATATAATTTTTTTATCTGCAAGGTATTTAAATGAATGACACCCTGTACCGGTAACAGTGGAGGCCTAGCCACTAGCCAGTGGCCACAATACAGTCTGTGTGGGCCTGACACACACAGGCATGCAAATGTGATTATATCACAGAAAAATGTTAAATATAATTTTTTTATCTGCAAGGTATTTGAGTGAGTGACACCCTGTAACGGTATGAGAGGAGGCCTAGCCACTAGCCAGTGGCCACAATACAGTCTGTGTGGGCCTGACACACAAGGGCTTGCAAACGTGATTAAATTACAGAAAATTTTTAAATATAATGTTTTTTATCTGCATGCTATTTGAGTGAGTTACATCCTTTAACGGTGTGAGTGGAGGCCTAGCCAGGGGGCCACAGTACAATCTGTCTGGGCCTGAAACACACGGGCTTGCAAATGTGATTATATCACAGAAATGTTTTCTAATATAATTTTTTTTTATCTGCAAGGTATTTGAGTGAATGACACCCTTTAACGGTATGAGTGGAGGCCTAGCCAGTGGCCACAGTACAGTATGTCTGGGCCTGACACACACAGGCTTGCAAATGTGATTATATCACAGAAAAGTTTTTAATATAATTTTATTTTATCTGCAAGGGATTTAAATGAGTGACACCCTGTAACGGTATGAGTGGAGGCCTAGCCAATAGCCACAGTACAGTCTGTGTGGGCCTGACACACACGGGATTGCAAATGTGATTATATCACAGAAAAATGTTAAATACATTTTTTTATCTGCAAGGTATTTGAGTGAATGACACCCTGTACCGGTAAGAGTGGAGGCCTAGCCAGGGGGCCACAGTACAATCTGTCTGGGCCTGACACACACACGGGCATGCAAATGTGATTATATCACAGAAAAATGTTAAATATAATTTTTTTTATCTGCAAGGTATTAGAGTGGGTTACACCCTGTAACGGAATGAGTTGAGGCATAGCCACTAGCCAGTGGCCACAGTACAGTCTGTGTGGGCCTGACACATATGGGCTTGCAAATGAGATTATATCACCGAAAATTGTTAAATAGATTTTTTTCATCTGCAAGGTATTTGTGTGAATGACACCCTGTAACGGTATGAGTGGAGGCTTAGCCCCTAGCCAGTGGCCGCAGTACAGTCTGTGTGGGCCTGACACACATGGGCTTGCAAATGTGATTATATCACAGAAAATTTTGAATTACATTTTTTATCTGCAAGGTATTTAAGTGAATGACACCCTGTAACGGTATGAATGGAGGCCTAGCCAGTGGGCACTGTACAGTCTGTGTGGGCCTGACACACACGGGCATGCAAATGTGATTATATCACAGAAAAATGTTAAATATAATTTTTTTCATCTGCAAGGTATTTGAGTGAGTGACACCCTGTAACGGTATGAGAGGAGGCCTAACCACTAGCCACTAGCCATAATACAGTCTGTGTGGGCCTGACGCACATGGGCTTGCAAATGTGATTATATCACAGAAAATTTTGAATTAAATTTTATATCTGCAAGGTATTTAAGTGAATGACACCCTGTAACGGTATGAGAGGAGGCCTAGCCACTAGCCAGTGGCCACAATACAGTCTGTGTGGACCTGACACACAAGGGCTTGCAAACGTGATTATATTACAGAAAAATTGTAAATATAACTTTTTTTATCTACAAGATATTTGAGTGAGTAACACCCTGTAACGGTGTGAGTGGAGGCCTAGCCACTAGCCAGTGGCCACAATACAGTCTGTGTGGGCCTGACACACACGGGCTTGCAAATGTGATTATATCACAGAAACATTTTAAATAGATATTTTTTATCTACAAGGTATTTGAGTGAATGACACCCTGTAACGGTATGAGTAAAGGCCTAGCCAGTGGCCACAGTACAGTCTGTGTGGGCCTGACACACACGGGCTTTCAAATGTGATTATATCACAGAAATGTTTTTTAATATAATTTTTTTTATCTGCAAGGTATTTGAGTGAATGACACCCTGTAACGGTATGAGTAAAGGCCTAGCCATTGGCCACAGTACAGTCTGTGTGGGCCTGACACACACGGGCTTGCAAATGTGATTATATCACAGAAAAATGTTAAATACATTTTTTTTATCTGCAAGGTATTTGAGTGAATGACACCCTGTAACTGTATGAGTGGAGGTCTAGCCACTAGCCAGTGGCCACAATACAGTTTGTGTGGGCCTGACACACAAGGGCTTGCAAACGTGATTATATCACAGAAAAATTTTAAATAGTTTTTTTTTAATCTACAAGGTATTTGGAGTGGAGGCCTAGCCAGTGGCCACAGTACAGTCTGTGTGGGCCTGACACACAAAAGGCTTGCAAACGTGATTATATTACAGAAAAATTTTAAATATAATGTTTTTTATCTGCATGCTATTTGAGTGAGTTACACCCTGTAACGGTGTGAGTGGAGGCCTAGCCAGGGGGCCACAGTACAATCTGTCTGCGCCTGACACACACACGGGCATGCAAATGTGATTATATCACAGAAAAATGTTAAATAATTTTTTTTATCTGCAAGGTAATTGTGTGAATGACACCCTGTAACGATATGAGCGGAGGCTTAGCCCCTAGCCAGTGGCCACAGTACAGTCTGTGTGGGCCTGACACACACGGGCATGCAAATGTGATTATATCACAGAAAAATGTTAAATAATTTTTTTTATCTGCAAGGTAATTGTGTGAATGACACCCTGTAACGATATGAGCGGAGGCTTAGCCCCTAGCCAGTGGCCACAGTACAGTCTGTGTGGGCCTGACACACATGGGCTTGCAAATGTGATTATATCACAGAAAATTGTTAAATAGATTTTTTTTATCTGCAAGGTAATTGTGTGAATGACACCCTGTAACGATATGAGCGGAGGCTTAGCCCCTAGCCAGTGGCCACAGTACAGTCTGTGTGGGCCTGACACACATGGGCTTGCAAATGTGATTATATAACAGAAAATTTTTAAATAGTTGTTTTTTTTATCTGCAAGGTATTTGGAGTGGAGGCCTTGCCAGTGGCCACAGTACAGTCTGTGTGTGCCTGACACACACTGGCTTGCAAATGTGATTATATCACAGAAATATTTTTTTAAAAATATAATTTTTTTATCTGCAAGGTATTTGAGTGAATGACACCCTGTAACGGTAAGAGTGGAGGCCTAGCCACTAGCCAGTGGCCACAATACAGTGTGTGTGGGCCTGACACACACGGGCTTGCAAATTTGATTATATCACAGAAAAATTTATTATTAGATTTTTTTCTTCTGCAAGGTATTTGAATGAGTGACACCCTGTAACAGTACGAGTGGAGGCCTAGCCACTAGCTAGTGGCCATAATACAGTCTGTGTGTGCCTGACACCCACGGGCTTGCAAATGTGATTATATCACAGATTTTTTTTTTAAATATAATTTTTTTTTTTATCTGCAAGGTATTTGAGTGAATGACGCCCTGTAACGGTGTGAGTGGAGGCCTAGGCAGTGGGCACAGTACAGTATGTGTGTGCCTGACACACACGGGCTTGCAAATGTGATTACATCACAGAAAAATTTTAAATATAACTTTTTTTATCTACAAGATATTTGAGTGAGTAACACCCTGTAACGGTGTGAGTGGAGGCCTAGCCACTAGCCAGTGGCCACAATACAGTCTGTGTGGGCCTGACACACACAGGCTTGCAAATGTGATTATATCACAGAAACATTTTAAATAGATTTTTTTTATCTACAAGGTATTTGAGTGAATGACACCCTGTAACGGTATGAGTAAAGGCCTAGCCAGTGGCCACAGTACAGTCTGTGTGGGCCTGACACACACGGGCTTGCAAATGTGATTATATCACAGAAATGTTTTTTAATATAATTTTTTTTTATCTGCAAGGTATTTGAGTGAATGACACCCTATAACGGTATGAGTGGAGGCCTAGCCAGTGGCCACAGTACAGTCTGTGTGTGCCTGACACCCACGGGCTTGCAAATGTGATTATATCACAGATTTTTTTTTTAAATATAATTTTTTTTATTTATCTGCAAGGTATTTGAGTGAATGACGCCCTGTAACGGTGTGAGTGGAGGCCTAGCCAGTGGGCACAGTACAGTATGTGTGGGCCTGACACACACGGGCTTGCAAATGTGATTACATCACAGAAAAATTTTAAATGGAATTTTTTTAATCGGCATGCTATTTGAGTGGGTACACCCTGTAACGGTATGAGTGGAGGCATAGCTACTAGCCAATGGCCACAATAGAGTATGTGTGGGCCTGACACAAACGGGCTTGCAAATGTGATTATACCACAGAAAATTTTTAAATATAATTTTGTTTATCAGCAAGGTATTTGAGTGAATGACAGTGGCGCACCTACAGGGGGGATCCAGCGGGTCTGGGCTCCCCCTAGAACAACCAGGCAAAATATATTTTTTTAAATCTGTTACGACACTCACCGCCAGGTAGATGACGCCGCTGGTTAGTGAATAAGCCCCTTTCTCCAGGAATGCAGTTTTTAATCCAGCCGATTATCAAACTCCCGAATGGAGCATACGAACGTCGCAACTCCCGATCAGCAATTCAGTCGAACTCCTTCCACAGCTAGCTATATACGAAAGCGCTGTCCCAATAATAAATCCCTCCATAAACGAGACCAAGCTCCGTCTTGAAAGTCAAACAGGGAATGTTTTATTGAGGGCTACCTGCCCATTTTTATGCAGGTCCCCATCTGGTGGACACACCCCTAGGGGACCAGAATGGAGACTGTGACACAGGACAGACATGCAGCACTACAGAGACAATACATCCCCACAATGCATTATGGTTTTCTCCTCTCTGCCCTGGCAACACCCGAGGAATAATCCAATTATCTCTCAAGACAGAGGGAAATCACCAATACGCATGTGGGGACAACAGAACAGACATCACCATTTAAACATACAATGTCACAACCCTTTTCAATACACAGACATTTAGCATCACACAATGGCACGAATTAGACCAGGAGTTCAAGTTGGTTCAAGTCCTTTGTGAACAATGAGGCCATTTAGGTTAACTAGCAGCACACTCCTCTCCTGGGTGGCCGTCCGTTCAGTAGTTCCAATCGGTATGTGGGGAAACACACGAACAGGGGCATACGGACAGGAAATCCAGCGAAATGAAGGCAAACAGACGAACCAGCAATATAGGTCTATACAGATAGATCTGTCACACGGCTCCCCCCTTGTGGGACACTCCGGCAGACCCAGCTTGACCCTTTAGCGGGTCAACTTGGGGATGACTGGACTAGGAGGTAGCAAGAACGTCAGTTTGCCGGGACAATCCATCTGCATTCCCATTCTGCTTACCGGGTCGGTAGCTGATGGTGAAGTTATACGGTTGTAAAGCTAAACTCCACCGCAGCTGTCTCCCATTGTCTCCTGAGACCCGGTTAAGCCAGACAAGGGGATTGTTGTCCGTCACAAGGGAAAATTCCTGTCCATACAAATAAGGGCTTAACTTTTTCAATGCCCAGACCAGGGCCAAGCATTCATTCTCCACTGCCACATAACTCACTTCTCGGGGTAACAGCTTTCTACTGAGATATGCGACAGGGTGCTCTCCTCCATCTTCCCCGAGCTGGCTCAGCACAGCCCCCAGTCCATACATGGAAGCATCTGTATGGACGAGAAAACGTTTGTTAGGGACTGGGGCAGCCAGGACAGGGGCATTTACAATTGCCTGTTTGAGTGCTTGAAATGCAGCTTCACAAGCTGGAGACCACAGGACCTGCTTAGGGAGATTTTTCTTGGTCAGGTCAGTCAGGGGCTTAGCAATAGTGCTGTAGTCTGGGAAAAAGCGTCTGTAATACCCTGCTGTCCCTAGGAAGGCTAACACCTGGGTCTTAGTGATAGGTGTGGGCCAGTTAGCTACTGCCTCTATCTTAGCCGACTCCGGCTACCACACCCCACTCTGTAACCCAGGTATTGCACTTCAGCCATGCCTAGATGGCACTTCTCTGGCTTCAATGTCAGGCCAGCAGCCCCAATTTTGTCCAAAACTACCCCTACATGTACGAGGTGTTCCTCCCAGGACCCACTGTAGATCGCAATGTCATCCAGGTATGCACAAGCAAATTCCTGGAACCCATCGAGAAGTCTATCCACCATACGCTGAAAGGTAGCCGGGGCATTCTTCATCCCAAATGGCATGACCTTAAATTGGTACAAGCCAAATGGGGTGACGAAGGCCGACTTGGGGATAGCATCCTCGGCCAGGGGGATCTGCCAATAACCTTTACACAGGTCTATGGTGGTCAGATAGCGTCCCCTGGCAATACTATCTAATAATTCGTCTACCCGGGGCATCGGGTAGGCGTCAGTGGTAGTCCGCTCGTTGAGCCGCCTGTAGTCTACACAGAACCGGGTGGTCCCATCTTTCTTAGGCACCAGGACTACAGGCGAAGCCCAAGGGCTATCGGAGTGTTCGATGACCCCAAGCTGGGTCATCTCCTGTATCTCCTTCCGCATTCCTTCTCGGACTGCTTCAGGGATACGGTACAGGGGCTGTCGTAGAGGGTTCTGTCCAGGGGTCTCCACCTTATGTACAGCTAGGGTAGTGTAGCCAGGCTCTTGGGAGAACGTCGCCTGCTTCTCCCACAGAAGCTGTCTTGCCTGTCCCTTCTCTGTGGGCTTAATCTATCCCCTAGCTGTACAAGACTAGTAAGGTCAGTCTGGGAGTCCCTCTCTAACAAATCGGGTAAGGGTAAACTCTCTGTATCGTCTGCAGCAGGGGCACATACTGCAGCGACATCCTCCGGTCTCTCCTGATACTTCTTTAGCATGTTCACATGAAAGGATTGCTGGATCCTTTCATCTGAACAGCTGGCTATAAGGTAGGTAGTATCACACACCTGAGCTAACACATTATACGGGCCCTGCCAAAATGCTTGCATCTTGTTCGACTTCACAGGTTTGAGCACTAGCACTTTCTGCCCAACCTGGAAGACTCGCTGCCGGGCACCCCGATCGTACCATCTCTTCTGTCTCCCCTGGGCCACCTGGAGATTCTCTCTTACCATCAGGGACAGTTTCTCCATGCGGTCCCGGAGTTCCAGGACATCTGGTACTATGGGGGTCCCTTCCTGCTCTGTCTCCCCCTCCCAGTGGCCTCTAATGAGATCTAGGGGTCAGCGGACCCTCCTCCCATAGAGCAACTCAAAGGGGGAGAACCCAGTAGATTCCTGGGGAACCTCTCTGTAAGAAAACAACAGATGAGGCAGGAATCGCTCCCAGTCTCTGCAAGTGTCAGAAAAGGTCCTCAACATCTGTTTGAGGGTGCCATTAAATCGCTCGCTGAGGCTGTTAGTCTGTGGATGGTACGGGGAACCAATTATCGGTTTAATGCCGCACACCCTCCACAGTTGCTGGGTGAGCACAGCGGTAAATTGGGTTCCCTGGTCAGAGAGAATCTCCTTAGGGAACCCAACCCTAGTAAAAATCCTAACCAGGGCATCAGCAACTGTCTCTGCCTCTATATTAGACAGCGCTACTGCCTCTGGATAGCGAGTGGCATAGTCCACCACGGTGAGAATATACTTCTTACCGGATGGACTAGCCCTGGCCAGTGGACCCACAATGTCAACGGCTATGCGGGCAAAGGGCTCCCCAATGATAGGCATAGACATAAGCCTAGCTCTTGGGTGGTCCCCCCGCTTTCCTACCCGTTGACAAGTGTCACACGTACTACAATATATCCGCACAGCCTGATTAAAATTTGACCAAACAAAGTTATGGATGATCCTATAGGCTGTGCGGCGGGACCCTACATGTCCGGCTAATGGAACGTCATGCCCTATCCGCAGAATCTCCTGCCGGTATTTTGCGGGCACCACCAGCTGTCGATTCGGCGGATGGGCAACACTTTTCTGGGACGGTTTAGGGATCCTATATACCCTGTCCCACACCCATTCATACCGCTCCCCATCTACTTCTTCCTCTCCAGTATCTGCTGTCTCTATACTTCTGGAGAGTCGGATCTGCCTGAGTTTCCCTCCCAAACTCCTCTGGGGAATCCCAGCTAGCAAAGGTCTGTCCTAGGGTATCAGTCAGGGAATCGGGTCTTACCTGGGTCTCGGCGGCAGGTGGGCTGGTTCCAGCAACACGGGTCTGGGCCCGGGTAGTCACTGGGTGGACATCAGCAGGTCCCATTGGAGCATAAGCAGAAACCAAAGGGGCCAGGTCATTCCCGAGCAAGACATCAGCAGGCAAGTCTTTCCTAACCCCCATATTCACATGTCCAGAGGCCACTCCCGAATCCAAATGAACCCGGGCAACAGGTAGACGGAACACGGCGCCTCCTGCTACCCTCAATGCCACAGTATTTCCAGTGTGTTGGTGTTCCAAAACAAGGTTCTTTTGGAGCAGGGTCATAGTGGCCCCGGTGTCTCTCAGACCAGTGACCACTTTGCCATTTAGTCTAACGGTCTGCCTGTGCTGCTGCCGGTTATCCTGCTGGGCTGCTTGTACTGGATCCGCCTCATGTAGTATACCCCAAAATTCCTCCTGCTCAAGACAGTGAGCGGAAGGCTGGGGTGGCTTCTGATTTCCGCCGGCTGGTTTTCTCTACGACTGCGCTGGGTTGGTATTGTTCAATGGGCACTCCGGTCTCTTGTGCCCCAACTGTTTGCACCCATAGCACCAGATAGGCTGAGAGTAATCCCGGGCGTTGAACCGAGCTGGCTGAACATAATTGTTCGCTGGTGGTATTGTGGGGGTGCGTTGCGCTGGGTGGTGATACACAGTAGTGGTTGGAGGTCCTGCCGGTGTGTACTCCACTCGAGTAGGGACCTTGGCTGCTGTCTGGTCTAGCCTTCGTGCATCTGTGTATTCATCGGCCAGACGAGCAGCTTCGGGTAAGGTAGCGGGTTTGCGGTCCCTAACCCACTCTCTGACTCCTGCAGGTAACCGATCAAAGCAGTGCTCCAACAAAAATACTTGCAGCACCTCTTCCCCAGTTACCGCTTGGCACCCTGCCATCCAGTGGGCTGTGGTGCGGTGTACCCTGCATGCCCACTCCACATAAGAATCACCAGCCTGCTTGTACGCCTCAGGGGTGACAGCATATCTGGCCAAAAGTGCATCTTTTACTGCCCGGTAGCTTGTAATTTCCTCCTCTGGTATGGCCCGAAAAGCCTCACTGGCCCAGCCGGATAATTTCCCAGAGAGGATAGTGACCCATTCCTCTGCGGGTACCTGGTGTAAGGCACACTGCCTTTCAAAATCAGCCAGGAACCCGTCAATCGCTCCCTCCGCTTCCACAAAATGTCTAAATGCAGCAAAAGGTACCTTTCTCCTTCCATTATTATTATGGGGTACCTCTGCTGCTGCAGCTCCTCTTCCCTGGAGCGCCTGTTGTGCTGCTGCTACTGCTGCTTGCACATGGACCACAGTATCTGCTGCAGGGTGGGCCAAAGTGTACCAGTCTTATCTGCCCGGTTAAATTGTACCTCCTCGGGTGTTAAATCCAGTATGCCAGGCACATTAGCTCTCTCCGTTCCCTGTGCTGAATCCATCTCCAATAATATAGAAATAATCTCTCTCTTCTTGAGATTACTCGCTGATCGTCCTCTGCATTCCAATATATCTTTAAGGGTAGCACGCCTTAATTCCTCATACTGCATTTCCACCCTGGGATTTGTAGCTGGCCTTCTGGGTGGTAGGATTCATCCCGTTGCTTGCCACCAATTGTTACGACTCTCACCACCAGGTAGATGACGCCGCTGGTTAGTGAATAAGCCCCTTTCTCCAGGAATGCAGTTTTTAATCCAGCCGATCATCAAACCCCCGAATGGAGCATACGAACGTGGCAACTCCTGATCAGCAATTCAGCGAAAGCGCTGTCCCAATAATAAATCCCTCCATAAACGAGACCAAGCTCCGTCTTGAAAGTCAAACAGGGAATGTTTTATTGAGGGCTACCAGCCCATTTTTATGCAGGTCCCCATCTGGTGGACACGCCCCTAGGGGACCAGAATGGAGACTGTGACACAGGACAGACATGCAGCACTACAGAGACAATACATCCCCGCAATGCATTATGGTTTTCTCCTCTCTGCCCTGGCGGCACCCGAGGAATAATCCAATTATCTCTCAAGACAGAGGGAAATCACCAATACACATGTGGGGACAACAGAACAGACATCACCATTCAAACATACAATGTCACAACCCTTTTCAATACACAGACATTTAGCATCACACAATGGCACGAATTAGACCAGGAGTTCAAGTTGGTTCAAGTCCTTTGTGAACAATGAGGCCATTTAGGTTAACTAGCAGCACACTCCTCTCCTGGGTGGCCGTCCGTTCAGTAGTTCCAAACGGTATGTGGGGAAACACACAAACAGGGGCATACGGACAGGAAATCCAGCAAAATGAAGGCAAACAGACGAACCAGCAATATAGGTCTATACAGATGGATCTGTCACATAATCCTTTAGGGCCGCACCGCTGATCAGACACACAGGCAGCACTAATGCCTGCAGCCTATCAGAGGCCGGCTCTGGCGGCGCTATTACGTCATCATTGCGCCGCCTGAGCCAGGCAGCACGCAGCAGGGACACGGGCCGGAAGTGGCTGCATCACATCGCTGCTGGTAAGTATCGGTGTATTTTTTTTAATTTTTTTTGAGGGGGGGAGCTGGCACTATGGGGGCACTAAAAGGGAGAACTGCACTATGGGGGCACTAAAGGGGAGAACTGCACCATGGGGGCACTAAAGGGGAGAACTGCACTATGGGGGCAGTAAAGGGGAGAACGGCACTATGGGGGGCAGTAAAGGGGAGAACGGCACTATAGGGGGCAGTAAAGGGGGGAATGGCACTATGAGGGGCAGTAAAGGGGAGAACGGCACTATGGGGGGCAGTAAAGGGGAGAACGGCACTATGAGGGCACTAAAGGGGAGAACGGCACTATGGGGGCAATAAAGGGGAGAACGGCACTATAAGGGCATTATTTGGGGGGCACCATGGGGGAGAGGAGCACTATGGGGGCTCTAAAGGGGCTTTTTTTTTTTACACATTATGGGGGGCACTATAGGGGAGAATGGCACTATGGTGCATCTGGTGGCACTATAGGGGCATTATTTGGGGGCACTAAGGGGAAGTGGGGGCTATAAAGGGGCCTTTATTCTTATTGGCACATTATGGGGGCATTATTGCATCTGGTGGCACTAAGGGGGAATTTTTTTACTGGCACGTTATGGTAGGCACTATGGGGGAAAGGAGCACTATTGGGGCATATGGTGGCACTTAGAAGGGGCATTTTTTACTGGCATATTATGGGCGACACTATGGGGAAGGGGAGAGGAGCACCATGAGGGCATTTACTGGGGCACTATATAGGGGTATTTTATACTGGCATACATTATGGGGACATTAGCTCAACAGCGGGTACTAAGAGGGGGTACAATAATTTTTGGGGGACATTATCTTTATACTAGTAGTGTCTAGGCGCAGTTACTTTTTTAGAGCACGGTGTGCCAATAATTGTTGAAAGGGGCACTATCTGTGTGGTAGCAGTATTTCCAGGGGGACTGTTTCTGCAGTATAGTATTGGGGGCACAGGGGGCACAGTATTGGGGCACTATCTGTGTGATAGTAGTATTTCCAGGGGGACTGTTTCTGCAGTATAGTATTGGGGGCACAGCGGGCACAGTATTGGAGCACTATCTGTGTGTTAGTAGTATTTCCAGGGGGACTGTTTCTGCAGTATAGTATTGGGGAGCACAGTATTGGGGGAGGCAGGAAAGGGTGTTCAGAAGATGTGAAGATGATGGAAATGTGGGAAACTGTTAATCTCTGCAGAGATGGGAGATGGCTGAAAAATCATCATGGTGGTCTGGTCTGAATGGAGAAAATGAGGAAAGAGAACGTCTACAACAAAGGTGACACCACTGGATGTAAGAGGTATAGGGTGCTATGTAGGAGAGGAGATGCTCCGGCTCCTCCCCTGCCATTTGCAGAAGGAGGATTCAGAGATGGATGAGGACAGCCAAAGGGGGCAGAAGGCAGATGGTGGGGGGAACCACAGGCCTTGAGCAGGATCTGGGGAGGGAGGAGAGCGGAGGAGCTTCCTGGCTGCAGCCTGCTGTCTATTGTATGATTTGAAGCAGGCAGTGCAGCCAGGACAGAGCTCACCCTCTCTCCGTATGATGTGTAGAGACAGGCCGCAACAATAGAATGTCAGCTGTACAGTGTTTGTTGGGAGTGGCCTATTATATGTAGAAGATGCATTTAATAATGGGCGGGGCCACAAAAACTGTAACGGTATGAGTGGAGGCCTAGCCAGGGGCCACAGTACGATCTGCGTGGGCCTGACACACACGGGCTTGCAAATGTGATTGTATCACAGAAAAATGTTAAATATACATTTTTTTATCTGCAAGGTATTTGAGTGAGTGACACCCTGTAACGGCATGAGTGGAGGCCTAGCCACTAGCCAGTGGCCACAATATAGTCTGTGTGGGCCTGACACACACGGGCTTGCAAATGTGATTATATCACAGAAAAATATTAAATATAATTTTTTTTTCTCAGCAAGTTATTTAAGTGAATGACACCCGGTAACGGTATGAGTGGAGGCCTAGCCAGTGGCGACAGTACAGTCTGTGTGGGCCTGACACACATGTGCTTGAAAATGTGATTATATCACTGAATTTTTTTAATATAATTTTTTTTATCTGCAAGGTATTTGAGTGAGTGACACCCTGTAACGGTATGAGTGGATGCCTAGCCACTAGCCAGTAGCCACAGTACAGTCTGTCTGGGCCTGATACACAAGGGCTTGCAAATGTGATTATATCACAGAAAATTTTTAAATATAATTTGTTTATCAGCAAGGTATTTGAGTAAATGACACCCTGTAACGGTATGAGTGGAGGCCTAGCCAGTGGCCACAGTACAGTCTGTGTGGGCCTGACACACACGGGCTTGCAAATGTGATTATATCACAGAAAACTTTTAAATATAATTTTTTGTATCTGTATGCAATTTGAGTGGGTTACACCCTGTAACGGTATGAGTGGAGGGATAGCCACTAGCCAGTGGCCACAGTACAGTCTGTGTGGGCCTGACACACACGGGCTTGCAAATGTGATTATATCACAGAAAAAATTTAAATATACATTTTTTATATCTGCAAGGTATTTGAGTAAATGACACCCTGTAACGTTATGAGTGGAGGCCTAGCCACTAGCCATTGGCCGCAATACAGTCTGTGTGGGCCTGACACACACGGGATTGCAATTGTGATTATATCACAGAAAAATGTTAAATATAATTTTTTTTAATCTGCAAGGTATTTGAGTCAGTGACACTATGTAACGGTATGAGTGGAGGCCTAGCCACTAGCCAGTGGCCACAATACAGTCTGTGTGGGCCTGACACACATGGGCTTGCAAATGTGATTATATCACAGAAAAATGTTAAATATAATTGTTTTTATCTGCAAGGTATCTGAGTAAATGACACCCTATAACGGTATGAGTGGAAGCCTAGTCACTAGCCAGTGGCCACAATACAGTCTGTCTGGGCCTGACACACACTGGCTTGCAAACGTGATTATATCACAGAAAAATGTTAAATATAATTTTTTTTACTGCAAAGTATTTGAGTGAATGACACTCTGTAACGGTATGAGTGGAGGCCTTGCCACTAGACAGTATCCACAATACAGTCTGTGTGGGCCTGACACACACAGGCTTGCAAATTATATCACAGAAATTTTTTTAATATAATTTTTTTATCTGCAAGGTATTTGAGTGAATGACACCCTGTAACGGTATGAGTGGAGGCCTATCCAGTGGCCACAGTGCAGTCTGTGTGGGCCTGACACACACAGGCTTGCAAATGTGATTATATCACAGAACATTTTAAATAGATTTTTTTTTTATCTGCATGCTATTTGAGTGGGTTACACCCTGTAACGGTATGAGTGGAGGCATAACCACTAGCCAGTGGCAACAATACAGTATGTGTGGGCCTGACACACACGGGCTTGAAAATGGAAATATATCACAGAAAAACTTTAAATATAATTTTTTTTATCTGCATGCTATTTGAGTGGGTTACACCTTGTAAAGGTATGAGTGGAGGCATAGCTACTATCCAGTGGCCACAATAGAGTATGTGTGGGCCTGACACACAAGGGCTTGCAAATGTGATTATTTCACAGAAAATGTTAAAATATAATTTAGTTTATCAGCATGGTATTTGAGTGAATGACACCCTGTAACAGTATGAGTGGAGGCCTAGCGAATGGCGACAGTACAGTATGTGTGGGCCTGACACACACGTGCTTGCAAATGTGATTATCACAGAAAAATTTTAAATATATATTTTTTTGTATCTGCAAGGTATTTGAATGAATGACACCCTGTAACGGTATGAGTGGAGGCATAGCCATTGGCCACAGTACAGTCTGTGTGGGCCTGATAAATAGCCTTGCAAATGTGATTATATTTCAGAAAAATTTTAAATATAATTTTTATTATCTGCATGCTATTTGAGTAGGTTACACCCTGTACCGGTATGAGTGGAGTTACAGCTACTAGCCAGTGGCCACAATAGAGAATATGTGGGCCTAACACACACAGGCTTGCAAATGTGATTATATCACAGAAAATTTTTAAATATAATTTTGTTTATCAGCAAGGTATTTGAGTGAATGACACCCTGTAACGGTATGAGTGGAGGCCTAGCCAGTGGCCACAGTACAGTCTGTCTGGGCCTGACACACACTGGCTTGCAAACGTGATTATATCACAGAAAAATGTTAAATATAATTTTTTTTACTGCAAGGTATTTGAGTGAATGACACTTTGTAACGGTATGAGTGGTGGCCTAGCCACTAGCCAGTGGTCACAACACAGTCTGTGTGGGCCTGACACACAAGGGCTAGCAAATGTGATTATATCACAGAAAAATTTTAAATATATTTTTTTTTAATCTGCAAGGTATTTGAGTGAATAACACCCTGTAATGGTATGAGTGGAGGCCTAGTTACTAGCCACAGTACAATCTGTGTGGTCCTGACACACATGGGTTTGCAAATGTGACTATATCACAGATTTTTTTAAAATATAATTTATTTTTTATCTGCAAGGTATTTGAGTGAGTGACACCCTGTAACGGTATGAGGGGAGGCCTAGCCACTAGCCAGTGGCCACAGTACAGTCTGTGTGGGCCTGACACACATGGGCTTGCAAATGTGATTATATCACAGAAAATGTTAAATAGAATTTTTTTTATCTGCAAAGTATCTGAGTGAATGACACCCTATAACGGTATTAGTGGAAGCCTAGCCACTAGTCAGTGGCCACAATACATTCTGTGTGTGCCTAACACACACAGGCTTGCAAATCTGATTATATAACAGAAACATTTTAAATAGATTTTTTTTTTATCAGCATGCTATTTGAGTGGTTTACACCCTGTGACGGTATGAGTGGCGGCCTAACCAGTGGCCACAGTACAGTCTGTGTGGGCCTGACACACACAGGCTTGCAAATGTGATTATATCACATAATTTTTTGGGGGGGAATTTTATTTTATCTGCAAGGTATTTGAGTGAGTGACACCCTGTAACGGTATGAGTGGAGGCCTAGCCAGTGTCCACAGTACAGTCTGTGTGGGCCGGACACACACGGGCTTGCAAATGTGATTTTATTGCAACAGGAGGCTCACATTGTGCATTAACTTTCTTTACCCCTTCCATTAGCAGCAAGAATAACTATTACAACTAGTGAAAATAATTTTTTCAAGACAGGTATCGGATATGTAAATTAGGTAGTCCAGATAGCCAATCAGAGATCTCCCTAGTGTATATAAGGTGCTGTTGCTGTAGGTTCTGCCTCTTTCTTGCTGCTCCCTCAGAAAAGATATGTATTTTTAATAGTATCCTATTACGATTATAATTTATTGTATTTAGAGCAAATTATAAGGCTTTTGCATTATTTTACCAGGGCTGAGGTCCGGTATTGGCACCATTAACAGCGGCGCGTGTCCCCCGTTCAGCGGTGCGCGTTGTATGCCGCCATTCATTATAATATTAATGAGGTTTTCTTCTTCCCTCCCTCCTATCTCCTATCTCGGTCCATGACACTATTTCCAGCTCCCAATACCTCTTAACGTGCCTCCGTCTCGTCCCCGGTCTCTGAACTCCTTCTCCTGCATTCAGCGCCGAAATCCCGTTTATCGCAAGATTTTGAGCGCTCCGGTCTTGTGACTGTGAGGTGATTGCGCGCGCTTTTCAAATTACCTCAGAGCGGCCAGTCACCTCACTGAGCACAGTTTACTCCAACTGTTTTTTTTCCCACATTATTAAAACAGATACTTACCCATACACTTCATAACTAATTGTGAGTATACCCACACATTACATCACATTTACTTCAGAATTTTACACTTGCATACATTCAGGTAATTTATACTGGTCTGTATGTATTATACGGATTTAGTGTTTCCTGAATACATGCATTAGTGTATATATGATTATATATATATATATATATATATATATATATATAGATATACACACATTTATATATATATATATATATATATATATTTATGAATAAAACTTTCATTTAAATCTTTTCCCATTTTTTCCCTTTTCTATCCTTTATTTAGCAATATGAACCCCTGTGAAGAACAACCTAACCCCCAACCCACTCAACCAATACCCATTGACTATGAACTGCTAATTTCGGATTCCATTCAACAAATGGTTGATCAATCCGTTTCTAAATCGGTATCAGTAGCAATACAATCAGCCATGATATCTATTCAGGATTCCATCTCCAAATCTCTCTCCTTGGTAGTAAACCAAAGACCTCAAAATTACCCCTCTACTCCAACTGACAATTTCCTCTCAGCGGAAGACTCAGTTACGGAACTTGCCAAAGGTTTTAAAAAATCAGGCAAAGCAACCAAAAAGAGGAGATTTACAGATGACCCTAAACCCCATACAATGGGAAAGGGTCACAATCTCAAAGAATGTCCGCATAAACCTTGCGGTAATGATAACAATGGCGAAAATCCCCACAAAGGACCCTCCACCCAGGAGGAGATTACCAATAGCCGGGTTATGGCAGCCAGTAAGAGGGCTAAGTTTATCTCTTACAAGGAAATATCTTCCTCATCACAATCAGATGATTCTGATTCAGTGTTAAGAGACGAATTACCTTTTTTCTATGAGGATGATTATCCTGAGGATCCTGAGGAATCCTCTTCAACTAATCAAATCTCAGAATCCTTGATCCTAGATAGTCAGGGTATCCCCTTTTTCAACCCCGATCAAATAAAACACCCCAGGTCCGGCGAATGGGTTCCCCAACCTCAAATTTCCAAATTTTGGGCACAATGGGTCAATAAATCCCTGGATAGATCCTCCAGGAACAAACTAAAAGCCGAATGTCCCAGGCCTACTTTACCAAATAAAAAATCCTTAACTCCAGAGTTAGACCCCATAATTTTTAAATATTTAAACAAAACGGGAAAAAATCCCAAAAGAGGTCTGGACAGATCTTTTAAACTATGCCAGGATAAACTTTTAGATTTATTAGGACCCCTCACAAAAATTTTAGACCTATCAGAACAAGCCGTTATTACAGGCGAGCCAGTAGACACATCAGTTCTACGTGGCTGGGCCCAAAGGGCCATCTGTTTCTTCGGAAACATCAACTCCGCCCTGAGTGCGGAAAGAAAAAGAAATATTCTGATGAAATTAGACCCTCAGCTCACCCATTTGGCCAATTCTGAACCCGATGAGTCTGCCGACGGTCTTCTTTTTGGGGATTCCCTCATTAAAGAAATGGGAAAATTCGTGGGAGTATTCTTCTCCCTATATAAAGCCAAAACGTCCTTGAAAAAAGTAGGTCAACCCAAAATTTTTGGCAGGGCTGGGAAAGGCAGGGGCCGCTTTCCCAGCCGAACTTCACAGTTCAGACAGACCCAGCAGGCTCCCTTCCAATCAGACAGAACTACCACATTCACACCGCACACCACACCTTTTTTCCCTACCAGAGGATGCCCATGGAGAACCCGAGGCCACCGAGGTTTCCCTAGATCCAGACCCTCATCAGGTAAGCTTTTCTATCCCAAACTATCCCCACTTCCCTCTAGGGGGAAGACTGAAACATTTTTTCCAAATATGGTCCTCTCTGACCTCAGACTTATGGATCCTGAACACCATCTCAGGATACCTGATAGATTTCCAATCTCTTCCCTCACAGAACCACATCCCTCAACCAATACACTTCTCGAATTTAGACCAAGACCTCATAGAGTCAGAGATACGAGATTTGCTCCACAAGGAAGCTATCATTCAAGTACCACACCTATCCCCAGGTTTCATCAGCAACATCTTTCTAGTAAAAAAGAAAGACGGCGGTCACAGACCAGTCATAAACTTGAAAACTCTAAACAATTTTGTGACTTACCATCATTTCAAAATGGAGGGAATTCACCTTCTCAGGGATCTCTTACTTCCCCAAGATTGGCTAATAAAAATAGACCTAAAAGACGCTTATCTCACTGTACCCATTCACCATTCACATCAACCTTTTCTACAATTCTATTGGAACAATCAGAAATGGCAATTCACTTGCCTCCCGTTTGGCCTTTCATCAGCCCCTTGGTGCTTCACCAAATTAATGAAACCAGTGATATCATCCCTAAGATCCCGGGGTGTACGTCTAATCATATACCTAGACGACATCCTAATTATGGCACAAACACTCTCACTAATACTCACACATACTCAATGGACCATTTCTCTTCTAACCAATCTTGGTTTTCTAATCAACTACAAAAAATCTATCCTATCCCCTTCCAAAGAACTAGAGTTTTTAAGCTTCAACATCAATACAGATTCCGCTCTGTTGAGTCTTCCTACAAAGAAGCTGACATTGATTCGAAAAGAAATCCGTTCAGTACTAAACAAACAAATAGTATCACTAAGGACCATTGCACGGATTGTGGGCCTCTTGTCGGCCTCCATACAAGCAATATTCCCCGCCCCATTACACTACAGAGCCCTTCAACGTTTAAAAACTCAACATTTACGAGAGGGATTACAATATTCAAACAAAGTCCCACTATCCCCGGAAGCCAAAGAAGAACTTCTTTGGTGGCTTCAACATATTCAGATCTGGAATGGGAAAATGATATTCAACTCCCTACCAGATCTGATATTGGAATCAGACGCCAGACTTTCGGGATGGGCGCTCGCTGTGGCCCTTACTCCACAGGAGGAAAATGGTCAGACTCGGAATCTCAACTACACATCAATTGTCTGGAACTACTAGCGGCCTTTTTCGCCATGAAAAGTTTCGCAAAAGACAAATCACACTGCTGCATCCTCCTACGTATGGACAATATTGCACCAGTTCAATACATCAACCGTTTCGGAGGCACCACCTTCAAGATTCTAACAGACATTGTCAAAGAATTCTGGCACTTCTGTCTAGACAGGGATATCACCTTAAAAGCGGAATACCTCCCAGGATTGATAAACTCAGTGGCCGATTGGAATTCCCGATACCTTTCAGATTCCAGCGACTGGCAATTACACCCGCTCATCTTTCAACAGATCAACAATTATGGGGTCCCTTTTTTCATAGATCTTTTTACATCACAACTGAACACCCAACTCCCCAACTTCTTCAGCAGGCGTCCGGATCCAGAGGCCTTAGCCATAGACGCTCTCCGCCAAATTTGGCCACAGGAACGTCTCTACGCCTTTCCCCCACTTGCACTAATCCCCAGAGTCCTACTTCAGACGATGGCACAAAATTCCACATTAGTGATCATCACCCCATGGTGGCTGTCTCAGACATGGTTTCCCACACTACTCAGTCTGACGATAGACATCCCGAGGATCCTTCCTTCTCCCCAAGATCTTCTCCGAGACCCTTCGGGACACCTACACCCCCTAATCCTTTCGGAACATCTAACACTAATAGCTTGGCTGATTTCAGGCAACCAACAATCGATTTCGGATTTTCACAATCTACTATTGACATCCTCTCTGATGCATGGGCCCCGGGAACCAAAAAGGCTTATAGATCAGCCTGGAAAATTTGGCTTCATTGGTGCACTCAACGAGACTTGGATCCCATTCGAGCACCTATTACCCACATATTAAATTTTATTTCGGAAGCTTTCAATATGGGGAAGGCCTATAGGACCATAAACCTTTACCGTTCCGCTATATCATCAGAACATACCCTTATTAACTCCATTCCAATCGGCAAACACCCAATGATTTGTAGGCTCATGAAAGGCATTCGTTTTAGAAACCCCCCAAAACCTAGGTACCATTCCACTTGGGACGTTACTTCCCTTCTAAACCTTTTTTCTAACTGGGAAGACAATGAACACCTTTCACTAAAATTACTCTCCTTTAAAATCACGACCCTCTTATGCCTCATATCCATAAAAAGAGTGTCAGATGTTAGAGCCTTAGATATATCTCATAGATCCTTCACCCCTAACGGAGTAACTTTCCAAATAACGAGAAGAACCAAAACCAACCTACACACAGTGTTCTACCCGGCTTTCCCTTCTAACGACAAACTATGCATTGTCCGCTGTTTAAAAACATACGAATCCATGACCCAATCTTTACGCTCTCCTCAATCTTCACAACTTCTTATTTCTTTTCGTAAACCACACCTTCCAGTATCCTCCCCTACATTAGCAAGATGGATTAAACTTACCATGCAAATGGCAGGGATTAATACAACAATATTTGGCCCACACTCTATCCGAGGGGCGGTTTCTACTAAAGCATTCCAAAAAGGAGCTTCTCTATCTGAGATTTTGAAGGCCGCGGACTGGTCTTCGGAATCCACTTTTAAAACATTTTACTTCAAACCTGACACTCATGTTTCCATGTCTATCATTGAAGGATAGTTATATCGTCTAGCATAAAGTTAGCTTTAAACTTGCACAATGTGAGCCTCCTGTTGCAATAAAATTGGAGATTTTCCTTGCTATTGTAACGGAAAATATAGATTTTATTGAAGACAGGAGGCGAACATTGTCCCCCCCTTTTTTAACCCAACCCTAATCATCTTTCAAATATGTTTTTCTGTCTCCATAACATACTAGGATATCTCCAATCCTCCATTCATCCTACACTGTTCCTGTTACTCCGGATTTCCTTCATGTGAATCTACTCTTTATTCCTTTATGGTCAAGATCTGTTTAATTTCAAGTTACTTCATCGTGAGTCATCATCAAGAAAGAGGCAGAACCTACAGCAACAGCACCTTATATACACTAGGGAGATCTCTGATTGGCTATCTGGACTACCTAATTTACATATCCGATACCTGTCTTGAAAAAATTATTTTCACTAGTTGTAATAGTTATTCTTGCTGCTAATGGGAGTAGTAAAGAAAGTTAATGCACAATGTTCGCCTCCTGTCTTCAATAAAATCTATATTATTTTACAGAAATTCTTTTAATATAATTTTTTTTTATCTGCAAGGTATTTGAGTGAATGACACCCTGTAACGGTATGAGTGGAGGCCTAGCCAATGGCGACAGTACAGTCTGTGTGGGCCTGACACACATGTGCTTGCAAATGCAATTATATCACACAAAAATTTTAAATATAATTTTTTATCTGCAAGGCATTTGAGTGAGTGACACCCTGTAACGGTATGAGTGGAGGCCTAACCACTAGCCAGTAGCCACTATACTGTCTGTATGGGCCTGACACACACGGGCTTGACAGCGGCGAATCAATGGATGTCGTATATCTGGACTTCTCCAAAGCATTTGACACTGTACCACATAAAAGGTTAGTATATAAAATGAGAATGCTCGGACTGGGAGAAAACATCTGTATGTGGGTAAGTAACTGGCTCAGTGATAGAAAACAGAGGGTGGTTATTAACGGTACACACTCAGATTGGGTCACTGTCACTAGTGGGGTACCTCAGGGGTCAGTATTGGGCCCTATTCTCTTCAATATATTTATTAATGATCTTGTAGAAGGCTTGCATAGTAAAGTATCAATTTTCGCAGATGACACTAAACTGTGTAAAGTAATTTACACTGATGAGGACAGTATACTACTACAGAGGGATCTGGATAGACTGGAGGCTTGGGCAGATAAGTGGCAGATGGGGTTTAACACTGATAAATGTAAAGTTATGCACATGGGAAGGAAAAATGCAAGTCAACCGTACATACTAAATGGTAAAACACTCAGTAACACTGACATGGAAAAGGATCTAGGAATTTTAATAAACAGCAAACTAAGCTGCAAAAACCAGTGTCAGGCAGCTGCTGCCAAGGCCAACAAGATAATGGGTTGCATCAGAAGGGGCATAGATTCCCGTGATAAGAACATAGTCCTACCACTTTAGGCTCCTTTCACACTAGCGTTCGGCTCGTGAGCTCCGTTTGAAGGAGCTCACGAGCGGACCCGAACGCAGCCGTCCAGCCCTGATGCAGTCTGAATGGAGCGGATCCGCTCAGACTGCATCAGTCTGGCGGCGTTCAGCCTCCGCTCCGCTCGCCTCCGCACGGACAGGCGGACAGCTGAACGCTGCTTGCAGCATTCGGGTGTCCGCCTGGCCGTGCGGAGGCGTGCGGATCCGTCCAGACTTACAATGTAAGTCAATGGGGACGGATCCGTTTGAAGATGCCACAATATGGCTCAATCTTCAAGCGGATCCGTCCCCCATTGACTTTACATTGAAAGTCTGGACGGATCCGTCCCAGGCTATTTTCACACTTAGCTTTAGCAGTATTTAAAGCTTGTATTTCACTGTGACAAATGCAGCAAAAGCCCCAGATGTAGGTTATTGACAAAAATTGGTGTTGTTTTAATCCCAGTATATAATTGCAGTTTTTAAAGCTTGTTTTTCACTGTGACAAATGTAGCAAAGATTCCAGGTGTAGTGTCTTGACAGAATGGGTGTTTTTTTTTTTAAACTAGAATATAATTGCAGTATTTAAAGCTTGTATTTCACTGTGAGAAATGCAGGAATGGCTCAAGATGTAGGCTATTGCAAACAATGGGTGTTTTTTTTATTTATTAACCCAGAATATAATTGCAGTATTTAAAGCTTGTATTTCACTGTGACAAATGCAGCAAGGGCCCTAGATGAAGGCTATGGCAAACAATGGGTGTTTTTTTTTTAACCCAGAATATAATTGCAGTATTTAAAGCTTGTATTTCTCTATCAAAAATGCAACAAAAGCCCTAGATGTAGGGTCTTTGCAAAAATGGGAGTTTTTTTTAAAAAACACAAAATATAATTGCAGTATTTAAAGCTTGTATTTCACTGTGACAAATGCAGTAACGGCCCCAGATGTATTGTCTTGCCAAATTTTTTTTTTTTTTTTTTTTTAATACCGAATATATTGGCAGTATTTAAAGCTTTTATTTTACTGTAACAATTGCAGCAAAGGCCCCAGATGTAGAGTATTGCCAAAAAGGGTGTTATTTTTTAAACCCAGAATATAATTGCAGTATTTAAAGCTTGTATTTCACTGTGACAAATGCAGCAAGGGCCCTAGATGAAGGCTATGGCAAACAATGGGTGTTTTTTTTTTTAACCCAGAATATAATTGCAGTATTTAAAGCTTGTATTTCTCTATAAAAAATGCAACAAAGGCACCAGATGTAGGGTCTTGCCAAAATGGGAGTTTTTTTAAACACAAAATATAATTGCAGTATTTAAAGCTTGTAATTCACTGTGACAAATGCAGCAAGGGCCCCAGATGTAGGGTATTGCAAACAATGGGTGTTTTTTTTTAACCCAGAATATGATTGCAGTAGTTAAAGCTTGTATTTCACTGTGACAAATGCAGCAAGTGCCCCAGATGTAGGGTCTTGCAAACAATGGGTGTGTTTTTTTAAACCCAGAATATAATTGCAGTATTTAAAGCTTGTATTTCACTGTGACAAATGCAACAAAGGCCCCAGATGTAGGTTAGTGCCATAAATGTTTTTTTTTAAGCCAAGAATATAATTGCAGTATTTAAAGCTTGTATTTTACTGTGACAAATGCAGCAAAAGCCCCAGATGTAGGTTATTGACAAAAATGGGTGTTCTTTTTTAATCCCAGTTTATAAATGCAGCATTTAAAGCTTGTATTTCACTGTGACAAATTCAGGAATGGCTCCAGATGTAAGGTATTGCAATCAATGGGTGTTTTTTTAAACCCAGAATATAATTGCAGTATTTAAAGCTTGTATTTCTCTATGAGGAATGCAACAAAGGCCCTAGATGTAGGGTCTTGCCTAAAATTTGTGTTTTTTTAAACCCAGAATATAATTTCAGTATTTAAAGCTTGTATTTTACTGTGACAAATGCAACAAAGGCCCCAGATGTAGCGTTTGGCCAAAATTATTATTTTGTAATCCCAGAATATAATTAGAGTATTTAAAGCTTGTATTTTACTGTGACAAATGCTGCAAGGGCCCTAGATGAAGGGTATGGCAAATAATGGGTGTTTTTTTTTAAACCTAGATTATATTTTTTAATCAATAAGTTTTTATTGAATGATTTTGTATTCAAGTCAATTTAACAAAATACAGATATAAATAGATAAAATATCTCATGGCGCAAGAATCCAGTCCAGATAGTAATAGTAAATAGACACGTATTTATTGCAGAAGTACAACGCGTTTCGGGGAGTAGTTCCCCTTCATCAGGTACATAACACTGCATCCACTGGTTGCAGTGTTATGTACCTGATGAAGGGGAACTACTCCCCGAAACGCGTTGTACTTCTGCAATAAATACGTGTCTATTTACTATTACTATCTGGACTGGATTCTTGCGCCCTGGGATATTTTATCTATTTATATCTGTATCCTACCACTTCTTGGAGACTTCAGGGATCTCCGACAAGAAGTCATCCCTCCGCGGCTGCAGATCCACCAGTGAACCGTGACTCCATCGCAGTCATTGACAAGCTTTTACTAGAGTTGTGCCTACAAATAGCACAACCACAAAAGGTGAGCCCTGTACTGGAACCATTTATTTTATCTGTCTACCAACGGTATTACCCTATGGTGCGCCCTGCTTTGTTTTTAACAGCATAAAGTAAATCCTGTGGATCCATTCAATTTAACAAAATAGACATGTTTGACATAAAGAAAAGGTAACAAATAAGAAATAATAAAGGGTTCCATACAGAAATACAAAAGGTTCGTTAGATTGAGTATAGTGCATGTGCTGTAAGTATTACATGCCGAACAGATGCATCTCACAATTTACGGCAGGGTTATACAGTACAGAAAGACAGTGTATTTGCACAGTAGGACTATAACAAGTAATATGAAAGTGAATCCGCATACGAACTGGACAACCATTGTAGCCATGAGTTATGCACTGCTATTCTAGCTTTCATCGATGAGGCAAAGGTAAATTCACATTGCATATGATGATTTACCAGCTTGAAGACTTCACTAATTAGAGGAGACTGCAGACTTTTCCATTAGTGTGCAATCACTTTCTTTAATGCAAAGAGGATATGTGCTACTGTACCTCTGCTGTCACTAGGAATATCTAACAAGCGTATGCTAAGGATTGCTAGCTCCGGGGTCATTATTCCCGTAATCCCAGTTATTTCTTCTAGAACCTTCGAGACTAAGGCCCAGAAATGGGTTAGCACAGAGCACTCCCACCACATATGATACGGAGAGCCTATTTGACCACATCCCCTCCAACACAGTGGAGAATGGTTAGGGATGACATGAGCTAATCTATTTGGCATGAGGTACCACCTTAATTGGGATTTCCTATTTTGCTCTGCATGGTTTATGCATTTAGAACTTTTCATGGACCAATACATGGCATCCATCCATTTATCTAGAGGGAATTCTTTCCCCATTTCAGCCTCCCACCTGGACATAAAGGGCTTTTTGCATTCTTTGTCTGTTGGGATGGAATGGGAACCGCTATCTGCTTTAAGTAGCTTACCAATTGGGTCACTCTCATCCGCTTCAGCATCTAAGTTGAGAGATGAGAGAAAGTGATGGATTTGTAAGTATTGATAGAAGATAGAGTTAGGTAGGTTATAAGTGGAGTGCAGTACCTCAAAGGATCGTAGAGTGGATTGCTCAAATAGGCTCCCCAGCGTATCTATCCCGCAATTCAGCCAGCCTGTAATATGAAGTGTAAGGATATGATATTCTATAGGCGAGATGGGAAAATGTTTATTTTCCAGGGGAAAAGGTGCTTTGTTTTTGAATGAGTGCGCCCATGCGAACATGGAGGCTTGCATTCTGCTTAGGCTACTTTCACACTTGTGTTCGGGGCTCCGCTTGTGAGTTCCGTTTGAAGGGGCTCA
The DNA here is from genome assembly GCF_014858855.1 of Bufo gargarizans. Taxonomy (NCBI): domain Eukaryota; kingdom Metazoa; phylum Chordata; class Amphibia; order Anura; family Bufonidae; genus Bufo; species Bufo gargarizans. The sequence continues at coordinate 103,513,750 of NC_058087.1, forward strand.
CAAGCGGACCCGAACGCATCCGTCCAGCCATAATGCATTCTGAGTGGATGCGGATCCGCTCAGAATGCATCCGTCTGGCAGCGTTTGGCCTCCGCTCCGCTCAGCAGGCGGACACCTGAACGCTGCTTGCAGCGTTCGGGTGTCCGCCTGGCCGTGCGGAGGCGTGCGGATCCGTCCAGACTTACAATGTAAGTCAATGGGGACGGATCCGTTTGAAGATGCCACAATATGGCTCAATCTTCAAGCGGATCCGTCCCCCATTGACTTTACATTGAAAGTCTGGACGGATCCGTCCCAGGCTATTTTCACACTTAGCTTTTTTTAAGCTAATATAATGCAGACGGATCCGTTCTGAACGGAGCCTCCGTCTGCATTATTACGATCGGATCCGATCGAACGCTAGTGTGAAAGTAGCCTTACAAATCGCTAGTCAGACCACACATGGAGTACTGTGTACAGTTCTGGGCTCCTGTAAACAAGGCAGACATAGCAGAGCTGGAGAAGGTCCAGAGGAGGGCAACTAAAGTAATAACTGGAATGGGGCAACTACAGTACCCTGAAAGATTATCAAAATTAGGGTTATTCACTTTAGAAAAAAGACGACTGAGGGGAGATCTAATTAATATGTATAAATATATCAAGGGTCAGTACAGAGATCTATCCCATCAGCTATTTATCCCCAGGACTGTGACTGTGACGAGGGGACATCCTCTGCGTCTGGAGGAAAGAAGGTTTGTACACAAACATAGAAAAGGATTCTTTACGGTAAGAGCAGAGAGAATATGGAACTCTCTGCCTGAGGAGGTGGTGATGGTGAGTACAATAAAGGAATTCAAGAGGGCCATGGACGTATTTCTGGAGCTTAATAATATTACAGGCTATAGCTACTAGAGAGGGGTCTTCCTCTGGATCAACTTGCGGGATAACAGGCCGAACTGGATGGACAAATGTCTTTTTTCGGCCTTATGTACTATGTTACTATCACCGAAAAATTTTATATATAATTTTTTTTATCTGCAAGGTATCTGAGTGAATGACACCCTGTAACGGTATGAGTGGAGGCCTAGCCACTAGCCAGTGGCCACAATACAGTCTGTGTGGGCCTGACACACACGGGCTTGCAAATGTGATTATATCACAGAAAATTTTTAAATATAATTTTTTTATCTGCAAGGTATTTGAGTGAATGACACCCTGTAACGGTATGAGTGGAGGCCTAGCCAGTAGCCACAAAACAGTCTGTGTGGGCCTGGCACACACAGGCTTGCAAATGTGATTATATCACAGAAAATTTTAAAATATAATGTTTTTTATCTGCATGCTGTTTGAGTGGGTCACACCCTGTAACGGTATGAGTGAAGGCATAGCCTCTAGCCAGTGGCCACAATACAGTATGTGTGGGCCTGGGACACACAGGCTTGCAAATGTGAATATATCGCAGAAACATTTTAAATATAATTTTTTTATCTGCATGCTATGAGTGGGTTACACCCTATAAAGGTATGAGTGGAGGCATAGCTACTATCTAGTGGCCACAATAAAGTATGTGTGGGGCTGACACACACGAGCTTGCAAATGTGATTATATCACAGAAAATTTTAAAATATAATTTTTTTTATCAGCATGGTATTTGAGTGAGTGACACCCTGTAACGGTATGAGTGGAGGCCTAGCCAATGGCGACAGTACAGTCTGTGTGGGCCTGACACACACATGTGCTTGCAAATGTAATTATATCACACAAAAATTTTAAATATAATTTTTTTATCTGCAAGGCATTTGAGTGGGTCACACCCTGTAACGGTATGAGTGGAGGCATAGCCACTAGCCAGTGGCCACAATACAGTCTGTGTGGGCCTGACACACACGGGCTTGCAAATGTGATTATATCACAGAACATTTTTAAATATATATTTTTTTTATCTGCAAGGTATTTGAGTGAATGACACCTTGTAATGGTATGAGTGGAGGCCTAGCCAGTGGCCACAGTACAGTCTGTGTGGGCCTTCCTGCTTGCATCACTTCCTGCCAGCTGACCAGTGTGACATTATCCCTGGTCCTGGAAGGTGAGAGCTGCAGGAAAGGCATGGAGGCAAGGCCTGGAGGCCAACGGTGTTTGCCGGGGGGGATCGCTGCCCTTTCCCCAGGGGGTGGTGTTCTCTCAGGGTATGGACACCCGCGCTGCCGCCGTCCGGCGTTCTATATCAGGCGGCCGCAACAGTGGCACGGCGATGGAAGCAGTCGATCTTACACAGGATACGCCTGCACCTGTGGTGTATGAAGTGGAGGTGGAAATTGAATGCACAGAGAGACCATGCAGTCCTGAGACATTGGACACAGCGTCTGAAGGTATGCAACGATCGGAGGTAGTGTCGCAGCCAGGAGGAGGTAAGCGACATGGGACCCTTGTGAACGTTTTGCAATCCAGCGCCCCAGAGAGGAGCGCAGTCGGAAGGATTGGCCCGGAGACCCGACTCTCGGGGAAGACCCGGCTGTGCCGGCATACATACATAATTCCTCTGGGTAGCCATCTTATATGCTTCTGGCATATGTAAAAAAACTGTGAACTCTCATCTTCCTGAAGCCTGGGTCACCTATGATATAGATGGACACTTTTATTACCACTACTCTGTAATGCCAGCTATAAAAGGTCATAAAAGCTATACCAGGCCCAGCTCATCCTGTCCTATAAGATAAGATCAGCTCGCTGTCAAGCCTGGCTGGAGCGTGACGTCATTAATTTCCAGGTCTGGTTTGAGGAGAGCTAATAGCCCTTAATTAGCTCTGGGCATAAAACCAGTCCACTTTCATATTTCATTTATGAATCAACTTATGCCCTTTCTGACACCAGATCCAGGCTCTACAGAGTATTGTGGTTAATTGGGAATCAAATATGACTAGAGGATGTGATTCCGTAGCTGACCTATGGGTGGTAGAAGAACTACAGGTCCCAGCATTACCGTGTGTGGTCTCATTCTGTAGGTAAATAAATAAGGATCGCAAATATGCATTCTGTATAAAAATATGCCGATGTATCAGGGAGATACGAGCATAAGTATAATCCTCATTGTAGGAACTGAACTTTGATGGGGTCATAAAACACTTGGGGGCCAATCCCTAGGCTTCACAGTCACTCTGCTGCCATTGGCTGACAGGAGTAAGTCTCCTGCCCATGGGAGAGTTCATAAAAATCTGTGCACAAGGACAGAGGAGAGACACCCACGGAACATCACCAGACACTTAATTGGACATTGACGGCATATCCCTGTATCAGAAGAACTTTGAGGGTCTCCCCTGATACATACTGAAAAGGGGTTTGCAAGGATTCAAAAAGGACATATGAACGACCATCTGAAACCCTCCAGAGAAACTAAGTATTCTTTCATCTTTTTCCCTTTCATTTGAACTGTCGTGATTATTTATATTGTTATTATTATTCTGTAGATTTATAGTCATTTTCATTAGACTTGTATGCACTGCTTTTTACCTTATTAAAGATTATAAAAGCTAAATGGCCAAGTCTTCCATATTCTAAGCTGCTGAACAATGTACCTTGCCTTTGAAGAGACGTTACCAGGTAGTTAGTTAAATTGCATTTAGGAATTGTAGCTGGGGGTGATTGACTGCGGTTGGTCAGTAAGTGATATCCGGTTCATCCACTGATCTGTGTGATAGTGAATGACCCGGATAGTCGGCTCGTGGACCGGGAACCCACGTGGTGGCAGTTACCGAAGTGTAGTGGGGGGTGTTAGCTGAATGGTAATACCCCGGTCACATGAGGTCTCTGTGTGTGCGCAGACTCCGTCACAGAACACTATGTCACAGCTGTGGGATCCGGAGAGATCGGATCCATAGTTCGTGACACCGGGGAAATATTAAAAAAAGGCAGGAGCTTGGACTCGACCCTGGACCAGGCCGGCGTCCATGTGGTTAAGCCCTGTAATGCAAAAATGTCCACTGCTGAACAAGTGGTGGGCAAGGTTAAAAAAGGTTTTGCTGCTGAACAAGCAGCGCGGAGGGTGGCTGGCCCTAAAGTGTTAATTGACAAAGAGATGGGAAAGATGCCAGTAAAGGAGTCTAGAAATGTGATTTCCAGGGTCAGTGGAGCAAGTATATCTCGCCCTGGAGAGTCTGGTTTGTCTCACCTAGGTGGGGCTGGTATGGATGTGACCAAGGTGATCCGCAACTGGGGTGTGCAAGGCCCCACAGATACTGCAGACATTTTTGCTTCAAGAGTGGTTTTTTATTTAAAGCTATATGATGAAATTAAAAAAGACTTGAGAAAAGTTAAATTGGAACAAAAAAAATATGAAGCTACAGGAGGGCTTATTGCCTAAGTGTAAAAAAACTTTTCTCTCCTCTAAGCTGGATAAGCTAGAGGAGGAGATAATGACACTGGAAGAAAGGAAACTGGCCATAGAAAAAAATGGAGGTCCATTTATGGAAAAATGATAAACGGTTTAAAAACATGTCAGATACTGAGTCTGGCTCTCCTGGTCCATCAGGGCTGCGGATCAGGAGCCCAAGAAAAACAGTAATGGCTGAGAATTCTGGGCAGGATTCCTTGCCAGCAGGGCAGGGGGAACCCTCTTGGAGTCAGGGAGCAGCCTCCGGGGATGAAGGTGAGTCTGGTGGTTTGATATTGCAGAGCATCAGGCAGCTGGAATCCCCGGTAGGTAGGCTCTATTTTGGAGATGAGGAGATACCTGAAGAGGAGAAAGTAAAGGAAAAAAAAAAATAGAACCAAAGTTGTGGAGAGAGAGGTGTTGGTGTATGGCCCTTCAAACACTTCAAAACCCGCTGCTGAGCCCAGCCTAGCTCCTGATGTGGAGCTAGGTTGTACAGAGCGGGAGATTATGGCTGCGGACAAGGTAAAGACGGACAAGTTGAGGGCGGACAAGGTCGCGAAAAGGGCGGACAAGGTGGCTCCTTCTGCGGTAGAGGGGGTGGTGGTGCCTGCAAAGGCACCACTAAGGTTAGAGCCAAGTGGGGAGAACCCGGCCAGTGTAGGGGGAGTAAGTGGTGGTTCCCGGGGTAAAAGTGATAAGCATGTGGTAAAAAGAGAAATGAAAGGTAGTATGAAAGTAGGGGAGAATGGAGTCAGTAATGCAGGACCAAGTGTGGATGCAAGTGGGAATACAAAAGTAAGTGAAAATATGGAAGTGAGTGGAAATTATGTAAGTGGGAATGTTGTAGGTGGTGAAAATGTGGATATGGAAGAATATGATGAAAGGATTTTGACTGCTGAGGATATGGAGAAATTGAGAAAAGAGGAGGAGGAAGAAAGGGTGAGAAAGGGAAAAAATGCAAAACGTACATTTTCAAATATCGTTCAGCAGGGAACAAGGGACTCTTTGCCCACAGGATCTGGCAAGGATAACTTGCAACGGTGCCTCTTGGGGGCCTTGGAAGAGGGTGCTGAGACCTCCATACAAGTAGAGGGTGAATCGGTTGAACTGTCTTTCTGGACGGAGAGACATGGGCTGAGAACCTTCCAAGAGCAAAAGGGGGGTGAGACCATCTGGACTCACCCCACACCCGGGGGGGACCGTAGGAATGTGGCCCGTTTGTTTTGGAAAGGTGAGGAAGCAACACCTTCCAGGAAGACTGTTGTGGAGCTTTTCCTGCAGATGGGGTTTGAGGCGAAAGACATCTATGCCCTCATCCATCCCTACGGGACCAAGCTCTTTGATGTTACCTTTGTCTGACCAGAGGGGCTTGAGCTCTTCTGGTCCAGATATGAGCTGATAAGGAGCACCCCGGAGTGGCAGGGTTTTGCCGTCCAGGCTATCACCCGCTAGAATAAGGTGAAGAAAGTGACTGTGTTAACTTGTAATGAGTCTCTTTCTAGTGTAGACATAGCAACCTGGCTGAGTCGCTATGGTGAAGTGGGCTACCCAGCCAAGGCCTTGATTGAGCACAGTATTTGGTCAGGGGCCTGGACCTTTAACGTGATGTTGAGGGCCCAGGGAAATTCTGTTACCCATATCCCCTCCTCGGCCTTCATAGGGAGGGATCGGATAATGGTTTTTTACCAGGGGCAGCTAAAGGTCTGCCACAGGTGCGGCCACCCCACACACTTCAGTGCACAATGTAAGACCCAGAGGTGCGTGAGGTGTGGAGAGAGTGACCATCTTGCCGCAACCTGTCGGAAGATCAGGTGTAACCTGTGTGGAGACCTGGGTCACCCGTTTAGTCGCTGTCTGCTTGCCTTTGCCAACCAGGCTCAGGGACAGGCTCAGAACCATGCAGATACTAGCCGCATGGCTGGGCCTGCAGTTGGTGAAGAGTCTGCTGCCGGGACTGGACAGGCTGGTGAGGGGACAAGTGCCGGGGATCCCAGCACTGGAGGAAGCATAAAGGATTCCGATAAGGTAAAAAAAATTACGGCAGCTAGAGCCAGGCGGCAGGAACAACGCTGCAAACAGAGGGAGCAGGAGGCAGCTGATCCCTCAACCGGTACCCTAGTTGAGAATCCGGCCAATAGTGGCCAGGATGACAGTGATGATGATGGGAATCCCGGATTTCATCCCGAAGAGGCCAACCTCTCTGCTGTCTCTGTCTCCTCAGGTGGGGATAGTGTGGATGAGGAGGACAGTGAATGGTTGGTGAGGAGGAGGAACAAGCAAGATAAGAAGAGAAACAGCAAGAGAGAGGGCAGGAAGGCCTCTCTTGAGTGGGATCCGTCAATCCCACTTTCCCTTGACCAGATACCAAGGAGGGTTTCGGCTGGTGCCCCTCTTGTGGAGGTCTCCAACCGGTATGGTGTCCTAAGCGATACCTCCGAGGCCGGCTTGGCCGAGGGGGAAGCGAGGGATGCAGTGCCGGAGGGTGAGAAGGCCTCCTTGCGGGTTGCCGATCCCTGCCCTTCAGAGGGGAAACCTTCTGGAGGGGGGGCCAAGTCAGATCCTGTGGGTAAGGAGAAATGTGATATGGATGTCTCCAAATGCCTGAAAAGGCAGAAAGAAAGTGAGGAGTCAGATGGTTGTGTTGGTGAGGGTGGCGGTGGGCTTAAGAAGAAAGCTATCTAGTTCAATCACTTATGATGGCGGAACTCACCCTGTTGACGCTAGCAAGCATTAACGTTGCTAGCATTAAGTCAGACGTGGCTCGTTATGTGGCCTTTGATTTTTTTCAGCCATTTTGATGCTGATATTTTATTTTTGCAAGAGACTTGGTTGACTTCCACGGAGTTGATGGAGAAAGCAAAGAGAGAGTGGAGGCATGGTCCATCTTTCTGGTCTCTTCTGGCCGAACCACGTAGCGGGGTAGCGGTACTTTTTAAAACCGCGGGAAGAGTGGAATGCAGGAAAGTAATTGAACTAGAAATGGGAAGGTGCCTGATCCTGGATGTGCTCATGGGAGGACAAATGCTGAGGCTCATTAACATCTATGGTCCACAAACTGTGTGGGATCGTAAATGTCTCCTCATGAGGATTAAACCTTACCTTTTTTCCAGCCGTCAGGTGATCTTTGGTGGAGATTTCAACAATGTGACAAGAGTCTGTGATAGGGGAGGCTCCAAAGTCAGGCTGGATACTGATGGCGTCGTATTGAGTAAGATAGTTGAGGAAGCTAGTCTGGTGGATGCTCATTTAAAGCATAATCCAGACCACGTGGACTTCACCTTTCATCAAGGTAGCCATAGATCTAGAATAGATAGTTTTATTTGAAGGGGGAAGCTGTTTTCTCGGTTTTGGAGACTGAGGAAGAGGTTTTCTCCGATCACTGTTTAATTTGCTTTTCTTTGAATGTTGCAGAGACCCCCTATATGGGCAGAGGCTTGTGGAAGTTGAATTCATCTCTCCTGGAAGATGCGACAATAAGACAATCCTTCAAGGAGTTCTTTCAGGGCCAGGAACCGTTAGTGGACCTCTGCAACAGTAAGTCAGAGGTGTGGGAGATGTTTAAAACAAGGACGGCGAGGTTTTTCAGAGAGCTTTCGTACCTCAGGTGCCAAGACAGAAATAATCTGTACCAGGAACTGAGGAAGAAACTTGAAAGTCTGGTCTCGACGGGAGGTAGCCGTGAGGATATCTCTCATGTGAAGTCCTTGCTTAAGAGGTGTCAGTACGATAGGTACGCATCTTTGGTTGTCGAGAGGGATTTTGGGAAGTACCGCTCACCCAACCCTAACGGCAACTGTAAGATGTCAGTAAAACGTAAACTAGTGACAGGCCTGATTGATAGTACAGGATCCCTGAATAGGTCCAAATCAGGGATCCTGGAGGTGGTCAGGTCTTTCTACTCTCACCTCTTGGGTAGGAAAGAACTAGATCGGGACAAGTTTTCAGCTTTCTTGGCTGAAGTGGTTCCCAAGGCAGGAATGGACCCCTCTCTTGACGTTTTGTCTGAACTAATCAGGGAAGAGGAAGTGAGACTGGTCATTGAATGGCTTAGGCCCAAGAAATCGCCAGGTCCGGATGGCTTAACATCTGAGTGGTACAGGACTTTCAAGGAACAGTTAGTTCCTCCTTTGACTGAGGTCTTTAATGAGTGTCTTTCCTCGGGCACTTAACCAAAGTCAATAGGTAAGTCAGCTATGATTATTCTGTCAAAGGGCAAAGATCCATCCCGTATTGAGAATTGGAGACCCATATCGCTTCTCAATACGGACAGAAAGATCCTGGCAAAAATACTTTTTAATAGATTGGTGAAGTTTGCACCGAGACTTCTTTCAGG